>NC_134381.1:5824821-6443928 GCF_035582795.1 Mycteria americana | reverse complement strand
GATGCCCCCTCCTCCTTTCATCCAGGAACGAGAGCCTACCACCCTCCGGATGCTGAAACCCCCCAACTGGATAAGCACGATCAGAAAATAACAGGTAGGCAGGTGGCAAACCAGGACAACTGCTAACGATTTGGCTGGGCACAGCTACCGGTTGTGCGCACAGCCAGCCCTCCTGAAAGCCTGCCGGCAGCAAAGGGCCCCTCCACCCCCCGCACTTCTCCACCTGGTAGTTCACGTCGGTACAAGCATTGGCGCAGAGGAGGCCGATGCTTATCTTAGCATGGGTCCGCACGGGGCTTGGCACAACGGGAGCTCGGCATCGCCGAGGTCTCTGGGCCCGGCCAGTGGTTAATTACAAGTTCACCTGCTGCGGCAGCAGATGGGTGTTAAAGCTGGGACCCCAGGCAGGTCTTGGTCCCCCTCCACCAGAGCAGCGACCTGTCAGTTGGTCCGGTTGGTCCCCACATTTGCCATGCAAAATACTCCCTATTTTCTCAAGGTGATGCCCTAGGTTGAAAGCGTCACCCCACCAGCACTGACACTAATAAAGGACCATCTCCCATGGATTTGTGTCTTCGGGCAAACTGCAAGGTCTGTTTGAAGCTTTTCCCACATCTGGGACATTCATAAACACCTTTCCCACGTGGACATGTTGGGATCTAATGAACGGCTGAGCTCGTGAAGCTGCTCTTTCTTCAGCTGAGGCATGAATATTTTGTCTTTCTGCAGCATGACTCTGTTTCCACAAGCATTGGTAAGATATAACAAGACACAACGTTTGCACAGCAAGGTGCAGAGCAAAGGAAGGAGGTCGCAGTGGTAGGGAGAGGGGAGAAGAGGGAGGTATAAGGTGGTGGGAGAGCAGTATGGGGGACTCTCAATGCCTGTGCGGGATTCTAGCGCTAAGTAATTTTAAAACTAAGGCAAGGTACCAGTTTGCAGACATGCACCGTGATTTGTTCATATGCATTAATGAAAACATATTTGGGACATCTCTGTCAAATTAGGTTGAAATCCAGAAAAGCAATTAAGATGTGCGTACGTACATGTAGAGACTGATCACGTCAACATGTTCCCTAATGACATCTGGCTGTAAAAGATATTTAAAAGAGAAATTCCCCCAGGGTATTGCAGAATATTCCCTGTTAACAAGTTCCCTTCATGTGCAGCACGTAAGGTTTAGAGCACTTTGATGAAGTTCTGCACAGGGGTGGATTTCACCAGAAGAGAAGGGAGGAGCGAAATACTGCGAATCCCAGCAAGGCTCTCGCAGCCCCAGCAGCCCCGTGGGAGCCCTGCCAGAGACTAGCCAGAAAGTAAGACCGGCACGCAAGCCAAATGGCACAGTTTCTAGTGGTCCACACCGGCAGAGGTGATTATGTGATGCATACATGGATCTTTCCAGCTGGAGGTATTTTAAACACCTAGAAAATAATGTCGGAATCATAGGACTGCAATCTTTAAATTATATTCAAAAAAGATGCTCAAAGCATATATCATTGAGTTATGAACAGCTTTGGCAGCTTTATTGATGATGTTGAATCTGGTTGACAGATGCATTTACACTGCATAAGCATTTGAGATGCTAGAGTAATTGCTTATTAGTCTTGTTGTGAGGCAAAACACCAGATTGAAATAAATAGGAGCTCATGAACACAGAATTTTGCTGCCTCTTTGATTATTTTTTCAAGCTAACCATCTGCTAAGCATCTGGGATTCTTAGAATCCAAGATCCATACCACACACAGGTGGGAATTAAAAAATACAAATAGAAGGAGCTTAAGAACCCAAACAAACTATAATATAAAATTGTCCAAAATGACTAAGGAGTTTCTTTCCTAGCTTGCATACAAATGTAGGAAGTTGGGTTCTTACAGGACGCCCTACGCACCGAGCAGATGCACAGCCAAGCAACTGCATCCACTTCACGCGCTAGTGCTCTTCAACACGTCCCAGGGCCAAAAAGTGGTCTGTAGCGTACCCCAGGGCGGGGCACGGAGGGACTGCGGAGCAGCAGCCAAGCAGGGCACTCAGCGGCAGTGGTCTTCTCCACAAAGGAGACATACCAAGAGAATCCCAATTCCCCCGAGGTCACCGGAAGGCCTTCCAGGGCTCTCTAGGGATTTGCTTGCTATAATTTTGGTAGACAATGTAGGACTTCAGGTTACGTCTCTCTCCCTTGCTAATGTATTTTTAAACCTTCTACCACATTTCCAGCATGTTTGACAGAAAAATAAAAACAGAAAAAGAAAAAAAAAAAGAAGCAAAAGAAATGCCCGTAGCGAAGGAAAGGCCGCAGTGTCTGCTCAGCCCTTTGCTCTGCTGAGGAGAGGGCTGCGTGCCTACGCACCACCCATCGTGATGGAGACCCAGACTTTTAAACCAGCTGCCCTTCGCTGATCTCCAGGCCTCACAAATACAGGGGACAGCCTCGTCCTCGCCACGGCCCCGTGCCAGCCCTGCCACCAGCAGAGGACGAGCAGCGCCGTCTGGCCGAGCGCTCGCCCTTCACGGCCTTTTCTGTTTGGCCTGAAGAGTCGGGGGAGGAAGCACTCGGTACGTCGGGAGCTGCAGTCCCGGCTGAGGTGTTGCAATCCCCACAATAAATAAAAATAACGATCTGAAGTCCAAAACTCAAGCAGGACAAACTCAGGAGTCAGAATGAAGTTTGCTACGCGGCTTATTGCAGCCTGCGGGATGGCAGCTTTGATAAGAACATAAAATTGATATTTGAATTTTCCCCAGCTGCCATTGCACTTGATGCTGAGAACATGAGTTAATAAAAACAGCCAGTTAAATAACTGTCAAACTCTAGCAAATACCCATAAAGCAAATGTTCTTTTAAAAAAGCAAATTAGACACGCATTTTTCTCCGTGAAAAAGTGCAATTAGAAAAGCTTTATAACTAATATTTGTTTTTGGTTCTAAAGTATTAAGAATCTTTCCTAAACATAGCACAGTGAAGGGTTTCGATTAATCTCCTTTGAACACACACATTCAGGTATTTAAAAAGGAAAAAGAAGAAAGAACAATTTGTGCATCATGATCTATCATCTCCAAAAAGCTGTAAACAGTATCTTAGAGAGCAGAATTTGTGTGACAAATTTGAGATTAGGCGGATTCCGATCTAAAAATTAAATTGCTTATCAGAGAAATAATATTAGAGTAAAATAAATTAGAATCTCTACTGAAGACTCTAAAAGTAATTTTTAAAATTAATTAGAATCAAAAAGATGGATCTCAAAGGATAGGACAACTCTAATTTAGACAGATGGTAATTAATTCCTTATTTCAAAAATTCATTAACAGGCTGTAAGAGCAAATCATTCCTTTGCTGGAGTTAAGCTCCAGAGAGAAAGATTCATCTGGAAAGGGGATTCGGGAGCTCCCCTGCCGTCCGCGGGCACGAGGGCAGGGAGCGACACGCCAGCAGCCGCAGGGCGCGTGGTCGGGACAGCAGCTGCCTAAGGGGTTCTCAGTGATTTATTTTTGGGTGGGCAACGTGTGCCTGGGTGCCCTGGGCGAGCAGGGCTGGGACCTGCAGCTGGTCACGCTGCCGGGTGGGCGGTGAAGAGGCCGCAAGCACAGAGGCGAGGCCGAGCCACGGCCCTTGCAGGGATTTGTGAGTGGGGAAAACAAATAAACCACAAAACATCGCTCATGTCTTGTGAGAAGCACTACACCGTGCTTCCCCTCTCCCGCTCTTGGTTGGGCCAGCAGGTCTCCCCATCTTGTTTCACCCTTCACTGAGCTCCTGCCAGACCAGCGCACATCCCGCCACAGGTCCTCAGGCCCTAGCGCGGAGGCCAAAAACCTAGAGATCTGGGGGAGGTTTACCATAAAACTTTGGCATGCAGGGAACTGCGCTCAGAGGGGACACATTTCCATCCTCTTTCTCTGCTCCTACCTAAAGCCAACAGACAGATTTCGCAGCTCTAAAAAATAAACAACCCCACCCAATTCACAGAGCAATATCCATGAAGAAAATAACTTGTGCACCTCAATAGACTTAGTGCATGAGCTTCCACCGCCGATAAATAAATGCGCTGGCAGCCCGGTCTGCTGCCAGCCCCCCCGGAGCAGCTTCACAACTGCCACTCCACTCCGCAATCCTTTGGAGAGGCCAAAGCGCAGCGCCGGTCCTTGCCAGAAAGCACACTCGGCTAGCTGGCATCTGGATCCCTTTGATAACTAGTTCGGCTTGGAGCTTATCCTCCGAGCTGGAGGGTTTGTCAAGGGGAGGATAAGCAAGGCATGATTCCGTTGCCCGTACCCAACTGGAGAGAAGCCCAAGCCTAAATCCTTATCTGAAAAGACCTGAGCTCTGGATCCGAGGAGCATCCTGCTGGCCTTCCCATCTGCACGGGAGGCAGCCCAAGTCCCGGATCTGCAGCGTGGTGGGAGAGCGAGCCATGAATATGGATTTAACCCTCCAGTCTGAACCCTTTGGGCCGAGGGCTGCCACACACCACATGGCACCCACGGTCCTGGGCTGGGCTGGCTTCTTGGCCCTACTGCAATAGAAAGGATTAAGCGGACATTTCTCCAGGGAAGAAACCGAGTGACCTGTGCAGTGCAGTGACGGCTCCCAAGCTCTTCATCCGGACACCGGAGGAAGGAGACAGAAATACAACAGGATTAGCTAGCGCTGGTTGCAAAATAATCCCCCTCTGTATCTTAACTCAGGTCCTAATGGGAGAAGCAGCTTCTGGAGAGGACAACGGATCACCTGGCAATGGGACTTCATGTCTGGGACCAAAAAATGGCCGCGCAGCACGACACCTATAGCAAAATAGGCTTGGTACAAGATCCCACATTTTGCTCACACTTCTCTGCCACAAGCTTAAGGGCGAGTTCACCCCTCCTCAACACGGTTCATTTAAGTCCACTTTTGTTTTGCAGGAACTGACGGGACTACCCAAAAGCTGAAACCGACCCCCCCATGCTGCACTTGTGTCTGCAGTTTCTTTTTCTTAAGTCACAAGTCAGTCTAAACCTACTTTGTTGGAAAATGCGAGTTCCTTCCGGCTGCAGAGTGCTCAGCTCTGAGCACTGCACCCCAGGGTCTCCAGAAAATAAAGACAATTAGTGGCTACCTCTGAAAAATTAATTTAAGTGACAGACTGTGAAGCTGCCAAAAATTAACAAGCATATGAAAACTGACTTTTTAAAAAAAAAAAATTATGGCAGTCTGGCTATTTTTCTTTTTTCCCCTTTCACAGAGAGCCATTGCTACCTTGAAAGTCCTTGCTCAAACTAAAATAAAAAAAGAAATATTAGAGTTAATAGGTTAAACAGCTGATTAAAAATCAAAGTAAAGAAAGGATTATCTTTTCTCTCACTTTTTTCTCTGAATTTTCCTGGGATGTTTTAGCTGGAGGCAGACACGTTGGCACAGACCGGTGAGGGTGTAAGATTGATACAAAGCACTAAGACGGGGAAGTTTTGGGGGTAGGTGGCACAGTCTCGTCTGCATAGTGCTACGTGTTTGAACAAAGTTTTGTATGCTGGGTAGCTTCTTTTCCTTTCCCTCAGTGGCATTAGCAGGTTAAAAACCCACTTCCTCACAAGACTTTTCCCATTTCTGTCTTTAGAAAACCACAGCTACAGGAACTGTACCGTAGCTATAGCTGTAATTCCTGTGTAACGATACACAGGAATTATACTGCTACAGTGAGACCCATGCTATGGGTGAAGTCTCTCTGAAGGGAAGGTAGGAGCTGTCCTGACCATTGGATGGGTGCTTGGGGTCCTCACAAGCCTGGGCTGCTGCTGCGACCTGGGTCCCCTCATGGCTCCTGGGAGGAGAGGAGACCCACAGGAGATGCTTCACTTGTCAGAGACAGATGTAACAACAGCTGTGACTCCTTGGTGGAGATTTACAAAAGAGGAAAGAAAGGAATTAGATCTCTGCTCTCGTTAAGTGTCCCTATGTCGTGGTTTAACCCCAGCCAGCAACTGAGACCCCCCCCCAGCCGCTCGCTCACTCCCCCCCGGTGGGATGGGGAGAGAATGGGAAGAGTAAAAGTGAGAACACTCGTGGGCTGAGATAAAGACAGTTTAATAGGGAAAGCAAAAGCTGCGCGCTCAAGCAAAGCAAAACAGGGAATTCCTTCTGGAATTCCATGGGCAGGCAGGGGTTCAGCCATCTCTGGGAAAGCAGGGCTCCATCACGCGTAACGGTGACTTGGGAAGACAAACGCCATCACTCCGAACGTCCCCCCCTTCCTCCTTCTTCCCCAGCTTTATATGCTGAGCATGACCCCATATGGTACAGAATAGCCCTTTGGCCAGTTTGGATCAACTCTCCTGGCTGTGCCCCCTCCCAGCTTCTCCTGCACCTGGCAGAGCACGGGGAGCTGAAAAGTCCTTGACTGGTGCAGCAACAACTAAAACATCTCTGTGTTATCAACACTGTTCTCAGCACAAATCCAAAACAGAGCCCCATACCAGCCACCACAAAGAAAGTTAACTATCATCTCAGCTGAAACCAGGACACCCTAGGACTGTGTAGCTAATATGCTCAGTTTCTTTGAAAGAAAAAAATAAAATCTAGAAATTATTTCTTCTAGCCAGTGCCAGCAGTTCCTATTTCACTGCCACATGCAAGACAGGAGGGAAGAGCGGTTTGACGGGGTTCTGCTCCAGCTGTGCCTCGACACAGAAGCATGAGGCACAGCCGAGCGGAGCAGACCCTGCTGACCCCACACCTAGCCCAGCCTGAGCAACGTGTCCCAATCTGCATTTGGGGAAGAAAAACCAAATTCTTCCTGCTGACCGCAGTGCAGCAGGCAGGCTTGCTCGCAGGTGCCCTGTCGCCCTTTCATGGCTCCTTGGGAACCGGGCGCATGTCACAGCTTGCGTGGGAAACGGCGGCTGCAGCAGGAGAGCCGGTACCGGAGACGTTCAAGACATTGCATGCCACCAGCACAGCACAGGTGCTGACTTAGAGGTCACCCCTCCGCCACTCCAGCTGCAGCAGAAAGCCATTTATATCTAAAATACGCCGCCAGCCTCCAGCTGTAGGAGCCCATTTTAAACAAGACTGGTGCCACAGATTTAACATTTAGATATGTTTGACTTTTAGCCTCCTCTGATGCCTGCCCAGCCCCTGCGGCGTCTCAGCACCTGATGCACTGAGCGGTGTCAGGGCCCACCATGGCACTCGCCTCCTCCCACCAGCCGCTTCGTGCAATTTCCTTCCCCACGAGCGCTTGAACGTGGTGTTGCGGGCAGCTGCCTTTACAGCTCAGTGAATCAAATGTTCTGCCCACTACTGCACTGTCTCTTTCATTTACTGTGTGACAAATGCCTGGAAATTGTTTGGTTTTCTGTCATTATAACTCAAGGATATTAAATTTACATCAACCCGACAACAAGAGCATGGCAAGGGAAATGAAACATTGCCTCCAGAGCGAGGAAGGGACGGGCATCCCTTTGATCGCATGGTGCGGGTCTGGATTTCTGCTTTTCCTCCTGCCTCATTGCCATCTCCCAGGCTGAGCACAATCAGCTCAGTTTTCCTCGGAGGAGAGACCTTGTGGTCTGGACAGAGCATGAGGTAGCAGAAGGGATGATGCTAGAGATGCCTCCATCTCAAATATTTTTCAAGCCCTGTATGCCCTGAGATCAAAAGCGCCGTCCCCCGTCTGGCACTGTCATATCCGTGGTGACCAAAGGCACAACTGGCATCTGCCATCTCATTTGCTTTCCTATAGCCGTGACTCCCGGGCTGGTTCCCCATCCACAACCTGTGGGGAAACATCTGTCCAAGCACGAAGAGCTGCAGGTGGCCGGTCACTCTCCACCTTGGCCGCACACGCTCCAGAGCTGTTGCCACATCAAGAGTCACCCTGTTCCCTTCGCAAATCCCCAGGTAGCCGCTTAGTTGCCTCCTAATCATCAGGAGGCCTCTGGATCCCTGTATTGATACCAAAAAGCATTGCCACTTCAGTGTAAGCTCCTTATCTCACCAGAGAGTGTGCTCAATGTCTCTTATCCCATTACCAAATATGAAGAACTCCCATTCTTCCACCTACCAGAAAGATTTTTTGTGTGTGTGTTTACAGCTTTGTTACCCAAATATCTCCCTCCTACCCATCCTTCCCCGATTGTTGATAAACATGGAAATCCATTCCCCTCCTAGCAAGGGGAGCAGGGGATCTTTTATCCTCCCCCAAATAAACAGTAAATAAGCTTCTTATCCTCTTACCAATAACCGTGAGCGTTGCAAATCCTGTATCAGACACACTAGGGTTAGGGTTGTTTGCATTACATGAAGAGATTTTGTAAAGTGGCAAATAAAAGGCGTATCATTTTGTTCTTTTATCTGAAACTTCCTTCTAGGAGGGAAGGCAGAGTTGTTTAGAAGTACATTTAATTGGGTATTATTCAGTATCAGGTTGAGGCAAGTTCGCCTGTCTCCCACAAAGAACTTCTGCACTAATTTGTTCCCACTCGTGGATGAAAGGTCATTGTGCTGACTCGGAAGTTAAGTAAACAAAATTAGCATCTGATTTAAGAGACTTCTTATTCCCTCTGGTGTAAATTAGTGTAAAAATTAGCAAGACTTTCAGTTGCTTCTGTTTTCTGCATTTGAAATGCATCAGTTCCCTGAATTTAATGGTGTGGTTTATTATTTCTTTTTTTATGCAATTGCATACATATGGGTGGTGAGATGGAAGAGACCGAGTATAAGAGCTTCAGAAGTGAAAGTCGTTCAAGGTTAGCAAAAGCAGGACAGAAGAGCTCGCAGCAGCACTGACACCCAGGCACTGAAGGAGCAACAACTCCGTACTCACAGATGGGAGGGCAGTTTAGAAACTCAACGTGGACTTCAGCTGTGGAATTCAGCGCCACGCAATAACACAAGGCAAAGCAAACCCACCTTTACTACAAAGGCTAACAGGGTGCTTCATTCCAATGTTTGATTTTTTTTTTTTAAAATTGAAATAAAAAAGTCTCTCAGGTGTTCATATCACATTCAAATCAATCTGAGTACTTTCTAGAGATTACAAAAAAAAATCAGCCACTGCTTGGGATTAAGGTTGAAAAATCCCAACAAATATGTTCCAGAAGCAGGTTCCTGATCAGGTGCTCATTAAAAAGCCTTAAACTTCTTCCAAATAATCTATTATTGATTATTGCTGCCCATTCTAATAAATAACCTGATGTTGCTGCATCTTTCGCTGATGAGCTTACCTTTGTAGCGCATTCATGAAAAGAACTCTGTACAGGGACAGAGGGCTGAAAAACGTAAACACATTAGAAAATAACCTCAGAGAAGGAAGGCGATAGAGGTATATTTTTCTATCCCGCTGGGTAGAACAGCCTTCCAAAGAGGCAATCATTCCTGGGGAGGGAGGAGGAGTTGAGCTGGCAGTAAAGGAGCACCTGAATTGTGGTATCTTCCAACATAAGCGCGGGAGAGATTTTTCCAATCACCGCTTCATTGGTTTAAAGACTATTCCCAGCATGTCACACATTGTATTTCCACAGTGGATAGGAGGCATGAAGACACCTATTAAATTGGAAGGCTAGAAAGAAAGCCCAGAAGTGGGTTTTTTGGGAATGCCTTTGGCAGAACCCTTCAGCTACCCCATAACAAAGTAAGGAGCTGGACCTTTAGGCCTCCCAGAGCCATGGGACTCACATCTGTGGGACCTCTCTCCCAAGACATTCTTGCTTGGCAAAAAATATCAACCAAACCCCCAAAGTCAGGGTTGGCTGCAGGTATTGGCAAGAGGTGCTGTACCCGACCCTCTGCAGAGAGCCCACTGTGGTCCCACGGCACTGAGCCCATAGAAGGGTTTCTCCTCCAGACTTACACTGGCTGCAGCACTGTCCAGGGATGATGCTCTGGCCCCGTCAGCGCCATGAGCTTCCCCAAGGACAAACGTTATGCAAAAGGAGCAAAACCAGCTCCCCCAGACAGCCTCGTTGAGGTGGGGGGTTACCCTGGTCTCCGGTGAGGTCCTCCTACTGTAGTATTTTAATCTTACATGCTACTAATTTTAATGTTGATTTTTCCACTGTGCAGTTCAAACATATTTCCACTTTAATTGGTAAAACTCAGTCCCCAGACCCCAAAGAGAGGTGCAGCATTTTCAACCAAGCTCATCATTTTGAGTCTGCAATTGCTTGTTAAACCAAAAAGATGTGGAACTGAGAGCAATATATTAAAGTTAATAACATGAATATTAATTCCCTGAAAAGTTATGGAATATATCTATTCTACCAGCTAAGCAAAGGTAACACTCCTCCAGCACAGTAAGAGAAACGCAGGCACTGAAGTAATAGTTTGCATTTCTTACTGACTCAGTTTAAAACGTGAGCAGAAACACTCGTTTTCTAGTTAAGACGAGAGCAGCTATTGCAATTGCCACGAAAGGCTTGCTACAGGAGAGGTTTAGGATCTCCCAGGTTTGGCTGAGCAGGCTAGGAGAGGACCACTGATCCCTGACTGAAGAGCAGGGTTGAGACAGCCCATGTGCTGAAATTAGGGTATTCCCAACGTCAGAGTTGTCGGAAATCAGACAGCTACTGGCAAACCCTTAGGCCTGAGTGACCAGGTCTGGTTCGTGTGCCACCAGGTCCTTTGGTCTCTTTGCACAAGGAATCCTGGACTCCTTCCTTGTACTGGGACACCGATTCTCCCAGGAGAGCCATACTGTGATCTGACTTTTCCTCTGACTACAGAGACAGCGTTTTGTGGGAATACCAATTTTTCCCAGTCTTGTTATGCATGCGACAAAAACGCCAGCCTCCTCAGAGACTTAAATAAAGCCGTAGTTTCTGGGTACGACTGGGCGTAGAGACAGAGTAAGCACAGAAGTATTTCTCTACTGAAAGAGATCTCTGGAAACACCAGGGCCCCAAAACAAGGGGTTTCAGGCAATCACCTCGAGGAAACGGTATCTGAAGTCCTCCCACATCATCCTTGAAGGGCATGTCTTCCTATGTGGGGTCCTACATCCAGAGTCATCATACAAATTGTTTCAGGTGCTAGAAGATCCAGTTTAAAAACAGACCCAAATTTGTCTTCTCCCATGGGGAGAGCAGCAACCTCTCAGCTGGCTCTGGAGTAGCTGGAATATTTTCCCCTGTTGCCCAGATCACGCTTGGATCTAGCAGCCCTCTCTAATGGGTCTGGCCTTGATCCCACCTTGGCCAGCCCTGAGTGAGGACTTCTTGTCACAGCCATTTTCCTCACTATCGTATTCTTCCTTGCAGTTCATCAGCCAAAAGCAGTGCTAGAGGGGAGAACAAAAGTTCAAAGCCTGTCACAAAAGGGACCTCTTACAAAAAGGTCAGTAGACCTTGCAGCGAAGAGACAGTTTGCGACTGCTGCGGCCACAATGCCTTACAAAAACAGAGATTAAGAACCACAGCTAAAAAAATGAGCGGAAGAGCCATTAAGCATATGTTGGGTACAAGCTAATAAATACATAAACAACAACAATTGCTAGTTAACCACAGGCGAGAACTTTCTACAAGCTGCAGGTACTAGGCACAAATTGACAATAATCAGGTTTAATGGGTTTGGTTTACAGTCTCACCGGTTTGCACGTTTTATTCTTTTCTGCAATATTAGCCAGTAAAATAAAGTCTCTCTGCACTTGCAAATCTGTTGGAGTGGGAGAGTCCCAGATGTTGGAAGAGTTGTAGTCAATAGAAATCCCCAGGGACTGGGAATTTTTGTTCTGTTATAATGCTGAGGCCTGGGGCAGAGTGTGAAGAGTGCAATAACAAGGATGAAATTTGGATCCAAACCAGAAGTGATAGCTAACAGAAGTGCTTAAGTCCACGGGAATAAACTCAAACTTTTAATTCCATTCAGATGGAAAGCCCTTTGCACTGGAAAAATGCAAGAGGTTCCATCCAGAGGAACACAGCGACTGTATTTTAGCATAAAAGTTGAAGCTCTGCTTCGACTGGAGTAGAAACAGAAACAAATGAAGCTCATTTGGAGAAAAAACACAGCAACCTTTTAACTCAGGCTCTGAAAGAGGCTGCTCAGACCAAGACAAGCTCTAGCCGAGAGACTCCGGAGCAGCTGCTTGCATTTGCAGCTTTCCCGCAGGATCACGCCGACACCAGGCAGTGCTACGCTGCCCATTCCCAGGGAGGAACAAAATCCTCATTCCGCTTTCCGTGCGGGTAGCGGAGCTGCTTTCCCGAGGCAGGTACGGGTATCGCCGCAGAGGCACAGGCGCGCACGGCACTTGGCCGCCGTTAGGCACCGGAGGCACCACGCTGCCTGTAGCGCAGGGAGCTTGGCATTCGTTGTGATCAGAGCTTAGAGAACGCACCGTAAGAATAGGAGTCAACGCCACAGAGAATTATTATTATTATAAGACATTTCTACAGCACCACAAGTTTAGCTTGCATTTCGCAAACAAGGTCAGAGACTCTGTCTGAGGCAGAGAGACTCTAGTCAAGATGGGGCAGAACACACAAGCAAAACAAAACACAGGTATAAGAGCAGCAGGGAGAAGGACAGAGAAGAAAAGAGAAGAGGGAGGACCAGGTATTCAGCAGAACCTGGCTTAGCAAGAGCTTTCAAATGATTTACTTGTTTTATCAGCATCTGTCACACAGTTTTGCTGAGCGCATATGAATACCTTCACCTCTCTGATGAAGCAGAAAGCAATGACGTGACTTACCTGAACTGAGGCCAAGTTTCAGGTAGGTCCTTGCTCCAGGCCAACCGCAACACCCATAAAATGGGGGACAGCACCCAGAGCAAGCCCAAGCGGCCCCTCTCCCACAGTAGAATAACCTTTCCCCACCTCCCCCTCCAACTGATTTGCCCTTTGCTTCCTGATTGGCCCCAAGAACCTCACACAGCAGTGTGTGGGGAGTTAATTACATCCTCCTTAAAGACTCCTGATTAACATTGCCATCACATGCTAACGAGACACTTCCTGGCTTCAATCTGCTTTCCTTCATTATAGCTTTCTGGAGACAAACTTTATACGTTTATGAGAAACATTAAATGCACAATCGTCTAACTACAATTTATAGCCGTCCTGGCTCTGTGGAGTTTGCATAAAGACTCAACATATTATAGGATGAAATCTGGAATGGGCTCCTTAGAGTGAGATCTCCATCCACAGCTGTTTCTTAGGTCACTTTGGAGGTTGCCATCACCGTCAAAAACAGCAACCAAGCCCAGAATTGATGCAGCCTAGCTGAGCCTGCCAAAAATGGAGGGGAATGTCCACCTCAAAAACCAGCAGCAAGGCAATACCTCCAGGACTTCCAGCAAAAGCACAGGGTGATCTAACTACTAACGGTACCTCCAACAGAGAGAGAGATTATTGGGAAAAAGTTAGGATTGGTATTTTGGGCAATATGCTAAAAAATTAGAGAGAAATAATAAACAAAGATGACTGAGCAATACCATGTAAAGTTGGGAATGAAGGTGAGGACCTGGGATATTTCTTGCATTTAATGCAAGAGAAAGGTTCCAAGGTTAGAATGAAATGATTTGACTCCTATCAAGGGTTTTGCAGTTACACGGACTGTAATGCTTATTAGCCCTCGCATTTAGCACATACATTCAGCATCCAGAGTCTCACTCCAATACATAATACAATAAATACACAAGAAGCTTATTGTAATAAATACAACACCACTGCAAATGAAATAGTAATTAGAAGCATAATTCAGACAGATTTTAGTTAATACCTATTTACTAGGAGGTGCTAATCTCCCAAATAAATGTCCTAAGCATACAAAATGTGCCTCCGTGCTCCCAGCTTCCCTCTGTCAAAAACTGTTCACCAGTTAATTGGAATTTAAAAAATTGCTCCATTTTTGGGGGTATGTTGGCAACGGCTATACCAGCTTTTGGAAACTAAATGTTGCTGAAGTGAACAGTTTAGCACCTCACTTGTGAAAGCTGGCGGGTGCAAAGCAATCCTCCTCCAGCCCGCTCGGGATCCCCAGCACCGCTACTCCCACTAATGGGAGTCAATATGGCTACAAACCACTGACAATCCTCTTTCTTCCCTCCTTGGCCGACTCCCAGCATGCACCCTCTGCCAGCCGGCACAGCTCCCTGCAAGGCCATGGGTTTAGCCATTAACTGTGCAAGGTGCAGGGGGACCTGCAGGCTGGAGGGGACTGGAGACAGTGGGGACACCAGCCTGGAACATCTCTCCCTGCTGGGTGGATGGGCAACTGGAGGCACGAGGGCTCCTCTGCTCGTTGCCTGTATTAAGACCCTTGCCAGCATGCTGCACTTCTGCTGGGTCTCTGGGGTGGCTCAGCCTTCATGCCCGAGCTTTGTAGTGAGTCTAGGAATTATTTACAAATTTAGAGTAACAGGCAGTAGAGGGGAAAATGGTTTATTCATACTAGAGTGGAGCCCAGAGGTCCCGGTGGAGATGAGGGCTCGCGGGCTCCTGTCGCTGAACACGTGCAGAGTACAAGGCAGTACCTGCTCAGCCCCACGCCAACAGGCCAGGCAAAGGCCAGAAATGAGGACGTTCATTTGCCTCCGTTTGCAGAAGAGGAAGGGAGTCAAGCCGACGAGACTTGCCTGGATGTGCAGATAGCCTGCGGGAGGGAGGGAAGCAGCTCTTCCAAGTCCCAGCACAGTATTCACACCTCCAAATTATTCAAGTCCTCAGTGAAGCACTGCTGAGCCAACAAAAACGAGTTACAGCCTTTGCCCAGGACTTGACCCTTGTTCTCCAGAGAACAGATTAAAAAGAGTAAAAAAGATTAACTTTTACTTCTCCTTTACGTGTGGCCGCAGCGGCTCTGAGGACTCGCCCTAGCCGGGGGTGAGCGCAGGGGGTGACCAGAGGAAGGCTGTGCTCCCAGGGGCGCATCCTTCCCAGTGGAGAGAGAAAAGGAGACCCAAAGGGACCTCACCAAAGCTCCCAGGTGCAGCAGCCCCTGGCCCCTCTGGGGTGCACTCTGATCAGGGAAAAAAGCAAATCAGTCCTATTTCCCCCCTCAATGCTTGGAAATCCCCCAAGACACTCAGGTTGGAGGGAGAGCAGGCTGTGCTACGGAGAAAGTCTTCAGACTTGTAGACACGTGTGCACCAGCAATTGCCACCGCTGCTCAAGCTGGACCCAGAAGCGCCTGTCAGCCTTTGATGAAGTAAAAGCACAAATTGCCGTCAGCTGTGACAGTCCAGGGATTGATCTGGCCCTACGGAGACAGCGAGGGGGAAAAGTGGAGAGTGTTAGCCTACATGGACCATAATTCTGCAGCCTCAGGCTGTGCATTCATTGCCGTCTTTTCTCCCTCCATCACTGGGGTCATGTGCAGTAAGGAATTTTATCCTGTGGGGCTGCCAGCCTTTTAATCCAAGCAGTTCATTTTCTCCTTGGAATTCATCTTCTGGACCAGGATGCACTAACTGCGAGCCTGCATTTGTGATAAAGACCATGAGACATAAATATTTTACGCTGGTAATGAGATATTTAGCATTGATATACAGCTCAAAGCCCAGTGCAATTCCAGCTTTGTTAATTATAATGAACTATTGTAGGATTCGACTTCATCTGCTCCTTGTAAATCTTGCAATGCTGGTGTGATGTGCTGGTGGCTTCTTTCCAGGGTGAGGCTGGAGCTCAGCCTGGTGAATGTTTAATCAGATGTTCAGGCCCACTATAAGAGCAGTTTAATGCTGTGAATGGTGCGTGGGTTGTGTTAGCTGCAGCCTGGCTCCCTTCTGGAGATGAAGATACGGCCCTGTGCATAGGCCCTGAGCACAACTCTGTTGTAAATCCACCATTTTCCTCCTTATAGGTCTCAGGCAGGGACTGAAGCTGCTAGCCATGAGGCCTGTCTTCTACCGCCTGAGCTGCCATGACTGGTAGGAAAGTAAGCCAGCTTTGCTCATATAACTTGACCTCTGGAAGAGGATATAGACCTTAGCCATCATTTTTTTAAGTCCTTTGGATACCTTCTGTCAGCTGCCTTCTCTTCATGTAGCAATGAAGTGTTAGAGTCTTGTCACTCCTCCCAAAGCCTGTGATGGACAGCAACCCTGTCCCCATCCCCTAGCCCTGCATCTGACACATCCCATCCCATCCCAATTTTGGCAAGCTTAAAGTTCACATTCATCGATAGTGTGGAAAGAGATAGTGCAGACACACCATGCGTTGGGGTAAAAAATCTACTTTCAAAGCAAAGCTCACTTAACCCCCCCTGGATTTAGGTTGATACCAGACTGATACCAGCTGATACCAGACAGAAGCATCCTCCGTTGCTGAGAAGGGACTGTCCTCCCACCCTTCTTTTGTTGCCTGCTGAGGAGGAAGGGTCTGGTAAGGCACAACACTTCTTACACTGGATAATGTCCCTGACGGGGAGGTAGCTGTTGTATCCCCCTCACCCTCCTTCCCTACATGCCCAGGAGTACCCATTTGTTCCTTTGCTTCTCCCTCTGTCTTTTAGGGGAAATGGCTCTCGGTCCAGTCTGATACGATCACTGTGGGCTATCACACGGTGGGAACTGCGCTACTCCCCCGGCCAAAAATGCTGCAGAGCTTTTTATCCTGAGAAATACTGAGCCTTTAGAGTTATGTCTGTGTGCCCAGAATCACCCAGGATCAGGCCCTTTGCCTGAAGCGCGTGTAGGACATGGGAGGAGCAGGGGAAAACACACTTCTGCGTTGATTTGATACTGAAAATTTCCATACCTCTGTCCAAACGGGCTAGCCAGCATGGATCAGGCTCTGAATAAATCCTGTGCTGAAGCACCTGGAAATGGAAGATATCAATGGCAGGAACAGCATCAAGTTAAAAATGTGATGGAGCATGAAGCTGGCATTGGGAACTGCCACGCAGGAATGGCATGGTTCCGCCTTTATTTAGAATTAGTGGATACTTGAAAAACTAGCTTAACATTTTGTCAGATGCTAAGCATAAATCTGGATAATAATTCATGCTACACTAGACTCTTTATAACAGTAGTTTGCTAAAACAAATTTAATTCAAACCTGTATTCATTTACTAACTTAATGCATGGCATATCTGTGAATAATTCTTCATAGTCTAAAAAAAATTCTAGGCACAGGCTTAGCTGGATAAAGGCCAGCAAATCTAAAATTAATGTACATTAAAGCGTAACTGGTGCTCTAAGTGCATTTGTTATGTGCAACAATAACTGCTTTAAGCCCTTTTTTGGAAAAAGAGATTATTGTGTAACAGCTAAAAGAAGTTTAGATCTGAAAATCCTGGGGTAGAACGACAAATCAGAGCTTCTTGTATTTCAAACTGAGGTTGTGCAAATTTGGGAGGAGGGAAAGGCCCAAGCAATTTGTCACTTAGAAGACGCAGTGTTATTAATGGAACAACTTAAAGAAAAAGTTTGACTTTTTGTTTTTTACATGGTTACTGGGGGTGGAGAGAATGAAAATTCTTTGCTTTTGAAGATATATTGAAACATCTCCACTCTCTCCCCATCTCTCCCTCACTTGAAAGCATGCGACTTAAAAAACCCACAAAGATATTATTCCACTTTTACGCATTGCATTCCAAAACTGAAGCATTTCCATTTTTTTGAAGGATAATAGGGAAAAAAATGCTAAGTTTTGTAAAAGTGAGGGCCCACTTCTACACCCCTTCCGCACAAAAACAATCATTGCAGTCCTGCAAAACCAGACCCAGGTAAGGTTTGAAAGCCATCCATTTGCTTAGCTTGTGAAAGCCTGACCGTCAATGTGACCTGCTACGCAGACAGGACCATTTGGGCAAGAGTGGTGTAATTTATCAGGGCCACCCAGAGCATGAAGGATGGAAGGCACCCAGCAGTATCTCGTGTTTTATGTTACTACCTCCTACGAAGATTCATATTTCAGAAAGCAGGAACACTCGTTGCACACCATCCAAAGGCTGCCTTACATTTCACCTCTGTGTCATCCCCTCCAACGCACATTAATATTAATTTCTTCTTCCTCTCCCATCCCAACAATTATTTACTTTGCAAAGGATTTACTGTGACACTTCAGCTGAAGGCAATGTGTATAAGCTCCACTCCTGCTGTACAAGAATTAATTTTTAGAATTCTTAATTTATTACCAATTAATTTCTTCTAAATTATAGGAGAGGCGACCTGCTGTAGATAACTGTTCCTTTCTAATGCCTTCCTAGAAAATCTTTCGTTAATGAGCCCATTAATTTAATGGTGGCAGGGGCAAATCATCCAGAGAGAACCCTTCAGTCGCAATCTGTATATCCCGCCTCGTATTCTTGAGAACATGGTAAGAAGAAAGCTGGGTTTGTTTGCAATAAATGCTGGTATAAAATATGCCCGTATATGTATGTATGCAAATAGCCTGATCTAGCATCATTAAACCTCTTAAGGAAATATGAAGTTTTGAAGCCATTTCCCACTTTAGAGCTCAGGCAATGACTGGAGCATCTGCATTAAATGTTTAATGTTCAGCGGAAGTGCAAATCACCATTTAATTAACTTCTTACATAAAATATGATAGTTTAGTGAAGTGAACACAGATGAATTATCATTATTCAGGAGGATGCTGAATGTGTTGGTGAATACCAGACTTTGCAAAGCTGACAACAGTGGATCAGGGGGTTCCTGGTATCTAAAACAGAGTGGGTTTTTTTTAAGGGACTGTTTATTATTCATGAAACTACATTTTTCCACAGCAGCCACTGTTATCAGACCCAGGCATGTGAACGCACAATTAAAGGCAAAATAACTACTGCCAACAGCTGGCAAAAAAAAATTTCCTTGAGCAACCATTCATTAGCTTCTGAGCTGGACCCTCTGCAAAGCCACTGTTATGCTAAAAATGAGTGTCACTGTAATGCTCTCATGAGCGGGAGTCATTGTTCACGAAGATCAGTTGATCCATGTCGCTGAGGTACGATGTGGGACAAGCTGTCCTTGACTTCCCTCTGAAGGGCACTGTTGCAGTCCCTCCAAGAGGCACCAGATGGAGAAGGAGTGCTAGAAGCCACCATGCAGAAAGCCGAGCAGAATTTGCTCTTGGTGCCTGCAAAAAATTGGGTTGCTGCATCAGGCAGAGCATAGGCTCCAAACTTTGATCCTCTGTGCAGAGTCCATGGGATGAACTCTTGGGGCGGTGGCGAGCCTGAATATACAAGTGGAAACTAGGAGCTTTGCCAATAGATGCTCTGGTGCTGCCTGCTTTAGCAGTCTCCTGTGAGACCTGAGCTGTCACAGTCTGTGCTTGGGCTTCCCGGAGGGTCAGAGATGCGTCCTGCCCTCTGAGGCATTGCAAAGACCACATCACATTGCTTTGCTAGAAGTGCCCCTGTTCCTCCATGATCTGTAAAGCTAAAGGGTGTTCAGCAGTCTCACTGATTTCTTGCTCAAACTCCAATTTTGTGGACTTTTGTTCATCCCTCAAGCCATCTGGAAAGGATTAGCCACTTTGAATGGATTCATTTTATCTGATTATTGCCATCTCCCACTATGCCACTCATCTACGCTCCTCTGTAGTCCGTGGAGATGAGGACAAGTCCGTTGAGCACTCTTATCTTAGACATAACTCATGGTGAGTCACCCCCTTGAAATACCTTTCCCTCTCTCTGTTGATTATAGATGGAGCCTAGCTGCTCATTTTATGTAGGACAGTTAAATTTATTTTTTCTTTTAAATACTACTGCTGTACTATACATTGCCAAAGAGCCAGGCCAGACAGGGCTCATCTCATCTCTGGGGAAAGGGGAGCCTTTCCCACAGTATGTCCGTTTACGAGGCAGCACAAACGTGAGTTAGTGCAGAGAGAGCCCCTGTGGAATAATGCTCAAAACAGGGGGAAAAAAACCTGTGCGAAGATGACCTGAGGCACTTCTGATTGTTTGAGAAATGAAGAGTAATGAAGCCAAATGTTTCAAAGTTGGAGTTCTCCTATTTTATTTTCACTCTTCCACTAACAATGATCCTGCACTTCATCTCTTGGGTTCTGATCTAACAGTGCTTCTGCTTGCCGAAATCTTTTTTTCCCTTTTGATAGATGTTTCCATGAAACAACCCTTCTCGATATAAAAACACATTCCATTTGAGCAGTCACTATAACTGTCTTAATGTCTCCACTCTTCACTTGAAGAAAAACCCCAGCCCCAGCAAGGTGATTCTCTGCTTACATAGAGGTAAATACATCTGTGTCAAAACCAGCTTAATTTAATGTCACTTCAGCAATCATTTAACTCTGGTTGGCTGTCAGAAACCATCTCCTTTGCCTTGAATACTTGCCATTAACTTCCCATTGATAACTCCCTAATCTGTAACAATCCTGCGCTTTTTCCCTCTGCTCCTCTCATCAGCCCTCCCCGGTCCCCTCTCCTGCTCTCAGTGATGCCCACCATAGCGGGGTCACAGCTGACAGGGGCCACAGACTGAGAAGTGGCACTGATCTTTCAAGGTAATTTTTTATCGTGTGTGCTGCTGACATGCTCACCCGTGCACACATACGTAACCACTGCTTCTTGCTGGAGGATCTATCACCGAGTTGCCCTTTGCCATCTTTAGCTGGGTTGTTTAAGCCTGAAGTTAGAGATGGTCCCTATTGCAAAAAGACAGGCAATTGGCATGCATGGGAGTACAACATGCTGGTTTTTCCGTTTGGAAACAGTTCTACGTCCAGAAAATAAAGTGTTGCAACCAATGTGTATTGCAGTGCTTAAATATGAGTGTCCAAGAGAATCCTGGATGAAGTTTCTAGAGGCACACAAGGCACAAGGACAGTTAGCTGCTTGCAGAAGGGGTTTCCAAGACCCAGCATGCTAAACCAGCTTCCTACTGCCCAGCCCGGCCAGGTGAAAATACCAGAACTCAACCAAGTGCAAGTCAGGGATATCATGACACAGAAAGTCCACCCTGATCATGACCATGAGAATGAAGGATGTGAATTTTCTACAAATACAGAGCAGAACAGCATGTTTTTCAGTAGTCACCACCTTCAGAGAAGCTCTGAAGAAGCCATGAATGCAATCACCTGAAAAGAGCATGAGAGTGTTTATGCAGGTGGCAGTTTATCAATCAATCATCACTTTCATCAACAGCTTTTCATTCCTTGTTCCCATCAATAGGGACATCTCTGAAGGTTCGTTCCGATCAGGACAGACTAATTGGTACTAGAAAGTTCAGTGTTTGAAGATTGTATGATTAGGGAAATGTACAAATTCAATTTCTTTCAACCAGATTCAATTCTAATCTAATCAGAGAGATAGAAAACTCCAGTGTAATAATGACAAAGAAAATGACTTTGTTTCAGGCCATTTAAATGTCCCTTACTGCAAACACTACAACAGAAGAGGCTGTGTTTAGAGTCAGAGACAGGGTATTTGCTTTGAATTCAACGGCAAATGGGCCATTTTCTGTGTCTAAATTAACATTCTCTCTTTTTGAGAGAGAGAGAGAGACACCATCTAAGTCAAATGAGCATTTGTGACATTTAATAAAGCAATTATATCTAAAGGCTAGGGGCTTGGGATAGAATAGACTGGCTAATGTTGTCTCGGAAAAGTCTCTCGATAAAGGAACGATGCTTCTCTGCAGGCTTCCGATGACCTTGAACAGATTAAAATTGGTAGTGGAGAGCATCTTCCATCGGCACTATTTAAGTCAAAACCAGATCTGAACAAAAGCAGGTTATTATGTGTTCCTAGGCAGATATTTCAAGAGAGCCTAAAGGACTGAGGAGCCTCGTTGGCTCCCAGGCTCTGAAGTGCTTGACGGCACGGCCGACCAGCAGCCCCAGAGTGACTGCACCACCTCTTGGCTTGCTGTTGGCTAGCCTGCTTGGTACTGACTGCATCATAGGCGGCTTTTGTACTTTGAACTGAGACCCAAGCTGTGCTGCTAGACTGCTGCAGACGCCTGAGCTAGTTTAAAATGACCTTAGGTCTATCTACATAAGCTTCACTTGCTCCTTTGACTTTCTTGATAACTCAGTCCTAACGCTGAGCAGTTCAATAAGTTTGAAGATGGACATTCAAAGCATACTGAGCTTTTTGGAAATGTTACTGTTGGTGTTACAGCAATGCCTGGAGTTTCTAAGCAGGGATCAGGGCCCTTGGAGCCACACAAGCATAAGGAGGATATATCTGGAGGTAAAATTTCACAAAAGCTACCTGTTTGGTCTAGCTGCTCGCCTGGAAAGAAATTCTCACCAAGCACCATGTCAGCAGAGCAGCATCTATGTGGAGAGCTGTTGGAGTGTCTCACGGGGTACTTGTGCTTGACTCAACAACAATAAAAATCAAGGAGGGGCCAAATTACAAGATCATGTTAGAGAAACTCAACATTTAAGTGACTCAGAGTTGGCTGATGAATCAGTGGCACAGCTGGAAATAAACTCTAGGAGTCATGGCTGTACAACCACTCTTCCCTTGATGTGACACCGCTTACTGTCAGAGCTGTAAAATTCCTTTCGCTGGCCTCGGAAACAGCAGCTCATTTACTCACTGCACATTCAGCCCCAATGGGCCGGCATCGCTTCAGAGCAGTCTCATCACAATACACCTCGGCGTCGACTGGAAATACTTCCACGCTCATAACAATATGCATTGTCTTGAGCTGGTGTGCAGCCAGGGTCAGCAGAGCATTTCTTTTTCTTTATACATTTTAAAAGTGAATTTTCTGCTGGTGAGAGATTCTTGATTGACAGATCAGGAGACTGAAGTCCTTAATTGAGCAGGAAAGCAGGGGCAGAATGGTTACAATATGAGCTTTAGTTCTGTTCTAGTGTTTTGTTGGGCCTCAAATTTGGGCTGAATGGAGCAACATTAAGTATGAGAAAATTTTTCCTTTACTTCTTGGCCTATCCACATGCCAAAAGGTTGGCTAATAGGAAGCTTGCTGTTTTTATGGGTGACACTGAGGTTTGATTTCAACCTAGTTGTTATATCAGCTGAGGCTTTAGTGACAAGGATCTATTCTTGTACTTTCTTTTTCCAGCTAATAAAACCCCTGGCCAACAATAGTGACCCAGATGTGAGAAGTTCAGTGCTTTTCCTCTGCTCCTACAAAACAAAGCCCTCTTACTTCTTCGCTCGGTGTAGCCTTGCTCACAGCTGCTTGCTCACCAAGCACTAAGGCTGGGGAACCTCAACAGGGAAGACTGTCTTGCCCAGGCAACTGCAAGGACAAAAGGATGAAGCCATCATGCCTGTATGATGACAGTCAAGTTGAAGTGTTTAGGTGGCTCACGCGATGAGAACTTGGGCCTTGCATGAAAACGCTCCTTTTGGCAAGTAGCAGCTAGACTCTAAAATTGAAAAAAAGGGACGAGAATTTAGGCGATGGTAAAAACCATCCAAGATGATGGAAAAAAAGGGACAAGAATTTAGACGGTGGATGAGATTTTAGATGATATCAGAGATTTCAGAGAAACGGCCCCAGATTTATCCTATCGCACTACAGAGTCCATGCAGGCATGTGTGATTACAAGCAACACCTGGCAGCCAGTCCCCCTGCGCAAGGTGCTGTGCAAACACGTGGAAATGTTGTCCCGGTCATTAGCAACCTCCATTTTAACTGAAAACCTTGGCAAAAAAGGCTTTCCCTGGGTGATCTTGTTACTTGTTTGATGACTCGTGGTTTAATCCCGCAGATCCTCACCAGTCTGTCTTACTCTGCAAATCCCACCAGCCTGTGGGTACCATGCTCACCATCAGAGACCTTTTGGCACCTTGGAAGAGCCCGAATCCTTCTTAAACTCATCCAGCAAGGAGTCTCCACCTGTGTGAGATTTTAGGAGCTTCAGTTTGTGATAAAGGAGTGAATGCTGTTTCCATTGAATTCAATGGAAATTTTCTTAAAAAATATCCTGATTCAGTGCCATGAAAAAGCACCTTCCAATCAGAGGGCAATTTAAATCAATAAATATTACCATCATTTAATGACACTAAAAAAATCATTTCAGAAGAGAAGGTGAACCAAAACTAGCAGTCTTTTAAATTTAATGACCTACGAATGAAACCAGATAATCTGTGCATTTGACATAATCATGCATGTTTTATTCTAGTCAATCATTTGTTAATAAACACAGACCCCACTATTGTAATTTAATACTCCCAAATTATAGATGAAGGTAGGGGCTACCTGTCTTTTAAGTCATTAAATTATTGCATTTTGGTTATAGAGGATTTTATTACCCCAATAATACCATTTTCAGGAGAGGTTTTCATAAGCTTCATTTGCATGTTGATTTTTTATAGTAATTATCAGTAAAAGGTCAAATATTTGCTTTATCTATATAATTCAATTTTAGAAATGCCTTTGGGATTCAAATTAACTCCCTTGTAATATCTTCATTGAAAAAGAAGATTAATTATGCTTACAAGAAACCTAATTTGGCTTATCAGACCTTTAATGTTACAGGGATCGTTAATGCATTTAAATTTAGGATTAGTAGAGTGATCTGGTTCCATTATTTTGGTGACTTTAATATTTGTCATTATTTTTATGCATACAGTTTCTTTTCCCTAAAGTGAAATTATAATGTCTATTATAAAGGAAATAAACATTATATATTGACCTTAGTAATTATGCTTCGGGTTTTTAAGAGTGCATAAAAAGATGTATTTGTGACTCACATATAAATTCAGTGTTCATACGTTAAGTGGACTCCGGGTGGTATCACTGCAAAATTCATAATCGGAGGAGGGCTTGGGAGAGCGGGCAGGGCGGGGGAGCAGGACTCGTGGCAGTCGGGACCCCCAGAAGGAAAACCTGAGCTTCCGCCCACTGCGCCCATCCTTCCCCTGCGCCTGCCTCCTGCACAGGGGCTGCTGGCCGCCGTGTGCCCCGCGCTTCAGGGAGCGGCGCTGGTGGTGGCGGGCTGCGGGGGACAGCCGGAGGATGCTCGGCTCTGGTGCGGTTGCTCTCTCAGGAGTTTTTCAGTTGCACTGACTTTGTCGGGAGCAGAATTAGAGAAATAGTGAGTGCTTTTGAGAATACTGTCTGCAGGCCTGGGTTCATCCCACCTGCTTAAAAATACCCCAAACCCACCTCATTTCCTCCACTGTTTTTCGTCCCCTCCAGAAACGCTGTGTGCACAACCCACAAATCTGATTTTGTGGGTGGCTGCAGGGGTTAACTTTGCTGGCTGCATGGCGAAGAACTGGGAGCGCTCCAAAGCTGATACTGCTGTAGAAACCTCTAACCGTATTAGCGAACGCATATCAGCGCGCTTCTACCTGTCTCCTTTCTGCCTTAGTTGTGCTGTGGTTGTTGGTATGGGATACGATTATTCACGCCATGCTGATTGCTGGGATTTTGGGTTATTTATGCCAGGCTAATTGCTGTGGTATCGCAGTGTTCGTGCTAAGCTAATCACCATGGTATTGGATTATTTATACTGAGCTCACTGCTGTGGTATTGGGTTATTTATGTTGAGCTCATTGCTAGGGTATTGTGTTATTCATGCCGTGCTCGTGGCTGTGGTATTGGGTTATTTATCTTGTGCTTATCCCTGTGATATCTGATTATACTGATTAAACACGTTGCTCCTTTTGGTAGGCTATTCCGTTGTCTGATCTAGTATCAGAGAGGAAAATCGTCCCTTCTCTGCTCTTCAGATCAGGTTCACATTGATGTTTGGTTGACTCTCTGTGAAACCTCCTGGCAGTGTAACTCCACCAGAGAACTTGGAGGTAGAGTCCCTAAGTGGGTGCACAAGCAGTGAAGCAGAAGAAGACATGTTAGCACTGCCAAGGCTGCCCTCTCTTGTACCAGCTCCATCTCCGAATTGGCGTTTCTGTAGCAGCGTGATGGACGTTAGGAGCTCGGTCTCGCTGATATCTGGACAAAGAACTCTGATCATTTTCTTGAGTCCTGCATCAGATTTGCCTTCGTTCTGCTGTTCTTTGGCATCAGGACTTCTGCAAGCCGTTCTCTTCTCAGAAATTTCTGAATATACTATATAAGGTCATCTAGTTTTGCAATTCATTTCCTGCCAGCTCCAAATCCATCCCTCTTGATCTGAATGGCGTTGCTGTCTTCTGCAGTTGGTTTACTCCTTTGATAAAGTCCAAAGAGTAAACCAGCCACCCCTGGATCTTGCTGGTCAGCCTGTTGGTGACTGGTACGGTGCACTGCACAGAACCAGACTTGTTGCCCTTGTAGGACTTGAATCCAATGGTCACTTAGTTGCTACTTTGTAAGTTGAATAATTTCAACTTACAAAGCAGCAGGACATCCACATGCGACTGAGGTATGCGATGCATTAACCCCTTCAGTACTTGAAAAGAAAATATGGCCAGAACTTTTCACCCCTTCATTTACCAGGTGTCTTACATCCCATATTGCCTACTTATATTGCATATTAGAGATGAGATATTTAAATCTGAGCGAGGCCAGCAATAACATGCACATTGTAATGTGATTTTGCAGTGCCTGAGTGTCCAATGCAGCTGGGGGCAGATGTTCATACCCTTTCAGGGCCAGATCTACCATATTCTCAACCTTCAGACACTCTACTCCTTGAGTAATGTCTGCGTTACAGGCCCGCTTTGTAAGTGATGATCCTTTGGAGGCCTCTCTGAGAGTGATCAAATCATTACACGCTGCTATAAGTAGGGGCATTCGACATGGTCGTTTTTCTCCTCCAGCCCTGCAAACGCAGCAGTAGGAGGGAACACGCTGCCATTTGCAGTTCCAGGAACAGGCGATGCTCTCTTGGCAAAAGGACTTTTATTCGCTTGTGGGGCTCCAGCTACAGCAGGGTTCATGCCGAGCAGCAGATGTTTGTGCCTGACTGATGCCTTTGGATGCCTACACAGATAACACTGGCCCAAATCACTTCATCTAACCTCTGCCACCAAAAGCCACTGAAACTCTCCTGGAAGGGGCTGCTCTCTGCGGTGCTGTCCTCTCCTTGGCTTTGAGAAGTCTCACCGATTAGCCTCAGCTGGATGCCTGACTTCAGGAAGAGATGGATTTCATCCCTAATCGATGTGTCCAAGGTCAGACAGAAGGATTCAAACCCTGCTACCTCGGTCTCCCCCCAGCCCCCTACATTCCTGTCCGTTGCTCCAGCTTGAGCTGTGGCTGCTGCTCGTCTCTGCCAGTTCCACAGAAATAAGAATGATCAGCTTAGTGGCATCTGCTTTTCTTTAAATTGTTTCCAGGATTTTTTTGTGCATCAGTGACTCAGTACTATCTATGTTTCAATACTGCAAACTTTAAAGGTGCTTAACACATTAAAAAATAAAATCATTGCAAGAAATAAGCACTGATGTTAGCTTAGGAGAAAATCTTTAAAAGTGTTTTTGTTTTGCTAACAGAATGCTGCTATGTATTATTCATTACAGCCTCCGAGATTTAATTATTATTAGTGCTACTGATGATTGCTAGAAAAATAAACTGTAGCAGAAGGTGTCCGTCATTGTGTGAAGGGCATATATATGTTGTATAACCCAGTATACCCATTTGCATTAATCTCATTAGTTGCTCACAATGCAACTCCTGAACTGCTGCTTGCTGGCGAACTGGGAGGGTGCAGAAGCGAAGGGACACGTCTGTCCTACCTGCCCTGCCCTCTGTGCCCGCTCCCCACGCGCCTTCCTGGGCTTTGTGTTTCGTAACGCAGAGTGGAGGATGAGTTAATTAAGTCCATCTCTGGCTTTTTGCCTGCACTTGGTCTGTACCTGGGGTTCCTCTCGTGGGACTGCTCGACCATTTTCCGCCCCCCAGGCAGCCCTTCCCACCCCACACAGTCTCATCCTCAGTCCTGAGGCACTTGCAACAGGGAGGATGACGTTGTTCTGTCAGGAACAGCCCCTGATCTCTGCCTGGTGGCTTGAGGCAAACACAGGAGAGCTACTGGAGTGAGTTTAAGAGCAAATCTTGATTCAGCAACAAGCAATGCCTTTTAGCGTGCTCTAAACAAGACACACAACCTCACAGGCAGAGCATTCAAAGGCTCTGCCATTCCACCCTCTCTCCCAGCCTCAATCATTGAGATTCATAGATGATTGGTATTTTCCTCACTCTACTTCAGTGTAATACAATCCAATGTAACTCCGTTCAGCCCCGCACAGTGCATCATTCGTTATCACACCAGCCACACAAACAGCGTCTTGCAGCATTTCCTGGGATTAAGTAGCACCGAGACGTAGATGCTTGTACCAGGAGCTGTGGCGGTGAGGGAGGGGGTAGCACACCTTTCATCCCTCCCTGCTGTGTTGCAATTCTGCATCCACCCTTCCCATTCACCCCCAGTCCTCTAAGAAGCTTGAAGCCTCCCTGCTGGCACCTAATTTACCCACTGACTTGAAAGTCTCATTAATTGCCTGGTAGATCTTGCATGGCCTCTCTCAGAGGTACTGGAACAATATATGAAGTCTGTGCAAGAGTTTTAACAAAATATTGCATATACATTGCCTTTCCGTTTAGTAACTCCGTCATCCCTGGCTCCACATTTGGGGCTCTCATTAGAGTCCAGAAAGAGGAGGAGAAGAACGTGAGTTCTTTAGACTTAAATTCAATCTCTGCCCCTTCTGTCTTATGTGACCTTGTTAAGTCACTAGATCCTTTGAAGATTCAGTTTCTCCATCTGCTCCATGAGAGGAGAGGGAACCAGTTATGTCAGGCTGAGCGTACCGGAGCTTATGAGTTACTTGGACGCAGGCAGGGTGGGGTCGAATAAGGACTGGGACAGTGTGACCACTCTGTCCTTTGAACATCTGCAGGCACACGGGGCAGCACTGTGACAGTTCAATTCTCTGGGCTTGGTGTTGCCTTCTACATGGCACTTCTTGCTCAGCCCTCTTTGTAAGCCTCCTGTATGTCTCAAGAGACTTGGTCTCTCAGATGGTCCCATACCTGTATGAGATCTGTTGCCTCTTCTTTCATCCCCATTCCTTCTCCCTTCTTAAAAGCATCCCCTCTAAGGGAACAAAATGAAGGGAACAAAATGAACAAAACAGCCGGGAGGCTATAATGAATCAGGAGGTAGGTTGTGAAACACATCCCCCACGACGGGCATGCAGATGTTAACGGGTCCAAGCACGTGCAGTCTCTAGCGACAGAGGCTGAACAGTGTTCAATGAAATCTAGAGGCCTACAAGACTCCAAAGAAGGGAAGGGTATTCTAGTAACTTGCCTTTCCACTCCAGCTCCTATTGTGAGAGGAATACATTAACTGCACGGAAGCACATCAAAAGAGAAAACACAGGAGCTGAAACTTTCAGAAAAGACAACAACAAAGGAGATCATAGGACAGCAGGACTGAAATTGAACCAGGCATCCATTGGGGAGGTGGGAGATGGAAGAGGTTTGATATCCTTGACTTACAAGAGATAATTTGAACACAAAGACACGTATTGAAATCTTAGCCAGTTCAGTGTATCTCATACAAAGCAGGAACAAAGTTTGATGCTATTTATTTTAAGCCATTGTAGAGTTGAGGTCTTAATAGTTAATATCCTGTCTCCTACGTGCAGATATGGAGGACATTGATTGTCCTTCTCCTGCGTTGGCCCAAATATTTGGGTCCAGTTTTCCCCTCTCTATGTTTTATGCAGGTTGCTGCCCTGGCTGCTGTCTTTAGCCTCCCCAGTGGCAGCATAAATCCTTTACTGGATCTTACATTACCCTTACACACGCTAAACGACGGCTGCCTTCAGCAAAGATTGAACGAAGATCTCAGGATTTAGCCCAGCAGTTTTCTAATCTGCTTCTGGGACCCTTTACAGTGAAAGGCAGTAGATAAACAGGGCTTGGCTGAGTGGAGCACAGGTGGCAGGTGGATGGGCTGCTGCAGGTCATAACTCAGAGCTTCTCTATTGCAGCCAGTAGCCCACGCTGTCCTTGGAGCCACGACACCAAACGTTTTTATTGGGATTTGCATGTTTAAAGGCTGGAGCTAATCTCATAAAATGGACGTGTAAAGTGCTGGACGTTTACACTTGGATTGTTGAGAGCATATGGTCATGGGGCCACGGAGGGTGTTTCTCTGATTCTAACACAGAAATATGCATTACGTCTAAATTGACACTGAAAACTGACCTGAGCCTGGTATTAGAGAAGATTAAATTAACCCCTAGCAATAGCTCCATATTACAAAAATGGTTAGATCTTAATAAATTGAAAATGATAACAGCGGCAAAAGCTGTACATTTTCCCTCATGTTCCTTTATTGCTGTAACACTTCTTTCCAGTTTGTTGCTTCCGTGGGTTTTATTAGCACATTTCAGTGGAGTAGATTTGCTCTGAAGTGATAAAAGCTGACTGTAATCAGAAAGCTTTATGTTATCTGCAGCAAACAATGGTAAATGCCACCTGAGAAGGGCTCTGTTCAATGCCTTCATTACTGTGATTAGTCTAAGACGCTAGAAGATAGCAACAAACTTCAAACTTGCTGATAACAGACTTTGTTAAGAACACAATAAACATTGAACACCCTGTACTTCGACTAGTAAAGAGACAACTCCACTCCAAACGCACCCGCGACTAATCAATACGCCGCAGACCTGGCAGTGTGCGGTGTATAACAAGGTCTCCTCACCTGTGGTCGTGGGGAATCCACCTGGAGCAGGAAAAGGCTACGTACCACGTGGGCGAGAATCGATGCTCCGGTTCGGCAAAGCGCTCGCTCCAATGCAACTTAAGCATGTGCGTAAAATACAGCATGCGCTCCCGTCCTTTGCTCACCCCGGGCACAGGGGAGGAAGGGGAGTTGGCTGCTCCAGGGACCTTATTCTGATCCTTTGCAAGAAGGGGAGTATTGCTCCTGGCGATTAGGTTTGAAATGAAGCAAGATGCGCAACTATGCTGTACTAATAAATGCTTCTGCTCTTTTGTAAAACTTTTTTTTTTATAGTGTCTGTGTCAATACTGAAAGGTTTTCTGGTGGGGTTTTTTGGCTGGTGGTTTTTTTTTTTGAAGCCACATGAAGCCACAATCATTCCAGGTGAAAATGTTGCTAGGCTGCTTTACAGCAAGTGTGGTTTGGGCTCTGGAAGAAAATAGCAACCACCAAGAGAAAAACTTTCTGGATGGGCAACCAGCCCTACAGGGCACCGGGGGTCCAGCACGCACCAGCGTGGAAGCCACGGCTTAGCTGGGGAGCCCTGCTACCAAAGGAAAAGGTAATACAAGCCAGCTGGGCTATCACTCTTCTTGGCACTGCAACAATCTTTCAGAATAAAAATACTCTAAACTTCCAGCAAGAAAAATTAATTTTGTGCCTAATTTCTAAATACAAAATTAATATTTCCATAGAACAGATAAATCTCATTGAAATATCCCTTAGAAAAACAGCAGTCAAAGCTTTTTGGAGAAAAATCGGTTCTGATGATAGAAATATTCTGCTCAGGCTTAGCTACAAGCTGCTCAGAAGCGTTTCCCCTTAGCCCAGGAAACAGCATTTGGCTTTCTAGCCAGTGCCGTCGGTGCGGTGGAGTTTGCATGCTTGCTGCAGGTAGTCAGAGGGTCTGTGCCTACGTGCTAAGAATGGCACATTACCCTTACTGAAATACACTTGCTTCCTAGCTCTGTTGACAAATGCAAAAGGCAGAAATCTTAAATAGATACGGGAAGAGCAATCCTGCTGCCAAAAGGTTAGTTTTGAAGTGTTTGACATTTTCTACCAGAGCTGAGCAAATCATTTATCTGATTAATTTAGTTTCCTCTCTGTTCACAAGTTGTCCAGGAGCTGTTGCTGAGATTTGCTCAAATTCATTTGTTATCTGACGTTCCTGCCTGGGTCTGCAGGTTGTTTATGGGCAGTTTGTTATAAGCAGTCACAAAATTCAGAGCTGTGTTGATTGCTCTTGATTGGGCATACGTGGCAGGATATTGTTTTAGCTCTCTGACGGGGTGCTCTAATCCTTTGAATTAGATTTCTGATGTGAATGCAAGTGAAATTTGCTTCCTACAAATAGTCTTTGCTGTTTGCCTATAGGTCACTGCAGCTGTGAACACTTCTGCCAGTTCCCAGAACTGCTCTTAAACCTGCGAAGGGCTGTCTTGATAGTCCAGTCTGGCCACGTAACGTAGACCATAGCAATACCACGCGGCTGGCTCTGCATCAACACCAACGCTTTAACAAGAGATTTCTTAAAAAAAGTCCACCCTTGGATTTGAAGAACTGGTGGAGAACACAGTGTATTCTATTACCCAATCTGATAGTGGTAACTGGGGCCCTGGAAATAAACGTAGTTTGGATTTTAAAGTAGTAAAGCAGATGAAGAAATATTTAAATAAAAAATTCACATACCTTTTGAGAGGGAGAAAATATTACTTCAGCTTAGTCTTCCGCCACATTTTCGCAGCATACACGTCCTACTAATTGACAGGTTAAATTTCTACTCCAAAAATACTGTTTTCCATAACGAACTAAAAAGTAACGCCACGTGATAGGAGGAATTACAGCAATATACTTGTATGCAGTATGACATCAAAGTGGGAATAATGAATCCAGGGTTTGCATAATTGAGATGTTATATACTTGGGCTGGAGGGCTCGTCTCATTGTTCAACACTCAGCAAATAATTTTACAAAATTACATCCATGTTTTTCTGCTTTGTAAGAATAATTTGAGTAACTTTGTTTATCCTTTCAGTAGCTCTCGGCACATCTTGCTGATCTATGCATTCCTACAGACTCAGCGCCTGAGTGTTTGGGTGTAGGGGAGTGTAGGCTGAGGTACTTTGTAATAGAGACAGACAGGAATGGGAATTTCTGGTCTGTGGAAAATTCTGACATTTTGAAATAAATAACTATTGCAAAGCATGATGAACAGTCACACTTGTGAAGTTTTCTGCCAACGTTTTTGTCAGGAGTCTTGGTTCAGTGCCATCGAGACATGTTTTTTCAATAATGTCCAATCACTTCAGTTTGGTAATGCTAAACCAAAATAAATAAAGTCCGAGCGAAAGCTGCAGCCCTTTTAATTAAGATATGATAGATTATATAAACCTGCTACACTTCCTGCATTACAATTAGCGTGCAAGTAGAAGCTAAAAGAGTGGCAACAGATTAAACACGGAAACATTTTCCTTTCTGAGAAGCGAGTAGAAGTCGAGGCGATGTCTTCGAATCGAGCTCCCTCCCAAGATAGCAGCCCCGGCGTGCCAGGGGCTGCACGTGCAGCGGGTGGGAGAAGCAGCGCCCTGAACAAAGGCACGCGAGGGACCCACCGCACGCAGCACTTGGCTCTCCTGAAACCCATGCCGGTGCTCAAAACAGAAAGATTGCCTCTGCCTTACACCACAGCTCTGCGCGGAGGTAAATTTTACCCCTAATGACGCTGTTTATGCATTTCTACCTTCAGTTAGAAATTGTGGATCCCTGCATCTTCACAAAGAATCATCCTTAGAAGGTAAATTAAGTCTTTTTCTTCCTTTTTTTAAGCTTTTCTTTTTTAAAGATCCTGTTTCTTTGCTTCACTAACTGACATTTTTCATGCATTCCCAAGGAAATAATACACCACAGGCATTAAAACTTGGCAGCTTCCAAAGACATTCACAAGTACCTCCCTTTTACAACATTCAATGGAACTTCACCCAGCGATGGGGCCTTTCTAGTGCAGCTGGTTTTATGTTCACAGTGAAAGAAAAGGTGTTTCGGACTGCTCTAGCCATACGGGGATGATTTCTGTGAAAAGTCACAGCTGGACTGACCCTATTGCAATAACAAAAACTGCCCGTTGAACAAAAAAATCCCAGTAAGCATGCAGTATATTACCTACGCAGCGTCTCTCCACCTGCTGTGCGTTACTCTTTTGCTCTGTGATATTACTAATATCAAGAAATCTCATGTGAAATTTTTTATTGCTTGTGTAATACCAGTGGGTGCGGAAAAAAAAACCCCTTGTAGACTCTGTTATAGGTGGATCAGAGCCTTCAGCAAAACCAAAGTCACTATGTATTTAAATAGTTTGGCACATATCTTAAATTGTATTCACAATATGTTATACAGGGGAGTGGCATTTATACTTATTGAAATTGCCTGAAACCTCTCATTATAAAAACACTGTTGTCGATTTATTGTAATTTTACCAAACTTTGGCAAAATTTGGGCTGAAATTTTCCTTGCTGTCAGTCTTCCTGAGACAGGTTGGTATCTGATTGCTTTGCTTTAAAATATCAGAAAATACACTTCCAAAATCTAAACCAAGGAACTATACCTCTGCTTCTGCCACCGCAGCAAGGAAATTTTGGGTTTTCCTTGTGTGTGTGGACTCGTGTGATCATGTGTACGTACACCCTGAGGATCTGTACGTTAATGGTAGAGCAGTAACCAAGGGCCCACGCCATGGCACAGGATCCCACCGTAACAGGCAGCATATTAACACCTAACACAGCAGTACTTGCTTCAGATGAATTATAGTCTAAGCAGGGCATGCGAAACGAGTGGGATTTGTAAAAATGCTTGTGTCCCGGGAGCACAAGTGCTAAGTTACATGATTCTGAGTCAAAACAAGATCTTCCTGGTATGGTGGGGTGTAAGACAGTGACTGGTACGCTGCCTTTCTGCCCCTTGCATGCCTGCCTCTTACTTCTCATTACACATAGGGTACGTAGACGGGTGCAGAGCAAATACGGTGAAGGACCTGGGAGGCTATTTAGGAAATCAAACTCTTCAACTTGTCCAACTGCAATTTTAATTTAAAATTTGGCCTAAGATTAAAGGATGGTTGGAGCGAAGGACTTAGAAAAAGGTTAAATAAGGTTAAACAACCCAAAGCCAAAACATTTAATTTGAATTCATGTGAATATTTTGGGTGGAAATATTTTTATCTTGTTTAAAAAAAGGCAACAACAAAAAAACCCCAGAGCACCGCCTTCCTTTCTCTTGTTCTCCTTCTCCTTTCAGGTCCCCTTGCCTGTTTGACTCCTTCCTGCTTGTTTCTAGAGTGGCTTTATCAATCTCTGCCTCTTTTCTTTGAAGTCCTCATTGCCTCCTTGTTGAGCACACTTTGAACAATAGTTCTCTAATTGCTCTTCAGAGAAAACTCGTGAACAACCTGGAAGGGCCCTCTAGCTGTTTCGGGGGAAAGGGACTTTCTTCAGAAAAGGTTGTCTTTAAAACTGAAGCTGAACTGTTTTTCTAATACTGTGAGCTATTTGAGACGGCGACAGCCTTTTTCTTCTGCGTACGTACAGCTCCTAGCACAACAGATGTGCAGCCACCGCGGCTAGAGATTGCCAGAAAAAAAGATGCCACATTTTCCTTCGGGTGACCTCGGGATGGTTGAATTAGGGTGGGTACTCCGGAGACTATCCTGGGTGCACTACGTACTTTTTCTTTGATCAGGACATCAAAGGAGACAATGTCAAGCAGTGCTGCTCTAACATCTGATGGGGGCAATCAATCATTCACGTACAGATTGAGAAGTGTCACTCTGTTGTTTGATCACCTTTTTCTGACCTTGAAAATCTCCCACTAAGTGCTGAGAGGATATATCATGTAGTGACTATCATTAGAATTTCTTGGTTAGGTGACCAAACCAAAAGAAGAGGTTTTCTGATGGGAAAACTGAAATTAATCATCTTTAAAAATTCTCTGCAATGGAAAATTGCACCTTCATCAATTAAAAACCCCTCAAGCTCATTGATTTTTGAAAGCTTTATTTAATACTTGCATATTTAAGTTCAAATTTGATGAGGCTAGACTTAGACTGGAAACGTTATTCCGAACAAATCCCCTTATAGTATTTTAACATATTTATCCTAAGTATACAGTAATCTGCAATAAATTCCCTGACCCCCCTATGAATGTGATGCTCCTATGAAGCTCTAAAACAAGGCAAGTTTTGGCTCCAGAGAGCTGCAAAGAAGCCTCCGCAACTGGAGTATTTCTTCAAATTCCACTGGAGGTCAGTGCAGCATTACAGTTCTGCCTGGAACAAGATGTCCTTTTTACTCTGATCTAGTGCTACAGCTAAACACAAACCCCTGTAGAGCTGTTTTTAAACTAGATTTGTATAGTAATAAATATGGGCTTAAGAACTGTGTTTTGTGGTTATATTTGGAACATCCTAGCAGGGATGTGAGAATCTAAACTCGTTTGGGTGTTATTCTTTTTTTTTTTTTTTTTCTTTTCTTTTCTTGTTGTTGTTGTTGTGGCGGTTGTTTTTCAAGAGCTCAGGGTGTTTTTTTCTTGCAAAGTAAAATTACTTGGCATACAAAAGTAGCAGATTTTGTGTCATGTTTTCATAGCTCCGGAGAAAAGCATATCTTCTAGTTCCTAGTCCACTAGAAGAGCAGAGAGAAGAGTGGTCCAGCACATGCCCCATGTACTCAGGGGCTCTGGACCACACCATTTTTTTATACTGATGTAAATGTGAACTTGCTCAAGTCGATGCTTTTCTCTCTTTGCCTCCCTTATCTTTCTCCCCTTTCTGGTTGCAGGGCATCCACACGCTGCCTTCACTTCTCTTGACTGCGGCTTGTGTGGAAAGGGGCAAATATACCCGAGGGGGCTCCAAATTATCCTCTTTGGGTTATGGCCCTCAATACAGGTGGTGAAACAATCCAAAAAGCTGCCAAGAAAACCCAAGGTGAGTGGTTTAAAGTTAGTTCAGACAAGGTATTGGGGCTGTGGGTGAGCCCTTAGGGCTTGCTGCATGTTTAGCTTTCTGGGGAACGTGCTGCTCCTCTGGTGTGAGCACAGGGTGTCAGGCACGTTGTGGATCTCCTGTCTCCCCATGTGGCTGTAGCACAACAGATCCTCGAGCCTACAGCCCTGTTCTCCTACTGGACATCAAAGACACATCCTCTAAAATATAAGAGCAGAGAAGAACAAAGAAGGGAAATCTGGGTCCCGGACACTACAACAAACGTTGATGCATGGGGGATGCGTTATGGGAGCGAGGGTAGCAACATTGAGTGGACATCATCACAGTAAAGAAAACTCAGCCAAAGACTATGGAGTCCCAACAATATAACCCAGTGACCGACACGGTCTAGTCCAGCCAGCAGATGTGCCAGTCCTGCTTCAGAAAAACCCAGACGCCACCAACGAGGTGATACAGGACCTGGTCTACTGGAGCTTGGTATGATAGCAATAGGCTTGCTCAGGCATATCGCTGGTCTGCCCAGAGGCTGTCTGCCTGCTGGCCAGGCAAAGAGGAAGAGGAAGGCTGGAGGATTCATCAGCCCATGCTCTGCTCCCAGATGCTGTCTGGGAACAGCCTAGGCACGACCCATGGGCTTGCTGCAAAAGCAGCGTGCAAAAAGCAGGATGTTTCTGCCCTTGGGGTCTTCAGGCAGGTCCCCAATCCAAAGTTTATTGTTTCTTTTTCAGGTTTAGCTGAATGCTGTCCACTGCCATTGGGGAGCTGTGCACAGAGCCACGCCAGGGCTCTTCCAAGGGTCAGCAAGATGAATCTGAAGCCATGTGTTGTGAACACAGAGGGTGGGTACTTTTTTCCTGCTCACTGATTTATTTTTCAGTTATATTGGCCACAGAGCTCATTAGGAGAAGGGGCTGCAAACGTCAGGTTTCCCCCCACCCTCCGTTAAAAGGAATGCTTCAAATCTTAGGTTTTACATCCTTCTTCCCCTCCCTGAAGGGGAATGGAGGTGGAAGCTCGCTCTGGCTGGACTGGACATAAAGGACACTACGGCCAGGATTTTTAGGTTTCAGTTTAATACAGGGTGCATTTAGCTGAGTCAAAGGCACGTTGGCAGAGCTCTAGATTAGACAGACTCAACCTCCTTTGTACACTCAAACGCAGATATTTCAAAACATGCTGTTTAGACCGTGGAGGATTTCTTGTGTTGGAGCAATCTCATAAAAGAAATGCTGACAGCTGTATCTACTGGTTAATTTAAAACCCAGCTGGAACAAGGCCTGGGCAAAATATTATTGTGAAGTGACTCTCGTTCACTGTTGTTCCATTACTGAAGCAACAAGTTTTACCACAGGCTGCCCTCCTTGTGTCCTTGTACCCCGAATTAATTTCTCTCTTAGTTCCTGCAGTAATATACTCCTGCTCCAGAACATCATATCAGTGTTCCCTCTCCTGCTCCGAGCCTGCCCTGCTTGGACCATTTTGCATATACAGACCCTTGTAGTCCCTCCAGCCTTCCTTCTGGAGGGCTGTGCAATGCCTCAGAAAGGTTTCCTTTCCTCCACTCTTGCTCATGATTTTGCAGCTCCCCTCCATCCCCATCCTGCCAGCGGGTTACAAAAACAAGCGTGCTGCCTCGTTGCCCGTGTTTTCCTGCCCAGCCGACGAGGCTCAGCTCGCTCTCCTCTCTTTGCGGCTGGGTTTAGGGTTCTTTGGGGAGCAATCATGTGGGTTCCCATCCCATTCTTTACCCCTTCATTCACCGTCTCCCTGGAACCGTCTTACCTACCGGTGTCATATTTCCCCAAAATAAAGGAACCTTTGGCGAGTGAAACAAATCTTCTCTCCTAGTCTTACAGGTCTCTGCAACGGCTGATTACCATAACAGTATTTGCTGTTCTAAATCCTATGATTCCCACGTCTTTCTCATGCTTTCATTCAGCAAAAAGCTCCTTATAGGCCAGAATTAGGAAAGCTGGAAGCTTTGGCTTTGTTTTCAGAATTAGCAATTCTCTTTCTCCTAAGTAATTTTGTACAATATATGTTTTATATTTCTCTCCCCCTTTCCATGACTTATTTTATGCTAATAGTTCCCTAAGTATTATTAATTAGATTTTTTTTTTAAGTAAGAGAAAGTTCTTGAAAGTTAATTAAAAGTTGCATGCAGTAATTGTGCAAAAGTAGCTTTTCCATTCTGAAAATTAAACCTTTATAATTAAAATCCGATATTCATTTAAAGATTCAAATGGGGTGTTTATTACTCATTTATTATTATTTATTTTTTTGCCACTTTGGGAGGGTAATTGCTCTAGCAGAGGGAAATCAATCCAGTCCCAGTGCTGAGGTCCCCCCTCCCTCCTGTCCCCTCTCTGGGAAATGGGACATTTCCATCACCCCGATTATGTCATCCTGCTTGGGGAAACGATTGAATCCTGAGTTGAGGGACAGGGACACATGCTTGCACAGAGCTTGATCTCCTCCCCTAGCAGCCTGTCACTTTTTTCCCCCAAGATGTAAAAAATTTGTTGTCTTGTTATCTCAAGGATGGAAAATAGATTTCAGAAGCTATCAGCATCTCATATTTGCCAGCAACAGGCTACTTACTATACATTCAAATAACACCAAGGTTGCAAATCAAAACAGATACCGGCTCAGCAGAGCCAAAGGTAAAGAAACATGAGGAGGAGGGTTTGGGTGCTGGTGTAAATCCTGAGTGACTAAGTTCACCCAAGCGCATCTGGATCACCCCCATGCCCTCAGTACTCTGGATGGATGGAGGAGAAGCAGCTGTACGAAGTGAGACGACCCCGACGGCTGAGGCTGTGCTCCCACAGAGTTTCCAGCACTGAAGTGCTCAAAGGAACATGGGAGCAGCAGATTTCAGAGGTGACTCCTGTTCAGTTGTCACCCTTTAGACACCAAGGAAGGGACATGATTTACCCTACTTTGTGTCTCTTGGACATCAAGCCTGCTCAAGGAAGCCGTTGGCTGTGTATGCTTAGGCTTGTCTTTAAAGTCCCTCAAAAATCCAAGTGTAAAATCATGTTGCAAAAATCCAAGAGGCCCAAGCCCAGCCAGCCTCCACTAATTAATGGGGACTAATTACCGTCTCCCTCTTTTGGCTCTAAAAGTGGCCCAATCTCAGTGACAAAGTCACCCCTTCATGTACCAAGCAGGGTGTGAACGAGCTTGCACAGGACTTTCTTGTGTGTTTCAGAGCTCAGTGATAAGTAGATATACAATATACATCATTATCATAAAGTTATTAATCATTGCGCTGAGCTGATGTCACCCATTTCTCTTAGAATGGCTTTTGCCTCTGTAAAATGCATAGCACGCCAATAAAACAAGAGAGTGCTGTAATAACCAGCATATAATTAATAATTATCAATAACAAATGCATAATCAACACAGAACTTCTTGTGATATGTTTAGGAAATGGCTGGTCCCCTCATGCTGCAATGGCCGCATATTGTTACAAGCTATTTTTACTGAACAAGTATTTTGGGAGTACCAGAGATATAACAATGAAGAAGCTTTGCTTAAAAGCTAAAAGGAGTCACTAAGAATTACCTAAACATTTTAAAAACTGGAAACATTTAGGTCAAATGCAAAAAGAAAGGCTTTAGCAGCAGAGAGAGTGCTGTGAGCAAACAGAACAAACTCCAGTAATACAAGCATCACCAACAGAAATAATCAAGAATAAACAAAATCCTTGTTGAATTAGCACAGAGGGAGATCTCATTTGTCCTTGGGCTGGATGATCTGAAGGAACTTTTCTAATGATATTATTATTACAATGCACTAGAGCAGCACACTGAGTCCTTCATCAAGATAAGGGCTGTTCCTGTGGCAGCTTTCTAGGATGGGATGTGCGAGTATTACAAGAGAGACCCAACTTAAAGAGCTTACAGTCAAAACAGACACGGCTTTAGAGGAGGGGCTGTCATCTCAGCACGGAACCTCAAGGTTACGGTGGCACCCGGCACCTGATCTGGGAAAGCGGGGTGCGTCACCGTGAGCACCAACCGCACCGTCCTCCTCCTCCTCCTCCTCCGGGGATGCGCAGGGCCCCTGGGATGGTGCCAAGGGTCACCCTATGTGGCACAGGAGTCACCGGTGTCTGCTGCAGGCTTGGTGAAATGCTGGTTGTCATCTTTGCCCTAGGAAACTGCCCTCCTCCCATCTCGTCTCCGGAAGGTGGTGATTGGAAACGGGCTGAAACAGGGCAAAATAAGGCAATTGCGAAGGCCTGTTAGTGCAGGCCTGTGTTTTAGCCCAGACCAAGTCCTCTGGCTTAGTCACTGCAGCAGAAGCCCAGATATGTAGACTGGGACATATTAAGCCCAACTTTAGTCCTTTTAGGGCTGCATTTAGTCTAAGAGTTGTCTCCAGAAATACCTCCAGAGTGGCAATTCACCCCAGAAACGGTCTGCAGAAGTACTTGAGGACTAGACACCGGTTTTTGAACATCACATTTAGGTCTGTTGAATCCCAGCCTTAAAATTCTTCCCTGTGTGATTTTGGAGAAGTCCCTTAATAGCCCTGGACCTCAGTTTGTCTCACTGAGGCTGATATTTCTAACTTTTGAAAGAAAGAAGAATCATTCCTGAATATTAACCACTGTGTAGCAAGGACTCTGATAAAGACGATTACAGAAATAAACCACCAGTTGATAACCAAATGCAAAAAAAGAGAAATGATTATTCCCCCAGCATTATCTGTGTGCTCTGCACCAGTACATTTTAAGGCAATCTCAGCTGAAAAGATAAAGACATAGCCATCCTTATAAACAAGGATATTTCATTCAATAGATAGAAAGCTCTAAAGGGTTCCAGCTTTGCTGAAGCACCGAGGCACTGAGCATTGAAAGAGGTGGGAAGAATTAATTAGACTTCTGATATTATCCTGGTAAATAAAAGTAATAAGTGAAGCTCTGAAAAGGAAGACCTGATTCATATTCAAACATTTACAGAATAAACAGCTGCTGATTCTCCTATCTAGCCCAGTCCTTATCCTTTAAGGCTGCAATAAGTGACCTCTTAATCCCAGGCAAAAGACTGCATGAGCATCTGGAATTGAAAAAGAAAGCATATTTCCTTCACTATTCCAATTTCCACTCAATTTCAGTATAAAGTTGTTTGGGTCTTTTTTTTTTTTTTTTTTTTTTTGGTTCCTACAGCAATGTGTTTGGTGATGAGATTTTGTGCATCTGAACACTTTTGCAGCCTCTTCCCCCCCCCCCCCCCCCTTCTAAATAAAGGCATGCCTGACCTCCCTACATCGAGCAGGAGTACCACAGTCCTTCAGCTTGGTTATATCTCCATTGTACTGGCCATGCTCTTAAAGCACTCATAGCAATAATTTCTTGGCATGATGGACAGACTCAGCAATAACCTGATCCTGCAATGCACTGAATAAACACTTTAGCATTTAGTACATGGACACTAATGTGCTGGGAAGTAATTGCTTAGAGGTTCCCAGTTTCAATATAATAATGCAGGGATTGCATTTATACAGCACACAGCATAGGAAAAAAAAAATGTTATTGGCCAAACTTCCTCTCTCCCATTTTGATTAGCCCAGTAGGAGAGAGATGAAGGTAAACACGAGGTGATCCTAGGTTACCGGATCCTTCGAGCACTGGGGGTTGTATTCGGGTGCGGCTATGCTTAAGAGGGGGAGAAATTCCACTGACTTCAGCCCATTTACTCTGGTTTTACACCAGTGTTCCTGAGAGAAGTGCCTGACCATTAATATCCTGCTTCACAATAGTAATGCTGAAACGAGAGAAAGATTAAAAAGCCTATGCTAGCTTGGCAAAAAAAAAAAAAAAAAAAGTATCTTCTACAGTAAATACATAAACATGCAGGCAGCAATTCCCCGGGTGAGCCGAGCTTAAAAAAAGCTCAGTGGAGTTAGCAGAAGTAGAATGAACTGCAGAGAAGCACCAAAGTTTTGCATTTCCACTTATGCGAATAATTACTCTAGCCCTCATCAACATTTCTCTGCTTAAATAGCGTTTATAAATTAAAGACGCCTAAACTTTAAATGGAAACTAATTTAGGTATTTTGTTTATTATTAAAAATTTTTTCCCTGGACACTTTGGGCTCATAAATGATTATGAAACAGTTTTGCTACTTTCTCTCTCTTTTTTTTTTATTTCCTTCACCTTTCCCCCTTCCTAAGCACTGCAAATGACTCCTTAATGGCACGTAGAGTGTGGTTACCTCTAGGATACAGAAATGCTGTTTGGAAACATTTTCTTTTTTAAATATTTGATTTTAGAGCTACCCCCCCAAACAAAAAATATTCAGAGGACCAAAATAAAATAAAAAGAACAGCTTTCCCAATGTATTATTAATACCAATAAATGGGAGCTGGCGGATTTAAAAGCCAAGATGTAATGCATTTTCCTGGAGCAGTGAGCCTTTAAACAAGTTCCAGTTATTGAGATTGTGTAGTAAAAACTGGTAAAATGAAATATCTTTTCAGATAGGATAATAAAGACAGGCTATATTAACATACCCTTCCCGGGAAACACAAGCACAGAAGAAACATTAGCTGCTATTCTTTATAGACTTGGTTGTGGGAAGGTTGGCAAGTGACCTGCACAACTTCATTTTTAACTCCCTGTTGCAGTCTGGAAACATCTTGCTGAAAATACGCGGACGGGGAGAGCCATGGCTCTGCTCGGCTTGAAGTTGTCTCTGGGGAGGCGTTTTCTCAACTGTGCGCAGTGCCTCCGGGTGGAATATTTCCTCTCTGCCTGGAGAGTCGGCACGAAGCTTTGCATCACGATGATGCTTTACACCGACGCCCTCACGGGGCGTGTTGGCGTCAGTCGCCCGCTGCACAGAAAGGGACAGGGTGAGCACCTTGGAGGAACGGGGGGAGCAGGATGCTGAGGGTATATCCGAGCCAAGGATCCTTGCTGCCTCATTCTTCACTGAGTGAGCACCGTGCTCCTGTCTCCTGCCCCAAAGCAGAAGCCCAGCCTGGCACAGTGTCTCTCCAGGGAAACTGAGGCCAGAGGATCAGGGCACTGGGACATATCAAAGACTTTGAATTAAACTCTTGTTAAGGCTTTGCTAGACTGCAAAGCTGTCAGAAGGACTAATGCAACCAACGGGTGCTAGGGGAAGTTATGCCAAGCCTGTGCAGAGGCACGACTAAAGGATGAAGGAGGATGGTCTGGAGTAAGGGAAGAATATGCCAGCGATGGGATGGGAAAGGGTCGGATGCCAGCGGTGGAGTGCAGCCCTGGGCCGAGCTGTCAGTCAGAGCAGCATGGCTTGGTTTGCACTTAATATCTCTGCCCTGTCACACATTAAAATGCAGGTTCTCTCATTTCCAGTTTCCCCCTAGTATCTTGGCAAGTTGTTGCTCTCAAGTTTGTTAGTTCAAACATCACTTACGACGTCTTATCTCCAAGATCATCTTTTATTTTACACCTCCTGCAAAGGCCTCCAGTATCTACACAATTTTGTCTCCAGTAAAGACTGATACAGAAGCATTGGTGAGTTCCTCTGTGCTTTCCACACTCTTCTTAATTGCTCCCCCTCCTTGCAGCCTGTGGGAAGCTCAGAAGGGATGGACTGCTCTTAATGCACTAAATTAGTCTCCTGTTATGTACGTGTATATCCAGCACTTTTTCTACACGTTTCCAGGCAGCCTTTCTGGTTTTCATCACATCTTTCCTCTTAGCCTCACTAGGGAATCTAATGCAGATTTGTTGTTGCAGCAGAGGGCAACGAATCTCTTGTAGCTGAGGTGTCCACCTGATAATGCCTCTCTCCTTCCTTTGGCTGTAAACAAGCCTTGGCTCACCAGGTAAAGCTAGGTCCCAAACTTAAGCAGCTAAAGTTTGGCAAGAAATACCCCACCCAATATCACTGCGGCAGTCAGGCGCCTGGCTCTTACTGAAATGCAACTGCTTTAAGCACTTGTGAAAATCTCATCTGTGATCGCACAGGGAGCCTTCCTCCCGAGTCTGAGAAAATGAAATCCATACTTTTGACGTTAAAGACCTTTTTGGATAAGTTTCCTCTTCCTTAAGGTTTATTATTATTATTTTTAAGCTCCTTTAAAAAAGTAGCGCCCTGCTGCTAGTTTCTGTTCTAATTCTGCCTCCACCGTGGGCGGATGCAGTGCCACCGCACTTAGTGGTCCTTACGGTAGAGGCTCAGCTGCAGCCCGTTCTTCAGCTGCATCCAGGGCGCGGAGCGCGCTGTGAGCAGCCCCCCTCTGCTTCCCAGGTTGTTCAGCTGCATGCTAAGAGCACAACGGCAATGGTACGTCTGTAACTGCTTGGGGAAAGAGCATTTTAAAGGTAAAGAAAGAGATTTAAGGAACGAAAAAAAAAATGAGCAGAGATAAGGCCGAGACAGTGTCAAAGAGATGGAATATACATCTCAGAGAACATCTAAAAGCAGATCACTACCCAAAAAATACTAGCTGTAAGCAACAGTTTGTAGCGCAGAAGGAATATTTGTCCACCAGTGTTTTGGTAGTCTTTCTGCTTCTTTCTGTTTGCTTCCACTGAAGGCTAATGTTATTCAGAGGTTAGAAATGGAGGTTTGGAGGTGGTCGCGGGATGCTGGTGTCTAATCCTAATTCTGCCCTTGCTAGTGACGCTAGCTGACTCATTAACCCCGCCGCACGTCAGGGACCGGGCACTGTTGTACCAGGAGCGGCACACCCCCAAAACAGAGAGCACTTGAGCCAAAGCGTTTGTATACACACGGGAATTAATTTGAATAACCAAAGACCAACTGTGTGCCATCCGACTCAAGGTCCCTTTGAGTATCTCCTCTCTAGCAGTGGGTGCATTGCACAGGGTATTTACAGAGCACTCCCTCCCCTGCTGCAACCCTCCAGCTTCTACAGCGTCGCTGCTCAGGGGCCTCTTTGACCCAGAAAAGGTATTTTGTGTTTAAAAGCAAGAGATAGGCTGTGAATTTAAATTCTGTGGCACCTCTTCTTTTGCAGTTGGCATGCCTTATCCCCGTTTACTTTAGCTCACTTTCAAGCAGATTAAACTAAACTGGTACACAGCACTCTTATTATAGAATAAGTGCTCACAGAGAGAGCTATTCAGGAATAATTATTCTGATTTAAACATTTCTGAATAATTCTATGCAAAGGCAAGCTCTGAACAGAGAGACAGCGGGTTGATGTGGCATACAGATGGGGGAGCGCAAGGAGCCGTAATACAGTGTATAAGCATTCGTGCTGGAGTCCCTCTTCTAAATGTTCACACATCCAGTCAGGAACAGCAACACACCAGGTGATCAATATGTCCAATGAAAACTAACACTATCCTGGTGAATTCTGACCATTAAATACGCCCAGCTAACTCCTCCTGGACGAGACACGTAGCAGAGCTTACTCCCCCAAATAATTTAGCAAATAGGTTTGAATAATGAACGCAATCCAGAAAAATCACCATCTGCTTATGGACAATTTGCAAACAGAAAAAAGTAGCAGCATTCTTTTAATAAACGATCTGTTATGAATTATTCACACAGCTCTAATTAACATTAGGATTCCTAATTTCTCCAGGCAGCCCTCGTGCAATCATACTTTATGATTCCTCTGCATTTTCCGTCCAGGACCCTCTGAGCACTTTCCAGACATTCAGGAGGCAAACCCCACAGCCCTCCTTTGAAGGAGACAGTGACTTCGTTTGGCAGGGGATGAAATGGAGACACGTCTCATAACGTGGTGTTCTGCAACTTTCACTCATTTATATCAATGTGCGTGTCAGCTTCTGCCCTTTTCATTTGCAGTCGTTTCGAGTCCTGTTTTTACACTGATGCAAAAGGACTCTGCAGGTGAGTGAAAGTGGCGATTTAGAGTATGCTCGAGTGTCGCAGGGACTCGAGATTTGTCCTTTGTATCTCACTTGGTAGTGGATTGCTTTAGCTTTATCTGCAAAATGATCACTGTAGTGTCCAAGGTCCAAATTTTCAAAGGTATTTTGGTACTGGAGAACACAAAATAGGTGCCTAAATTGCCATGGCAATGTAAGTCACTAATATAGTTGGAAATAAATTCAAGGGAAAATAGAATTTTTCCAATCTTTATGGATACAAAACAAGTGTGTGTACCTACATCCTTTTTATCACCACTTTACTACAAACGTAGAAGTCTTGATTTGTGACAAATTGTCGCTTTTCACAGATCTTTTACTAAAGCAACGGTACCTTTTTAATGACAGTATTCCCAACAATGGAAGCTGCACATTTGCGGTCTGGAATTACGCAGTATAATGAGTTATGAGTCAGCATTACCCACTTATTATGGTAGGGGGATGGCTTCTATATTGCTATATGAGCAGAGAGATATACACCATAGCAAAAAGCTAATGTGTAGAGAACACTGAGGTTAAAGTCAGCCTTAATTCTAGCTTTATGGAAATTAAATGTTAGGGTTTTTCATTACAGACAAGTTGGGCTAAAAATGAATCCTCATTAACAGAATGCTGTGATATACGGTTACATCTTCCTTGTTGGCCAGAATGTACCGTCTCTGAATTTAGCTTAATTTCATATGGCATTTTCCTGCTCACTCCTCCTCCTTCACAGTTCAAGAATAGGAATAGCTCTTACGGCTGAAGGACAGAAGTTGTTTTTCATTAAAGTATCATAGTTTAGAAAAACAACCCAATTCATCTACTCTCCCTACGTGTCGTTAAACACACTCAGCATGCAGCATCTCGGATGCCTCGCAGGTGACATCCTCAGCCATCTTCAGAGCCGAGTTTGCTGCTTCCTTCGTCTCTCAGACTCCTGGCAGCCCAGCACTTCCATGTTGCCTTCTCATTTCCAAATCAAACACATTTTTATTAACCTCTGACTTTCCTGAGTAAATCCCGAGTTTTCCTTGAGGAAATAAATATCAAAGCCTTGCCATACTTGAAGAAATATTTGCAGCTGGTAAAAATGAAGGTGCAATCTTGGTTTTGTAGCTCAAGGAGAGAGGGTCAGAAAACTTTATAACCTGGGTGTGTACCAAGCCACAGTGTATCCGAGGTAACAGCCTGGTGTCTAGCTATGAGTGTCTTATAATACAAATCTTATGATACAAGGCTGCCTGACAGGGAAGTCGAGGTGATAAGTTCTGTAAGATAGGATGGAGCCTGAAGGTTATGGTTTGTAACTATCAAAGACCTATCCAAGTAATACTTTATTTGGAAACAATATTTTTTACCTCTTGGCAAATCTGGGACTCTATCCTTGCTGGGGACCTTGAGCACAGTTGTGATGCGAGCTAAATGAATGGTACTAATTAAGTAACAAAAGCCTCCCCAGAAGAGACAGCATTTAAAAAACAAAACAGTTCAGACATAAGCCTTTTCCCCTGGGCTACCAAGGCATACGTCACCAGGAGATTGCATTCCAGCCTTACCTGGAAATTGTAACTATAGAGAGTAACTCTCCTTCCCTCCAGACTTACAAAAAGTAAGAGAGCAGAATGTAGCTGTCAAGGACGGTAACTATTTAATATTGTCATCATCTTCACGGATATTTGGTACCATGTACGAAACGAGGGCAAGGGACTGGCTGCGTGGCTGCTGCTGCTTGCATCTTGCTGAGCTTTTGAGCAGGTGGACATGGAGAGCCTCCATTTCCTCATCTGTAAAACTGGAGTGGTGCACACAGAGATCATCACAAGGGAGGCAGAGAGTGAATTTAACACCTTAATTTTAGTACCCATCAGCATTTCTAGCTGGGCGAGCCTTTATAGCCTGGGCCATAGGAGTCAGTTCAATGCACACATGCAGATGCCTTTTTATAGCACTGGAGTCACTCCCACTGCCTTCCCATTTTGCTGGGATCTTCCAGAACCCCCACGCTGGGAGAAGCTGCTGTCCCTGCTGCCATGCTGCCTCACTCGGCACCTCTGCAAGGGTGTTCCCGCTGACAGCAGCTGGGGCTGTGAAGCGCTGCCTCCCGCCCCATCCTCAGGACTGGCACCTGGAACGACTGAGATGAGTGGCCCGGCCAAAATGGTGCCCGGTGAGGGAGGACTCCTCCAGGGCAGCGTTCCTCTAATTCCTGCACTCAGATCCGAACGTGACCCGATGTCCCCCCCCTGCTCAGATGCTGCTCGGTGCGATGCAGTGGCATGGTCCCGGCATTTCCACATCCTTGTGCCTGTCGCTGTGATCTGACTTGCAAGCGAAGGAGAAGAAATCTCCCCTGGCTTCCCCTCCCCAGCTTCTCTGCTCTGTGTAGAGCGAGCAGGTCCTGGCGGCATTCGAGTCGCCTGGCTGAGTCCTGTGTGAGTCTCTCCTCCTTGCTGAACTGCCGTGGTAAATCAGGATTAAACTACAGTCTCTGCTGCACCATAAAACCTTTAGCTCTTTAGCACCAGTTGAGAGGCAATACCGCGCTCAGCCTCATCAGGAATGGTTTCCTTTTACAAATGTTCACTGACCGTAACTGTCCCCGTCGCCTCTCTTCCCTACCCTCACTCGCTGCATCCAGCCAGCATTGTACTCTGAGGACAAGTGATGCTAGAAGGAAGGGTTTTTTTTCTTTTAAAAGAAAATAGACAACAGTCCATAAATCTAGTTCTCCTGCCTGATCATTGCTTCCCTCCATCTCCCTCTGGCATTGTCGGAAAGTGGCTCTTGGAACAACCTCTTAAAAATGTATCGGTAAGAAGAAGGGAAATTGTTCTCGGTGACAACAATGCTGTACACATATTTGTATATTTATTCTGAAGATCAAATTGATAACAACAGGTCCCTTCATGCCTGCTGATTTATCTGCTGAACAGGTATCTATACCGTATGCACCGCATGGCTATAACTGTCATGGCTGATATAGGGATAAGATGAATAACCTCTACAGATTTCAGGTACAAGTAGGAAAATGTAATCATAACTCACTTTAGAACCAAGTGATACATATTTATACTTTGCCTATCACAGGCTAGCAAGCCTTTCCCTTTTATTTTGCATTCATGGACCTGTGATGCACATCAATCTTTTTTTCAGTTTGTTAATATTGTTGTCACTCAACTGAAATTTATCGTCACATGACTTATGATTGGGAGACAGTTTCATCTGAGGAACATTCTCTTAATTTACCGCATTCAAATTTCCTCTCCTGGCTTGACTCTGCATCGCAAAGACTGATGCTTTGCTTGGTTCAAACCTATTCTGCTTTTTTTCCTCCCAAACTAAAAGCAGTAAATGTCATAACTATTTATAAACTGAAAAAGAACAGAAGTCAAAGTAGTGAAATAAAATGGATATAAACTCTTAATCAGCCCCACAGGATTTAATGGATGGGCTTAAATGCCCATGGTTAATTTCTCTTGGGAGACATGGCCTTGAAGGACCCTCTTTGGATCACGACTGTCTTCCCCATGGCAAATCCAGTAGAAACGACTAAGTGCAGCAGCCCTGTGCAAAGGCAGTCAGAAAAGCAGCTTTGCTTACTTCGGGCAATTTTTTAGGCCTTTAAAGGCCTCCTGCACTTCCAGTCTCACCATGCTTTCTCTGGATTTTATGCCATGAGCAAAAAAGGAGCAGGGCTTCCTTCTCAAGGGCTGCGCATGGAGATGCAGCTCCATCACTGCAGCGGAGCTGGCTGGTTTGGGCTCTCTGCACCTACGTGCATTTGGGGACGAGGGTTACCCTGAGCAAGGCCAGCTCTGCCGGGCAAGGTGAGGCCGTTCCTTCTGTGCCAGCCCCAGCTCCCGCAGCTCGTGCCAGAGGAAGGGTAGACCCGGCTGTTGCAGAAAAGTCTCCGCTGTTAAACTTCACTGAGGGGAGAATGTAACTTTTCTTTCTTTCAATCTTTTTTTAGAGATCATAAATATTTATGAAGAGCCTGTCAGTCATTTTTAGGGTTTCTGACTGAGTGTGTCACAAGAGAAGGGCTTTTATGAGGATTTATAGTAAATTGCAGTAAATTGTATTCCTGTCAGGGAGCAGAGAGGAGTTACACGATGTCGGGGGAAAGCAAGCAATCTCCACAGTACGGCAATGATGCTATAGGGTGAATCTGTCCCTGCCCTGGAGGTCATCATGAAGCCTGTGCACTTCTCAAGTGCCACTTCAGTCCTCAAACTTCAGCGAGGCGTGGTCAGGAGAAACTCCCTCTTCTTGGGCAGAAATCACAGCAAACCATCCTAATCTAGCAAGGTCAATTGCTTTACGTGATTTCTCCATGGCAAGATACTACCTCAACACAAAACTGCAATGCACACCAATGCCAGGTGTTATAGCCAACTCTAACACTCCTTTAACTGCATCCCAACAGGAAAACAGCCCTGAATTCTCACACCAGCAGGATTTTGGGACTTTAAGGGATGTAAAAGTGGGCCTGAGACATCAATGCAACAGCAAGCATTAAAGAGATACTTTTCCTGCAATAAAGCAAATCAAGACAAAGCCAGAGCAAGTTACAGGACTTCATTATTGCAACTATCTATGGTAAAGAGCAAGCAGGAGACAGAGGCTGCTATAACCCTACGCTTCACCAAACCATGCTGTGACGTGCCTGTCGCACAGAAATCCTTTGTCCTCAAAAAAAATGAAGGTTTTAACAATAATTTCTCAAAAGCTACACCCAGTACAGTCCTTGCACCAAATCTATTCTCCCATCACATTTTCACTTCCAGAAAACAAAAGCAGGATAGCAACATAATTTGCCCCTGGTACTGCAACCGAAGACCCTCTCCCCCAAGTTACATCCCGGTTGTACTAAAGTATAAACTACTTTTTCTCCATGTCTCTCAGCGCCTCAATCCTAGCAACTTTAAAACAAATGAAAAAGTAAAGTATAAAATTTTTTCAACCTGCCACAATTTCATCTGATTTTGCTGTTCATCATTAGGACTACAAAAGATTAAGAGAAAAACTGATGGCACCCCACACTGAAGCAAATCCTCCATGGATCACAGCACATTAACCTGAAAGTGCTTGATTACATTATCCTACCAGCTCCAGAGCCATGCTATTATTCTTTGGCCGATTCCATCACTTTATATTTTGCTCATTAAAGTGGGGGAAGAATGTCAAGATCACATTTTGCCCAACAAGAAAGAAGTGTGAAGATGGGAAGTGCTTTTGCATTAATTGAATCAAGGATGACAGTGCGAACAGCTTTGAGCCCCATAAATCTAGACAGGCTCTTGTCAGATAAAGTATCAATGCGCTTTATCAAACTTTGTCCATAGATTTATAGAGTGCTCAGACCACAGATCTGTAGTTCCTCAATGTAATCACTTCGGCATTTTCTATCTATGCTACCAACCTCCATGTGAAATAATGGAATTTATTGACAGAGAAGCAGGCACTGCAATTTTGCTGTTGTTTAGAAAAATTGCCCATCAATGAGGTGTCGGTGGAGAAAGAGAAAAGATATTACAGTAAGATGACTATCTCCTGACTCCTGCTGAATTGGTAGATGAGCCATTAGCTTCCATGGAGGGAAAGGGGCGGCCACTCTTCCAGAGAACTGCTCTGGTTTTTACTTACAAATTGTACTGCTCCAAGGCAAAAAAATAAATAAAAATCAAACCCCCAAACCCAGACTTGTTCCAGTCTGCTGGGTTACTTCAGTCACAGGTTGCAAGTCAGAAGTCTGGGTTTTGTCAGTGTAGTTTTGGTTAAGCTATCACAATATTTAACCTCCTTATAATACAGGTCTGTCTTTGCACAATTCCTGTTCACACTTCACTGTCTATTAAAATGGGTAACTACCGTGATCGCATTAGGTAAATGTGCATTATTCTTCCTCTCAACATTAGGGGATACAGAGCATGCGAGGTTGGGAAAGACAGTTGAAATAAGGCTGAACATAATTTTTTTTTTTTGCACTGCTGTAAGTCCCCTGACTTCTTGTTTGGTTTCAGGAAGGAAACAGAAGAATCTTGCCAGGGATTCTTAACAAAACAGGGTTTACATTTACTGCAGGGAGTGGGAATGCATGCTCATGTGGGCATCAATTTATAATGCACTGTGTTGAAGGGTCCTTTTCGGAGACGGTTGCATGAGCTGGCTCACGGTCTAATGCTTTGTGAGCAGGACTTCTGGGTCTTGCTGTGATAAAAGGGACTGCAGTGTGGGACTGTGAGCGTTTCTCCAATTGGCTTCAGATCACCTTGATTTCAACAATTAGTATGACCTCCCTCTGTATTGACTGTCCTCTAAGAGTGCTCAAATTATCTTAAAATCTTTCCTTAAAGAAATTCTATTTTCCACCTGCCAACACCTGAAAATATTTTATGATTGAATGGTGGTTAGAGCCTAAGCCAGATGATGAGCCCCCCTGGAACACACCTATGCTTCTGTTGAAAAGTCCTAATCATGTCATCAGCAGGTAACGATGCAACTTGTCTCCCACTGGGTTCTATTAATCCTGCTTCCCCCAGCATACTTTGATGCCTATTACTGCTCCAACTGTTATTGCAAGGTGCTCAGACAGATCCATGGACTACAGGCTCTGCTGCTATATGAACACCCTGGGACTCCAGACAAGAATCTTGCTCCTTTATTTCCAAAAATACAGAGTTGATGCACATGAACTGAAAGGCATACCTGGTAAGTAGACACATCGTGTCCCTCATTCTCCCTTGACATTGACTGCAAGACAGTGTCGCTTGCTCATTAAATGCCACTTCATTCTGGTACCAAAACACTTTGTGGGAGACACAGAGGTGGGAATGAGTTCATTCTTCTGTGCTACAGTAGCTCAGGCCCCAAATGAAATCAGGGCTCTGTTGCTCTAGGCAAGATATACATGCTTAGAAATACTGCCTGGCCTCAAGCACACGCTGTTCAAGCAAATGAAGGAAAGGTGGAAGGGGAAGCAGAAATCCTGAAGAATGAAGTGACTTGCCTCAGGCTGCAGAGAAGGTCAGTGGCAGAGGCAGAGCCCAAGGAACTTTCTAAATGCTATTCCTGCTAGCAGGGACCTTGACCTAAGAGATAATCAAGAATCAAGTATAAGCAGTCTCAAGCCTGTGTCTCTGGGCTAGGATGAATTCCTTACTTTGATGTGACATTTTAAATTGCGCAAAACTGCTGGCCTTCTCACCGTGCCTTTGTGACCCTTAGGGAACAAAGCGGGATACGCAGTAAAGGGCAGCCCAAGCAATGGAGACAGGCTGAGAAATAAAATACTAGAACAAAGCATCATGGTTTCCTGGCGTCAAAAAACCAAATTCCAGCCCAGCCACGCACAAGACGTTCAGTCACAGACAATAAATAGCGATGAGGACCATTGCATAATGCTGTCATGTAGCGGGAGAGGTACATAACACAGAGGGGACTAATTTCAGGCAGAAAGCTCCACTGGAAGAGAATGACTGGCTTGTAACATACCCTGCTACATGAACATTTCCCAGTTGTGAGGCCATTTGGAAGCACACTTCTCAAATCTTGTCCTGGCACTGTAGGATGTTGTGCTTAAAAAGACATTGTGCAGCCCGGGATGGGAGTGCTGCTCAACATCTCACAAAGAAAGCCTGTTCTCACAAGATTTCCAGTCAAACTGAATAAACCCAAGGTTCAGAGAACTTACACACAATCAAACTCCCTGTACGTAAGGACGAGGCACATCCTACATCCCACCTGAAGCTGATTCAGAGGTAATGTCCTCTTGTGAACCTGCTATGCTGGGCTGCCACGTCCTGGACAGACCTTCACCAACAGTTAAATTAGAGTAATTAAAAACAGTTATGGACCTTCTCAGGTGAGGTGTTATATCTGACTGTACAAGCACTCTCTGTCTTTGTGTCCCTGCATGGCACTGGTGAAAAGTCCCACAGACAACCACTGCCCTTCCAGTGAAGCAGTGGCAGCACCCAGCTATGGAGGCAGGAACGCCCTAAACACACTCAGTCAGTGCCTTGTGATAGTCTGGCTGCACCATAATTTCCAGAGTGCTCCTTTAAAGCAGCATTTTTGTCTTTATTTGCTCTTAGTCAACTTAACTCTCCTGCTACCACCTGTAAACCCAAACCTCCTTCCTGCCCGCGGTGGGAAGACACGTTGCCGAGCCCCCATGGGCCCTCAGCACAGCCCTGCAGGCAGTACAACGGCCCGAGGCAGCCGTCACGACAAGACTCCTGAGCGGCAGTGCGTTCAACAGCTCAGAAGCTATTTGCCATTTGGAGACGCTACTTGTGCTTTCCCCACCTCTGATTATTCCAGCTCCTTGTACCTGACCAGACAACAAGGTAAGCCAAGTGTGCTGTGCTCAGGCTTGAAAAAAAAATTAGCAGCAAATGGCTGCAAGAGCAATTGAGTTATAACGTGACTTGCTGTTCCTGCTCAGACAATGTGTGGCTTGACTACTGGGGAAAGATACGGGTGAACCCCGGCTGTTAGTTCCTACAAGGAAATCCACCCACCCGTTCTGACTTTATTCTGGTCAAAATGCATTTGCTTCACTTCATCTCCACCTGGTCATAGTGAACCAAGGACCTATTTCTACTTCTACATCTCCTATGACCTTGCTGGGTGGCACTGTGTAACTTTAGTATAATTTTGCCTCTCTTTTTCCCCATCTGTAAAGACAGTGCTGGTGATGCTGGCATGTGTAATGCCACACTGTGCAGTCTACAAATGAAAGATAGTCATGATGATGTTTAGCAAATGAAACGAGAGAAGATGCATGCTGGGGAGAAGCACAGAGAGAAACAGCATAGAACAAATTAACAAAGGTCTGACATGGCAATGAGATGTAGGGAGTTCGTTACCAGATAGGAGATTGCAGTATGGTTCCAGACAGTGGTGAGTTAATGCTGCTCTCTTTTGGTGTCTGAGGTCTCTATTATCCTTGTCAAAGAGACCATAGTCATAGCTGCTTCCCCTGTGGATATTTGCAGTAAGGAAACCAAGTCCCAAGAAAAAGCAGAGTGAATTCTTTCTGAAACATTGCTAGCCCAGGACAGCAGAAAAACACAAAGGTGGGCAAGTATCAAAGGAGAAACTGTGCTGCATATCTTTACTTGATTGAAGTTCCTTAAAATAAGGAATGGCCAACTCACATCCTTTCATTAGCCCAAAATTCACTAAATAAATAAATTAATGGAAGGAGGTTGTGCAATAGGAGTTAATTTCTTCATTTAGCTACCATGCATAACTGCTTCTCACATTTAATGGGTTTAAAATGCAGTATCCAAAATACATATTGCGAAGAGATATTACAGAATATGAGCAGTGCTTCCAGGCACGTGCACAAATGCACTCAAACATGCAGTGGCTTCCTTCTGCTTTGTCATGACCCTGAATTAATTCTTACATTAACTGTGCTCTTCTTTATAACTAGTCTAGGCTCTTAAAAGATTTGCACCTAGCTGACTGGGGCTTATTATTTCCTTCCTAACCCTTCTCCACGCCTGAAATTACCATCTGGGTCTGTCCATCACTGTGCCCAGAGAATTGCAAATATCCAGAACGCCTCTCGTCTGGCTCTGTTTCAGCACAAATTGGGGTTAGACAAGATCCAAACAAAGTAAGAGTGGTGCAGAAGTCACTGGTTGTGACAGTACAGAGAGGTTTACTTTGGATGACAGTTGATGCTGGAATGCTATCCAAAAGCTAAGGTCCCTTTCAACTTAATTTGTAGGTTTGTAACAGTGGAGATGAGTTGCTAATTCACCCTTGACAGCTTTATTCAACAATCGATGTATAGTCCTTGGAAATTAAATAATGAGGATCAGTGATGTCTCATATTTATTTTTAAGGGTATGAAAGGACATTAGCCAGCATTTATAGAAAAGCAGAGTGATTTCTATAATCAGAGTCGTGGGGTAGAAACAACTTGATCCCCTAATGGCGTAGCAAACCCCAGAGCTCAACCGGGATAACATCTCTTGTCTAATAAAGAAAACTGGCAGTTCTGCAGGAGAGATGTGATAGGCATCTCTGAGCTGAACTTTGCTGGAAAGATGCTGTACAAGACACTGCAGTGATGATAAAAAAAATGTAGTATTAACACATTGGCCAGTGAAAAGGCCTGGGCCTCCTCTCATGGAGGGCCTAGATCAATATGGTATTGGCACACTGATACGCAAACTGCATCCATGAAAGGAAAATGGGGCAGAGTAGAGTGCTGTGATCTGATCTCTGGTGTGAAATAATCTTGTCTGAGCCTAACACAGCTCCTCTAACCCCCTTGGCTCTAAGTCAAATGAATAAAAGAGCATCTTCTGACAAGACCATTCCCCTCTCCTATATTACGTGGTTCTGGGAGAAATTTTATCTTGTCACCAATTAACCATCCAGATCTGGAGAATAAAAACATAGTGAAATTTTCTTTCTGTCTGTGAAGCTCTGTTCTGCCACTGCGTGCTATACATATCTCTGATATTCTCAAGAGAAATAACGGGCTAATGTTATTTGTTTTGATGTCCATGACGTTATGGCATTGTAGATGAAATATCCACATATGCCAGTGAGTCTTTGAGGTGGGGAAGGAAGGCTGATAACCTCGACTGAAGAGGGGGAACAGAGATAAAATTCAGAAGGGCAAGTTGCAAATTAACTAATATTAAAAAAGGGAGGTTCATTAGTGAAAGTTAGACTGACCCTTTCATACTAAGTCACAAGCTGTTCTTAGCATCATACTACCTTACACAGTGCACATCAAGTAGACTTGATCTCCTGATCAATAGAGAGACATGGATTAAAGTGGAGCTATTCCCATTAAAAATTTAAAAAAAGAAAAAAAAAAGAAAGAAAAAAGGATACTACTATCAAGGGGATTGGACGGCTCAGGGGTCTGTTAATAGGGTAGAGCGTTGTTCGCATTTCAAGGTCTCTGGTCTGATTACAGACCAGGTCAATAGGGAGAGTGAAAGCCATTGCGTTTAATGGCTGGTTAGTGATGGATGTGAAATAGATTGATGGTCTCAATCCAGTTCAGAGCAGACTTCACGAAAATACCTTAACCCGTCTTGCATTTTTTTTATAGAAATGCAGAGATCTGAGGAAGGAATAAACCGAGATTAAAGTACTCAACTGGGGCATCTTTTGTCCATTCCCACCTCTGCTCTGCAATTTCTTCCAGCTCCAGCAGATCACCTGGCTCCTCACAGTCTCAGTTCTCTTTATGTAAAAGAGAGAAGACTTCTGACTGCCTTTTATTAAGGCATAAAGCTAAACACCTTAGCCAGGACGTGGCAGGCTTGGGTACCCCTTACGTCCCAAGGGGATCCACGTCTCATGTGCCCCTCTGCCTTCAGAGATCGCCCCTTTGCCTGGAGGTCAGGCAGCAGAACAATATTCCTAGATGCTGCTTCAGAAAGCCTCAGTCCTCAAGGCCATCCATCAGCCACCTTTCTCAAGCACTAAATTCATTTAAGGGAGGGAAAAATAAAAAGTAGAGCAAAGAACGAACTAGATTTCATAATACGGGAAGGCTGTGAGGGGGAGTCTGCCTTTGAAGCACCTACAAGAGAATCTAATCAAGGCATTTACTATAAACAGAGAAAATCGATCACGGAACATTTTTAACATTTAAAACATGTCTCTGTTTGGACAGCTGAGACATCCTATTACTGTGAATGACACTGCCGGATCAAGGGTCTACGCAATTTGAGAGAGCTGTAAATCATCCCCAGACCTTCGGGCACACAAACATTTACAGAATTGCTTTAAATTATTTGTAAATAATGGGCCAAATTCACCCCTGGGCACAGAGTGGCTATCTGCCATTGGCTTCAATAGGAACTGCACCGCCTTACTCCAAGGCTGAGCTGCGTGGGTGGGTACGTGGGGCCAGGCGTTGGTGTGGTGCAGGGTGAGTTTGAAGATGACACCTGCCTTAGACCCTGCACACCCACTCAGCAAAGCACGAACTGATGGGCAGTGGGAGTTGTACAAATACATGTCCAAAAGACACGGGTGTAAATGCAAGTGGGGGCAGTTTTGTGTATTTTTACACCCTCGTGAGACGCTTATCTTGTCCAAAGTGTCGATGAGCCAAATGCAAAGATAGCAGAGCAGGGAATAATTTATAGGCTGATAAATAAGGGTGAGTGTGAGGGCATATAAGAGTTGGATTACGCTAACATGGGTGGCCTCTTCATTCACTGACTGCCAACCTATAGTCATACTGGCAGCTGCTGGTGCCTCCCATGCTCCCTAGTTGACAGCAACTAGGTTGGCAAGGTTTAAATGATCACAAACATGAAAAACCCGCTAGGTCTTGGATACTGCTGGCAAGCAGCTCTCTCAGCGCTTTCTCTGCAAGGTCAGTGTCATTAACCGAGTTTCACAAGTGGGGCATGGCAAGATGATGTGCCTTGAACAATATCATCCAGCAGGATGTATGGGGAGTGAACCCAGGTCTCCTGAATACTCTGCTGATTGGGCCACCTTCCCTGGTGCTCTTCTGGAATAAAAGCATTGATTGGGGGCTAAATTACCTCCTTCTGCAGGTGAAATGGTCAGGATCTCAGGAGCTACCTACTACCGCTCAGCTCATGCAGAAAAAACAGAGTCAATGGCAGTGTGCTCTGCAAGCAGGCACGCACCACCACCGAGGACCTCGGTCTCAGATCTCCAGGGGAGGAAGAAAAAAAAAAAAAAAAGGCTGCAGCTTGGTAAGAGCTGAGACCTGAGGCAAAGCCTGTACTTTCTGAAGACACAACCTATGTGACATCCAAACACACTCAACGGGAGCCAATGGTGAGACTCCACAGCCCGGCCCTCACATCCTTGACCATATCTTGATGTTTCAAATTAAAGCTTTTAATAACAGTATGTTAAAATGTGAGCCAAGACGGGATCAATGTGGTTAGCCATACGTTAGAGCGGTATTAGGGAAGGAGCCCTCCTGCTTGGCTCATTACTGCCAGTGGAAGTCGGTCCCTCCAGACTCAAGGAGAGTCACATAAGCAGTAAGTTAATGGGCTGCTGTTACCGCTGCCTCTCATGTCCAGGTCTGTTAATCTCAACAGGAGCTGTGCTAAGGAAAGGCCTGTTAAAGAGGATTTTAATAAAGGGCTGATTTGTAAACACATATGACCCCGGCCTCATTTGTAACGTAAGGAATACATGCTCTCTCGCCTCTTGCCTGCCTGCTAAACTTTAAAAAGGCCATTTGCTGTGATACATTACCCTCAGAAATCTCAATGGATTTTCCTAGAATATTTCCTACAGACTTTCTATCAAAACTAAATGGAACTATCCATGTTGGATTACTTTATAAAATCTCCCTAGAATTTCCTGCTGATGCTTTATAGACAATGCTCACAAGCAGAAAGGAGAATAAAGAATTCCTGTTCCCCCTCTGCCTTCCTATGGTTGCTGCCAAAGATGGAGGCAGTTTTCCCTCTGTGGGGACCCCGCGGGTTTTCTGACTCAGAGACATCTCAGAATATCTGTAAAGAGCATTTATTGATTTGTATTTGCACATTTGGAAAAGCAAACTCCAGAATGGATATTAAATAATGAAAAGGTTTTTTTCTTTTTTATTTTGTACAAATATTAAAGGGCCATATTCTAGCCTGAGTGACATCCCAAGCAATTCTGTTGGACCTCCAGGAGATTGCATTGAGGAGGTATAAACCAGCAGAGAATCTGGCCTGCTGTATTTACCTTCCGGTTGAAATCAATGCAAAATATCAAATCTCTCCCCCCCCCCCCCCCCCCCAAGTGCAGAGGCTAAACTCCATGTGATAAACTAAACATATGGACTTGGCACTGAAAAATCTAGATGTTGAAAGATTGGTAGGTGGCCTCATCCCAGTGTCCAAAAGCCCTTTCTACACCAAAATATTAGCTTAGCATAGTATCCTAAGTCGAAAAGCCCAGGATTACAAAGCCCAGAGAAAAAAGGCCTTAGAACAAGTCTCTCCTGTGACAGCAAGCAGAGGGGTGACCTGCACCGGTACTGTACGCGCTGCTCCTGTCTGTTGGGCAGGTGAAGAATGCTTCTTCATAGCAGCACTGACCATTTGTTATTTAAGGATTGACTAGCTTCGCAATAGCCTGTCTGAACACTAACACATAAAATGCAATCCACAGTATCTCAGCACTTAGTCCAAAGAAACTCTGTTGGATGCTTAAGATTAGCATTATGTTCGTGTGGGAACTTATAAATAAAGCGGTAAGGATGTGTCTCTTTCCATGGTTGCAAAAGAGAAATACAGCATCATCACTGGATGGATAAAGCTTTGGGAGGATGAAGCACTGTTACTTTTTCTGCATCTGCTACAGTTATTTGGGACTAAAATCCTGAAAGCCAGGGACAGATGTTTTATATGTCCAGATGCTTCATTGGTGGTGCCTGGCTGCGTGGGTCTGGGAGATGCTCCCAATGGCACCTGCGGGGCTCGTAGGGTGGACAAACTGCCCTGCTGATGCACCTTTGTCGTACATTCTCCCCAAACCCTTTCGTTCTCACTGCACCTGGGGCTAGCACAAATACGGTGATGGAGGAGGAGGAGGACAGCAACCTACCAGGACAAAGCACCTGGCCTTGAGTCCATTCCCTTCTTTCCTGGCAGAGTCACTAGCACCTTCCCTACCAGGCCGCTAATGTGCACCCGCCACCGGCCAGGCCAGGAGCCTTTGGGGAGGTGGCAAGCAGCACTGCTGCTGCCGGCACGCACGGGGTGCGGCATGCAGCTTGGCTCCCCTCGCTAGGCACGGAATCTTGTGGTGACGGCGGCCTGCTTCCAGCCATGCCCCTTCGCGGGGATTTCCCCGAGTGAAGAGCTACGTGCCTGCAAATTGCTGTACGTACCTGCAATAAGAGCAGAGTTAATGTGCTCTGCATGCTCAGTAAATCTGGAGCTCTCTGGGAGAGCTGGGCAGGCAGCATACATGTGGTTTTCAGGGAGAAATCGCCCTTTTCTGACTCTGTCCGGAAGCGAATGGCTTGCCCTGCAATAAAGGCTGGGCTCCTCTGATTTATGGTAAAGATCCGTCTTAGTTATAAAGCTCCAGCTCAGAGTTCTCCTAACAATCAGAGAACACTGCAGTTATTTTTAATTTGTGCCTAGGGAAATGTTTTTTTTTTGGGGAAAAAAAAAGAAAATAGAAAATAAATATTTTTTAAAGAAATGCTCCTGTTGCAGTAATGGTGAAAAACAAACATGGCTCGGTTCTGTCCAGGGAAACTGTGCCATGTGTTTCTTGCCACAGGGGATCGGGTTGTCAATGCACAGCTTGATAAGTTTGTTAGTATTAGTGCTACACACATTTATGCTGATGGAAAAATCTTACTTGCCCTTGTGCAAGAATCTATGCTGCAGATGACCTTATTGAATTTCCAAATATGTGGGAAACAGCTATTCCTGCAGGCTGCTGGTTTCAGGCTGGTGGAGGAACAGTCATCAGAGCTAGATCAGTGTACATGAACCAGCACAGCTCAGCTGAAGTCGAAAGAGGGATGCTACTGCAAACAAGCATCTGACTTTCTTTATAAAGCCGGCAAGCTGGCCCTTTCTGTTCACACAATCTGAACGGCATATGCTTCAAGAAATGATGAACTGTAGATTAGTCTAACTGCTTCCCTTTAAGAACACCAGCACGGACCACGTTAGGCCCGTGCAGTCCTCACGACAGGCCTATGGAGGCATCGTACGATCGGTGGAAGTGAAGGTCAGCGGGGCGTGATGCCTCTTTGGTGGGTGATGTGGGAAAGGCATCATTTACAGCGGAGCCTCTAAGCAGATGGTTGGCAATAGGGTATAAAGTGACTTGGAGTGTTCACAAAGGGAAGTGGGATCATATGGTGAAGCTGTAATCGTTATTAATTATCTATTACCAGATTAGAGGTACATTAGTGACCTGCACCACTCATCCAGTGCACTAAACCACGCAAAGGTTCTCATAACATAATAAGGTTAAAACAATAATGAAACAGTACAAGAACATGACACACCATAGCACAGCACCATCGGCATTAGTTTACTCCTGGAAGAGCACTTTAGCTGAATAACACGAGTTCCCATGGAAGTGAATCAGGTTACATTATGGAGATGGGAAGGGGAGTGGATACCATACAAATAATTGCTCGCAAACATACCTAGCATTTTTCTTAGGTGATGCTCAGGGTTGTGTGAATAAAACTGGAGCTCTAATCAAACTCCTCTGAATGGTCCCATTAATTTCTGTGGCTGAACTCAAGCTTCAGAACTTGCTAAAGCAGGAGGTCATTAAAACAGATAGCGAACTAGGATAAAATGAGAGGGACTGGCCCTTGACCGAAGCTTGATTGCTACAGTGGCTTAAGAAGGTTTTTTGTCTCTCTGCATCCCTTGGTAAGGATTTGCTGAAAAGGTGATGAAGAAAAGTGGCAGAGTCTAACCACTAACCCTAAGTTACATAGCACAGGTTTGCAGCCATGGGATGCAAGCCTGGCCATCAGCCCCATGGCTCAGCAAAGGCTGCCTCTGGGGTTGCCTTTTTCCTTGTTAGGAAATGCCACCTTCCTCTTCCTCTACGCCCCTCTGAAGGAAGCTTGCAAGCAACTGCCTAAGCGTTTGCTATTAGCACTGTTGGGCTTCTGCCCAGAGATCCTGGTCATCCCCCAGGAACATGTTTCGTGATGTGCTACACACAAAAAAGCTCCGTTCTTCTTCCAAAGAGCTGACAGTCAACAGAGCATCTCCACCGATACCTTCTTGTGCTCCTGAATTGCCCCCCCGGTGCTGTCCTTACCTTGGAGGAGGAGAGCGACTGGAAAGCCCTGGATCTGTTTGAAAACAGCACAGACTGCAACCCCTGACACATTAATGAACCTCTCTAACAAGGTCTCCTGGTGACCGAAAGGAACAACCTCCCCCACACAACCTCTCTTCCTGACACGTGCAGACACGATGTGCACAGTCATAGGTGTCCAGGGGAGAAAGCATTTCCAAAAAGATCATTTATAGCCCCAGACAGTTGGCACCAGCTGCACATCAAAAGGCAGTTTGGTCTTAGCCAAAGATTATAATGCCATTGGAGGAAAAGAGATACCTTTTTTTTTTTTTTTAAAGTCTTAACCCTGTCTGAAGCCAAAATTAAAAAGAAAAAAAAAAGAAAGAAAAAGAAAAAAAAAATCTTAAATTGTATTCATCTGAGGCAGATGGCAAAGATATTAAGTATTTTGGCATTTGGCCAAGTGCACATTTAATGCAAAAATTGATGCCAGTGAAATAACCTTTTCTCCTTTTAAAAACCCTCTCCAAGTTGATTATTATCCACCAAAAGAAAAACAACAAAAAAAAAAAAAAGGAAGAAATAAAGGAAATCTAGCTCAGAGATGCATTAACAGATCACTCTGAGTAACAACCCAGCAGAGTTGATGGCACAAAACATGAACCTTATTTAGAAAGCATTTGGTTGGGGTTGATAATACACAGTATCATGAGACACCAGTGCAGTCTGCTCTGCTGCCTGTGGCTGAACTGTCTTCCATCTAGTGCTGATTTAGTGTACAATTAAGACAATGTCTATGAGATCTAAAGCAAGTACCTACTTCCAGGGGGATACTCCTAGATCTAGTTATTATCATGCCAGCACATGAAGTATCTCTTTCCAAATAAGCACCCAAGCCCTGCTGATAGTCTCCTGACAAAAGGCACAATCCTGCGGAGTGCTGAGGATGCTCAGTTCCCACTGAATTCACTCAAGGATGAAGGTGCTTATTGCATTGCAGAAGGTGTTCAAATGCTAACATTCAGAGCTCAGCATCTTTCAGGATCTGGTCCAAAGCACATTTGCATCCAGAATTAAGAGCAAGCAATTTTTTTTTCCTTTTTCTTATGAGTGAATCAAATAAATGGACTGAGAGTTATTTCTCCCCTGAATATTTTTTGTGCTTTTGAAAGATTCTGCTGGCAGACTGATTGCTCTGGAATATTTATTTAATTTACTTACTTATTTTTTAAATTTATGCTGCATGTTCATTCACTATTCTCTAGGTACACAGACAAGAAAAATATATACATATCTTTTTTGAAATATACCATGTCACAAATCTAGACAAACAAGAGTAAAGGAAAAGTATGCTGAAAGGAAAGGCCGAGACATAAGCACAGCAATGCTCAGATCTTCTTATTGCTTGGCAAATGGGGCCAATATAAAAAAACCTGCCATTACCTATGGAGACATAGAGGCACAGAGCATGGCTGCAACCTACCCAACACCTCTGAGCATTTGGAGCAGCGTTAAGAGTGTAGTCAAGTGGTCCCCGGTCCAAAGTGGTGTCCTAGCATCAAGACCTTGGGGTTTTTTCCCCCATTAGAGGCTGTGATTAGGCCCTCTGAAGCTTCCCTACAGCCAGCCTAGGAATCGTCTGCCTTTTCCAGGGCTCCACTGACAAACTGCTCTAGAAAACCAAGCTACCTTTTAATTTTGCATCTGTTATAAGAGGCAAGTACAAATCAAAACGGTTGCAAAAATATTGGCTTTGTAGCATAATTAAGTACATAGATGTTTAAAATCCATGCTTGTGCCAATCATTGATTGCCAAGAAAAAAAAGCAAAAGAGTTTAGATAACTAAACCCTCCCCCCACCCCAGACAAAAAGAAACCCTCAAAAACCAGCCTTCAAAACCAACCGTGTTTAATTCTCTAGTAAGTTTTCTTTTTTTCCAGATAAAATTAGCAACGCGCTTATTGATTTTTGTGTAGCTGGAAATGTATAGGTAGAGCTAAAAGAAGGGTAAATAAAACATGATGGACTCTCAGGGTTAGATAAAGGAAAGTGCTTATAAAGGCAGAAGTCCATGAGCAGAACAGAAACCATGAAGGGTTCAGGCAAGAGGCCAGGAAGCCGATTGCATACTGTAAGCTATTATTTGTGTTGAAAATGTCCAGGAATTGACTGAGTATGAGCTTTCTTAAGCAAGACCTTTTGCCAAGATCTATACGGTCATAATCATGCCATATTATTTATATCGCAGGAATTTCCATAAGTATTATCCTGCCTTGTCTTTGCAAACAGAGGAACTGGTGCAGGTGCACATGGACAGTTTAAGCAAATTGGTTAACAGGGATGACATGATGTAATGTTGTTAGTTTAAGTGATCTTTGATCAATAACATTCATGACAACAGCCAAGTTTGTTTGTCCTTAATGCCAGGAGGTATTTTACCACTTCAGTAGTTTTAAAACTAGGGGACTGAGTCCAGGAAAATCAATATGAAAGTGAAACTCTTCTAAGTTCATAGTAGAACTTACAAAAGGTGGGATGCAAAATGGTCAAAAGTTCAACAAGAGTTGGGACTCCTTGGATCCACCGCACAATCACCTATTCCTTCTTCACGTGATAGGGGACAGGTCACCTCTCTCCTCTTATCCTCAGTTTACCCATTTTCAAAGTTGATGTCAGAAATTAGATGACCTGCACCCATGCAGTTGCACCAAGCTGATCATATCCAGGGTGAGATTCAATAACTGAAGTAGCTGGACTCAAAACATGTAGGGATTTAGAGATCTGTATCACCAACATACACCAAAAGCAACAACTACAATAGGTAGCAAATCAAGCCTTAAAACTATATGGACATTTAAGTATGCTTATGTATGTATATTTAAAAACATAAAGTGTCTTCATCAAAACTGGCGTAAGGAGAGAGCTGACTGTAGCAGATAGTTCTCATGGATCAATGTTGCCTTGACCTTTCTGTGTCATGTTTTTGATGCTGTTACATTTTTTCGCAGAATCAGACAAGCTCGTATTTCCGCAAAGGAATTTACTGTATCTCAGCGATACAGACCGCATAGCATTTAACCTTCCCAGCCTACGTTTAAATGGGGTTGTGCATGCATGTGTGTTTCTGCATTGCTGGGCTATGGATAATTTCTACTTCTCCAACTAGTCTCATACGTACAGGGCAGATCTTGCATGGAAAGTGACTGCAGAGTCAGTATACAAAGGACAGCACAAGCCATAATGCATAGAAATTTGGTAAATGAACAGTTGAAAACATGACGTTAGATTCGCATAATGAAATAAAGTTAAATTAAACCCACTATTCTTACATTAAACAAGAAGGCCAAGAGCTGGAATATATGGTCTATTAGCTTGATTGCCGTTGCAGGATATAAGAACGCAGGACCATATACCCAGCTCTCAAGAGACAAAGCTGAGCAAGTCATTCTCTGCTTTCCCTTATCTACCTTTCCTACAGCGTCAGAAGCCTCTTGGGACACAGGCTCTGCCCAGACAGGACTATACGAAGGACCCAGTGAGATAGGTCCATTTGGGGGCCTCTAGTGGCTACTGCCATGCAAATAATTATTAATGCCATGAATAAAGCAACAAACTCAAGTAGCAAGCTGAAATGGGAAGTAGTCCAATCCTGCATTTATGCCCTCACTCTGCTGCAGACCCACTGGGTGATGCTGTGCACACCACTCCTCTGGATGCCTCAGTTTCCACATCTGCCACGAGAAGATAACTGTACCAACCAGCGTGCCTTAAAGACTCTGAGAGGTAAGTATTAAGAGCTTTGAGATGTAAAATTTGTATGGTAGACTGCAGTATTATTCACCAACTAGACATAATCAGCAAGAAGGATGACTCAGATACGGCTCTCATTGCTCCAGAGCAATAAAAAATATCTTCCACAATAAATTTTAAAAATTAGTTTGTGTCATTTCTGAGTTACTGGAAAAGTAACTTTGCTTGTTCTGTTCTTATAAATAAAATGCCATTAAATTATCATGAACAGCATGAAACATGATGTTCAGAGACAATCCGAATTGAGGGATCTTTTTGTGTTCACGGACTTGGCTATGTGGTCCTATTGCAATTCACCTGTGAATTAAACCATCTGCAATTAACTTAGTCCTGCTAGTAACCAAGAGCTATTAAATTCACCCATCAAAAGCATTACCTTATGTAGAGCATCAAGTGTTTAATCTCAGACCTGAACAACAGCACCAGAAGGTTTTATTTATCAAATCAAGTCACACTGTGTAAGTGTCAAAAGAAAGATTTAAAAATAAGGTTTTAAGACTATCGGGAGAAATTGCAGCGTTCCAGGTACAAATAGAGAAACACAGTCTGTCTGTCACATGGCTAGCAGCAGAGAGAAATGTAATCTACAGTAACAGCACTGCTTTCTCTTTATTTTCACTTTGCTCAAAGGGCACTTTTCATCTGCAGTTTCCAGCCTGGTGGGTGGCAGCTGTAACATGGGCTCAGAAGTCAGACCCAAAAATAATCCATGCCATCCCGATCTCACCCTGCAGAACCCAGGCTCCCTTCAGAAGTGGCAGGTGACTCCACCTGGCCTGAAGCAATTTACATCCATGTAAGGAGGAATAATAATAAAAAAACCCAGCACTCCTGTAATGAGATCTGCATGGGCCAGGGCTTGGCTGCTCTGACCTGGGCTTTCCCATATGAGACCTCCTGCAAGTTGCGTGGCTACGCAGGAGGGATGTCCCATGAGCCCAGACGGCCTGTGGCATTGCCCCAAAGCTGGCGTCCTGCCTATGGCATTGCAAAGGCTGATCAGTTCTGGTCCTGGGCATTTCAATATGTTAATTTAGTCCCTCCATTTTGTTTATTTATTATTCCCTCTCTTCTCATAGGAAAGAGGCCAGAGGTACGTCCACGAAGCTCACCTAGGGTGTTGGGACTGATTTTCTTACCAGGTCAGATTTTAAATAAATCATCCTCCACCATGCTGTGCACCCCTACCAATCCTTAGTCTAAAAAGTGATGGGAGAGGCTGTTGGTTGCCCTACCGTCTTTACTCTCTCCCCATTGCTTGACAGTCGAGGTTGTTGCAAGTCCAGCTCCCTCCAAAGGCCAGAACGGGTTGCATTTGTCCTGCAAGTTAAGCGTGACTTTCAAGCTGAAGCTACTGTTTGGTTTGTAAGGACAGAAATAGGACTGGGAATATTAACTGCTAGCAAATAATTGTCTGATACAATAAAGCAGAACATCACCTGCTCCCTCTGCAAACTTTTCTTTTTCCTGGTGCCATTGAAAATAGTCTTTTCTCCCCTATTTCTGATAATGCAGCAGAGAAGACTTAAGATTTGCTGTCGTAGGGTGGATACCAGGATCCATTTACACCTTCTGTGGGGAATGGGGTGCTAGAGGCTGCAGATCAGTTTGAATTAGCAGACCCTTTAATTCTGAATTTCCAATTTATTTGCTGTGCAATCAGGGCAAGAACATAAGAGGAATAAAATAAAAATCGAGGTTTCTTCTCAACAGTATTTGGTAGTAGATTACCTATGGTAATGTGCATAATTTTCAATTCCTTATCTGTCTTCCCCAGACAGGTGACCCAGAGTTATTAGCACTGTTTATATCATTAAGCACCGGGCTGGGATTATAGTCCAAGTGACTGCACAACACTATGTGAAATTCAGATCTCCTGAGCACCCGCTAATCAAGTTCACTTGGGCTGATCTTCCATCTCCAGTTCTGGCTAATCTAGGATTTGATAAAAAAAAAAAAAAAAAAAAAAAAGCACAGGTAGCTTCCTCCAACTCCTTCACAGCTTAATCCGCGTATGCAAAGACCATCAAAAGCAAGGACACACTGCGAGGGAGGAGGAAATATCACCCTGAGACAGAGCCAGGGCAGGCAGCGAGACAGCACAAACTCATTTCACCACTGCCATGTAAAACGTTTTTAGTGACATGGAACTAAACTAGGGGAGGAAAAACACGCAAATACACCCGAGAGGAGGAAAAACGCTCTCTGAGTGGAGCAGAGCAGCAAGACATGTCAGCATGTGCCATTTTGTGCTTCTGGTTTATCAGTTGAAGGTCAAGCAAAACAGGTAAATAGTGCTTATCAGCAGAGATTCATTAATGTCTTTTCACTGCTGCCACAGATGCTCTCCGGTGCTCAGGACTGTCCCCATGTTGTGCAGGAGGCAAATATTTGCCGTGCGGGATGAAAGCGGTTTGCTTTTTAGCAGAGCGTGCTGTGGCATTGGTACCGCTCAAAGACATGTCCCTGACTCCCTGCCTGGTCCTGCTTGTCCCTGGGGACAGGGGGAAGGAAAGAGCCATGGTATCTGCTGCGTCCCACCGAGCGACAGACCTGCCCAAATACCTGCAGAGGGTCTAAGGTCAAGAAAGCGAGGAACACAGTGGAGGACTCCTGGCTCCTAATTTAGGCAGCTAAATATGGTCCTTTTTCTCCTTTTACAGCAAAGTGCATCACCTTTGGACAATGAACAGTCCGACTGGCTTATAACCCCCTCGAGTAATGAGGTGGTTGGTGGATAGCTTTGTTTCGGGGACCACAAAAGCCGTTTGAACAGCATCCCTGATCACTCAGTGGTAGAGCAGGGTAGAGTCTCATCACCCAGCCTGCCTTACCGATAGCACTGTCTTCCTTGTATAGGATAGCCAGCTCTGGTTTTGTTAAGAATAAATCCCCCAATTAGCATCTATCTTCCCTCTATTTCATACACAGATTAATTTAAAACAGAATAAACATAATACTGTTACTGTAGGAATATACTAACATATAAAATACAGCAAGGCAATGATAAGTTTATTTAAACCCCCCCCGCCCCCCAATTCTGTATTTAATAATCAATGAAATGTCAATGAACATATTATTTCCAGAAAGTCTGGGATATTCCAGTTCAGGCCTAGTGCTGATGGCTGAACTCCGGTGTCCTCCACCCACGTTGGGAGGCCTCTTTCTCTTTGAGAAATCTAGCTGAACCTAACGAAGCTACTCAAGATATAAGGTGCTTCGCAGAGCAATGATGCCAGAATATTAACACCGAGCCTGCTACTTGGAACCACTGAAATCAGCAGGTGTACTTAAAGGGAAGTGTTTAATCAAAGATGTAATGAAAAGAAATGAGGTGTGAGAGTCTGACCCCTTGCTATGGAAAATAAGTTGATTTGAATGCTGATAGCTGGGCAATGAGAAGTGCTCTGTACAGGGAGCCACCTCGGCAAGCAGATTCACCCCCCTCTTCCCATCGCCACTGCGGAGCCAAAGCCACCTGTGCCACCTTCCTGCCCTGGGAAGGGAGGGACTGGGGAACAAAAGGTGGCCAAAAATAGAAGGAGAAGAGACTGCGGCAAATCTGAATGAGAGCAGAGCAGTCTCAAATCCAGTTGGGAAACGGAGCTGCGGAGCGCTGCGAGCCAGGATCGCACTTGGTCCCACGCGTGGTGTGGAGGCAGCGGGGGACTGCTGTGGGACACGGTCTGGTGTGCTCCAATACGGGATCTGCAGCCTGGGGGGCTCTATTCCTCCTGCGCTTGGTGTTAACCCCTTCAGCACCAGGTGATGCCACGTGGCTGATCTCCTCCGTGCTAATGTGGGAGCTCCTCTCATCTCCTGCCTGAGCCCTGTCCCTGGTAAGAGATAACGTTGAGGAGAGACATCTGCATCCTGAACAGGCTCTTGGCCTGGCCGCGGGATAATCGAGCTCCTTTTGCAGCCCTTGAGGGGCCGCCATGGACTCACATTGAGCCCAAGACATGGCTGAGGAAAGAAGCTGAGATTTTAGTTATTTCTGCGTAGATATCGGTTCATTGCAGGTGTAACTGGTAAAGTACCTGCAACTCTCACAGATGGTTTCTTAGCAATATAAAGAGTCTTTGCCTCAATGGAGATAGCTGCAGTTTTACTAAGGATGGCTGCACTCCAGGTGCTTTGGTCTTAACTAGTTGAAATGAGTCATCCACCACACCGCATACACATACTCCTTCATAACTGATGTGGAAAATAAAATAACAATAACAAAAGTCTCCTGTGCTGTTTCCTCTGGAGCAGCCATGGCCTGAACAGCCCAACAGCTCTTCCCTGGTCCGAGCTCTCGTTTTGACGCACGAGGACAAGCAGATGAGGAGGGGGTTTGCCTGTGCCTTTACCCAATGCTCACAACACAGCACAGAACTGGGTTGTGGCTGCAACTGCCTTATAGCTCACTTTTTTCTTCAACAGCAGTTTGCAAAAAAAAAAGTTTAGGAACCCCTAATTTAAAGTATTCCTGAAGCGCAGTCTGGGGCTTCCTCCCTTCCCCTGCATGATTGCCCTCTCCAACATGAACAGAAAAGCGGGTGCTGTCCGGGAAACAAACCCCTCCACCAAGGCTGGGGAGGGATGCCCAGTTCATGGACAAGAGCTTGCCAAGGCAGTGGGGGGTGCCTGCGAAAGCAAGAGGTCAAGGATGGGGGCTACGAGCACTTGGCTCTTTGTAGCAGAGCCGAGGGGTGAGGGGAGATGGGCAGGGGTGCACGTGCCCGCTGCTCTCCTCCAAACCAAGCAGCTCCTCTCCCTGCACGGGGGAGATGTGAGCTGTGCTGCTCCCTCAGCAGTGCCCGAGCGAGAAGCTCCTCACCCCCCGGTGCACAAGGCAGGAGGGCAGAGGGTCTTGTGGGGGCAGATGAGCCAGGCACAGATGTGCTGAGGGAACGGATGTTGGCTAAACAAACAGATGAGCAATGCTTAGCTGAACACGTACGAGAGAGATCCCCCCCCTCCCTTCCTTGTTTCTGAAGTTAAATAAATAAACCTTGTTCTTGCCCTAGGCATGTTTCTGCTGGATGTTCAGCTGAAACCTTCTCAGCGATTCACTTAACAGTTGTGAGTATGATAATAGCAATAATAAAAAACCCCAAACAAACAGCACACAAGAAAACCACAGGGTTTTGCAAGACCTCATAGCTGGTTGCTCCAAGTATCTGAAATGCCATCACACTTTCTTGCTTGGTTTATAGAGATGGGTGAGTTGGAAAGAACTGGCTTATTTCATCCCTATTCTCTTACTTATTTGACATTGTTTTGATTAGAAAAGAGAAGCTATTGGCACTGGGTGTAATAGCTTTTATACCTCTCCTCAGTGTCAATATTAGATGCAGAATTCTGCTCACCCACCAGCACAAATTACTCTAACTCACTGAAAAGAAAAAAAAGCCATTTTGGTAGAAATATTCCTCACTTGGAAGTTATTTTTTTATGGATATTGAAAAAGTCTTCCTCTATTCTACAATCCCTCAACCTACAAAGACTTCCAGTTCAAAACAGCTAGAAAAATCTACTCTACCGCCAGTGGGGTATATCTAGTTTCTCCCTGAAGAATCCAGATGTTCACGTTTCTTAAAAAATAAATTACAGCTCTAAGTGCTATGGTTCCTAAAGAAGTCTCAAAAATGTGACAAGGGAGCCTGCAGAGAGCCCTGGGACAGTGGGTGCAGGCTGCGAGATCCGTTTCATTCATTTTGGGGGATGATGCAGGTTACGAAGGTGAATGTCAAGGTCCCTGCTCTCTGTCCCCTCTCCAGCCCTGCCAGATAGTGCTCCCACAGCTCTGCCACACAAGTGCTTGTTGAGCCACGTGTGTCCCAGAAACTGGGGGCCTGGGAAGATGAGGAATTGTTATATGGACTTGGCCACTAGATATATGTGAGGAACGACAAACTTAGCAAGGCACCAGCTAAGAAAGTCCAAGATGTTGATCCAGATACTACCTTTAGCATTCCCATGAAGTAGAAGATTGCCTCAGGATGAACTCTGGCTAAGTCAACAGAAATGTGGTCTGCTCATCCCCGCCCTGAGCAGGAGCAAATTTGATATCACAGTGGACAGAGTTTCAAAGTTTGCAGTACTGTGGTTGGTACCAACACCACATCTGCGGCACGAAAAGCCCAGGACAACTCGCACATCAGATCTGATATACTTCAGCATAATCCTGAGAGACAGCTCTTTGTGCATCCACAGTACCCGCTTGTTATTTATCGTATCGCACTCGGCAAACGTGCCTCCCATTGCCCCGTGTATGCTGATTCTAATGGGCTGTGTGTTTTATCTGCTCAGGTGCTCATTTTGAGCTTACCGGGACTGACATTTTCATAGCTGCATTGGAAACACCAGATCTGGCAGAATACATTTCATTCTTCATAAAGTGTAAATGCTGACACCTTCCCAGTCTGGTCTTTGAGTGATGCGGTTGCAGCTGTGAAGCAGATGAAGCCTGCATATTCACCAAGGTGCGCGCTCATTTTCCCAGGGCGGTCTCCCTCCCTGCGTGTCATTCTGAAAGCAACAAGTGGCTCTGCCTCTTTCGGGCTGTCAGTTTAAAATCTCACTCACGTAGGTGCTCAAACACAGGTGACAAAAGGGAGCCCCTTTCCGAGCTGACACAGCACAGCGGCACCTAACAGAGCTGCCTTGGTGAGAGTGCAGACCAGAGGGAATCAAAGCCTTGCAGCACTTCAAAGCGTTAAGATTTACCAATGCTAGCAGTGGGGGAGAGTCCTAAAAATAATGGTGTGGAAAGGGCCATGTTACCTTGTTATACTGTATGCTGGGAACAGACTAGTTTTAAAAGCAATTTGCATAATTTAGCTTCTCCACTCTTAGAATAGCAAATTAACAGTTCATTTTACGACTCTACCAATCAACACCTATAGCCCATTAAATTTAACAACAAACTTGCCTTATGAAGGAGGTTGCAGCTGAGTCTTTCAACAAGCCCTCCTTATCACTTATTCTTTCCCCTGAATTGTGTGTTTCTTTGTTTTATAAACTATCATTTCTATTTTCTCATTAGCAAGCGTGATGCTAAATTAATTTCAGGTGTTAATTTACACATTGGGTGTAATTCAACACTCAGCTCTACTGGTATGAATGGAGACTAACCTTGCTGCGTCTTCAGTTCTCCAGAACAAAACCAGAGCAACCCTCTGCTTCTCAGTTACTGCAAGTCCCAGCTAAATCTACCCTGCACTCTGCTGCTGCAGAAAAAAACCCAGAGTAGCTCCACTAACCCCATTCTGTCCCCCGTTAGTGCAGTGTAATTTGAGAGCAACTTCACAGAACGAAAAAAAAAGTTACTCAGGGTGTACGTTGAATATAACTAGAGGCAAAAATTGGCACAAGAAGAGAAAATACGCAAAAGCTTATTTTAAAGGTTCATTTTCAGGAACAGCTTCCGAATATGGGGTCATTTCAGTAAACAGACGAACATGCTGCTAATTGAAGGGAATACCATGCCACATGGCTTCATTTGCAAAGCCATTTGGAATGAATTATCAATATTTTATAAATACGTTAAGGTGGTAATAAAAGATGCATGATGTACTGTGTAGGTAGGAAGCCCTTCTGAAAGGAAACGAAGAAATTATAGATAACCTTGACATGTTGAAGTTATGCAGTTGGAATTGTTAAGGAGAAGGGTTTTTAAGATGTTTCAAGGTAGGAAAGTGATAAGAATTTTTTTAAAGGGACAATGCCACTTTGTTTAGGCTTAAAATCTGGTTTGCCAGGAGGCAAATGTTGATATCATCTCTTAGACGGATACATTTTACCCATGAACTTTTGATAGGCATGTTTTCACTGCATTCCCCATTTCATCCAGACATAACTAATAACTCTTGTGCTTCTTGCAAAACCCGTCCAAAAGTATTTGGACAAAATTCTACTTATCCCAAAGATTGGACGTAGTGACAGTAATGGGGTAACACAGCACACACTTGTACTAATGGGCAGTAGTGAAAACTCCTGTTTCCAGTGTTCTTTTATTCTCAGAAAATGGGAGAGTATAATTTCTGTGGAGCAAGGAAGATTTACACTGGGTCCTCGTGAACTACAAGGAAATACGTGCAGTTTAGGCTCTCTGGCTTTCACATCTGAATTCTTGCCCAAACCTATTTCTGCTACAATGAGGAATGTGGTTACAAAGACTACAGAAAGCTGTGTTTGCTATAAAGCCCTTTACGGTCGCAACCTCCACCCTTAACCTCCAGAGACTGGAAAGACAGAGACTGAATCACTTCCAGAAATTACAGGTCAAAAGGTCATACTGGAGCTGGAGTTAAGAGGAGCTGCAGAATAAAGGCTTTGCCCAGCCACCTTTGTGCAAAGGAGGGAGGGAGAGGTGGATTTTGGGAGGTGGCAGAGGTCTGGCTATCAGCTGGGAGCTGGTAAACATCTCCAGGTACTTGTGGGAGGTCTTTTGCAGCCATGTGTAGATCTGCATGTGTATACGGAGGTACAAAGGCATGTTTGGACTGTGTCCTGACTGTGTTTGCTGTGGTAACACACCTGGGATCAGCTTCCTGTTGTTCTCCAAGACAAGTGGAGGTAAACAGGTCTGATAAAGGAGAAAAATTTGGAGACTCCTGAACACAAAGAGAGAGAGATGCTTTAATGCAGATTCCTTGTAGGTGGAAGATTGCAGGAGGGAAGGTGCCCTGCCTGGCCCATGTCTCTCTGCCTGAGACTGACCAGCCAGCAACGGGGCTCTTGGTTTGGCTGTTCTTACGCCCTTATGCTCCCCAGTGTTACTTAAGAAGTTTAGGTCCTACACTGCATTTTTCCAAAGGAAGATGATCAATTAATACGTGTCCTTCTATCAAAATGATGCAAAGCGCACTCTTCTTCCACCCACAGAGCGAGTGTGGATTTGCCTCCATGCAAGCCTAGCTACGTGCGCTCCAAACTAGCAAATCCAGTGTGGATGGGGATTAGAACTTGGAAGCGCGTTACAGTTTCCCCGCATTTTGAGTCTTACTGCCAAAGATTTCTGTAAACAGTTTCAGCTTTTATCCTTCTATCCTTTGAACATACATCACAGCGTGCTTGACCTGTATGTTTTTAAAAGAGGTTGTGTGCTTGGTGAGAGCCTTTGCTGGCGCAAGTGCACGCAGCCAAATCCGAGCCAAACTGCACTGAATTTTGTGACTTGAATAGCAGGATAGCCACATGATTTGTTGAATGTCATATATATGTGTGTATATCACACAAAGCACAAAGACGTGCTTCCTCCTTGGTCTAATTAATGATGTCTCCTGGCCCAGGGAATCACTAGAAGCTGGTATCCTTGCCATTTGGCCAGGCTTATTTAAAAGTAAATCAGGGATCTGTATAACCCCCTCCTTACTTAGAGAAGCTAAATCCTGAAGTGTAGTTCTGCCTTCTCCCCCTTAAATGTATTATCCTTAAAGGAGATTAAATCTGGTGCAGTGTCATTTATAGCCACCCAAAACACCATGAAGAGGCAACACCCTAGATTAAAACAGCTATTCATAATGTCAGAAGCACAGTGGAGAAAAAAATGGATGAAAACTGATATTTTTTTTGTGTAATAAGATTTGACATTCTCCGCTTTGTTTCAAAATTTTCTGCATTTTTTCAGGAAAAAGAAAATCCCTATCAAAACATTTTTATAATTAAATACTGAAAATGTTGAACAAATATGTTTGTTTATTTTGAAAAAAAGAAAAAATAAAACCCAGCATTTTTAACCTGTTCTAGACAAAAAAATCATCTCCTCCTTATGCAAAAACATAGGCTCCTACTACATTCTAAAATGCTGTTAGCATTATAGAACAGATGATGCAAACAAGCACAATTAAATAACTTCGTATCAAGCAGCGGGGGGCCATAGTAAATACACACCAGACAATTCGTAACCATGCTCATGTTTAAATATTTTACGGGTCTCTGAGCCCCCAGTTTTAATTTAAACAAACACACACTTCAGCATATGTAGATAAATAAAATCAGAATGATAGCTCTCACTCTGACAGGGCCCAAATGTGAGATACAGTCTACACTAAATAAAAGAATTATTTATGTAGGTAAATAAAATATAGTTGGATTCCTTCTCTGTATGCAGATAACTATCCATCACTTATATTTTTTATGATTTTTTTTTAGTTGTGAGTAAACAATCCTGAAGGAAAAATAATGGGAGGGACATTGATTGTAGATTGTAATTTTGGGACTAAAATGATTGACATCCCTAAAAATGAGGGATGTGTCTCAAGTATGTTTCCCATAATTATTTTTCAGCATCCTTGAGGCAGTTATTTCTTTTTCTAAGCATAAGGAGAAAAGATCAAACCACTGTTGCCACTCTGCAGCTATTACTGGCAAATGGTGACTTTTTAAATGCTGCTGCTGTGTTGGGCACCTTTCCAGCAAGGTGGCTGGAATTATACATTTCACTTGGGTTTTATTTTATTTTATTTTTTTAAGTTCCTAAACACATTGCTAGAAGATCCCCTCCGTGCAATTAACTAACCGGAATCTGAGCTGCAAGAATGAAATGGCGGCATAAGAGACCCTCCTCCACGAGGCTAGGATAACGCTGACCAGATATTAAATTCATGCAAAACACACACCGACCAAAGAGATTAGAAATTGAGTCACTGAACCAGGAAAAGTGCTGAGGAGCAGAACAGGCAGATCAGAGGCAAAACCAAAACAAAACCCACAACAACAAAAAGACTAACCCGAAAAAACAGACACCCCCCCCCCCCAAATCCTCTAAAATTGTGCAAAACGGCTTTTGAACGTTTCAGAATTTGCCCGTTTATATATAAACCCGTAATGAGATCATTCACACGTCTGTACAAACACAGCAGTACGTAAGCAGTCCCTTCTCAGAGGCACACATCAGGCGAGGCTCCCGTCATGCTGGATATAGTATAAACATATATTTTACATCATCTTCCTCCCCAAAAGCTTATTTAATTCCAGGGCCAAGTTTTCCCTTTCTGCAGTGCTTTAAGCAAAGGATTGGGCTTACTTTGCAGTATTTGACTACGATTTTTCATACAATACCAGAATCCCTCACTTCCTACAGGTTTGGTACAACACGTGTTATTCAGAGCAGGATGGCTGGCGCAGAAAATGAATCCAAACTCATTTTACATTGGGAATTTCAGAATTTTTAGGAATATCCAAGCAGTGATAAAATAGGTGAGACACTCTTGGGCCTGTTGGGCTTTTCTTTTTGAAAGAGAAGCTTCAGCAAGTCTTTCCTTTCCTCTTTTCATACGTGCCTATGGTGCTGACTGGATACTTTTGGAGGTATGCTAGAGCACTTGGGGAAGAGGAGAGGCAGGAGTCAGATCAGAAACTGGGTTCTTTGGGCTTTACTCCAGCCTTAGCAAAAGCAGGGCCAAAAAGGTGAGTGAATTTCTTATAACACCATTGAAGAACTGTATTTTTCAGAAAAAAGTATATGGATAAGACAACATTCAGCCCTTTTTTTAGCGTACTGCTTCTGCAGGGGGCTCTTCCTAGAGTCCAGATTCTACTGCAGCTAAAATCCCCAATTATAGTAAGAGGTACTTGCAATACAGGTTGTTTTGATGGACATAATACCCAAAACTAAGCTTTCTACCATCTGTTCGTCCCTAAAATTTGAAAGCAAAGAGAACATATTTCACCACTACGTCAGTGAAAAGTAAGATAAATGCTATTTAAATGCATGTACAGCATATGTTCTTTCTTCTATGCCACATTCATCTGTAATGCTTTACTCATTTCTCTGGAGACACAAACCAGTGGGGAAAAAAGAAAAAAAAAACAACCCCAAACTTCCCCCACAACCAATCTCTCCACATAACCAAGTTTTCTGAACACAGGTAGGTTCATGGGAGACAAGAATGCTATTCAAACTGCAAATGAGACTGGACTATACAAATTACACTATGTATTTTTTTCCCCTCTCCCATTCTCTCCCCAAGTAGCTTCAATGACATGAGAAAGGAGAATCTGGGGGGCTTGAGAATCACAAGAGGATAAATCTGTGATGCGGTGGAAGGGTTTACGTTATCTGTTCAAATGGACAATGGGAAGTTTGTGTTCCCAGCAGATCCTTTGGCATGTTGTCCTGGTTTCGGCTGGGATAGAGTTAATTTTCTTCCTAGTAGCTGGTATAGTGCTGTGTTTTGGATTTAGTATGAGAATAATGTTGATAACACACTGATGTTTTAGTTGTTGCTAAGTAAAGTTTACACTAGACAAGGACTTCTCAGCTCCCCATGCTCTGCCGGGTGCACAAGAACCTGGGAGGGGGCACAGCCAGGGTGGTTGATCCAAACTGGCCCAAGGGCTATTCTGTACCATATGGGGTCATGCTCAGTATAGAAACTGGGGGGCAGCAATCACTGCTCGGGGACTGGCTGGGCATTGGTCAGTGGGTGGTGAACAGTCACATCACTTGTTTTTTTTTTTAATTTTTCCCTGGGTTTTGTTCCTCTCTCGCTCATTGCTTTCCTTTTCATTACAATTCATTATTATTATTTTATTTCAATTATTAAACTGTTATTATCTCAGCCCATGAGTTTTCTTACTTTTGCTCTTCAGATTCTCTCCCCCATGTGTGGTGCTTAGTTGCTGGCTGAAGCTAAACCACACCACACGTCCCCCAGTTTGTATTCGCAAAGTAGAAGGGAAATAAACGTCACCAGTGTCCCTGCAGAGCTATCGAGTCTTTCACCACTGGTAATTTACTGACGTCCCACAGCAGCGCCAGCTCAGGACCCCACGTACACAGCAGGACGTTGTAGTCCTAACTGGCATCTGGTACACAAGACTGCCCTTGTCCCAGACAAAGCAGTACGAGTTAAATACCTAAAAAAAAAAAAAAAAATAATTGAGCATGTTGGTTTTACATCTGTCAGGTGCATCTTTACCTCTCTTTGCACCTAGCAGCGTCAGCATGCTAGTTCTGATGCAGGCTGCTGTACAGGAGGGGTGTGAACTCAGAGACATTTGTTCTTCCCTGTTTCCAAGGCTTTTGCACAGCTCCGTTGTTTGCAGAAAGGAGCATGTGTCTGGTATGCGTGAGAATTTGATGGGTACCTCACTCACGCGATAGGCATGCACTTGCATAGCAAATCTTGCTATAGCAGAGCAACTACGGTACAAAGTCGAAGCTAGGATGTGACCATCGAGCGATGATGTGTTGACTACTAAACACTATTTTCCCAGTCCTTCCCTCTCTGCCACATAGGCACCTAATGCAGCAGGTGGGCCTGATCTCAGACCTGCAAGGAGCTCTAGAGGAGGCACAACCGCTGTTAGCAGGCAACGTGGGAGGAGGAGCTCCTGTGCAATGTGTTTAATAGGTTTGTCTTTGAGAAACTGCTCTTTAGGCTATATAGCTGTGGGTTTGTTGAAACATTAGCATCCCAAATCACTTGTCAGTTTTGAAAATGTAGGTTGATAAGATGAAGGAATTTGGTTATTGCCTCTGTCGGAAAGCAAGAGTCTTTGCGTTCTGCCCGTTATTTCCTAAAATCTGCAGGCTCATAATCTATATGCAACAGCTTTGCCAGGAGTTTTAAAAGCAAGCCACCTCCTGGCTACATACACAAGCACAGAGAGATTTTTGCACATTATTTGGAGATGCTTCAGCAAATCTTCTTTGGTTCATTGAGGAACGCTCTGCTTTCAGTTCTTGGTGCTTTCTCACTTCCCAGGCTGCTGATTGTGTCAGACATGACTGTGTCTGAAGTCTGGTTACTACTGGGTCAGCCTCAAAAGTTGCACTCAGGAAGGGACTCCAAGAGCTCCAGCTGACTGAGCCTGGTGAAATGTTCCTGTTATCTCAGTGAAATGCCCAGCATTCATCAAGTTGGGTCTTTCTTTCAGCTGTTGGCTTGAATTGACAAAGATCTGCTTAAGTGCACCAGATCAGAATTCTGTTAGTTTTAAAAGAGTGGAAGGAAGAGAATACAGGGCAGATAAGGGCTTGCAAGGAAGAATTTTTTTAAAAAATAATTTTTCTTAAAAGTAGTCTAACATGATTATCTGTTTCTAGCTCTACTTCCCATCTGTTCACCTTCCAAAGTGACATTTAAGGGAGCTGAGTTTACAATGCTAGAGGCATCAGCAGCGCTGGATTGAGTGGATCAGATTCCAGACTGACTCTAAAGCTACTCAAACCTTGCCTAAAGCTCAGCTCTTATTTATTTGTTTTCCTACAACAGAGGTGCCTTGATCTCCAGAAATGCTGGCATCTGCCCTTTTCTTGTTTGCATCCCTTTCTGCTGAGAGCACTATCTGTCTTTTTACAGTGTACGACTTGGTAGAACTGCACAAACCCCCCTTACATGCCTGAAAGCACTTTGGACGAAGTGGAAAATACCTCTGACAGCGTCTGGAGTTTAGGACACACAGATCAACATGGTGAACAAGTTCCAGGGTTGCTCTTCTCTCCAGGACACACACAGGTGTGGTCCAGCACAATACTTAGAGTTAACGACTAGAAAAAGGCTGACCTGGGGACTCCCGCACCCTCAAAAACATTCGTGTCTGATGCAAAATGGGAAAGAAGCATATTCACCTGCTCTATAGTCCAAGCAGGAAAGGCTGAGCTGTAGTTGACCAGGTTGACTTGATATGACCAAAATATAGCTTTCTGAAACCCTAAAAAGAACTGCAAGCATTGATGCCAACATGTCTTTTGCAATACAGAAAGGTCCACCTCAGATTTAAACTACGGGGTCACTAGGCGTGAAAGTCCGAGGAAGACAGAAAGCTCGCAGGCAATGTAAGAGGTGATAGCAGAATACCTGCCCGGATAAACGGGTGCTCAGCACAGGAGAGGGAGAAATAGCCACGAGAGGACATAGGCAGAAAGGGGAAGAACATCTTTGCACTTAGCAAGCATAAGGTTTGAGGAACAGAAAGTTCTCCTTCCTCAGATAGTGACCTAGCCTAACAAAGGAGAGGATTTAGCCAATTGGTACTGCATTGGGAAACTGTGTCAATGCTACTATTGCCGTCTGTCTCCTCTTCAGTAAAACAGGAGACTCATTCTGCAACTTCTTTGGAAAGCATTTGTAACTACAGGTACAGAGCTCCCTGCAGGAGCCCAAGCTCCGAGTTCCCCTGTGTGCACGTATCCTCATCTTACAATTGCCTCTACAAAGCTTTGGTTTTATTGACTAATGACACAATTAGGGAAAAAAGGAAGCAGCCACCCACACTGCTTCTGTCTCTCTGTTTTTCTGTCTCCCACAGTGGCAGGGCTCTGGCAACATTTATAGGCCTATAATTTCCTGGAAGTTTATATAGCATGAAAGTAGAAGAAGTGATAAAATATGCAGTTTAATTGCAAGAAACCCATGTACTAATCTCACTAATGTGCTAGATTAAAACTGTAAATGTGTGAGGCTTCAAGGTGGTTACACAGATTTAAAGCAAATTTTCCTTCTAAGTGTCTCTATCCAAACTCATATTTTATGGTATCCTGGACCTTACAATTGACTTTTATTTGTTTTATTTTTATGAATGATATTCAAAGTATAATATTGTCACAAAGGATTCTGTTACTCAGTGGATTCTTTTATCATGCAGGATTCCTATTAACTTCTCTCAGAAATATTTTGTCACACTAGGCTGCTTTAGTGGCTCTATTGTGTCACACTGGGTTGTGTTAATAGCTCAAGCTGGGGTTTACCCTTTGTGTGGAGGGCTAGTACAAGGACTCGACAAGTTGAAAATCTGCTAAAATTCTATTTTGAGAACTTGATACTAACTGGAAGACTTCTGCATTGGTCCTGTGAGATGTTGTGACATGTCACCTCCATTTCCCCACATTTCCTGTTTGGTTTTTTTTCCTCCCCCTGCAAAGTCTTTGGCACAGGACTGCTCCTTCTCCTATGTTTGTACAATTCCTGCCAGTGATCTTTAAGCCCTATTTCCTAGAGATAATTAATAAAATAATCTATAAGCAAGCAATGTCTGATGGGGCTCTACTAACAGAAGGGGCCATAGAAGTTAACTCCAGTCCCAGAAGATACTCAGACTGGTTCAGTATTAGGAGCTCTGAACTGGGATTTTAGTGGAATGGTTATACCAAACTGCATTTTTTTCTAGAATAATGGTCATGGTTAAACAGTTACTCTGGAATAAAAAAGACTTTCTTTGAGCAGTAAGTGTACTATAGATCTGCTGTTTAGTTTCTTTAGGAAGGAGCTGGTTGATCCTTCTCTGTTCACAGCAACCTCTTAGTAACACCAATGAATTATTTCAGGGTTTGGCATGGACAGCAGATTTATTACTAACCTCCAGGATCACCTCAGAGTAAGTCTGTGATTAAGATAGCTAGGGTCCTCCAAATAGCCCCTGGCTCAAGGGAGTGGGGCAAGAGAGCAGGCTGAGTGTCCCCTTGTCACTCACTCAGGCAAAACCTTCATGCACCAGCCCATGGCAGGGCTGAGCTCCCAGGGCAAAGTCTGTCCTCCTGTCCACGGCCAGAAGGAAGTCTGTTAAGGAACACGTGTAACAGCTCTGGACCTAGAGCTCATCCCAGTGGCACAGCTGGGGACCAGACGACACCACTTGGATGCCTTGTTCCAGGAAAGAGGACCATTTATTATATAAAAAAAGCAGATATCTTATTTTTTTCAAGTCCCTAAAAATCCCCCAAATCTATAAACCCCCAAACCCTAGCAAAGCTCTCCGGCCCCACAGGCCCCTCCATTTGCAACATGTTTTGTGCATCCACAGCTAGGACACGCTGAACTGTTATGAGAATTGACTTTGGGACCTGGAAGTCCTCCACAGATCACTCACATTCACTATATACCAGTTATATTTTAATGCTAGGAAGGGAAAAGAATCTAAACATCATTTTGCAAATGTTAAGCTATTAAACTAGCAAATGATTTGAGACAAGAGTAAGTATACAGGGTCAGCTTCTCTTTCAAACACTTCTAGGGTACATTATGTGTAGCATGCTTCATGCAAATACCATGGCCTTGAGGTTTTTCCTTGTGGCTTTGTTCATTCTCTCATTTCTGCAAGGAGGCAGGAGGAATAAATAGATGTTTTTATCACCACTTTTTTGCTTTCAGAAAGTTCACATATTGCATTTTTGACATTATGTAAATTAAAAATCACCATGGCATTACCTGAAATAAACTATTATATCACTCCTTTCACGCTGCTCTAGTTAAGATACTGTCAGCACTTCCATTACTAGCCCTTATTTCAAGGAGTTTCAGACTTAGTTGGTAGAAAGGTGGGGGATTTTTTTTTTCTTATATGGAAACTTACAACAAATTCCCACCCCAGGGAAGAATTTCATTTTCTTCAGATTTGAGCAAAAACTACCTGTCCATTTTATTGTTCAAATGCAATGAGAAGATTAACCCTCCAAAAGTTTGAACATTAAGCAGAAGCCTTATGAAAGATATTTCTCAAATGTTGAAAACTCAGCTGGCAAGTTTCATTGGAGCAGTTTGTGGTGGAGGTTTAGATCTCAGAGCAGGGCACACACTGCAGTGGAAAAAGGAGATCCATTTAGAACAATCTCTTTCCCATAAAATTAGACCAGCTGAAGTCTGACTGAAGCTCTGATCAGTGGGACAGATCATCTCGTGTGTTGGGAGTTCAGGTACCCCAGGAATTTGCCGTGTTTGGGTCAATGTTTACCTGTGTCTGTGTGCTTACAAACCCCCCGAGGCTGGCCAGGCTCATCACACCATCCATCCTGTATTTGGTCTGCCTAAGCAGAGATTTTGTCTAGGACTTCTTGTAGGTAGCAGAACCCTGAAGTTTCTATTACTTGGCCTACATATATATACACACACAGTCATGCAATTTAGTATAAGTCTTCAATAATATAAGAAAGCATACCTCAGACTACAAATTCAATTTTGCTTAGCGTGTGCTCTCTATGCATATGTACATGCACATTCAATAGAAAGGCGATGCACTGTCTCAGGATACCGTTAAATTTGGCATCTTTGCCACTAGGGTAAGATAACAGCTCTAGGTACCTGCACAGGGCATGTCCTTATTCCCAGTGATAACTGCTGAAGGTCTCAATGCAAAAAGTCCTAGCGATCGGGCGTTCCTAAAGGCCAGCCTGTAAAACCCGGGTCACGTTGCAGGCAGTACGGATATGTACTGTTGTATTTGGTCTGGCCGAGATGGAGTTAAATCTCCCCACAGCAGCCCTCAAAGTGCTGTGCTTTGTATTGGTAGCCAGAAGGGTGTTGCTAACACACCAGTGTTGGCTGCTGCTGAGCAGTGCTTGCACAGCGTCAAGGCTGTCTCGCCAACATTCCCCCCTCACCAGTAGGCTGGGGGTGGGCAAGATCTTGGGAGGGGACACAGCCAGAACAGCTGACCCAAACTGACTAAAGGGATATTCCATCCCATATGACCTCTGCTCAGCAATAAAAGCTAAGAGAAAGGAGGAGGAGGGGCATTTGTTATTATGACATTTGTCTTCTGGAGCAACCACTATGCGTACTGAAGCCCTACTTCCTGGGAAGTGGCTGGACATCACCTGCCGATGGGAAGTAGAGAATAAATCTTTTGTTTTCCTTTGCTTCCACGTGGCCTTTGCTTTTGCTTTATTAAACTGCCTTTATCTTGACCCACAAGTTTTTTTTTCCATCTTATTCTCTCCCCACCTTGTCCTGCTGAGGAGAGGAGCGATAGGGCAGCTTGGTGGGCACCTAGCATCCAGCCAAGGTCAACCCACCACAACTGTATAACAGCTGAATTTTGTTTTGTAACCCCAGGTTGATATCCCACTTCTCTGGGCAATTCACTTTCCAATTCTGGTTTATACTGTATCAGTCAGCCTCACCAAACCAGTGCAAAAATCAGCCCGCTGTGGTGTTGGGGTACAAACATTGACTACCTTGAGGAACAAAGAGAGCCCTGACATGCTCCAAAGTGCACGGGTGATGCTTGCAAGTGTTTTGCGTCCCTGCTCCTCCCTGCAGGCTGAACGCTACATACATCTTTTGGAAGATATCTGTTTTCAGAAACAGTTGTGCAGAAAGGAGAATAAATTTGGTCTCCATGTCAGGTAGAACAAGGAGTAATGGACTTAAATTACAGCCAGGGAGATTCAGACTAGACATTAGGATAAACTTTCTAACAGCAAGGGTAGTTAAACACTGGAAAAGATGGCCCAGGGAGGGTGTGAAATCCCCACTCTGGGAGGTTTTGAGTACAGATTAGACAAATGCCTGACAGGAGTGACAATTCTGATGTTCCTTTGGGGCAGGGGATTATATCTTGATTTCTCTTCCAGCCCCATTTCCTACAGCGCTCTGGAAATCCTTTAGAAATAAGAATGAATACATATTTTGATGGCTTATGTCCTACGCTGCGTTCCTCTGTGTGATCATTTGGTCTGGGACACTACACTCTGGCTGTCTCCTCAGGATCCATGTGTAAATGCCATTAGCTCTTCAAATCTACCATCTCCCAGGCTGCTGCGCAAACCCTCCTTTGGCAAACAGCACACGGGGCAGGCTCTAAAGGGTTATTCTCAGTGGCATCTGTCAAGCAACAGGCTTCACAATGAGTGAGCACCAGAAGTCATAGAAATTTTTTTAAAATTAATAAAGCTTTTAGCAGGTGAAACTGAGCCCCTTTCTGCTGGCTGCATCTGAGATTTCTGCCGAGTCGCTGCTAAGGCATCTGCATTCCCCGGCAGCGAAGGGATGAGAGTCCAATTTGTGAGCCACAGGAAATTTCACAGGCAAAATGCAAACAGCCAATTTCAGGCTTTGTTTAGAAATATTTTCTGTGTTTCCTGCTGCTGCAAGAAACCAAGAAGGGGAAAAAACCCAAACAGGAATTCACTCAGCCTCTTCAGTGTCAGTCATTTTTCCACCCCCAGTAAAGCAAAATTCAAGCTATGAAACTGGAGGGAGCCATGAGGTACAGAGGAAAAGCTGATAGTCTTCATAGGCTGCTGCTTTGCTCTGCAGCCCTCTCTTCTTCGCTCCGAAGTCTTCATACCTGTCCTGTTTCACCTCTCACATTATTGCAGCCCCATCCTCCCCCAACCACCAAGCTTCTCCTGACTTGAAACTCTGCAGGACCAGAGATTGCCTCACTCCCTACACAATTCATACTGCTGGGTCCGTGACTGGGCTTCTTGCCGCCTCTTTAGTCTAACTAGAGCAAAATTAGGCAATATACCCCTTTTTCCAGCCTAGGCTGGAATTACTAATTGAGTAACTGCTGAGACAGTCTTGGCTTGCTGTAAAATTTCCCAAGGTAGATTCATGTGATTGCATATTACCTGGCTGAAAACCACACACAGAGATGGCCGCAAAAGCAGATATCATGGAGAAGCATATGTTTTACATTAGTTTCAGCTGGGGCAATTCTTTGGCTTGTGCATCTCTCCCTGCCTTTGGTTCTGTAGCTCACCTTTCAAACCCAAAGAAAAAGCAAACAGCATTTTCTTCTCCCACTATCAAGCACCCATCTTCACATGCACAGACGTTACAAGAAGGGAGGCCAACATTCAGAGCCTCGGCTACAGTAGTCCCTACACCTTTGAGCTGCTTATACACAGATTTCATGTGCAGAATATAGACTCAGTTTTCCATAGTCATCTTTCCTATATTTTTAATCATCCATAGCCATAATGCTGGCAAGTACAGGGACAGACAAAAGGGACTCAGACTTTTTTTTTTAAATGTATTTATGTAGGCACATATATATTTTTCATTTTTGGATGTTTCCCTTAATCATATCTTGAATTAATGCAGGGCTTGTTCATTCGGAGCTCTCATTACCCTCTTAATTAACTGTGCACAGATGGAAAAAGTCGGAATTGCTTCACTCGAGTTGTTCTGCTAGTTTTAAAATGAGATGGCAGATGGAGGACAAGGCAGAAAGGGCTCAGCTCAGAGGTAGGAGACAAGTTTTCAAGCTGTCACAGAAACGTCAACAAACGCTCCATCTGTTTATGAGGAATACCAGGCAGAGGCAGTTTTAAGTGCCATCCACAGACGTGAGTTCAAAGAACTCCAAACAATTAGCAGCAAAATGAAAGTTGCAGTTTTGGTTTGAGATTTACCAGGACATTGTCAATTCATATTGCTGACATTGGATTCACGAGCAGCCAGCACACCACTTGCAGCAATATTCTCAGCGCAGCAGTGGCCAGGATGAGCTCAGGACCCTCAGGGCGTGTGTTGGCTTGCTAAGACTACATCCCTAAAGCTCTGCATACAAACCTCAGAGGAAGGAGAGATGTTCCTAAAGGCCCTAAAGCAAATGAATCTCCCGAGACTGATAAATAACCCTCAAGGAGGCGGCTCTGAGCTTGTTCCCTATGAGCATGAGACCACAGAAAGGAAAGGTCCTCAGCTGAGGACCCTCAAATGCAGACAGAGTCTTTGTGGAAAGAGTCTCCTCTGGTTTCAACTTTCCAGAAGTTTTCTATAAATGAATGCAGGATCCCTGGGACAAATCAGTGCTAGCCTTTGGGAAGTACAGGCAACCAGCTGTAAATGAAGCCACATCGCAAGGTGATGCAGGTAAGATAGAATAAACTTCTACCCTCTCCTTTCCCAGAATAGCCCCTCTTGAACTGCTCCAATGGGATATTAAATTATTATCCTGTTGGAAATAACATGTACATGCTGATCTTAACATGGGAGGCCATAGCACTGTTATCAGCATTTTAGAGAAGCAATAGTATAGTGTAAAATAACCATGTCAAGGCTATATGTAATACAGTGGCACTGGATATTTAAATAACCTAGGAAGCCTACGAGGAACACATCTGTTTCCCAATACAGAAGCCAACTTATGTGAGCAGTGTACATCTGTATCTCGGCTTTGCTCATTTATACATGGTTAGCAGGCATGGTTATTTAAAACTGAATCGTACCCATGTGGTTTCCACAGAGATGCTAGAAGAAATACACACAAAAAAGCAGTTCTGCCCAGCTTCTTGTGATACACTTGCCAATTCTTTTTCTGGTAACTTGAGTTCTTTTTGGGCAACAGAATATGTTACAATGACAGGAAGATCCAGGACCGTATCTATACACCCTCATTTCAAAACTGAAACTATGGACTTGAATTTTACTCAGCTTCAGAGGTATCTGGATCTGCCTCAGGTCCAATACTTTTCATAGCTTTTTTTTTTTTTATAATGAACAGTTTCCAGACACAAAACAAAATAATCTTCTGACAAATGCATGTAAGTGGCATTCCAAGAAAAAGCTGCAATGGAAGGTTTTCTATTTTCTCTTGATAAGGTGCATATATTTTTATTTATATGAAAACCAAACTGCTTTTTCCTAGCTCATCTCTAGCCCCCATCGTGGGCCCATACCATAGAGTTAATTTTGTTTAGACCCAGCCAGACATTTAGATATTTTAGACCCAATTGGAAGGGAACATACATGAACCATGAAGTACTGTCCATTCTGGGGATGCACTGAGTATTATCTGCTATCTGAGAGAGAAGAGCAGAAGAGCAGGCTGCCTGGTCCTGTTCATAGCTCTGTCAAAGTTTGCTCTGCAGTTTTAGGCAATTTTATACTGCCTGTGCGTCTGCACCTATATCAGACCAAAAGCGTCCTTTTGAATATCAAATCTACCTCTTTACTACACTTCAGCTCACATGATGAAGCAGGCTTGGTGCACATGAACTGAATTACTTTTGGATGAGGCATGTTCCTAATGCACTCTGAACACTAATTAACAGTCAGGCTTTGGGACCAGACCAGAGGTAGCCTAAAGTAAGTCCCCTTAAATGCTTATAGCATGGACACTGGTCCTTTGCATCAACTATTTTGTTCTCAACAGGTGTTCGTATAGGGCCACACTACCTGCCAAGCATAGACACTGCCTCTGCTCTGCATTGTTCAAGTCCTTCCTCGTGGGACTGGCAGGATATTGTTTGTAAGTATGCTTTGAGATGGAAGGGGCTATTTGAAGTGTAAAATGATATAGGATAGGTGGGATGCATCTCTAGTTTGCTGTGGAGAAGCTGGGCAGCTGAGGAGGCATCTTGTCTTGCATGGCTTGGAGTGCAAGTGTTGTATCTGGTTTTAGAGATGGAGAGGGTAGAGTTAAACCTATGTCTGAACTAAACCATTAAAGGGCTTTCAGCAGGGTGTGAAGACCCACATGCCCAAGGGGAAACCATCGTCTCAGTTTTGCCTTCAGTGCTATTCATACACCGTGTCTTCAGGCCTCTAAACACCCCCAGCCCATCAAATGATACTCAGGCTGCAGAACTAATGGCTACTGGGAATATGAGTATACTGAACTATAAAGTTTTGTCAAGAGCAGACCACCACAGGTGACACTGGGACACTACAGCTGCCCACAGTTCATCGGAGAGGAACCCAGAAACGTCCAAGACCCTGCCAGAAAAAGGATGTGAAAGTGATTTTCTTCAGACTGCTGCCCAGGAAGCTTAAAAGGCACAAACCTCACAAAGCTTTTTATACAGTAAAAAAGGAAAAAAGGAGGAAGAAATAAAGGAGAAACTAGGATAACAGCAGAAGCTAATCTCTGTGCATGTTCTCAGTCTGACAGGAGAGTACCCTTCCCAGGGGCTTCTTATCAGAGCCTCAGCTCCCTCAAGGTCACAGATCAGGGTAATTACACTTCGATAAGCACAGTCCTTGCTCATTTGCAGTTAGATACTGTAGTTCCTTATTTTCTGCTCTGAATATTGGGACAGTATCACTGCCCCACAGCACCTGCAATAATGTACTTCTCCAAACTGGTTGCAATTCAAAAGCGTGACATGTAATTCTGGTATATACACCTGAAAAACCGCTTTAGGAATCTTAGGTTCTAAATAGGGGCATGAGATGCCAGTGTTTAGGAGTCTGATACTATCAAAGGCTTGTTGTGGACTCATCAGGTAAAATCCTACAACGGAGACCATGGAAAAAGCCAGTGTCTGCTGTAATAGTCCTTTCTGGTATTGTAATGAAAATCCTGAAGCGCCCACCATGGAAACACCAACAATGACTGGAAAGGGAAAGGATATGTTAATTTCTTGGGAACCCTGCAGCAAGGTGGCAGATTAATCAGTCCAGAAGTATCCTGGACTGCTCATATTTTTAGTAGCTTCTTAAGCGGCTTACAAATTGCCCCACAAAAGTGAATCACACAATAGCATGTACTATAGAATCTGCTATATCCTCCATAAATACAGGACAGTCCCACATGAATCCTATACCAGACAGTTCTCCTGCCTCTTGGAGCACCTGCACGCAGAAGTTGAGGCAAAGGACACGATCTCTTCCTTAGCTATTACCAGTCCTCAAATTCAGCAAATATTCCCCCTAAGGATGCTCTCTGCAGAAGCCCTCTAAGAAGCTGATCCAAATAGACCTGCTCTCAGACAGACCACCCCTAGAGTCCTTCTGCAACCTGGCTGGGCTGGAGGTTGCTGCAAGGAAGACTCCCCAAGGCATTGCTGGGTTATGAATTTATTTAATGAGCGAGCAGAGAACAGTTTCAGTTTTAGAATATTCCCCCCCTCCTCCCTTTTACTTTTTTCTCTTTTCTAAAACAGGTACTTAAATCATCCCAATGAATAGTAAGGATGCTCGCCAACCCAATTTAAGGCAATTTCCATTTCAGTCCCAATATCATCCTCAAACATACTTTTCCCTTTATCTGTGGAATGGCCTGTTCTGCACAGCACCTTAAATAGAAAGTGCTACACTAGCTAAATGCTGCCTTTCAACTATTACAATAAATATCTGACAGTGAAGAAAATAAGAAAAGAGGCAGGCGGGGACTGATCTGCCTTGTCATATGCCAGCAACTTGGCACTGAAAGCTTTGTCAGTCCATTAGCTGCTGTTAATTTCCTTGTTCTTCATGGCAAAGGTGGCCATAATTGGTGGAGATGCTGGAAATATCACATAAATGGTGTGATTCACACTCAGAACTGTCACTGTAATAAAATTCCTTTTAGCAAATGTCCCCTTCACCCAATGAAAAAAGCAAGATTCAGAGCCTGCCCTCCCCCTGTTTTCTCTTGTAGGAATGCATGACCCATCAGCATCAGATAGGAACACAGATCTGTCCATCCCTGAAGACTGGTCATAGTTTGAAAGGGACATCAAGTCTGATGGCCTATAATCAGTTCAGACACAACAGCATTTATTTTATTTTTTTTAGTGGGATTTTTCAGACTGAACAGAAGCCAAGGAAACAGAGATAAATATAAAATGAGCATAAAATTTTTGCCATTACCAGTATCATTAGTGCATGTGTGCTTGAGGAAGCAATAGATGCAAAAAGAAATAAGCAGAACTGACTTGTGGAGACGTAGCACACCAGGAGTCAGGTCATTTAATTCAGCAGAGCTCCCTCTTATTCAGACCTTGGAGCTAGAGTATAAAACCCATCTTTTCACCTGTGAGATGGAAAGAGGTGAGGGGACACCTTAACTGAAGGGTAGTACAGCCCTTTTAAACATATGGAAATCATGCAAAGCTCTAAAAGTGTAATAAGGAGTGTTTTTAATTTTCAGTACAGTCCAAGATTCATATGGAAAAAAACCTAAGTATTTACTTTTGGACAAATCTTAGATCTGTTCAGATATCATCATAGATGCCAGCTACTTTTGTTGAAGCTAGCAGAGTTTGTAAAGCAGTTGGCTTTCCTTCAGAATGTTTAAAATGAGATCTCTGCCATATTTGAATCCCATTGAGAAAGCATGGAAGAAACACAGGGATGGGATCTCCCCTGGGCTAACAGGCAATATTATATTCATTTCCCAAAGCCTAGAAACTGCCTGCTATGCTTGAGGGTTGCCTTCTCTGAATTTCTGCCCAGAGCCTTGGCACCAACAGCAAAGCCTCTACTAGCTTTGCTGTTAAGACAGTCCATACTAAATTAAGGTTTGAAAGGTTTAGTTCCAGTATAAAGCTCAAACTCAGTTGAGTAGGTAACAACTAGAGCATGAGGTACTCTCAGGAGCCCTTCCATACTTACAACCCAGATTCTTAAAAAACCCCCCAAAAAACCAAAACAAAAACCAACCAACAACCAAAACCCACAAAACCCAAATTGAAGTGGGATATCCATCCCTTCTCATCTACCCTGAATATCATGGCTGCTGGGCAGAAATATGTGGCTGGTTGGTTGGTAGCTCATTTAATGTACATGATTAACTCACACAGACCTATCACTCATTAATAAATTTCTAATAATCAGAAAGAGTAAGAAGCATAGGTATCTCTAAATATTTTCACTGGATTAAGTAAAAGTCATCACCATTCCAGAAAGATTAATCCCAAGCTGACACCAAGCATGTGGGTTGAGGCCCAGGTACATGCCCAGCTTCTGACCTCATGTTTGCCCAATTTTTGCCTAGAGGCACAGTACAGAAAACACTAGCAAATCAACGTATGCTGCCGTGAGGTATCTGAGCATGACTGTAGTCCTTCTTGGAAGGATAAGAAGGAGGATTTGTGGTCAAGGGTTTGGTGTTTCCCCTTCTGGGCTGGTTAGGTAAGGCTCGTCATTGAAAGGGGTGGATTTGGAGTGTTTTGCAGCTGTACTTCCTAAAATATTTACTCAGTGTCCACTGGAGCAGTTTGCAAAGCCATCAGCAATCATTCTAATCTTCCTGAGCAGCCTGAGTGAGCAGTGAAATGAAAGACTTCAGTAAAGTCTTCAAATAGCTGGTGAGATTAATCTTGTCAAGTGTAAACACTTCTTGACTCAGCAGTGGGTTGGGGTGGGGAATATGAGGCTGGTCGCCTTTTTTGACAGACCCACACCTACCAGTTTTCCCCAATTATCACAGAAGAAAAGACAGACACTGTCTGGATGATATTGTAGGAAAACCTGTAATGTTAGGGAGAAACCTAACCTGCAGAGCTGTGATGTTAAGAGGTGCAGTGTGTTTGTTAGCTCAAACAGACATTACTTCAGTAATGAAAAGCTTTCCTGGAAAACAGAGCATGCAGGGTAAGGTCTCTGATCTCCCAAAGGCTTCTACCTCCCCCTCAGCAAGGAGGTTTTGTGGGTGGACAATCATATTTTCTTGGTTACAGCAGAAAACAATTGATGAGGAATGTCCTGCCCTTTGCCCACGAGTTCAACCAAGGATAATCCAATAACCTTGGAAAGTGTGCTCTATTTTTTAACCCTTTAATGAGATCAGCCTTGTTACAGCCTTGCCAATCTCTCAAGTGCCTGGAGCTCGTCTCCAAGCCAGGACCAGGACTAATTACTAACAGCACCAGGTCCAGAGAGATGAATAGCTTCAGGACTCAAGACAAGCACATCAATTCAGCAAAGCACTTCAGCACACAGAACCAGATCTCACCGACTTCAAGAGACCTGAAGCATGCATTATGAGTTAAGGATGTGCAGAAGTGCTTTGTGGCACAGCAGTATTGTGATCGGGAGAATATCATACGCCCAAACAACTCTATAAACCTGATGCCTGGGGGCCTCCCTCCTCCCTTGCAGTTTAGTAGGACACAGTAAGTTAAGACAGTCTGAGTGACACCGAGGAATACAAAGCACTCCAGTGAGTCACTACAGCAGCCCATGCCTCTCAGCATTGCCTACACCAGACAAATAAGTACCTCAACATCTCTCATAAGCAATATCCTGAACTGGGGCCCTAAGCACAGCCTTAACAGTTGGTGCCAACTATTGTGATAGCTGGAATGAGCCAAGAAAAGCAGGAATCTGGCTTGAAACCAAGCACAGGTTCTGAAGAATAAGATATTTCAGCTAATGAGGAGGTGTAGCAGAGAGAACAAGAGAAAGATACAGAAGCAGTAGAAGAGAAAAAAGGCAGTGGGATGGCAGTCTTCACAGGAATTCGCAACAGGGCAAACCATGGTAGAGTTATTGTGTTCTATCATAAAGGGCCACAGCAGGATGAAACAGCAAAGGAAAAGCTGTCCATCGTTGACCTCCCTTCCATGAAATATCCTCCTTTCTGCCAAGGTGCCTGTGGCTGCAACGCTGTAGTCCATTTGTGTATCCTTTGCAAATCACTATGTCTTTATGATGACCTGAGTCAAATAAGAAGTTTCACACTAAGAATAATCCTGTTTCTCTCCAGGATGAGATGACATAATGAAACACAATTGGGTCTCACATCTCTGTGTCAGTGGTGTTGCAACTTTTTTTTTTTAAATTGTTCTAAAGTATTTATCACTTTATTATACCCTCTTCTTTTGCAAGAAGTAATTATCATCACAAGCAATCTCACTGCAGTGTCACTGGTAGTCTGTACTACTTTTGACTCTTCTTAACAGTACACACAAAACCAATTCCCCAAACACTTAGTAATTGAACCATCCTTATCCAATGGTGTTTTCTCCTTTTGACAGCCTCCAAAGATAAGATATAACCTCTGAGTTTTATTCACACAGATGTGCCCCCCCCCCCCCATTTAAAAAGTGAATTAGTATTCAGGGCTACTGGAAAGTACCAGATTAAGAAGAGGGTGATGGATGATGCACTATAAAACAGGTAACAGCATAAAACCTTTGTGCCCCCTACTCCCCTCCCCACCCCCAGCACAGTATGCAATAATCCGCAGCAGGTCTTTAAGTAGCTTGAGTTTTCTACTGGCTCTCACTGCCTTTTACAGTATTCCTGCAACAGAAGACAAGTATGGCTTCAGGATCTAAGTAAGCAGAAGGAACATAATATTATAGAGTAATTGAAGTTGGAAGGACCTCTGCAGGTCATCTGGTACAACCCCTGGCTCAAAGCAAGGACAACTTCAAAGTCACATTAGATAAGCTAGTAATAGTGATTATTTAGGACCCCTGTGGTCTATCTGTATAAAGACAGCTCAGGCTGGCTTGCTTTATCCTGCCTTTAGCCTTGCTCAAGTTCAGACCACCTTTTTATCCCAGAGGACTACATCTTCTCTCTAAGTCAAAGACACTCACTCAACTCCAAAAGAGCACTATGTATTGCATTTCCTAAAGGACACTAAGTTTAGACAATCTTTTTGGAGGGGGAGGGGAGCAACAAAGGGAGGAAGAATCTCTCAACCAAAGCCAGCAGGCAGAACCAGACCAGAACCAAGACTTCATACAACTCCTCCCAGTTTGTCACCAGCTGAGCACATATCCTTCTCTCCCAGCAACACCCAGCTCCATAAAAACACCAATATTCTATCAAAGAGAGTCTTTCCACCGGCCAGCAAGCTTTCCAGACTAAGATGACTGTCATTGCACTTTACCTGGCTGTAGTTTTTGGTCTCCACCAGCTCAGGGCAGACTGAAACCAGTGACTCCCAGGTGAGAAGGTCTTGCAACCAACTGCAAGGCTCCCCTTTAGAGCTAGCAGGGCTTGGTGCTTCCCCCTTTATAGGAAAGAGGCTAATCTAATTAGCACCTGAAAACAGTAGAAATGAGGTCACTTGCTTCCTGTGTAAAGCTTAATTTTGTATAATTTATTTTTACATTTTCTAATTGAATGAATATTAATTAACTGGAGTTTAATGCAGAAGATGAAGACATTAAACTCTCATTAACAAACACTGAATCCTATTCATCCCCAAACACTTCACATCTGCAGCATTAAGTTATCAAAGAAAAAAATCTGCTATGATTTATGTCGTTTTCCGGTGGAAAAAGGGAGGCAATGAATCTGCTTTATCAGCTAATTATCTGCAGGGTGACACATGGTTCTGCAAGCAGCCAGAGATGGGACATGGGTTCTGGTGAGGTACTGGCATGCAAAAGCCACGTTGTTTCCTTGCATGCAGCAGCATAAGTGAAGCTCCGAATGACCTGGAACACAGAGCTAGAAAGCAAACCTGGGCAATGTATAACATTGCATGAAACTCATTGAAATGGGTATCGGGAAGATGAATACAGAGATGTTTCAGAACTGATGTGAGTATGGACTATCTCTGCCAAAGGCAATGGACCTCACTGGTGGACATGAGAAAAGTAAATCTTTCTGGGCTTAGCCTGTGTTAATTGAAGCTGAAGCTTTATTCGTTATGGCCTCCACCATGTGCAGTGGTTAATGTCATGGAACTGCAAGCCCTTTAGTGGATCATGCATTTGTCAGGCACAGGGCTATTTCTCCTCCAGCATGAGATGGATGACAAAGAGCAGCAACTCTCTTCCCACTTGCAGAAGGTTCCCCCACCTGTTAAGTCAGCTGCAGCTCATGGAGGGATTATGGCCAGTCCAGGCAGACTTACTGAACGGGGAAATGAGGAATGAGCCCAGGCTGTTAGCAGAGACTCCCGCAGCTCCTTCGGCAATCACCCTGGTTTCCCGTGAAGGGAGACGTGTCAGATTCTTCACCGGTTCAATTTACTTTTAATATAAACACTGGGAGATGTCACTTTGCTTCAGAAAGTGGAGCAGAGATGAAATGTACTAAAAGTGTCCCAAAAAGTTATCCAGTGATTTTAAAGTGTTTCTTTCTTGTCATGTCATTTATAATTTAATTAGTGGCAGGTTGTCAAGCAATAACTATAATCTATAGATTTATGCGCCGGAGAAAAATAGCTACCTCATTCTTAAAGCAGCAGAGCTTGCTCCCCCGAGCTTGCTGCTGGTGGATTTTCCAGCTGCTGATAGTTCCGTGGAATGTCACCTGTTCCTTTAAGTATATTTATATAAAAAAGTGTTGAAGAACATCTTCAACAATTTTTTTTTTATTATTCTATGATTTATTTCAGCAAGTTTTACATTTGAATAGCTTTTTCATTTTTCCAATAGAAATCTTTTCTGAATGTGAAACCTGAGTTTATATCTGAAAGTAAATGTTACACTAAGAGTGGCAACAATAATCAACAATAAATTGTGAAAATAACCTAGAGAAGTAAGTCTGAGAACCAAAGCCAGAGGTGACAGTGGAGACATTGAAAAGCTTAGAGAGAAAAACAGCTGAGATGGTGAAGTCTGTTTCATATCAACAGGAATTCAATAAGCTGGAGGAGAGGCAAGGAAAGAAAATCTAGAAATCTGGTAGAAAACAAAGCAAAGAAAGACCAGCCACAATGCCCTGCAAACATACCTCAGCTGAAGCAGAAAATTGAGCTGTTGATAACAAATAGGAAACTAGCACCCGAACAATAGCCTACTGTGACACCCAGGAACCTGAAAATGCAAAATTCCTCTACTGCACTCCTTTGGAGAGGACAAAACAGCAGCGATTTAAACAGACGCCAGTTTTACTAACGTGAGTGTGCTGCCAAACCCAAACAGCATCAGGTGGGAAATACAACTAGGAAAAACTCACAGTCAGAGCAATGAGGGTGGAGCAGGGACGCGGAGCTGACTGGTGGTGGGACCGAAGCTGGCCAGATCCTAAAGCAGACTGAACAGCACCTTTTCCTTCATGTGAACACACCAAGAAAGCCAAAGGGATGTTTAAACACCAGAGCTACATTTTATTTGAACCCAACCTGGAATTTTTTGGAGTGAGACAGCTTAAAATAGTTTGGAAATGGGCTTCCTTCAGGCTAACTCTCACTGTTAGGAGCTTCTTCAGTTGCAGCTAACTCCACTCATGCCGCTCCTCCCACTAAGCAGGTTCCCTGCAGCATCCAGGCCCCCCTCACACGTGGCAAGCACTGTTGCCCTTACGGATGGTGCAGGTTCCTCGCCATCCAAAGCACGATGCTGCAGCGAGATGGGCAAAGGACTTTGTCCTTGCTACCCAGCCATTCTCTTTAAACAAAGCAGAACATACAGCGTACAGTAAACATAAAAACCAGCTGCCATCTGCTATGTGAATGGCAGGGTCACACCTAGGAAATCCACCAGTTACTGATTCCTCAGCGGCACAAAGGGATGCAGGGAAAGATGACGGACTGTAGCTGGGATTTTCATGTGGACATTTTAATATATTGAAAGACTTTTTGATCTTTTTTGGAATAACAAAGGTGGAATTTCTGAATCCAAATGATTTAACATTAAATCATAAAAAGAATTAAGATTAGCATTAAACTCAGAAGAAGTTATGCCTCCTTGTTCAAAATGAAACATTCTGACCAACTGAAAACATTTTGGCTGTGACATTTCATTGAAAGGGAATTTAAAAATGACACCAGAGGACCTCATCTGCTTCTGAATATATTTGTTTTCCTCTAAAGGGAGTTTCCCATGAAACAGAATACTCAGTGCCTGCCCAGCTCCCCCCTCTCTGTCTGTACTCAGCTCTGTGACATGACACAAAACAGTGGTCCTCCCCCACTTCTTACAGTGATGCAGTCTGCTTGGTTTTAATGAAATATGAATAGCCTAAAAAGAGCATATTAGCACTGGCAATATAATCCCTGCTCCTAAAAAATCACATCAAAGTGACTGTGCACTTGGACTTGCCATCTCCTGTCTAGACACAAACACAGGCTATTGCTTCCGTGTTTCAGGATTTTACAGGACACCTCAAGGATGTTGCTACTGAACTGAAAGGCAGTGAGGAAAATAAAATAAGGATGTTCTCTGCTGTAGTTTCACAAAGGCAATTGTACGATTCAAGGACTCACTGAAGATGAGCTGCTAATAAAAAAGACCTGCTAGAAAAAGCCAACTAAAATCCCGTAGTTAAATGGACAATTTTCCACCTACAAAGCTACTAGCTTGCTCTGAACTTTTGGTGATAAATGTGCAGGCTTACGATAAGAGATACATGTTTGTAGTCTTCATGAGATAGGAGATCCTCCAAGAGCCAGTATCAGGTAAACTCATATTTCTGTAGATGATGGAAGTGTGCTGTGGAGTGCAGCCAGCAAAAGAGCCAGCAAATCCCTCAGGACTGGTGAGCAGACTGGAAAGATACAAAAATAAGTATGCTGTGTGCAACCAAAGGATGCGCAGCTCTGCTCTGGTGATGGGTAGGGAGTGGTACATCTCCTGTTGGTTAAAGCAGGCTTGAGCTGTGCTGGGAATGAGACTAGGGCTGGAGAGGAATTAAACAGGAGACTTAAACAGTGAAATGAGATTGTTGCTATTAAGCACCGTGGCTTAGTACTCCTGTGTGCTCTGGAACGGTTTGCACCACTACAAATGAGTGCAAGGCTGGGGCAGGACGTTCCTGTTCTGATTTGGTAGTTGTATGTCCTGCTGGTGTAAATGACTGCGCAATCTGCTGGGCAGCTGGACGTCTGAGCTGCCAGGTCTGTGGTTTTTGCAGGAAAGTCAGAAGAAAATTTCAGAAATGGCTGGTGGAAACCAAACTCCAGCTCTGTTTGAGAGGCTAATGGGTGATCACCCCAGAAAGCTCACAGCAGGGCTGGTGTCAACCTTCAGGGCACGTTTCAGAGGAGAAAGAGCAGGAAGACTCCCTGGAGGGGTGAGAAATAACAAGGATTGGAAGGAGTTTAACAAAGCCAGTGAAAGGAGAATTGAGGGGACAGGAGGAGTCACACGGCCAGAGCAGAATCCTTGTCTTTCTCTATGGGATTAGGGAGGAGAGTTATTACAAAGGAGGGTTTTGCTGGGTGCGGATCCCTGTTGCCCCCCCTCCCCGTTACTCCTAGCCAACCTTCCCTTTGCCTAGGGCAGCCCAGGGTAGGTTAGATGGCACGGTAGCGGGTGGACCTGCATTACAGAAAATGGTGGCCAGTATTTCTGCAAGAAGAAAGATATTTTTGCCCTCCTGCGAGGTGGAAAGCAGATTTGTGGTTGGCAAAAGCAGGCCTGGAAGAAGCCCAGTTACTCTGTGTGAACTGGTCTTTCACAATCAAAAGATGTTTTCAAAATAGGAGAAAGCTGCTGTAGGTGTGGTAGTGATTACCCACCATGAGGACCAAAAATAGCCAAAATAAAGCACAGAGATACCTGGCAGATGTGTCTGGAGGTGACCAGGGGATGAACACAAGGCAATGATGACATACAAGTTGAAGGATGTGAGCATATGACATGGTACCTGGTGTCAGTGCTGCACCAAATGTGGAATTATTGTAAGAGAAGGAAGGAGATTTTTTTATGGAGAGTATAATTCTGGGTGAATTGTTTTTGGCTTCTTCTTTTTAAAGACAAATCCAACATGTGATTTTTGGAAAATAGAGTTTAATAAAGCCCTTCTGCAGTCGAGTTTTCAAAAGATGAAAAGCATTTCTGAAAATCAAAATTCAATTCAAAAGACAGAGCAAAAACCAGTTTTATGTTTCCACAGTAAACATTTTTAGCAGAAGGAGGGAGAGCTTTGAAAAATTTTCAACCACCTCTGCCAATAAAATGAAATATTAAAAAAAAGAATTAACAACACATCTGTTAATCATGACACCTTGAATGTTCTCTTATCTCATTTTGTTTTTATGTTACATCTCTTTTCCTCTAAATTTCATCTGCTTTTTCTGCCTAGGCTGTAAACTCTTCACAGCAGGGACTGTTTTCTTATAATGCATTTGTCCAGCACCTCACATGTTGTGAACACTAATGCGATGTGAATAATATATGGTACTCCTCTCTTGAGCAAAAGATAAAACTCAGAAGCAAAAGCAGATGATGATGTCTTTGTGACAGTGAAACACAAATTCAAGACAAACCTGACTACAGCATGAGGTCTCCATTGTGGCTCATGAAAGTAAACGCCAAATGGTCTTACTGTAACATAGATGATCCCTAAATCATTTCAGGCTATGCAACTGCTACACATAATGCTCCTAAAAAAACCCAACCGAAACCCTTCTCCATCTAAAAGTGCAGTGCAAAGTTTTATTTGAGTTAGCTCCTGCCAAGAATAGCACTGAGCAGCCTGGATGCAACATCTGCTTACATAGAGTGAGAGCAAAAACATCTGGCAATAGTAACTCACACCCCCACCTGCCTTACCTATGCTAATTCTCTAAAAAGGTGGAAATAACGTGGCTTTTATAGTAATGCCTCAGTGGTTGGAAATAAAGGGGGAGAAAGTATTTTCCACCACATTCTGAAGAAAACCATGGCTTTCAAGGAAAACTTCACCCATGTGGGTTTTTCTCTGTTCCTATCTCACAGCATAACCCCAGCTCCTTGTGTCTTTTCCACATGTCCTCATGGTTGCTCTTGTATGAAGTCTCCTCCATCATCAGCAACAAGTCTGGGTCCCAAAAACACTGTCTTCATGTAAAAGAGCAAAGTGCCTTCACGTATCAGAAGAGATATTGCTTCATCTTGCTTCATCTTCCTCTGACTAGAAAGCAGTCTTGCTTCTGTTCCTAGTAAATTCATGTCTTGCTTTCCGGCTTATCGCTTCATGTTTAAAGGGGGACACAGGTGAGACAGACTCAAAACTGTTGTAGAAGACTTTGTTGCAAAAGGCAATGACAGCTGTAGACATGATAGGATTTTTAACAAAAGATGGAGGAGGAAACAGATCTCCTAATGCAACAGTAAGAGCTATCATTTAGCAAGGATAAATGAGTCCAAGATACCTTAAATTTGTCCTGTTGTCTAGTTCTGGAAGAAAACTGATCACAACCACTCTAGAATCAGTGTTTGGAAATATACAACAAAAGGAAAAAGCTTTATTAACACTGGAAATGTACTCTTAGCTTGGATTTCCTTTTCAACACCCAGCTTGTTCATCTCACAGCTCAATGAGCTGTTAACATCACATATTTCTTCTGTTCCAGCAGCAAGTCCAGTTACGTTGGTTTCCGCTAACTGCAGACAGATGAGATTCAGCCTTCCCAGGGAGACAGGGAGAGGGGGAGAGCAATGCAGAGCGGGAGGAAGGGGATGAGAGACACCAGGTCTCAATACACAGCTAGCAACATTGACGAGTTGCAGGTTGGAGTTACCGAGATATTATTGAGCTGAATGCTGCAGCTTTTCTATTCTTTGTGCATAACATATGAATCTGACTTTCTGCATTAATGTGTTTTTAAACTGAGCTAATCTCTCAACGTTCAATAAGGTTGGAGAGCATTGTATAAATAGCTAAATAGTGGAATACTGCTATGTGTTTCATATTCTGAACCAGACATATTCCCTTGTCCTTTAATAGCCCAATCCAGTCTGCCCTTCCAGACAAAGACCAGGAAATGTCCTTGTCCAGTTGTGCCTAAGTACAAAGGGCAACCACTTTCCATAATAGAAGTATCAGACTCCCCAAGTTAAAATGAAGTCAATATTCTGTAAATAAACAATAAGTTACAGCTGTAAATTACAGCTGTAAATAAAAAGTTCACAGTTTAAGTAAAGGAAAGATGCAAGGGCAGACACTGACATTGTCTATATTTCCAAATCATTTTATTTTGCTTTTATCTTCCATCCTTTGCCATAATGTCCTTTGTTGTAAGTGTATTCGAGCAATGAGAACATGGAGAATTTAGACAACTCACCCATGCAGTGAGGTAGAGTAAGAAGAGAAAGGCAGGTGTCCGGAAGGGTAGCCTTGTCCTTCCTTCATATCCACCCCTTGTCTGGGATGGTTCCGATAGCACCAGACCTGGTGGAAATCTGTTTAGCTGCAGGGACACCAGTTGTGGATTCAGTCTCTGGCCTCATTTCTTAGGCAGAAAGAAAATCTGAAGAGCAGAAGAGAGAAAGGAGCAAGAGAGTGGGCTCCCTTCTTCTAGCAATAATGTAGATTTTTCAGTACAAACTTAAATCAGTTTAACAAGAAATGCTTGCTGAACATAAACGTGTGATAAATACCGAAGGTTTGAGCTGTCCATGAAGGGGTTTCGCAGGTGAAGCCAGCCTCTGGCTCTAATCCTTTCTTCTAACCCTCCCTGATTTCCTGTCAAAACTTCTGTCTTGTGCACCCTAATCTGGTGGTGTTATGTATATGAAAATATGAATGAACTTCTATTTTCAAATGACAGCTTCGGTCATGACCCACTGAACTTTATTCTCATCGCCAGTGCTGTCTGCCTTTTACTTTTGCAGACCAATCCCATGGTTTTTATGTCACTAAGCCGGGAAAGAGGCGTCTAATCTTCTATTTTTGATCACTGAATTGAAAGGAAATGCTGCTAACATCCTACCCCTCTGTTACAGTGACATTTGACTGCAGTTTCATGCAGAAGATGGAATTCAGCATCATGTGGGAATTGGAAAAGATAATATTTTTTCTAAACATTAGTTCCTCATACATTTCTCCCAGGAAGAGAGAGAAAAAGGAAGAGACACTTAGCATTCAGGAGTGAAAAAAGATGAAATCTAATGAATTCTTTTTCCTCTCCGGGATTAGAGAGCAGTTCGACATTTCTGATTAAGGACAAGAGAAAGACGGCCATGTGCAATGCCATAGCCGTTTGTGCTGTCCTTCTAGCACGGAAGTGTTTGACATGCTGGAGGATAATCAAGAGAATAACAACACTACCAGCAGGCAAGAGTTTTGGACTTGTCATCTTACTTGGCTACATGCAGTTAGGTCTCTGTAAAGATGACTTGCTAAAAATCTAACTAACGTATCAAGGCTCATTGGGTTTCGCTAAGCTCCTACCTCTGTAATCACCATTTACCAAATTAGAACAGGGGGAAAATGAGCCACTTCATCTCTGTGTCATATAATGAACTTTTTTTGTGTGTACCAGAGAGGGTGATTGCCGCTAGGTATAATTATTATAATAAAGATCAGTAAAAACTCAAGTTAAAAAGGAATTGGAGTTATTGAGCCCACCAGTGCGATTCAAATGGAACCGGTCCCCATATCTTGCACAGATGAATTCAATCCGCTGATCTCAACCACTGTAACAACCCATGAAAACCAAAGCAATGATCCTGTCCAATGTTTGCTCATCTGTCTAATGTAATTCAGATTATTGATTCTATCTGACGTGAAATTCACTGATTTCACTCAATGTAATCAAATCAATTAATCCCATCAACTCCAGTCCAATCCATGAGTACAATCTAGTACATCTGACAGTGATCAGCCAGCAGACAGAGAACAAGGCAGGCATAAAGATGAATAATAAAAATCAATAGTTTTCTAAATAATGTCTACACTGCACTAGGTGTTTTGCAAACAACTGTAAAAAGCAAGGAGGTTGATATTCAGCCCATAAACATTTTGCAGATACACCAAAATCAGTAAAGTTAGACTGATTTGTATCATATTAATGTTGGCTGGGGGTGCCTATTCCCACGTTTTTAGGATATGGCTGGTTAGGGTCTCTCCAAATGGCCTTTGGGATAAATTTTGAAAATTTTATTTGCACTGAAAGATTATAAAGAACCTAACAAGAATTGTTTGGATGATGTGATAGAGAAATGGGGTTCAGTCCTGAGGATGTTGCTGATTAAGTGGAAAGGAAGATTTTAGATTTATTCAGTCTTTTTAACATTTAGCACAGCTTTACAGTGGCAAGGCCTGGCTCTTTCCCTTAGACAACTGATAGGGGGCAAATATATACAGGCAATTGTGGATTTTGGTGTGCAGTATCCAAGACTGTTTTCCTTGTCAATATGGAAGCATCAAAACAATTTCTGAGGGTGTATATTTCCAGACATACTGTATTTAGTAGTTAAGAGTTCCCCCCAAAATGATGTTGTCAGACAAAGAGTCAGATTTCACGGCTGCCTTATTGAAAAATTATATGGAGTGAAATAGTTGAAATCTACCCTATCCCACTCAGCAATGTGAGCCTGTGCAGCTCACTGAAAACTTTAAAGTTATGCAGCAAGCAATGATACATGACTAGAATATCGTCACCAGTCTTAGCACACACACACTGGCCTGTCAAAATGGGGTGTCACTTTGATGTACTAGCGTGAAGGGCAGGAGAGAGATCTATGGGCTGAGTGGACACATCCTCAGTCTTAGGAGACCTGGGTTCTTTATTCCCAGCTCTTCCACTGGTCTCCACCTTCAATTGACCTTCTATTTTTGTACAATGAGGAAAATGATACTTATATGGTCTATAAAGGACTTTGAGATGCACGTATGAAAAGCACTACGTAAAGTTGGTATTATCGAAGATCTCGCCTTTAATGCTGATGAACATTTTTCTGCTCAGCATAATAGGAAATCTTCTGCAAGTGTTTCTATTTGAGAATGGAACATTTCACAGATGAAGAAAAAAATATTCTTTTTAACAGAGTTAAGGAGTTATTTGGAACAGGGTTGGGGTTTTTTTTCCTAATTGAAGAGAGGAAGGCAATCACAGTTAAACAGGAGATCTACCACTTGTCTGTCCACTGCTTCCTGGACAGACAAGACTCTTAAACACAAGCACCATAAACAACCTAAAAAAAAATCATAGGGGAGACTTTTAAAGGTGGTAAGGTCAGGTAGGCGTACTTTTCTTATTGCCAACTCCTCTGGCCTAAGTCCCTAGCTCCACATACTCCTTGAAAAAACATCCTCCTGTATAAAACAGATACTCCACATAAGAAAAACAAGACACAGAAGAGAACAGAAAGGCCATGGTATAAAACACTCACAATTCCATTAAAGGTCTGTTCTCTTGCCCCTTTCGGAGTGTCTTTCCTTTAACTCTGTAATTAATAACATTATGTCCTAATAAAAGATCAAGAAAGTGGCAGCTGTACTCCAGCCTCTAATCCACTCAGAAGGTATTGATGCTGCTGCTCCTGGTATTCCATCTGCTTCTTTAATGTTTGTTCCATGCTGCATTGCTGGAGATATTTGAGGCTAACATCTAAGATAACCTACAGGAATACAGGAGAAAAGAAACGCAGCTTTGTGCAATGCAGGAGGATGCGCCAGCTATGTGGTTCTTTGCTCATTTGGACACTAGCATTGGGATTCCCTGCGAGCAAGGTCCAGATGAGAGACTCCTGATGGATAGAAAATACAGTGAAGGCTGTGTGATTCAAATTTTCTGTCACCTGTTTATGATGGCTGCATTGAGTACCCCTAGACTTGTGTCTAGACCTACTGTTGTTTTCTTTCAGATCCAGGATCCCAAGAAACATTGTCCTTCAGTTCCTTCATGCGTCCTTCAATTTTCTGTTTGCCCATGTGGACAAGCAGCCTTTTCGCTCATGTTTTTTTAATTATGTTTTATAATAAGGTCAAGGAATTATGCATTCTGGCCTTGATGGGAAGAGTGGCTCAGCCTCATTGTTGTAAATTGTTGTGAATTAGGGTGATACCAATGCTAATTGTCTTTTCCTTGCTTCACTGACTCTTTAAATAATTGCCCTCCTCCTTGGTCAGTTTTTTCCTTGCACCTCTGAGAAATTTGCACCTCAACTCTTATCAGTCTCCTTCCACCCAGCCAATGTAAAGTACATTGTGGCCACTAAATCCAATTAATCCTCCCAGCACTCCCCAGTGAATGAAATTAGTTACATTTTACAGATGGGCAGTCAGGGGTGCAGGCAGCTTTCCCAGCGATGTCTGTATTATCTCTTCACTACTGAAAACCTGATGTGCCTCATGAATAGTTGGGTCTTCAGAGGTACTGAGCACCTTCAGCTGCAGCAAAAGTCAGGGTGAGGAATGGAATTGGAGCACTATGGAAAAAAAAAGTGTTTTGGTTACATCCAGCCCGATCTGCGTTTAAATAGTTCTGTCTAGTCTTGTGTGAGGGCTGATAGGATGCATCCATATCTCATCTTCAAACACACACAAAAACCACCCACCTGCAAGGGCTAGCTCAAAAAAATAAACACAAAAGATCCCATTTATCTATCACTCCATTTTTATAATAATGTTACTCTATCATTTTCCACAGGACTGCACATCCTCTGCAAGATGAGTGGAAAATGAGGTGTTGAGCTTTCATTCAAACAATAGGCTTTGCTAGTTTCAGATCCTCAATATTGGATGCAATAGCTATTTGCAAATGAGCTGAAGGATTTTTTTCCCCTTAAAAAATAAAAGTTAGTCCCCATGAACTGCAGACAACTTTCTCAGCTTCTATGTCTTGAGTATATTCAAGTTTGATTTTTAAAAATTCTCCCAAGCGATTAGAAGCCATTGTGGGCTAATCAACCAAGAAATTTAAACATAAAGTTTGCTGAAATCTCTCCTTAAAGTACAGCTAAAGCATATTTCACTTTTATTGCTCTGAGATATTTACGTCTATTTTAAATACAAAGAGCCGGATTCTCTGCTGGCACAAATCAGTACAGTGTTACTGGCTTTATTATGATACACAACTTGAGGGCTCGGCCCTCTATTTTATGATCTGTCTTCTTTTATAACAGTGTTCTCTATTTTGCACAAATCTTCCAGTGGATGAAAGGCATGGTGGATGGCTTAATACCTCCCATGAACTACCCAGTGAGGTTTTCAGATCCCCTGGGTATGTTATTACATTATGATCACTTTTATGTTTGGAAAGCTAAGTGAACTAAGCACATGAACTCCAGAAAGAAGGAACCTTGGGTTTTGAGATATTTAACCTACTGGAACTCATTCCAGTCTCACTGAATCAAATATGACTTTATAATGGATAAACGTTTCTGGTGTACATAACAGCTTCCATTGTATAGCATGCAAAAAAAAGGAAAAGGTGCTTTTGATACATTTGTGACAGCTTCACTTCAAGCAAGGAATGTTCTGTATCATCCAGTAAAATTTTTAATTCAACCATGCACTGAACCATGTTTATAAAATAATTCCATGGGAGTGTTTGTGTGCGGAAATAAGGCTACTCAACAAAACTGGCAAAAGAATTTGACTAGGCTTGTGAAAGGTGGAAAAGTGTCAGTATAGTTAATACATTTCCAATCTCATGAGCTTTATTAGCCTTAGTCAGAAGCAATGGAAAAAAAAAGAAAATAAAAGAAGTGGGAATGGAATGGACTAGAGATTGCCTTTATGTTCTCCATCTTCCTATGCGTAAGTTCAGGAAATCACCACAACACTGTGAAGTGGTTGTGCTCTAGGTGGATGTGCTTGCAGTAATGCTCAGGTTTGTTAGGAGCACTATGGCATGCAGAGAGCTGTCAGGCTTTAAAGAGGCTATATTGAAGTTGTTCACTCATTGCATGATACCCCACTAACCTACGAAGATTTTAGGGGACTTCAGGGCATGCATAATTTATTTGTAGCCAAAACCCAAAGAGAACAGTAAGAGGATGGATGACAGCTCTTTTACGGAGTTAGCATGGATTTGTTCAGTTGTTATTGAAACGTTGCATAAATTCTTGATCTTGGCTAGACACTTGGCTTCAGGCACGTGGGATACAGGAACACAGGATGGCACATGTTACAATCCACAAAACATTTCCTGGTATTTGGAAACTAAATCCTATAGTTCAAAAGGCCAAAAGCCGCAAACCCTTCAATTTGCCAGAGGAAGACAAGCAGACGAGACTGCGGGAATCAGCAGGCTCTTAGGTTTCTGCCACAAAAGGAGGGAACGAGTTCTTTCTTTGGTTTCAAAAGGGGTAATTCTCACGTTTTAAGTTAAACCCGCAGTTAAATATTTGCTGGCCTGACCTTTGCTTTCCATCACCCCAAATGGACAGTTGCTCACTGATCTGTTATTAGGAACAACATACAATTGAAAAAGCAAACGAGACAAGCAAAATAGAGCAGGGAGTTCAGAGGAGTGTGGTCACAAGCACCACCACCTTTGGCACATAGTGGGAACTTCGGCGTAAGAACCGCCTTCTGCTGGGGCACCGAGTACAGAGCGTTGGCTGTCTTAATATCAATTTGTGTTGATGCGGGTTCCCCAAAGCAACAAGTGGTGGAGCCTGTGGAGAAATGACAGCGAGACAACTGGGGGTGGATGACAACTGTGAACAGCAAGGGCTTTTCATTCTTTTCATCTTGCCAGACATGCTGTCCCTATTAAAAGCTAATGTTTGAAAATCATCTGCTTCTCTTAACCTCTATTTGTATTCAGCGAATGGAGCAGTAAATGTAACTAGTGCAGTGGCTGTGAGGGATGAACTCCTACCGGCTTGGTCAGTATGAAGTCCGTGTACTAATCGCTTAGAAGCCACCCGCAACCCAATGCATTCATTTAAATAGGATTCGTTGTCCTCTCTGTTCAAGTGCTCTGCATCTCAGGCTATCTCCTTGATAATCCTTTTTAGATTAGTGTCAGAGCCCCAGATGAAATCCTTGCTCATTCTCTTGCCATGTTTACCAGGCTGATTTCCAACACTGTTTCATATGGATTAGGCAGAGCAACTTAGTGCTCATATGTTTTTCAGTGCATCTCAGTACCTCATGAAATTACATTATAGATTCATTGTATAAATAGAAGACTGAACACAATTACAGTCCAAAAGCCCCAAAGCAAAGGACTAGAATCTGAAAGTAGATGTGACCAGATCTTGCTGTGTGCAAATATCTCATAATAAATTGGTTACACATTTGTTTATTTAATCTCTGTTTTCTAAATTTCCTTTTTTTGCACAGAAAAATAACCTTTCTTCACACTTCGGCAGAAAGACAAAGGAAGGCAGGTGCACATTGCCATAATTTCCAGGTCAAATCAAGGATGTCAGTGGTTCAACCCAGCTAGGAAAAACAAGCTGCATAAAGGTTGTTTAAAGAGAACTTTCTGTTGTTTTTCAAGGTCACGGCATTTTAATCGTAGCTATTATCACCACTTCCCTCACAGAATCATAGAAAAAAAAGGATTGAAAGGGACCTCTGGAGTCACCTCGTCCAACCCCCAGCTCAAAGTAGGGCCAATTTTGAAGTCAGATCCATCCACAGGAGGATTAAACTGGCTGAAGTGCTGTATGACACTGGGAGAATCACCACTGAAGAGAGTCACTGAGCTTTTTATTGCTAGTAAATAAAAAGGTTTGCGAAGGAAAGGAATATTGGGGTCTGCATGCTTGAGGATACAGGGAGTCATACTACTGATGGAAAAAGTGGGTTTTATGTAAAGCTGGACTGTGCTGACAGACCCATACTTTTAAACTACTAATTGATACTTGAAATTTCATTGCGGAAGATCATTGGGCTTCTAGTTGTTGCTAGAAACACAGGCCTTTCCTGTTGATGAATATAGCTCCCTGAGTGGAGATTAGCAGAGACAGCTATCATTGGGCCTGTAGGTGAATGGATTACCCGTGATTTAATAAGAAGTAACAGGCCATTATTTCTAAAGCTACAGGATGGAGAATGACATCTGGATTCTTCATGTAAACATTATTCATCATGTCGGATGCTTTGCTGTTCTTGCCAGTACACTATGCTCTGACGAGGCTGTTATTTCTAGGGCAGATGCATGGTGAGTACAGCATGGATTTATTCAGACTTATATGTTGCATCTAAGCTCTTGTGTTCCTCGACTATGTATTGTGTTCCAGCTATGTATTGGCCTGGTCAATCGGCCCAGTCAAGAGCTATCCATTGCTGGTTCTCTGGCTAGGGGTGATGGGCCAGATCCTCAGCTGGTGTCAGATGGCCCCAGTCCACGGATGGCAGTGTAGCTGTGCAGATCTGCAGGCTTAGAGTTTTCACATCATATACTGGCTTCTTGTGAACAGTCTGGAGAGGCAGTCACTGCAAATCCCCATCAAGAAATATTGGGATCAAAAGCAAAACAACTTGAGAAGAGAGAAGCTGCCAAGCTAGAGCTCAGTGTCACAGGTGTGATGAGCAAGGACTAAATGACTTTTGCTAATGCATACAAAGGGTTTTCAGGTTCATGTCACAAAATCCACCTCTGTTTTTTGGAAGAAAAAAGAGTTGGAAGATACATCCATAAATCCCATCACTGTTTGTTTACACTGAGCACCCAGTGAACCTACTGTGCTGAACGTTTTGAGTTATTTCTGTACAGCTCAACAGCTGGAAGGCCTCAAGATGGTAGATCACAATATATGGCACTTTCAGCACTTATTTCTGACCTCACAAAATGGTAAATTAAATTGGGGTAAACCCTTTCATTTCTATGGGAGATGAAAATCTTCAGGATCTGTCTCAACTTGGGTGGTCCAAGAAATCCCAAATGAGCAACAGAACTAGTTGACTTTTCTGTTCTGTCCAAAAAAATCATCTTTATTAAAAATGAAATGTTGTTACAAATAATTTTATTCTTACTTTCTTCAGTAACATGCAAAAAGTAAATGAAAGTTTGACTTAATACAACTATTTCTCCTCCTTCTTTTCTGAGTGACAAATTCAGGAGGGAAAAAGAAGGCATAAAGAAAAAAGGAAAGGAAAGGAAAGGAAAGGAAAGGAAAGGAAAGGAAAGGAAAGGAAAGGAAAGGAAAGGAAAGGAAAGGAAAGGAAAGGAAAGGAAAGGAAAGGAAAGGAAAGGAAAGGAAAGGAAAGGAAAGGAAAGGAAAGGAAAGGAAAGGAAAGGAAAGGAAAGGAAAAAGGAAAACACAGAGACAGCAGTTGCAGAACTGGAAATGAAGATATTTTACAGAAATTTTCCAATAGTAATTAAAAAGATTTTGCAAAGGAAACTACTATATTTTCTGCATTTCTTCAGTTGCAATTTTTCAGTAGCACAGATAAAATTTTTGAAACTGGACCTATTATGAAATGAAATGTTGAAAAAGTTCCTGAAAGTTACATTCTGCAGGACTATCTGCTTACACACTTGCTGCTGTGACTAACCCTACGAGAACCAGTTAAGTCAGTCACTTTATTTGGTTTGTGCTAAGTTAACTTTTTTGCATGCTGAAGGTTTGTGTATTCAGGCTTTAGCACTGGGGAGAACAGAGCTGTTGATATGAGATCTCTATCCATGCCTCCCTCATTGTCTCAGCAGATAAGAAGTGTTGAGTGACTGCGTTCCTGGATATAATTTCCCACAAGCTCTGCCGATGAAGGTAGATCAGAAATTGCAGGTGGTTCAGAAGCCTTTTGTAGCGGTGTTTGCAGAAGGTGTGCTCTGCATATTAGACCACTGCAATTCCAGATAAAGGCCACAAATGTTTCCATTACACACAAACACCTCCTTGAACACCAAAATGCCACCAGACTGCAATCATTTATAACAGCACAAGCTTGTTTTCTCCACCCTCCCCAGTATTACTGTCAGTGTTTAGTAATGAATTCATTGATTTTACAATTTTTTATCAAAACAGTTACTTCAGAGATAAATGTCCTTCATTTGCAGTTATTAAATCTGCCACAGCTAGGACAGCTGTTGAAATAATTGTCCAGTGTGGACAGAAAAAGAAAATATCCATGTCCTTCCCTTATCTGTGACTGTTAATTGGAGGCTAGGTGATCTGACGTGAGAACGACCCACTGAGTCAGTCTGGAGTCATGGACCATGCTGCATCCCTTTTCTCCTACTTCTGGAAGTGAGCAAAAGGGAAAAATGCCGCATTTCCAAGCAAGGAGCAAAGCCAGCCCCTTCCCCCTTGGCTGCTCTTGGCTTTTCCCTTTTAATTAGCTGTGTATCAAGTTCCTCCTAGTCAAGGAGAACAAACTGATGGTGTAAGTGGTTGAATTATACATGGTGGAAACAGAAACGATCTAAAGGGCACAGCCTGTGCACCGCAGTGTTGTGGCGATGGTGAGCTGCTCTGGGACTGATGCATCCTCGTCTTTTGCTGCCCAAAGGAGCCTATTCCTCCCTGCATTGCTGTGCTCCAGACTGCCTGTTTGTGGCCAAGACACAAAAATTAGAAAAGCTGTTGCCCTGCAAAATCACAGAAGGTCTGTTTCTCAGGAGACCTGGGCTGTCCCTTTAATGAAGGAGTCACCAGAGGTCAGCACTTTTGCAATCCTCGTTCTTTACTTCTGAACCCTTTGTTCAAGCTGCAAGTCACGCTTTTCCCTTAACCCAATGTCTGTCCACTAAAAAACCCTCCAGATTTCATTTGAAGTTTTCCTATAAGTTTCAGTGAGATGGCAGCCAGGAGGTAATGGGCTGAAGCTGGACCACTGTGGATGCCTGCTTTCCCAGCACAGTGAGGCAGCAGAACACGGAGCTGCAATGCCACTTTCTGGCACTAATTCAAATCACTTGGGACCACTGACGCATTTAACTCCAGCTCCTAAGTTGGGACTACTGGTGGAGCCTAGTCTTTCTCTGCTGGCTCTGGAGGCGGTCCCAGAGAAGGTACTTCTCTCTGAACCACCCTCCAGATCACTTTTCCCTCTCAGTGTCTATACAGGCAGCCAAGGACAGCTGGGTCCCCAGTTTAGGCATCTCAGTGAGATGGGGTCAACCTAGACTCTGTTAGACCAAGTGAAATAATATTCTTCACTACTTTTGCTTATTCCAGTTCGTCTCTTGCAAGAGCTAAGGTTACCAGGTGAGCTAAGGCAGACACTAACCTCAAGCTGACAGTGAAATCTCACCTGACTGCAGGAGTGATTCCTGATGATCACAGTGGTGGTCTACCTAGTCTGTAGCTGCTTTGATATGTGATGTAGCAGGAGGTTTAGCTTGTCAGGAAAATGTTTACTACCCTGAGGCTCAATTCATGGTTTCTAAAGTCCCTGGAGAGGTGGTATTAGAACAGTGCAACATGTCTAGCAGGAAGAGTGGAGGTGGAATAAGTTGGTGGTGAGAAAGAGTGTTGAGATCACCTGTTGTTCACAAATACCAGAGGTGTGGTGTGGTAGGAGGATCTGTTCTGCTGGTTAATTTAATATCCAGGCTCCTCCTTTTAGTGGCAGAGTCTGAAAGGTAAGATCTTAAAACTCACCTAAAATAAGATAATGAGTTGCAATCAAGAGCAATCTCATGGGACCAGAGAGAGAGCTCTGGATCCTCCAACAGAACTAGAACATTTCGGCCATGAGGCCAGAGCAGAGTGACAAAAGTCACTACTGACTTCAGGTTCAAATCCAGTTCATTTTGACACTGCCTTAAAAACTGCAAACAGGTAGGAGTCCACGGCATTGCCAAGGGGCAGGAGTCTGGTCATATGCTCCCTTCAGCTGGTGAGGGGGGAGCAGGAGAAAGCACTGCCTGAGGACCAACAGGGACACGTGCACAGTGGCTGAGCGAAATGTCTCTTCTGAGCAAGACCAAGTTCCACATTGTTAACCTCTTGCTATTGTTGAACAGTTGGAAGCTAAAAGTTGCAAATTAAAATTACTTCCTTGACTAGCCAGAACAATCCTTCATCTCTTCAAGGCTCTGATCCTTTCCACTGGAGAGGCAGTGAGCTCTTTTTAATAAGGCTGGGAACACGACACAATATGGTCCCAGAGCTAAGCAAATTGCTGTGGATACTCTGAAGGCCCTGTTTCCCACAACACTGCCAGCTTTACACAAGGTTCAGTTTGCAGCCACTCCCCCAGTGCATTCATTCTACTGAGCTGAAAGGATGGAAGCACTCAAAGGCTAAGAGAGGCTCTGATACATCGCCTTGTGCTGACCTCGACAGAGGGGTGAATATATCCCTTAACGCTGTTCATTGCTAGCCTTTCTCTACTTTTCAAGGCCATCAAGGCATTTGTGTCTCCCTTCCTCACAAGTGCAGCGCACAAGCTGGAAGGCTTCTGTTCAGTTTGGACCTTGTCTAGAACTGGACCACATCCATTACAGACCTGCAGTGAGGCAGTGGTACAGGCTGCTCTCGCTGCAAACGGCAACAGCTGTGAAGACGGCTGCCAAGCCTGCTACCGAAATGAGAACACTGTTGAAAATGAAACAGCAGTCTTGTACCTAAAGGGCTGAACGTGTGCAGATGAGATGAGTCTGAGCCTAGTCCCATCAATGAGGAACAGCAGGAGTATGACATTGGAGCAGAAGACCATAACTAGCATCCTCAGCTGCTTTGGCTTTGTCAGAAAGGAGTAGACATCCTCAATATACCTGTAAGCCACAGACCTTTCAGGGTGAGAGGAATCTTTCCAAGATGAGGATTCAGACTAAATGCTGTGCAAAGAAAGAGGGACTAGCAGAACAGGCAGAGTGACAATGTGGACTGAGCTTCATTTCTCTGTGGCTCCCTTCATGCTGGCCAACCTTTACAATGTCTTCCTGTTACACCTCAGAAATGTATTGCATGCACCACGTCTAGGGAAGACCTGCTGAGAGCCCGATCCTGCTCCATTGATGGAGCACAGCTAGTGTTTCCAGGGAGGTGAATGAAAGGACAGTCCAGCTGGAAGGATCTGGGAGTATCAGACTTGGGGTCTTTAGGCAGCTTATGTCCTTTTGTGTGTTTTTATTAAAATCTCATCTCTGTGGTACCAGTTTTCCTTCTACTTTTAATCTGTCCTGTCTCATTTGCTCATCAGTCCCAGACTGTCCCTTGTTGTGTGCCTTGCATTGCTTTGGCTAGATCTCAGCTGTGGCCGAGACTTGGACATCCTTTTGTATTTGGCCTAGAGGGCTTCACTCTCCCAAGACTGTTTCCTTTACTACATGGCTTCTATGTGAAATACATGGCCTGGGTTAAAAAATTGTAGGATTCTCTCCAAACAAGTGTCCATGTGAAGACAACAAGGCTGATGTTACCATTTGGCTTAGGGTCAGCACATCATTCCCAGGTCACTGCACCTCTCAAAGATAAAAGATTGCTTCTGAAAGCTAATAAAGTCCCTCCTTCAGCTAAAGTGTAGGCCATGCGTGCAGGCTGGCGGTCATGCCACCGAAAGCCTCATATGGCAACAACCACAGGCCCTTGTCCCTTTCCAAATCATCTTCATTCCCCATTCCTCTTGTAGCAATGAAGTCAGGATCTGACAACATGGGATAACATCCGCCTGACGATGCTCAGAGCTGATACCAAGGTATGCAGGAATTGTAATGCACATCTACACAAGCAATAAATAAATAAATAAATACTGATGCCTGTGCAAGGAAAATTCCACATATTCATCCCCCTGTTTCCTTTATCACTTATTCTGTAACAGCTGTTTAATTAATTGCTTGAGCGATTTCCTAATACATCTTATTTACATACAAAATTACAGAATAATGGTTTGCCTTTGAGTTGAGTGAGAATTTAATGTCTGCTCGCCATGCCTCATGGAATATGGTTACTCAACAAGAAATAAAAGTTCTGGTTGGTTTTGGCTGTTTCTTTTTTTTTCTTTTTCTTAAAAAAAAAAAATTCTTTTTCTCCACAGATTTTGTTGTTGTTTTTACAGGCATTACTGAATGATGCTAGAATGATAGCAGCAAGGAGGGGGAGGATTCCTTTTGAAGGTGACTCAAATCCTTGAGGAAAAAGAAAATGTAACTGAATAGGATGGCTTCTACTGAAAAAGAAAAAGTCATCTAGCATCAGTGGAAACAATACAACTTTATCTCTGCTGTTCAGGTTTATTCCCTGCCTGGCAGAGCTTGTCCTAGAAGAATGAGGCTGTGTAACCAGTAAGTGTCCCGCTTTGGTGGGCTTTTCACTAAAGGACGCCCCTTTTGCCTTCTGACAGAAACCTTTTCATTGGATCACAAGAGCATCAGGCAACCGTGTCGCTGTTGCTGATAAGCTTGTGTCAACTGATGTTTTTCTTTCGTGAACGCAATTGCATTCAGTCAGCAACTGTACCCATGGACACAGACCCGTGAGCTGAAACTTCCCTCCCAGAGAAATACTGGACAAGCGTATCCCCAGTTAGCACTTTGTTTTGGATTTTCTTTACTACCCAAAGCTTAACATTCATCTCAGCTAACTTGGGGAACTTGATGTGCCTAGATTAAGGGACTAATTCAGTGTGTTTTCTTGTTTAGTCAATAAAAGAGCCAGACACCCTGAGGAGGCAGCTCACCTACGTCTCAGTTGCCCTCTGGACGAGTCACCTTCTCTTTGTTGACCAGTGGGAATCTTGAGCACTTACGATCCAACTTAGATGCCTAAAAATGGAGTTATCCGAAGAGCTGTGGAGGGCCTCATGCTGACTAGCAGCACAGCATGTCTAATGCATCTGGCCTTGGCTCTGCTCAAAGCTCTGGGCCGTGTCTCAGGATGTCATTGCCTACATGACAAGTCATGGGCCAAGTTATGGGCTGGCTGCACTGGAAAGTTTGTGAATCTGGACAAAATTAGGACCTAGTTTGGACAGTGGAAAACCATCCCAAATATAGAGTTTAACATAACACTTCCTATAGGGCTGCTGCTGGAACCCAGGCCAGGTCCCAAGGCAACAGTTGGTCTTTTGCATCAGGTTTTTCTTGAATCCCACCTTCCGTTCCAGGCAACAGCAGGGAAAGGCAGGAGTCCTGGGCTTGGGGCCTGGGGCAGAGTGGGGATGGTTGGTCAAGGGGCTGTGCTTGGCAGTCAGCCCTGATAGTGCGATGCAAGTACATATCTAAGTACCTTGCTGAATTGGGTCCTTAAATACTGGAAATTAATGGCTCATACACAGATACCGCCATTAAGCATGGCCTTATGTGATTTCCTAGAGACCTGCATTGTTGGACTCTAGAAGAAGAAATGCCTTCTATTCACTACCAGATCTCACAGGTGAAATCTTATTGCTGTCTACTCAAACAGTCTTATGATATCTTTTTGGTTGCTAATGATTTAGTACTAGTATTTAAAAAGTTCTTGTGTAGACCATGGCTGTGAGATTCTTTTTCTCACCATTTTAGGGTAGCTGCTATTAAATCCATATCAAGAACTATTGCACTTTTTACTAAGTGTAAAAGGGGAAAAATATTACTGTTCATTTCTGTTACTCTTTCTTTCTAACTATATTCACTTAATAAGGTATTTGCTTGCAACACAGTCTGTTATATATTCTGTGTTTTATAAAGTATCTCCTGGGAAAAATAACCAAGGAAACACAATTTTTCGGCACCATCTCCTTTTATTAAGAATAATGAAAAGGAAACAAGAGTCATTCCAGCAGTCAAACATCCTTCTACTCTTTCTTATTGGTCTTTTTATGATAACTGGGTCTTTCAGCACATAATCTGAGCTGCCTGAATTTGTTTGTGTATTTACATTTGTCCTTTTAGTTACTGTGCATGTATCAATGTAGAGACGACATATAATGAACATATAGTGCATCTAACATCTATATCCACACACACAGAGAATAGAGATCTATCAAAAAGACTGGACAGGATAATCTCAGCAGTCTAGCTGAGGTCTATCTTCATCCCCAAATTTCAAAGCCTGAACAGAGAGTTCGATTATTTTACTTGCTCCGTGTATCAGTTCCCCCCAGATTCACAACATAACAAGAGCTACTGCAGCCTGCTCTCTCTGTGGGCTGCAGCAGTCACTGCCTGGGTTATTGGAATTAATTGCACACATGTAGGAATACATCCCAAAGTCCCACTCCTGTACCCTCTTTTCAATGGATTTTGTATCTTCATTATTTTAGTTACAGCACCTCCCAGGACTACTAATGGCAGAAGAAAGGAAGACAGCCCGTCTCTGAATTGTGTGCAATACAGTCCCAAGCTGGAGTAATACTCTTCCCTCTATGTCTATCTCAACATGATGAAAGAATGTGTTCGTGCTCATGAAACACCAAATGGCCAGTGTCTGCCACTAGCAGATCCCGTTTCAAGCCATTGGGTAGCTATCTTATATTATAAGCTGTAATTTACACACTTGGCTGCTACTCGGGCTTGTTTTTAAAGCATCAGTCATTCCTGAGTAGTCATAGATGATTCAGACTTACTCTATAGGTTCTTCTGCCAAATATTGATCCTGAAGACATTAATTATCAATTACAAAAGGTTTATTTCTCGCAGCATTCATGACTAAAAGTTCTGCATATTTATTTTGCCTAGTGATTTATTGATGCATCATTATACATTTCATGGAAAACTGCATTATATAGATGGGAGTGGGGAGAAAAGCCTCCAAAAACTCCACTTCAATTAGAAGAGAGCACTCAAAGAGCAATAACACTGTATTTCTTTGGTTTGCCTCAAATATGAAGACTGAATATACCATCCAGTTGACACATGCCTTGCAGTTAAAGCACAGATCACCACACTGGTTATAAAACCTCCAGTGTTGCAGGTGCTCCCTACCACAGTTTGCATTAATGAAAGGACTAGAGGTGACACCTGCCATACTCTGGGGCAGTCATATGCTAAGGAATGGCTTGGAAGACGCAATGTTTTCTACAAGGAGATAGCTGGAGTCATCAAACAGATCACGTCATCAAATGACTTCCTCTTTTTCCCTGGAAAGATGAATTCCTAATACTCCAATATCCTTTAAAAACTGTCACAGTAGTGATGCATAAAAGTGAAAATTAATATCAGGGTTAAGGTGAAAAGATGATTTCTTTTTCCTTCTTTTTCAGTATATTTACCAAAGCTTGCATCTTTTTTGAATGAAGGCTGTTGCTATGGGTCTTAGTAGTTTGAAGACTTCTTGTAGCCAAAGGCCTGATGCTTGTCTTCTTGTTTAGTATTATGCAGTGACAGGGTAAAGGTTAATATCTTTCATTGCCCATAAACACCGCTTGCATAAAAAGCTAATGTATCATGACTTCTAGCACAATGCTCTCTTCACTGGACCATACCATGTCCACTGACTGTCCTCCTCCACAATGACTATTAAACATGTTGCTAAATGTTTGTGGTAACAGGCCTCCAAATGGTATAAGAAAAAAGAGGACAGAATTATTAAAATCCAAATAACTGTAATACAGTAGATGTAACAATCCCTCAGTGTCCATTCCTCTTATTTGCATCGTTAATTGTTGTCTGATTAAAAATCATTATGAAGCTGAAAACAAGTTAAAACAGAAAAACAAAACCTGGCATGGTAGGAGAGATAGGACTTCATAAATCACAGTGAAAGCTTAAGCAGATTCCAATCTGCAAACCAGAAATCATTGCTCTTAATAAATAGAGAGAAATGAGGATGCCTAAACATAGACCTTACAAGGTACAAAAGGTTAAAATAAAGAGATCAATAGAGTCCTGTAAACTGAACAAGGAAAAGGGTGGAAATTCACTGTATGCTAAACTGGCATGGAAGTCTGAGCCTTGAAGATAACATATATTCCACTGTGTCCCTGGAGAACCTGTTGAAGCAATGAATTATCTGGAGAGAAGAGCATCTTGTTTAATGGAAACCTGGGCTACTGCTCTTGCTCCTGCTGCTGCCATAGACCAGCTGGTGGGTCTTTCCAGCACACAGGTTTGCTTCAAACTTGGACCTTAAGATGGAAGTCCTCAATTGTCTCGCCACAGTCCATTAGGTGAGACAGCACAGACCAGGTGATGGGAAAGTACTGATCTCAAATTGAAATTTAGGCTTTTATGCTACACCTCAGCAGCCTTTTCTTTTAACTGCCTCCCTCTGCAACATCTCAGTGCTACCTTGTGTCTTTTCCTGAGGGAACCCCAGGCCTTCCTTGCTGTGTTTTGGGAGGGCTAAGCCACTGCTTCCAGAGGACTACCCAGCTCATGGGACCAAGACCTTCCTGTCATGGACATTAGCATACAGGACTCGCCCCACGTGTGCAACATACCCCGCTTGATTAGTTTTGCACTGAGCAATGCTGGCTTATAAAAGAACAATCACAACAAAAATGTTTTTATAACCCTCTGGACAGAATGTAAATATAATTTTAGGGGACAGCATGTAAGTGTAAATAGATATGTGAAGCCATCAAATGGTTAATAATCCCAGTACAAAAATTCTTAGACAAACTCTCCTGCAGTTGAGCTGTTAGCAAAGCTATTAAATTTAATTGTGGTATAATTACATAGCCATATACCTAGCTGATACCCAGCTATCAAGCACACACAGCGCAGGTTTAACCACATGCACACAATACATGGGGGTTTGCCTCAGGTGCTACAAGCATCCTGCAGCCAGATGTGCTTCTGCCTTCCCAGCCAGGCTTTATCTCAGTTACAAACACACTCAGGAACAGACATGGAGGTCCAGGATGCATTACTGCAAAGAGGGTCAAGCTGCTTCGCAAAGCAAGGATAAGGAGCAAGATCAACTCTATGCCCTTATAACAGCTGCGGTGGCACTATTTGCAAGTGCATAAAGTTAACACACCTCTCAGTCTTTGCAGGATCAGGGCCAAAGCAAACGGCATGTTTCACCCTCCTGGACTGGTCAGATATGCCTACATTTTCCTACGGGAAACTGCTGTCTCCTGAATCACGCTCTGCCCAAAGGCAATGAGCCCAGAAACGTGGCTGCGTCCATCCAGACCATGTCTCCTGAGGATGGGGTTTGCACAGCAAACACTCCACCTGGCTTCATAGAGCAGGAGGTGTTTTGTGAGGGAGCTGCCCCAGGAAAGGGGGGCATGGGAGAGTACTGGGCTGCCAAGTGCTGCTGGGATGTCCCTGTGAGAGCTGCAACAGAGGACGGCAAGTAGGAGGGTATGTGGGTGCACCTCCCTGGGACACCCAAGACTCTGAAGCACCAGGTAATGGCCGCAGGGCAGACCTGGAGACAGCTCTGATGTGGCTAGTTGCTACACTGAGTACGCTTGATGTTTTGGTGGATAAGACTGATGCACACCTGCATACCTAACCCACACCGAATCCAAAACAGGTTCCTGAGATGGGAAGAGGAAACTCCTTCCTTCCTCTTATGTACTACTTTCATCTGACCTTGTATTTCTTAGATCCAGATGAAAGGCAGGGGACTGAAATATCTCTAAGGGTATTTTCCTGATATTTCCAGCCCATACAGAAGTGCCAGCAGGAAGCAGTGGAAAGCTTGTGAAGAAACATATTTTCTGTACAAGTCTCACCTCAACTTTGCAGATGCTGGAAGCTTGGGGAATGTAACCAAGGCTTCTGGATGCTCATTACAGTGCAAGGGTCACACAGGGAAGGTATCTAGTGTCTGTTCCTTGCTTCTGGCCTTTTTCACTTGACAACGGATCACAATTAGATACCACTTTTAGGATGAGACAAAGAGGCTCCAACAGAGCATCTGGATGACTTCACGATGCATCCAGTCTCTTCACTTGTCTGAGATATTTCTCTGGGATCATGGCAAGCTAGGCTTGCTACATGATGGCTGGGCAGATGGATGGGTGAATATATGTAGTGTGTTGACCTTATTAAATAGAACAAGACCACTTACATGGGTGTTATATGCCATGATTTTACAAGAGGCTGTGGAGACTCCTTTAGCAAAAGGGAGAGAGCTTTAGTTCTGGGCTTAACAGCAACTTTTGGAAAGCATCAGCATGCAGAGCAGCGAAACCCCTGCTGCTGCTGTGGATCTCTTACAGTGGGCACAGGAGGTCAAACTCTCTGGCTCCCTCTGGGCTTTCATTTTACGGTTTTAAACAAACAATTACATTTAAATAAAGGAAATGGCTGGAAGCAGCTACTTTGCTAGGAAGTCACTGAGCTCATCAATTATTGAATACGAATACGTGCAGAAATTGTGCCAAACTCCACTTTCCTTGGGGTAGCTACCAGGAGAGCTTGGGCTGCTGCGTTAAGTGGGAGCACAGGATTTGCCATGTCTCCTGAGATCATCCAAGCATTTTGCATTGTTTCCTGCCTTTGGCGGTGGGCAGTCTGTGATGATTCAGAGGAAAATGACCTCTACCCCCAAGCCATTTTTCACTAGACTAACTGTGCAATGCATGGAAAGAAATTACTTCCTGATCCCTGTGGGAATCCACTAATGCCTTGAAACTTTGATGTCTTTTGCTTTGGCACGGGTTAATGCTAATCATACAGCAAACCCCATTGGCAGCTCAGAACACCCTTTAGTTTTCTGTATTTTTGGCTTCTGGATCAGTTTGCCACCAGGACCCACTGCTAGCTACAAGTGTTGTTAGTATCCATTAAATCCTTCCCCACCTTTTCAGTCCCCAGTTATTGCATTTGATCCTTAAGTGAAAGGATAAAACACTGCTGAGTATTATAAGCCATGCCGGGAACTCAATTGCTCCTTGGTCAATCTGACACTAGTCAAACAAATGAAAACTTAAAAAAAATAAAGTGAAAAGAAAAATTCAGCCCACAGGTGTGCCCACAGTAGGCATGGACAAAGCAATGTGCAGCTATAAAATAAAGTAAGAGGGATAGGTTTTCTCCATGGTGTTTATTTGAATAAGCCCCTACTACAATAATATTGTAGAGAGTGGTGTTTTCATTGCAAAAAGCATTCGTAAAAGCACCAAAGAAGTAATACTAGGGGTTTTAGGAGAAAACGAGGGGTTCCCTGCTGTAAGATAATGGTATTGATAAAACAAGGTTTGGGCTGAATAAGAGCTAGGGGGAAGGTTCCTACTGCCTGTGCAGGGCACACAACCAGAGGCAGTAATTGCATAGTTAAACTTGAGGTGTCCACACACTCCCTGCTCTTCCTCTGCATGAGGCAGAGGAGACCAACTACTGGAAGTTCAGGTTTTCTCCATTTTGGCCCCAGAAGCCATCTAACCTGCTGTTTCTCCTTTTCTGTCTTACAAGCTGATTTTGTGATCACAGAGGCTTCCTTTTTTCCTTGCCTCACCTTTCCTTTAAAGCTTAATAAAAATGACAGCTGAAGCAGCTTTTCTACCCAATGCCTGTCTGTTCAATTTGAAAGACCCCTTCTGCAGCGTAAACCCCAATCCAAGCCCTTCAGATATGGCATGTGGAAGTATTTAGCTTCTTGGTGACTCAGAGATTGAAAATGCCTTAAACTGATCATTTGCAGCTGATTATTCTTGAAATAACTAGCTGGCTACCCATCCCAAAATTCTAGGTCTGGAAATGAATCTGATTTTTTTTCTACCAGTCCTCTGGAGATTTGTATGTTAGCTACAGATTTGCTAGATTTTAAACATCTTGCAAAGCCGTGTCTTCACGGCTCTCTGAGAACTTTTAATGCAGCCCTGCTTTCCACAACGGGGATCAGGAGAGTTATGGACAGAAAAAGCTAGTGTGATCTGGATATCTTACGTAGGTGTTGAGTCTGCAGGCAGCTGGCTTCACAAAAACAATTAGGATCCTATGTGTCATGGACTTCATTACACACATAAGCCTGTGTCTGCTGCAAATATATAGGAAAATGTTCCGTATGTGCATATCCATGTGAGAGGGAAAGTATGAGTCTCTTCTTGTGTTTATTTCTGAACGGATTTTGTGTATGTTTATCTTATGTTTATATGTCAAACTGTACAGCATGAAGAGGCAGGCGCATGCACGTTTTTGCCCAGACTACCATTGCACATATGAATATCAGGCTGAAAGGTATGCATGCATTATGGGCCATACATATATGCGTGTCATCTAAAGCTCTGTACCACAAGTTAGCATGACTGCGAAGACTGTAAACATATCTGTAGCCACATATATGCCTAGCTACATGCAGCCCTAACGGGATGACTATAAATCCTTCAGCCTTTTGCGTTTTGCAGGGCTGGGATGGAGATCTATTGTGCCGAATGCCTGTAGCTGTAAGTGTGGTTCTGTGCTGCATATTTATCGACGGGGAGGCGTAAAGACCTCAATGCCAATCCGCACATGTGTTGTGTGGTGCGTATTTGTATACAAACACAACTTGTTTCTTTATGGAAACTACCTTAGTCTTGCAAAATAGGAAACAGGGCAACTGTGGAGACAGCATGTATAGGAATTAGCCAAAAAGATTGATCCTATCCAAAGACTACAAAAAGAGTGTTCAGCCCTCCATAGTAGTGTGTGGGAGGAGCTGGCACAATAGAGGGGACAAAGCTTTATCACTTAAGTCTCTATTTTTTTCAGGCACTTGTTTTTTCAGGTGTTACAACACTGAGGTATGAATCCGCCCATGGGATCCTGACAATTTTTCAGTGGACATAAGTATTACACCTTTAAGCATGGATTATTCTCTTTGAAGTATGCAGGGGAATTTAAGACACAGGTCTTTTGGGAACCCAAAAACATATGGTGATCATATTAATGGTGATCTTCTACTGTGAACCTGTACCTTCTGGGCAATGTAGTGTTCTATGATAATCATTGTGTGATACATACTGAAAAGTAAAAAATCTGTTTATCATGCAGGTGTATACTTGATGTACCAGGAATATAGGTCATTCTGCATTCATATCTGGGTATTTCTGTGTCTTTGATCAAGTATGCAGGAATCTGTGGTAAAATGCAGAGAACAAGAGTCTTCTCTCTCTCAATCCAGATTGGCAATGCTATGAAAACGCTGGAGAACCCAGAGCCCACAATGCACCCATGTCTACAGTTGACAGGAGCAGAAATCACTAAGATGACTTCTTTGTCACAAACATTTCCTCTGGTACTGCATAAATGATTGGTCAGAGAAGGGACTTTGACTAATTACTCTCGGCATGCTGGCATGCTTTCAGCTGAGCCAGGTACTTGAGCCAAGCAGGATTTATCAGGTATGAACACTTTCTACTATATTACAACACCCAGTTATTTGTGATTGGATTTGGAAGTAAACTAAGGCCCAAATAATAATCTGTGTTAATGGCAAATGCACTGAACAATAAAGGGTAAAAATCACCTTCATGTTGTAATTCAAAACACTGCCCTTCATCTATCCCCTCCCTCTCCCAAGCTCCTTGTCCCCCTCTCTTTCACTCCACCTCTCCGTTGATGGATTAGGAGCACAATGAATCACGTGGAGCAAACAATGAGCAGAGCAAACAAGGATTTGCAATGGAGTGGTGCTGCTTTACATTACCAGAGGACTTACTCGAACGTAGTCCAGATTTACTCACCAGCTATGTGGCTCTGAAACTCCCATTGCAGGAATGACTAGCCATGAACACTGGCTAACTAGGGGACAGTGATGTCCTTGCAAAACATGAGCATTTTTAGTGGAATTGCTGATAAAAGTGTCCACTGTGTTACTGCTGGTGCTGGGTGCCCTTCTGATTGTGTCTCTTAAAGGTGACAAGACCACTGCCCAGCAGAGGCTGGGGGATAAATAACTTATCCTAGAGATGTGAACAGCAGCAGTTCTGTTTGCTGTCCCAAAGCACAGAGCACTGGAGGGAAAGAGCTTCATCCCTGTCCTATTGCTCTCTTCCATTTTGTACATCACCACCTACAGAAGAACAGACAGGCACTCCACGTACTCCTGCTGGAGCCACAGTTTTGCTTTCGTTGCTGTGCTGAGTGAGATAGAAGTGAGACCTAACAATGAAAAATGGCTATAGTGTTGAAGATAGGATATCCTAAGAATGGTGACAAACTCGGGAATTAAGAAATATCTCCCAGTGCTGTTTGTAAGCATTGGTATCATCCGGGCATAAAACTTGGGGAAAATGGCTGGCAATCTGAGAAATACCCTCATAACATTCACTCATCAAGAATTGTTAAGGCCACAGATTTCCCTATTTGATTCACGGTCTGTTTTGTGGAAGCCTTAACTGAACTGGGAATCACCAGCGAAGTGGCCTCAGATCCATAGAGTCCCCCCTGAGCTAGTTCTGACACCTAAATCTTGACTATTTGAAAAATCACTTTTTGCCCATTCTTTGTCCTTGGTTCATGTCAATCCACCCCAGGTCTGGTTCTGCAGGAAGCTCCCAAGACCTGTCTCCTGGGGCACACTGTTAACCTGATCCTCAGACAGAGGATGCAACATCTCAACATCTCTTCTGCAGAAGGCCTCCTTGGGATGCAGTCTGATATACTGCAAGGGGAATGTGCACCGCCTTTGTCAAACTTACTTCAAGAAAATAGTTCAGCTGGCTCAGCAAAGGCGGGGAAACTAATTGGAAGAGTCCACACAAATATGAGGACTTGAAGGAGCCTTAAACTTGTGGGTGGACTATTCCTTCCCTGACACTATGAAAGATAGACAAGGGCATCTTCAAGAAAGCCAAGCTTGTCCACAACCTCTGAGGCACAAGTGCACTTTGGCTGATGCACAAACTGGTCGTATTTTTATTCTTGTTTTCCTTTATTTTATTAACTGGCCTGTCTTTTATCATTCCCAGCTCAATAATTATCTGTGGCTCAGTGAATGAGAAAACTGAGAGGACAAAAAATACGTACCTAGGCGTACGTGAGAGAGAGCTGGGCTTGCCCGGCAAAGGGTCTAGCAAAAAGTACTTCGCCTGCTACAGTGGACAGAGTTATAAATAGGGTGCATCTTTAGGCGAACATAAAATGGTCTCCCAGAGCTTGGGTCCTCATGGGATAGACGCAGTCAGAAGACGTCTGGAGAAGTGTAATGAAGCCATTCGCTGAGCAATATTAAAGAGAGTGTGAAAATACATTTCAGAGACCACTCAGCCAGTGGATCTCTGCCAAGACAATAGCCTACGCAAGGGTCTTTGGGGAAAGTTATCTGGGGAAATAAAAATGCTCACCGGTACTATGCACTGCTGCTTTTGCAGTCCATCAGTATGTATAGCTGCCTGTTTTACCCCAGGCATGATTGTCTTCCAGTGGTGGGAGAAATGATCTCACTGTGAGCTGTGGCTGCCTTTCAGGGCTGGGACACAGATATAAATATACAGATTTAAGCAGGATCTTTGTGAAGTGCTTCCAGAAGACTGCAGACCTCCCCTGCCAGGTACCCATGCACTGTGCTCACCTCTCCCTGCTGAGCCTGTCCTGTCAGGTGAGGAGGATGCAGAGGGGCATTCCCAGGGAACAGCCTAAAGCTTGCACTTCTCCTCTGCAATTAATAGCTTTGTTTTACTGCTAAATACCTGGGCATCCCCTTTTCCTCCTTTCCCTTTCCCTTTCCCTTTCCCTTTCCCTTTCCCTTTCCCTTTCCCTTTCCCTTTTCTCTCCCTCTCCTCCCCCAAGGGATTCCATAGGTACAGGCAATTCAATTACAGGAGTTCAGTCACAGGGCAAGGATGTGCAATAAAGAAAATAAATAAATAAACAGTGGTCTGCGAGTGGAGCTGAAGGAAGACTAGAGATGAACTCAGCCCAGCTATTTGCTTCCCTCTGTGCTTTTTCCATCTGGATACAGAGGAACGGGTGCCAACAAACCTGCCAGGGAAGTGGACAAGTGGGTTCTCAGTAAGCTGCTTTTCCAACAGTGCTCAGAAAATTTCCGGCTTATGGCAGAGGCATGTTGATGCTTTTGGAGGTAGCTGATCCCAGGAAAGTGAATTTGGCTGGGTGCTGAGGATGCCAAGGGTGTAGGAAGCTGCAGCCAGAAGACAAACATGGGAAACCATCAAAGCAGACCTTCACTGCTCTCTGGCGTCTTCTTGCCTATTTTCCTGAGTCTTGTCTTTGCCATGGAAGACAAAGAACTCCCTTCCTTCTTCATCCCCAAGCCAGACAATAATAATGAAGTTCAGTTGTCCTTAAGATTGCTTAAGAATCCAGAGACAGGCGTGCAACGCCCAGGCCTCCTGCAAAAGCCAGTTTTTCAAAAAGACATTGGTTTCCACATAGACTGAATATCTTCTAGCAGAAGGTGTTATGTAGCCATATTAGTTAATCCATGTTAATTAAATTGTTATCAGCTTACTAAAATTTTCTTTTAGAAAGGCTTGGTTTGGGATTTTTACCTTTTTTTTTTAATAGAAAAATGCAGCTTCTGCAAAATAAGAATTTTGATGTGAAAAAGTTAACCTTATTAGTTTTTGTAATAAGGGAAAGAGTACTGCAACACTTTGATTTGCTGTTTTGAAACTAGGGTATTTCAGTTGGCTCAAAGTGAGTAATGTTTTTTTAATGTTTTATTTATTACATTTCTGGATCTGGTTCAACTTTAAGCTGTATATTTCCTATGAAGTTGTCACATGGAAATTGTGTCTTAGACATCTCGTCTGCCCCACTGCACTGACCTTGCTGGCTAAAGCAGCTTCCCCACCGCAGGGTAGTCTCCTCTTGGATGGAGGTAGGTGATGCCTTCTTGGTGCCACATGCCTGCAGGTGCATCCTGTGCTCTTTGCAGCTTGTCAAAACATTGCCACATCTCTTGTCTATGCTCTGTTCAATACCACATTCACACTTGCTTCACTGAAAAGCTCTAAATTATCTGAAACTTAAAAAAATCTGCAAAAGCCCCAAACTTAGCTGAAAGGTTAAAATTAGGCCATTACACCCAGCTAGGAAATCTTCCCTTGTAAATTGTGTATCAAACTGAACTGCAAAACAGGAGCATTTTAGGGTTGCTAGTGCCTTCAAGACCTAGACCGGCACTCATAGAAGCATCCGACATTCTCTTTTTAATCCACAGGTGATCTGAAGATTTTACTGGTGGCTGAGGCTTTTTCAAAGCACAGAACCAGGCCACGACTGGCTCAATTCACCCAGATGAAATTCCATTTTGTTTCCCAGAATTACCCCAAACTACACTCCTGTAACCACAAAAGGTGTCTCATGACATTTTCAAAGATGGTGAATGGCAGACCTGCATGCACATGCAGACCTCCGTCCTCTGCAGAATGAACTCCAAATGGCAAAATCGTGTGCCATAGCTAGTAAATTGTTCATGGAAACACATTACACCTTTTTTGATAAGTCTTTATCAAGGACAGTGGTAATTGCAGGATCAAAGTTAGTCTTGCTGGTATGACTGCTTACTTCTTTATTATGCAGGATCACAGCAAGAAGATGTCATGGGGACTATACCTAAACTGCTGTGCTCTCCCTACCAAGTGTCCTACTGGCTGGTCCATGGAGGTGTCTGGCCACTAGACTGGAAACAGAAGGAGTGCATGATTTTGGTGGAAAGTAGGCCACCTAAGCATCAAAGTGATCCCATATGGGCTATAAAACAAGTGTGTTACTACTGTGTATAAGTGAATAGGAAGCAAGTGGCTTTGGAAAATTTGTTTTCTGTGGCTTAAGCCTTCGTAGAAGCATCTGACATTCTCTTTTTAATCAATAGTTGATCTCAAGATTTTACTGGTGGCTGAGGTTTTTTCAAAGCACAGAACCCATCATTCAATCAACATCTGGCGGAAGAGGAAAAAAAATCCACTCTTTTGTGACAGATAGAAGACTTTATGACAAAAAGGAGGCCAAATTCTGCTCTTTGCTACACAGAGACAAATAGTGTACAAATAACCCTCATGTCAATTCGGTCACCTAGATCTCATACCCATGTAAATGAGAACAAAACATGTGGCTGCTGAATTCCCTAATTCTGTTTCTGTTAGCTTTATATCACCATTCAGATCTTGCTACATTGCCATTCTGTCTCCTATTCCTTTTCTCAGCAGAATGGTTAGCTGCCTCTCAAACTAATTCACTTTATTTGCTTCAGTGATTGTACCTGGCATCCTCTCCCATGTCTTCACTCGGGCTTTCCTTTAATTCTCTCTTCTCTCCGACTTTCTCAGAATATGTTCTCCATGGTATTAAGGATGGATTTACTTTTGAGCAGGGAAAACTACAAAGTCATGAAAATCCTTTACAGTTCTAATTAGACTTGAGTAATGTATGTAGACCAAGGCAGCCTTACCTATACCAGTAAATGGAGGATCTGGGAATCTGACTGCCTTTTGTTTTATTAATCAGTGGAGAACTACAAAACTATTCTATTTAATTATGACCAGGCACACCGTAAGCAACAAGCAACCTGCATGGCACAGTGCTGTGGGCAAGTTGAGCTTAAAGAGAGGATTTGGGGATCAGTCAGTCCTCATGGCTTATTGTGCCTCAGGGTTTTTTTTCTTTGACTTCAGACGAGCCACTTAAATTTCTCTACCTCTGCTTCTTTGCATGTGACAGGCAAGAAAAACGCATATGTGACTTGTGTGGTAAATGGTATGAAGTGTTTTAAATAGTGGCAAGTTTTATTAGAAATCTTGTCACTGGTGTCAGTGTCACAAGGATGAAGGATGTGAGAGAAATAGAAGGAGGCTGTAGAGACCCCTCAGGTGGTCTCAGACCAGAGAATCCTTTTTTTTGCCAAAGAATTCCCATGAGAGCTCATGCAAGGCAGTTTAACCTGTGCCTCAGTTTCCCATCTCTCAAATGGGGACTACAGGCAATACTGCTTCTTCACTGTGTCCCTTTTTCCTTCTGGTTTCCAAGGCCTGTCTTCCTTTTTTGATGTATGTAGACCAAGACTAATGCCTTAATTTAACCCTAAAGCCTTGAATATTAAATGCCCTGCCATCCAGTAAGTTGTTTTCTTCGCCAATAAACAACTTTATCTGGTAATGGAAGAAAGTAGACAAGAATGTATCTGAAAGGAAGGGTGTTAATAGGTTAAAATGAATCCTCCCAGCTTTCCAGAAGTGAATGCACATTTATCTGAATTGCTTGATTGGAGTTGGTTATGTAAATGAATTGTTAATATCTATACACGCTTTATTCTGTTACAATGAAGTCACAAATCAAATTAGGACAAAGATTTCTCTTTAATTTCTGTGCTTTTCTTCTCCTTTTTTTCAATTACTGCACTTAATATAATTTTTCATCTCAATCTGACAGCTTATTAACAGGCTTGAAACCCACAAATTAGCATTTTTTAAAGCCCACAATGAGAAGAAATGCAAACAGTCCATCAATATATATATTTCCTCCCTCTTTCTATGATCTAGTGACAGATATTTAAACCTTAGCCTCAAGTCTCTCCCCAGTCAACTTCTAGGCAAATCCATCTCCTTTCTTTACAAAGTTGAGTGCTAACAAAGTCACACGTGGGGGGCAAACTCTTTACTTTCGCTGGATTCTGTCGGCTTAAAGCAGATGCAGACATTTAAATAGATGGTGGAGCAGACTGGTGAGCACGGCTCCTGCGGACACCATGGGAAACAAATATTCTCCTCTCCTGACCTGCCTGTATACAAAAAGTTAAAGAAAATGGTAAGAAAAAAAGGCTTGTGTTTGCAGCAGATATTACCCATGCTTTCCAAAGACCAAAGCAATCCAAGAGAGTTCAAATGGGGAGATGTTGTGTGAGTGACTTCAGTGTACCCTATGCAATGGATAACAACTCGAAGAATAATTTAGATGTAGAAGGCACGCTGAGAAATACAATTTCCAGTGCAGCAAATCTGGGGGGAAAGAAATCAGTGTGATGCTGTTTGTTCCCTAACTGCAGAAAGGCTTTCACAGGGGATAGCATCAATTGCCTGTGCAGTGATCTTGCATGCTTTTGAAACGAGAACCTGCTCTCTTTATGGAAGGGGATGTCACAGTCAGACAAAGGACCTCCGCAGATTAGATAGGAATTCTTCCCGACTCTAAGTCTCTTTTATTTCCTTGCTGATAAATTCTTCTTCCTACACAGCAGACCTCAACTTTTTCCTATTCTCTTACTATCACCATGGGCATTTTCATTTGGATTACTGTGGAATACATTTTGAAAATCCAGCTGATTCTTTGGTCAGGTGAAATCAAGTATGCAAGAGAACTTGAGAAATAACTGGAATAAGAAAACTCAAGATAGATTATCTGTGACCATGGCATAAAGTTTGTCTGTTTTTCTAACTGCTTTGAAATGTCTGAAAAGCAAGGTGCTCCACCCTTTCAAAGGATGCTTTATAATCACTTCACTGTTATAATCAAATTTTCGTTCTCTAAAATGGGAAAGGCTACGAAGAAGAGGCAAACGTGTGGTTTCATCTGTGAGGGGGCATTTTGATCCAATTCAGACAGCCTAAGTTCCCTCCAAGACCCAGTGCGTTGTGATGCCTGCGGGCTGGCTTGTAGCCCCTGAAGTGAGCAGCAAAGGCAACTCTGCCAGTCTCCTCTGCATGCGGCCAGGGATCTGCCTGGGGTGTGGGACAGGGACTGGGTAACCCAGTACACCAGGAAATACAGGGAGAGTTTTCAAAAGGATGCCAGCTCTTGTACTTCATTGTTCAAGCTGCTTGAGAGCTGAGAAGGGTCTCCTGAAATGTAGATTCTAGCTCATTTATCTACTCTAATTATTCTCATATTTTTTTCTTGGAAGCACATGACGGCAGTTTTTGACAGAGGCAAAATGCTAGACTGAATAGGTGAGAATCCAGCTGTTCTTGTGTTCTTGTCCACCAGTCGTTTCCCCCAGTAACTTAGGCTGCCTTTCCTAGCCATCACACTAGGGTCAGTCCTCAGTAACTCTACATGTCCTTTTCCTGAAGGAGCTGAAACGATGTTTGCATATTTTCATGGTAAATCAGCATTTTTTGGTGCAAAAAGTATTTTACTGAGAACTGCCTGAACTACTATCTATTTGTAATTGTCTCTCAAATGTCGCTCCAAGTGAGACCCACCCAGCTGTATCTGATAGCACGTTTGCATGTTTCTTTGCAGGGCATAAAGGACATAGATCCTGTGACTTTTAGTGTGTCTCCATGGGAGAACTGGATCTTACCAATAATGCAAAGTTATGAGCAAATTAATACATGACCGTGCCTCCAACGAAGGACTCTCACCACTGACAAGTCCCTGGCTGTGCGCGTGGCCAGAAGGCCATTGGCCGTGCATGAGCAGCACAGCACACATCTTGTCATGTTTCTTTGTTGTCTTTTTTTGCATGCCGCTTGAGCAAGAGCTTTGGGGTAATGATTGGTTCCTCTACAAAAACAACACAGGGGAAAAAGAAGATCTCCCTCTTTCAGCAGTGGGTTTTTTACTTCACTTACTGACTTGCTCCCTTGAAATTTGCACTCATGTCTACTTTGTGGGTGAAACAAAACAAGTCTGTCCTCATGACTACTTTTGCACAGTATTTGCTTTGTATGCATGGACAGGATTTTTTAGGATTAGAGAATCAGTTTTGTTCCCCGTGTCCAGTTTAGAGAGGCAATTTGGGTTGTGGTGAGAGAAATCTTTGGAGAGCAGTCCTGCGTTTGGCTCACCTTGTTGTTTTGTACTGCTGCAAGAACTTGGAACAATTGGCACAATTAGACATGCAGTACTGTTTGAGCAGCAATACCTAGTCACAATGGAGCAATTAAGACAATCGCTGTACATTTTATGTAACAGGACAAATGGATCTCACTCTTAAAGTCTTCGAAAATCTCCTATAAAAGCTGTAATAACCCATTAATATATTAATCCTCCTAATCCTGTCAAACTACCCAAGTATTTCTGTGAAGGAGTTGACAGGAGATCTCAATACTAAAGGAACAGCAGCAACCACTTGCTAGAGTTGCTTTTTTAACCATTTGCCTGTGTCAGGTGTTGCAAATCACTTTGGTTTAGTGGATGAAGGGTGGGATAATGGAGTAGAGAAATTTTGGAAAGCCTCTTGACTTCTAACTTGGAAAAGGTTCCCTGACTTGTGCACACTGCCATTCCTATTGAATCCAGTAGAAATATGATAGTTTCTCCTGAGCCACAAAACTAAAACGAGAGGACTGCGGCCAGGAGTAAACTAGTGGGGTTTGATGGTACAGGATTCACCAAGCCAAGGAGCAGCCCCAGCTAGTGCCCCTCCCTGCAGCCCCTTGCGGGATCATGTCCTGAGCCAGCCCCTACCTCTCACCACAGATGCAACCTGACACATCTGCAATCCAGATACTTTGGAGACCTGAACTGAGACTGAACTCTGAGAAATGGGCCAAATATATATATATATAAAGTAAAAATAAAACTAAACGTAAATTGAAAAAACACTTTTTAAAATAAAGGTACAGTTAGCACAGTTGCAATATCGTGGAGAAAGGAGGAGAGAAATAAAGAAAACTGTGTTTCTATTTACCTGTGCTTAGATCAGATCCAAGAGACTTCCCTGATTCTCCATTATCCAGCTGGCAAGCCAATCATGCGCCTGTGTCTCCTGCTCTTAGGCAAAGCTCATATTCTTAGATTGCCAACAGGGGATAGCATGCTGATTTGGATATACAAGTTTTGGTGTTTGTTTTTTTTTTTTTTAAATCCCACCTGATATTCTGTTCCAACTGCAGTCTCTCCCCACATGGATATCTTTGATTCCCAACATAACCAAATTAGTTTTAACCCTTCGCCCACCAGACTACCGACTGCCTCAATGCTTTAGTAACTCCTTAACAAGCTGTTGACCTATCGTAAAGTAACATACTCTTTTCTGCCTGGCATGGCAATGCTGAAATCTCAGTGTGAAACCTTTTTCACATAGCCAACCTTGCATTTCATAGCAACCAAAAGTTGACAATCACATTTATGTAATAATATACATTGCACTGATACAAGTAGCTCATTAATAGCTCTTAATTGAGACTAGACTCAATGGCTAAGCAACCACTTTGAGAAGATAATGGGTGTGAGGTGAGTGACCCCTGCCTGCTCAGTCTTTGAGGGATTTCATAGGACCTGGATTTTCAGAACAGCCTAGGGAAATTAGACACAAAATAGCTATTGTATTTCACTGAAAATGGGATACCTAGTCTGGCTTAGAAAAATAAAATTCTCAGCTTTAATCTTCCTATATTTTAGGTCTTGATCTGAAAGCCAAGGTTAATGCTTCTTTTCCTAATTTAGAGTTTCATGGATCCCTTAAGGTCTGTGAATTATGTAGATGCTAGTTTAGTTGGAGCTAGTTGAGTAAAGTAGTCTCTGAAAGCTCAAGACATGTTTAAACAAAGACTGTGCCTTCTATATTACCTCAAAAGTACTGGGCAAAAGAAAAGCTTTGGCACCCAGCCCCTCTCTACAGCAGAGCCCATAGTTAAAGAGTGCCCCTCTGTTTTAGAAGACATCTTTGTGGAAAATGCTGCCCTGGTCCTCACCTGTTCTGATTTATGCTGATTTGCAGGATATGAGGATCTGTCTCTCTATGCCTACATATTGTAGAGACTTACAAGAAGCAGTCAGAGAATGAAAATAGAGGGGAGAGGTTATGCCCTTTTTCCGGTGAAAATTTTTGAAGGGAAGTTTTCTTAACAAAACGCTGAAGTTCATGCTAAGGCATGGTGGGAAATTGTTTCTAGAGAAATGCAAAGGAGGGCGAGAGTGCAGTGCTGAGGGGGAGTGCGGGCCCTGCCCATGTGAGGGGAGTCTGGAAAATCAGCAAGGGCAAGTGCTGCTCATGATCCTGAAATAAATTAGGAGCGAGTTGACTTGTTGGAGGATGGGGGCATTAGGGTTGCCTCTCTTTGAGCTAGTCATGCAAGGAGGCTGCCAGAGCAGGCTGGTGTTGGGAAGGGCTGGGGCAGGGAAGGGGACTTGGCAGCCTGATGTCCCCAGCACGATGATCTCCCCAGCAGGAGAGCAGCAGTAGCCCAGTAACTGACAGCCACCCATCTACCCGTGAACATTTAATTAAGGTAAAAACTCTGTCCTCCAAGTGGAGCCATTTGGCGATACGGTTGCAGCATGGGTCTCTGAATAGCAGGCGATGTGCAATCCAGGAGATGAGTCAGCCAGGACACCATAGGGGTTGAGAAGTTGGGGTTGGTGATTCAATGTTAACAAATCTCTCCCTGTCAAGAGTAGGTTGTAACACTCAGACCAACCTTTGGCATACACCAAAAATATGTTTATGCATCTTAATTTAAGCAACACGCTGCGGGAGGGCTGGTGACCTCGACTCCTCATTCTGATAGCAGAATATGTTTACAAAAATTAAGGTTATCGATTGCAGCGATTCTTTTCAATCGGCCTATTAAGGCTCATTTTATGTAACAGGACAAATAGATCACAGTGTAAAGTCTTTGAAAATCCCCTGTGAAAGCTGTAATAATGCTTTAATGTATTAATCCCCTTAATCCTGTCAGACTCCCAAAGAATTTCTGTAAAGGCTGACAGGAAATCTCAATACTAACAGCAGAACCAGCAGCAGACACTTTTCAAAAGGTGGTTTTTAACTATTTGTCAGTCTTCTGGCTTTAAAATACTCCTCAGTTGAGGGTGAAGAGAAATGCAGTTTGTGAAGCACAGGAAAAGATTTTAAGAGGTTTTGTGGGCTGGATTGTCCTTTAATTTACATCATGTTAAATCAAAACTACTGCTGTATGTTGACATGAGGGTGAGGATCAGCATTTTACACCCTCCTTTTCTGTATCTCACTTATTTTTGCCATGCTTCATGTGCTTGCACTTTGCTCTTATCATCTTTCTTTGGTCTTTGCCAAGCACTTGTATACTCAGGCGCCTTCCTGTGTAGGATGGTGATATACACCTTTGTCTCCTGGGCTCTAATTGCATTGCATGCTCCTGTGGGTTTGACATGCTCTGCAAGCAGGCTGGGGATGCTGGTTCTTGGGGTTATAGGATATAAATGCTCTGCCAGAATGCTCATGTATCTCTTTGCTCAAGTGCTGGAATGTAGAGAATAACTTTGAAAAGAGAAAAATCAGATAGTGCCATGTTAGCAACATAATGGCAGTGCTTCTTTGAAAGGTGGCACCTCCAATTTCAGGAATGTTCTTAGCAGTCTATAATTTAGATGGAGCTGAAGCCTTTAGTCTGTAGGACTTTGTTTTTCTTCCTTCACCTTTTCTTTAACTAGTAAAGAAAATGACATTCTATGTAAAATGTAATAACCAATAATGAATCCTTTAAAGTGCAACATTATCTTTTCAGCACACATTTCCACTGCACCTCTCCTAATTATTTGATTAAATATGTGCCTTAGCGGGTTTAGTGTTTACTGGAGTGATCAGGATGAATTCATTTTCCTTGTAGTGAACAGAAGATAGTGTATTTGGGGATCCTGTGCAGTTACTTGCCTTTGTGATATGGGAGGAAAAAACAAAACACTGACAGCTATGCAGGATCAGTACAGCCCATGTATTAAGTCCAAGACTGCTTTTGATTTAATTTAGAGCAGTGCAAATGGTTGGTAATTTCAGTAAATCAGTAGACTTGCTCTGAACATAAAATCAGAAGCTGCACGCTCCTCCCTGCTATCTCTAGCGCGGCTGGTGTCTCAGCATCTTCCTGGCCAGCTAGTTTAGAAACAGATTTTTCCATTCAGGGTAAAATCAGTGGAAAATGAAGTCCTCTCTCAGCATTCACACGCTGAGGAAAAAGCCCTTCTCCCTGACTGCAGGCTTCCTGACAGAGCAGTGGTGAAGGACGAGAAGGTAACTTCCCAGTCTGGAGTTGCAGACAGAAAAAATAGGCAAACTTTGCATTGACAAATTGGAATGCACTGATCCTCGGTCAGTGCACTGCTGTTGTCTCCTTTCACGTATCTGTATCTTCTTTGGTTGGACTCCTCACTCGGACACAAAACTCTTGATGCGCTTCAGCTGGGAACTCCCATGATGAACAATGGAAAACTGCCAAGAAATGAAATTACAGTGCGCTGGGGGAAATGTAGTCCACCCACTGAGCGTACCCCACACAGGAGAATGAAAACACAACGAAGGCAGTGTAGAAATGCCTGTGAAGTACTGTAGCATCATTTATTAATCTCTGGTTTGGTGTACATGATGTGCAAAAGTGTACAGTTTAGAGGTTTTCATGTAAAGATCAATGTTTTCACTGGGTAGGCGGAATAATTATTTTCTGACAAGCTTAAACTCTGACTCACCACCAAAACACAAAGCTGTGATCCTGGAAGGTAGCTCACATGACAGTATCTCCAGCAGGAGAACTCTCTGGTTGCTCCAGGCAGAGCCTGGGTGCAGTGCGTGGCTCCCCAGTCTCCCCAGCAGATATAATGGCTTAGCCTGACTCATGCCTTTTCCACTTTATCCTGTGCATTGATAGTTTATTTGAGCTACTTTTGCAAGAATAGCATTCAACATTTTCTTGCTTAATGCCTTGGCAACAGCATTTTTTACCTTTTTTTTTTTTTTTTTTTTTTACTAGTACAAGATGCTGTGCCAAGAAAAATCTAATGCTCATCCAGAAAGGATTAACTAGATATCATAGCAATATCCGTCAGTTTACCCACAGAAGTATGGAAATAGTTTCCTTTTGTATAACACAGTTTAGAGAGTATTTCACCTTAACTTTTATGTTGAGACTGTTTGTAGTCCAGAGATAAGTCTTTGCAAGGAAATCGATAATCATTCATGCATGCACAACTCACATCAGCTTCCACAGGACATTAGGTTTTGTATTAACATAACTGAAAATTGGAAAGTTCCTTTTTCAACAGAGTAGAGATAACTACTGTTAAGTGCTTTTTCACATGTGTGTGTGAGTCCCATATGAGGAGGCAGACTATAAAATATAGCTTTGTAGGTACATTGTTTCATACAAGCTTTGCATTGCTAGTGTTTCCAAAAGATAGCATCAGAAATTCATGACACATTAGACTAGCTTCATTAGAGACACACAGAGATGTAGGTTTCATCTAGAGAATTGTAAATGACCAATTTGTCATTTCTTTACCTGTTGATCAAATAAGGATGAGAAATAAGGGAATTCGTAGGTCTGGGACTGAAAGGGAAGGAATGTCTCTTTGGTACCATAAAATGTCTCTCTAATTAGTAGGGGAATGTCAACAGAACATAGAACCTCACGAACAGGAATTCAAGGGAGAGTAAATATCGTATAAAACAGAGGCAGTGTTGGCCTAGGGATTACAGGTTCCCCCAACTGTTTTAAACAGTACCTCTACTCTGTTACTGATGCTTGTGTTCGCTGTCCTACCAAAGAATGAAATAAATTATATTTGTGGTTAAAAGGATAAAAGATAAAATATGGAGTCTTTCACTGTTTTGTGATGGGTTTAAAATCTGGGCTGGTTTGCAATGATCTGTGACAGGTCAGTTCTGTAGCTCAGGTTTATTATGCTGAAAATCTGCACTGCGAGGCATATTCCAACATAAAAGAAAAGCACTACTACAGCTAGAACTGAAACCAAAGAAAAATAAGCTTTCTATCAGTAAATGTTCATGCTTTCCTACTGTAACATATAAAAATAAATAAACCAATCCATCAAAGTTCCCTTTAAGGTACAGAGGCAAGTGTAGCTACTGGTCCCAATTTTGTGCTCCTTGCCTCTGAAGGCTGCTGAGATTTGAGGAGTGGCAGTGGCAGTCCTCTGGTCAGACTCAGCCCATGGACCAGGTTCACCACGGCCCTTTCTGTCATACCTGCCTGCCACGCTATGTGAGGTGATGGGGTTTACATCATGTCAGCCCTTAGCAGAGCTTGAGCTGATGCTCAGAGTTTGCATTCAGCTCACAGTGCTGGGAAAAAAAAGGTATATATTCTCTGGTGATGCCCAGGGCTGCATGCAGACACCTTGTGATGCCTGCATATGTGCGTGGGCAGATAACAGCACTGCCACTCTCCATCATGTAAGCTAAAATATGCGCCACGCTGCGTCATGCTAGTGGGGGGTCTCATACCGGCTAACCTCCTCCCTCCCTAGATGATGCCACTCTTGCCTGTATTTGTTAATTCCTGGTAAACTTGGGGGAAGCTCATTGGTATTTCTGTTTGGAAAAGTAGTCAACAGCTGGTTGAATGTGAGCTGGTCTTAGGGGCTTGTCTTCATTCACAGATGTGAGAGCATAAGTTCAATTTCTTTGGAGAGTGTTTTAACCTACTGCTGGGAAGGTATTGGATGAGGTTTATCTATTTTATCAAATAATGAAAAATCAGAACACGCTGGAATCTGTTGTTGACCCGACTGGCACAACTTATTGCTCTCTGAGCTCTTCTTATTGATGGAAAATCTAAATCGGAAAGGCTGTCGTCTTGCTTGGCATGAACCGACTCATTTGTCATCATCTCACCAGGGAAACCAGCAACCAAACTGGCTGTCAGGACTGAACTCTTACGAGCAGCCTCTCTAAACTGGGGTTGTTGAAAATGTGGGGGAAACCTCTTAGTAATATTGCCTCTGGTATTCAGCTGAGTGCCAGCAGTTGGCAGTTGACTTTTCAGAAGTGGCTTACGATAGAGCCTATCTCATACTTCATGTTTGTAGTTGGAGACATAGTGGAAGAGTCTGATTTGAGGTATCTACAACTCTGAAATTTAGGTTCTTAATGGACATATACCAAATCCTCCACGAAAAAAACATAGTCCATATCCTTTATTCCTTTTGAAAATCCTGGCTATGGATTTTCACTCTGACATAGATTCACAAGCCCCACAGTTACTTGACTGAAAATGAAAGAAAACTCTACTTGTGAAATCATATGATCCTTCAATGGAAAAATATTTATGTTATAGAGATGATCAGTTCTGTGGTATATTTACACTATTTTATAGAAACATGCATGTGGATATATATATTTACTTCAGTAATTATATGCTCCATAGTGCTCTGAGAAGAAAAAACTTGCCAAGAATAATTCAAACAAATATTAAGGCCTTGACATAACTAGTGTTGCAGTGATGTAGTTTTCTAAGTGCAAAAATTTTTCCAGCTCTTTGGTATGTCATGAAGGAATAATGAATGCAAATGCTGTTGATAGTCATTAAAATTCTGCAAATGAAAAATGACTCACCTCTTTGTTAATTCTAGCCCATTGCATAGACAACCTGTGAATGCCTTTGTCAGTGACACTGTTAGCTTTGGAAAATGAGAAGAAGGTTCTTGAGTAGCTTTCCTGTTCCTGGGAAACTTTGTCCTTGTATGGTAGCAAGTTTTCTGACTGCCAAAATGATGAAAGCCATTTAACCACCTTAGACGTGTGAAACGGCTCCGAAAATAACGGCTACATATGACAGTGAGATTGGGACGTGGTATGAAAGGGTCGGTGACGGTGCTGATCATTATGATTAAGAAAGGAATATCACCTATGTTCGTGAGGGAATTTGGGGCTCCATTGTGCTGACTTCTAAATAAAATGTCTCTGGAGAGCTTGTAATATAAATAGGAAAGACTGTCAAAAGATAAGAACTATTTTAGGGACAGAGAGTTGAAAAAGTGAAGGATTATTGTTAATCTCAAAGCGCACTGAAGCCCTGCTCGCAGACCAGGACCTCATTGTGGTGGATGCTCTATCAACAGTGAATACCTGTCAGATGTGGGGGCCATGGTATCATCCTTGTGGGAGTCCACAAGGTCCATGGGAAGCAAGGGAAAATGGGACATTTGGGGAAACTTGCTTTGGCATTGCCCTTGGAGCAATGTGTCTTTACTGCTTGTAGGATGTTTCTCAGTACCGGTGGTATAAAGAGACCAGAAATGGGAGGCCAAGTTGGCTGAAAACAGCAGTAGGAATAATTTGTCTTTGACAGAGCTGAAGTCCTTCATTTTCATTTAATTGGATAACGTGAGCTACAACCTTGCGATTTGCTAATTTGTTGCACTGGAATATGATTAGAAGATGTTTTGAGACTGGGTGATGAGGAATTTTAATAAGACATTTCTGAGGTGGGGCTGTTCTGACGCTAAGGATTTTGTTACAGTATTTTAAGCTCATTGTGACTCTAATGATGTTACAAATGTGGAAGTGAGATAAATATAAATGAATTGCTATTGAACCAATCCACAAGAAACTTTTAAAGTGTTGTGGGACATATGTAAATGAATATGTAAATTAAATGGTTTGGGTTATAAAAGGACATGTCTGAGGAATGGCTCTTTGGAGGTTCTTTGGATCAGCATCAAGGATGCTGATCATTTGGAGCTTTTACATATGTTAATCATCTTGTTCTTCCAGGCCAAAGAGGCTATGAATATAAAAGTGCTAACAGCCTATTACCAAGTTGTTTGCAAGAGTCCTCATAATAGAAACGTTAACTGTGTAACTTAATTTCTACTTAAATAAACCTGCAGCTTTCTGTAATAACTGGAGTGTGATTAGTTGGAATCAGATCTATCTAAAATAACCAGTGTAATTAGGCCGCCTTATCTTATCTCAGTTTAGTCTGACAGTCAACAAAAGGTTTGAAATGGAAACAAGTTGTTTTAGGGGTGACAGATAGGAAGTAGCTAAGGGATGGTAACAGAGAAAAACATGAAAGGGTCAGAGTGGTGGGTAGGGAAAATGATGTTTGCAACAGCACTTTGAATGAACAGGAATTGCCCAGGCTATAGCTTTCCAAGCCAAAAGAAAAGCATCAATCAGGATACAAGATGATGAGAGGGCTTGCTTGTTTTGGCTAATGTTGGAGAACGACTCTGTGGAGTAGCTAAGTATAGAATGAAAATTTGTAAGGTTTTCTACCAATAGGTGATGATCTCAAAACTCTCAGATTTTCCTTAGGGAAAAGACCATTTCTTGTGATTCTTGGTGGAAGACTCAAAAAAAGCCCTGTGACGACTATGCAGCTCAGTCACCCTTTGCAGCAGCTCTCCTCACAGCTGCTGGTATGTCGCTGAGCTCGTCCTGCATTTGGTTGGCTGCAGGTGGGTGCCAACCTATTTGTTTGTGAATCCCAGGTCAGTTTGTCTTTGGGAACTCTCAGCAATGCCCCAGCATGTCTCTCACATGCAAAACTGTAGCTGCCACGTACCACGTCTCGTGCAAACATAGTATGTTTTATCTGGTGCCCTGTGCGGTGATGCTGCCTGGCCATTGCAATCACCACTGCCAGTGCTCGTGGTGTCCTGGACTGCCACACGTGCTGTTGTGTGGGGAAGGCTTTTGTGGCCTTGGTGCACATTTCTGGGACCCTTTGATCACAGATGCCTGTGACTGCAGGAGAGGCTATTTAGTGAAGTCTAGCCGCATGCCCTACTGTCCCGATGGTTCCCTATCCACCTGCTGTGATGGGTCCCAGTGGAGGAATACCTCTCCCCGCCTAGCTTTTGGTCTCTAACTCCTTGCTCACAACAAGCAAAGTCCAGCAGCAATGATGCTCCAGGACTATGGGGAATACAGACTTGCTTTTTGCAGTTCTAGTTCCCAAGGGTGAGTGAGTTTTTATTTTTATCACTGTTTATTTTTGGACCCTACTGAGGAAGATTGCTCTTAGACCTGTTGGTCATGAGTGGTGGGAAGAGAAACTCAAGTTTTTCCCACTTAGAAATCACTGAGGCATGGAGTGATGCTACTGATATTTCCATACAAAATATTTTTTCAGTCTTTTGAGGTGCACTGCTCCCCCGAGCTTGGCTTTTTGAAGTAAGAACATCTAATCTAATTTCTGAGGTATTTAACTGAAATCTAATTTCCATTTTTGTGTCCTATAAAGAGCAACTGGCTCTGGGGATCCCTGATAAAGCTGTGGGAGGGACCCCCTGCTTCCATATGCAAGGAACTAATCAATCTGCTGCCAGGAGTTTACACTAATATCTGTGGTGATTGCAGCTCACGTATAAAGAAGACAAATCCTGTTCTGGCTAAAGATCAATAATTCAAGGGGGGAAAGGGGGAGCCAGGAATGGGGGATGGAGACTGCAGGAGCATCTGCCAGTGAAATGCTTTTTGAAAACAACGAGCTTTAAAAACAGAGTGTAGGACAATTACTGAGAATTACTGAACATCCTATGGGTATGAAGAGGACCCCGTGAATACAAAATATCCTCTCCCACCCCTTCCAAAATCCAATTCCTTTTAGGAGCTCCTAGGAGAGGTATTTAGAGCCTATTAGAATGGCAGGAAGCCAGCTGTTAATCAGCATGCTAATTGTGGGATGACATCATATGGACCAGTAGCACTACCTGCATACGTTAAGGGCGAGGGAGCTGAGCTGGCAGCCTTGGCCTGATTTCCTCAGCTTGCAGCACCACAAAGCTCTGGCATCTTCTGGGGACTAGGAAGCATCCAGGGAGGATGGAGCAAGCCTGGGATGCAGATGCAGAGGTTTTGTGGTTCATTTGTAGCATCAACCCTTCTTGATGAGATGGGAAAAGGGATGTGTTTGCTCACCATTAGTGCAAGAAATAGGATGAGGACAGAGAGGTGAGCAGGCCCATGAGACAGCTGGACTGCTATTTTGGACACGTTGGTGGGCCTGCTGTGCCAGTTAAGTGATGCATCAGACAAGACATGAGCACCTGGGGGTGGACTGCAACATCTCTTGCCTCCTGCAGGGTGAGGACCCTGGCTCCCACGGGCTCACCTCTGCCTAGGCACCATACCACTTCATTACACTTGACGTCAGCCTTAATATTTTACCATACATGTCTCATATTTTAAAATATTTATTGGACACAGGCTTAGGCTATTGTCCCAACATCTTGAATCAGGTCAGAGAGGTAATGTTAACAAGTGTGACAAGGCAGAGATTGGCCTGTTTGGGCTGTTATTTTTCCTCCTCCTCAGAGTGTGAAAGGGTTAAAAATCTGCCTGAGACTCTCCTTTTGCTGAGACAAGAGAACTAAGGGTGTATTGATTTCAGCCCCCCCCCCCTTTTTTTTTCAGCACTATGAGCTCTGTTTTTCGCTTGCCCTGCAAAAGTGATTATTCAACATAAATACAGACAGTTTACAGTGTTTACAAGTTAGCTGATATAGCAAGTCTCCTTGTCATGTGCTCCTAGAATATAGGGTAGGGTCGATGTTGCCAACCTTGAGCATTCAGGAATCATGAGTGAAATGCTTCTAGAAATCACAAGATTGGCTCCAAAATCACAAGGGTGTTTTTACTGAAAGAAAAGGTCCAGAAGTTTGTTGCCATATCTTTTCAGAGCCTGGAAGGGGTCACATAGTCACGATTTTAAAATTTTTCTCCTCAATGAAAAGGGAGAGATACTCACATTGTCTTCTTATGTTTTTTGAGTCTTATCACATGGCTCTGGAAGCTGGAGTTTTAATATTAAAAACTGCCAAACAGTGTGAGAAAACAGCACAGAGAACTGATGTCATTGCATGGACTCAGGTGTATCTTGATTCTCTTTGGGTATCAGAAATAAAGGGGTAGGAAAGTTCTGCTTTGCCTTCAGCAATATTTTAGTGTGAACTAAAATATTCTGTGCAGTCAACTGAAAATACAAAGAAATATAGAGCATTCGTGTTGTTTATACCCTCTACTACTTCACCTTTAAAACTGAAGGTAGGAGTAAAATGATGTGTGTCTTTGTGTAAGAGAGGGATGACAAGCCTGTAAGATAGGCTCCCCAGAAACATAACCATCACCCCTGGCAGAGTCAGTGCAGGAGAGAGGCAGGGAGAGAGGCTTGAAAGCTGGACATGCCAGCAAACACACTGCCTCTCTCCCTGCCTGTACAAGAGAGGAATTCAGTAGTGCTTCATCTCTAGGGACTTTAGTGGAAACAAAGGCTTGTCAAGGCATGATACGGCTTTGCCGGATGTATTCTTTGCTGTAGCTTCACAGAGGCACTGTTGGAGGCATCCAGGAGCCTGAACTGTGGGTCTTTTGGGCACATTGATCCCTGAGCAGCCGACTGGTCCAGGAGGGATTTCATACCTTGCCCTCTATCAAGGAGGAAATGTAATTTCTTTTGGGTATGTATCAGCGTGGCATGGATGGTTTGGAAGAAATAGAAAAGAGACTGTGGAACTTGCTCACATGTCCCCAAACTCCCTTCAGAACATTTCTGGTGTGTTTTCCACCTATGCGTAAGCGGAGATAATTTTTATTAGAGATTAAGCCAGGCTAACAAGTTTCATATCTTGATCTCCTCAATCTCTCTGCTCTTCTGCTGTGACTGCCCTTGGGGGATCATTCTCTGATGATATCTCCCAGACCCTCTTGGATCAGTGTTCAGGGCCTGACATGGCCACAGATATCCTCTGCAGCGCTGCCTCTCAGCCACCGCCAACTGAGAAAGCACCTTCGTTAGAAAGCTGCAGAGCAAAGAAGACAGAAATTCAGTTCTCTCCATCACAGCATGGTCCCGCAGCAGAAAGGGCTGGTGGAGGAGGTAGTGCCCGAGTGGGAAATAGCCTTCTGCCCTTCCTCCTAGGTGAGGTCAGACTGAGCATGCTGGTGAGCATCTCTGCGAAACGATCTTCCCCTGTCCCTGCTGTAATAGTTTGTAACTGAAAAGAACATCAAGTTCCCAGGATTGACAATCCAGGAGCTTTAGTCAGTGCTAAATTCACTTTAATAATAATCCTCAATGAATCAGGTGGGAAATATTTCACAAGCTTAAAACACCAAAGAACCTGCAGGATTCTCTTAAATGAAAGCCCATGAAAGTGAGCGTTGCCAATTTATTCTGACGGGGGACTGGGAAAGAGATAGAAGCAATTTTATGACATTGCAAAGCTGTGGCTTCGTAGTGGAGGGAAACATTATAATGTTCATGAGCAAGGTCCTGTTCATTTTCTTTTTCTCCACTTTAATACTGCAATCTTTTTTACCAATTGAAGAAAGATCTAGAGGCCAACATCCCATCTGCCTCTGCTGAATGTTAAGCTGATGTATGCAAAATGGGAGCTAGCTGGAAACCCGGTGGACTTGCATGGGATACAGAGACACAGCAAAGGCACATATGCTGCAGCTCCAACTATGTCATTTTACTGCTATATGTAAAACACCATCTGTGGTACAGAGACCTCTGCTATGAGGGAGATGCACATTCAACCCAGAAAACTGTCAACTGAAGTGCTATAAAGTTGTCTATAAGTGTCTTCATCACTCATTGCTTGAGAAAAGCACCTAATATCATGGAAAGCTGTAGCAAGAACTAATGTAGATGTAGTAAGCCAAAACCAACACTGGTGTAAACGGCTGCAGCTTGACTGCCTTTAGTAGTAGAAGTGTGCCCAAGCTCCATGGATCTCGCAGATGAAAAGGGGTGTAACTCCACTGAATTTAGCGGCGCCTCAGTGCAACACCGTTCAAAAATGCGGTGAGTGGGCTGGCAAGTGTTTTCCACATGATTTAATTTGGGCCATAATCTTTTGCTTAAAGACAAATTTTATGGAAAACAGGAGGCCAGGGGTGCCAGCATCGTATCCTCCCCTAGCAGGGCTGTGTAATTCTGCCAGGTCATGTGGTGTTAGTTCCTTAAACTTCACCTTCAAGTCTTTCTCCAGACAATAGCAGCTTGAAGGCGCAAGCTGTCTCCCACACACAGGGACCAGCAACTCCAAAAACATTAACAACCTATTACAGTGAAAGTTTGGCTTGCAAGGAGAAAGGTAAATAGCTGTGCTTTCCTGAGACGTGCGATACCACTTATTGCCACGGTGACCTGATGCAATGTCAGTGAGCTTAGGAGGTGCTTAGGTACAAAATGGATACCACTTACACTGCTTCAGCTCTGCGGTCAGACCTGCTGTACAAAGATGAAATCAGTGTTGCTTTTTGCCCCTCAGACTCAAAGAGCTAGTTAGAATTATTTTCTGAGGGAGCAAGAAGGAAGAAAAAAGAAAAATCCATTCCCTTCAGGTCCCTGTAACAGTGGCTGAAAAATACCACCTTTTACCGTTGAATGCCTTGTGTGTGCAATGCTGGACTCCCCCCTGCTATGCTGCTCGCCCCTTTCCCAAGGCCTGGCAGCTGGGAGCTGGCAGCGAGGTGCTGTGCCATCGCCAGCAGGAGGGCTCATGCCAAGTAAGTGGCTCATTAGCGGTTGCAGCAGTGGGGAGCTTGCTGTTTAGTTGCGTCGCTCTTGCCTGTAGATTGGGCTTGCTGTTGAGCTCGGTGCTCGTAAAAGCAGCAGGAAGTTTTGAGACGTTTGCCTCTCGCCAGCAGGCAGCGGCTCATTCATCATAGCAGTGGAGAGCTCTTGGGCGGTGGTGCAACCACAGCTAGAAAAAAAAAAGACCAGGGAAAGTGGGGAGCTGGCAGGCAGCTTGTACCCATGTTGGGAGTGGAACGGTAGAACAGAGAAGAAAAGAAGGGGGAAGATGCTCTTTTTCCTCCCAGTAGTTGCACCTGTGTTTATTGAGCGTCATCGCTGCAATTGGTAGAAATGAGGAAAAGACAAGAGATACTAGCACAGGGTTCAGAGGGAATATGAATAGTGGGGCTTGGCCTTTTTATATAGGGACATTTGAAATATATGCTATGTAGTATGATTTACTGCTGGAAGGATCTAGAAAGGCCAAGCTAACTTGGGCTTGGAGTCAACCTCTAACCATTAAAGACCTTCAGGGCTCCAGGAGCAGTGAGTGTGCATTAGATCTTGTTGTAAAAATCACACAGGTAATTTTGATGGAGGAAGCTCAAGGCACAGAACTAGAAGAGCTTAGAAGGAGGGAAGAGTCCCATAAATGCAGGACCAGGGACACAGGAGAGGGAGATGAAGGACAGTGCAGACAGGACTCCTCGTGGCAGCGGGATCTGTTCACAGCTGAGTTACAGCATAGTTGCTCAGTGCATGTTCAGGTACTCGTTGCTCCTCCTGCCTCAATTCCAGACCAGTTCCTGTGCTGCACCTCTGTACCTGAAGCTCCTTCCCCACCCAGGGCTGAAGCCTGTACTCAAGCAAGAGGAATATATTCATTGAGGTAAATGGAGGTGCTGCAGATTAAAGATAAGGTTTTCCAGAAAAGTGCACAACTCCTTTGCCTCACTTCCTCTCTGAAGTGCACAAATTTTGACCTTTACTGGGAAAGCTGCTGCCACTTCATCATTATTAAAGTACATGGACAAACGACCCTGAGTTTGCAGCCTCTTCCATTTTCTCCACTGTGGGTTTCCTATCTTCTCTCTCCTCATTTGTATTGCAGTCTCCAAAGGACAGGGACTGTACTCTTTCTCATCTCTCAGTAGTACAGAGTGAACCATCAGAGCCAAGCCTATAATCAAATTGTAATAATCTTCCCTAACTGTAACTAGACTCATTTGTTCCTGCAGAAGCCACAGCGCTGCGAGGCCTGGGGGCTAGCAGGGTGAAAAATACTCCACCGTGCTAGCTTGCCAAGCCCGGGGAATAGACCCTAGCATGCACAAATTCACACTCTCATTTATTACGGAGTATTAAGATAGCAACTAGAGATGCTGTTCCTGATCAGAGTACACAAAATGTTCACAGTTCCTCCCACAAAAAATTTACAATGAATGTACAATGAAAAGGGAAGAATTGTTCCTCTGTTTAACACAAGAGGAATTGAAGTCCTGAATACTGTAAAGGAAGCTGGCTGCAGAATCAGGGGTTAAACTCACTTCTTTCAAGCTCCAGCACAGTGACTTTTCTACAACACTCTCTTTCCCAAGCATGTGATATGAGGACAGTTATGAGACAAAATATGCCATTCTTATTCTTTTCCATTGCATTTTTGCGCTGCCTGCCACAACGGTCATCAGGGAAGAAAGGCTGTTTTGTGCAGTGAATATACCCAGAAGGTAACTTAGGCTGAAATCAAAATGTTTTGGTCTTTCTGCACTGGAATACAGAATAACCCAAACTCCTTTCCTTGTTTCTTGCTGGTGGAGCCAAGTGCTGCCATTTGAACTGGAAATGTAGCATGGTTACAACGTGGAAACCCTCCTGCCATCTGCTCCACCTTGAGTCAATGTAAACCACAGCAGGGTTAATTCAGACCATAAAACATGAAACTATTGGTACATTCACCTCTTGATGGGCAATCTGGCACAGGGGCTGAACCCATTCCTTGATCACCAGCTTATTTTATGTGAACAAGCATTTTTTTCCCCTGTACATTTTGCAGACCATTTATAGCTTGCATCCTCATTCTCACAAGCTTTAACCCGAAGCTAAAATTTAGCATGAATTAATGCAGTAAATGCTAGTGTACAGTCCTTTACCCAATGCTGGGGGAATACACAGCAGCCTGATTTCTCCTCAGCGTAGGATAGGGGTCAGTCAAGTTTTGCCCAGCTTTTATTAAAGGCACTTTTACAAGGTTTGAGGGCAGTGTTTTAGTGACTGTCACAGTAATATTCAACACTTTATGAACATTTCAGTTTGAGCAATGGAAAGTACAACTTGTGCATGCAGTCTAAGAGGGAGACGTACGCCAGTCCAGGTTTGTGCTTGTGGACAACTCATTGGTCACTGCTCTAAGTAAATGCCGTGCATGGAAATGTAGCAGATTAAAGGTGCCTTTAATGCTTCTATAGCATGTACCTAGAAAAGTCATGAGAGATAGATAGGTAGAGTCCCTTGGCACCCTCTCTAATTCGTGTGTTTGTGACTTTAATCCTTAGCTTGATGGTGTTTTAATTGACAGAATGTAAATTCCTTTTTGTGGTAATCCTTCTGGCGCATGGAGATGTGGACAGATGCTCTCAGTTCACAGACAGCGAATGGGAATAGACAGGAGCGGCTGGCACTGTTGTAGTATTTACACAAATATCTCCTGATTATTTTTTGGTGTGCTTCACCTCACGCTATCCCATTGAAGTTTGCCAACATTGTGTCTGTCTCTCTTTCCAGAATTGCTGCAACAGAACTGTAACTTCCCCTGCCCTGTGCTTTTTGAGGTACTCCCAGTGAGGCTCTCTAGTCTGGTAAACAGAGGAAAAAAAATCTGAAAGTATATGTGAAAAAAGGAAGAAGCCACATCTGACTTTTCACTTAAGCGTGAACTCTCTTTTCCAGCAGATTTTAGCTGAGGAAAATGATTCCCTGCATTTCTTTTCCACTGGGATGGGAATACCTGCCCCTACAGCTTTATACTGCGGGAGGATGCTCAGCTGAGAAAGGGACAGGCAATACAGAGCCCTGCAGCTGTAAAGAGGAAGGCATCAACAGCCAGACTCCCTCCAGCCTCCCTCCAGCTCTGCGGACAGACATATCCTCTGGTAATTTAGATTCAGATTAACTTGGTGACCCACCAGTGCCTTCAATGTTTGCAAAACCAGTGGAGATATGATAAAGGAAGGAGTTCTCAGGAGATGTGTGGAGCTTAGCGTACCAGCCCTTGCTGTGCTCCTGGACCAGCTGACCCAGCAACTGGAGACATGCTTAAAAATGGAATAAGCTTTAATAAACCATTTAAAAAAAATTAGGCAGGCTTTTCAAGGCTGCAGGAAGAGTGGTGTTCATTTTATTTTTAAATTTACTGTCATTTGCAGTAGTTTGATCTACCCAGCTTGTGTAAGCACATTTCCTTCTACAACCACTTTTTCCTTTTTGGACTTACCCATAATAACTGAAATCCTGACCGTTTTAGTTAATTGTCATACCAAAAGGTCCCCCGCTGAGTACAATCAGAGTTTTGGTGCAGAGAGAAATGAATAGCATCTGGGAAAGAATTTCATCTAATAATATAGAAGTTACTGGGTTTTTATTTGAATATCTTAGTGATTACCAGTTTAGGGATATGAATAGTATTTCCAAGATGTTCAGACAGTTAAACTGTGATATTTCCACCTCACCTGTTCTGCCCAATATCTTTTTTTTTTTTTCTCTCCAGCCAGACACTGCTCTTGTTCCCCGCACTGGGGAAGCCACAGCAAAGCCAGACAAACTCCAAAACAATTGGTTTCTTCCCAGCATCGCTGTTCCTGCTACACATGATTAGATTTCTCTAAAGTCCCTTGAACTGTTTTTTCCCAGATAGTTGCAATCTCTGTGACACCGTACCAAAAGGCGAGGGCTCGGGAGGAGTTGGCAGCGAGGGGCAGAGGGGTTGCTCGCCGAGGAGGCACCGCGGTGCTGCATGCTGGCTGCAGCCTCTGCTCTGACCTCCCAGAGCTCGCATGCTCACCGATAGAGAAGGACAACTACAACTTGCATGTCCTTTCTCTTTATTTCTGCTTGATTTACTTGCCCTAGATTTAAAACTTTGACTACTTCTCAAGTTGCTGCTTAAAAACAAGTTCCATATGTATTACCCTTCATCTGCATCAGACGCAGAATAAAAAAGAAACTTTTCCATCCTAAGCAGTGTCATCTGAATTAACTTGCAGGGAGTTCCTGACTGGAAACGCAGGGTTTGTGCAGGTCCCTTCTCTTTCTCTCTCTCTGAAACATCATTTTAACTCTCTGAGATGCTACTGGGTACCAATGAAGACAGGACACCAGTGCCATCACACCTCTTTTCAGGGATCTATGGGAGCCAATCAACTGAAAATCCTCTTTCAGTATGTTGTGAAAGAAAGACCTGAACGTCCAAGCATGAAACTGAGAATGAAAGTCAAACAAGATTCAGTGAGGATTTATTTCTTCTAATACAATCACTCAGGGATCAGAGGGTTTATCCATTTTTTCTTTAGTTGCCTTCAGTCAAGCTCTACGCCTTTATTCATCTTTAAATATTTAATTGCTGTGTGCATCCCAGTATCCTGCATGCTTCTGCACTGAAGTACCATTCTGGAGCCTGCACCAAATCCTCAGGTGTGTCCTCTCTAATTTCCTTGGAGTAGTGTTTTCTCATGGTAGCTGGCAGGTGATGTTTGTACTTTCTAGCCCTCTGCGGCGTCTTGCAGCTGGAGCTGTGTCTACCTGCGCTGCTTGGATTAGCGATGGGACAGAATATAATGGCACATTGGCCTCGGAGGGATCGAGGGGTGCAGCAGGAGGAAGGCAGTGGCTTGATGGAGTAGACTTCCCATGAGCACCTCTGATGGGTGGGCTCTACCTGACTTAAGATGGACATGTCTGTCTCTACCTTCTGCTTGTGCAAACAGAATGGGGACCTTTATACAACAGAGAGTTCTGTCTGCCTCATTAATATCATCTGCTGCCTTGCTTACAGTGACAGAGATTGTCACTCTCAGCACAAAACCAGACATTTTTGACAGAAAGGCATAATTTCTATTTAGGTACACTCAGCAAGTCTCAGGGAGCCTGATATTTACCACTGTTATGAGGTTCAAAACTGTCCATAATCAGACCAATGAACCATCAGTCTTGTGGTACAAAATCTTCTTAAATATAACTCAGTTCTCATCTGGGTCTGGTCTAGGGAAATTTCCTTAAAGAGCCATTTGAGTGCCCCCCTGCTTTTTTCCCAGTCGTCAGACAGCAGGAATCTGAGCAGACAAGTGACATTAATAGCACCGGTTAGGGACAGATCAGGTGCAGTACAAGTTAAAGAGGTGGAAATTTCACACCCCTGAAACTCAAGCCAAAGTTGCCATGACTTCTGCAATTCCAGCCTTCCATGCAGCACTTTTCAGGCACAGTACTTTTGACGTGTAACAGCTTCAGGTTTTTTACTTTGGTATCCTCCTGCTGCCTTTCCTATGTACCTTTCCCTTGGCATCTACAAAATCCATCTGCCATTCTGATCCCAAGCCGCTCCTAGTCAAAGATTGACGAAGGAATTGAAGAGCTGTCTAATTTCGGGAAGCAGAGATGAACCCATGAAGACATGCTGACTTTGCAAAGTTTTGAATGCAGGAAACAACATGCTCTTCTTCCCACAAAGCAGTCTTTGAAACAAGCGTTTCCTCCCTGAATTAGGAGACTTCTGCTGCTGACCTTATGGGAGTTCAAGTACCTTTGTTTTTCTGAGCATGCCATGCTCAAGTACCTTTGCTTTGGCATGGCCATGCAAGGCGCAAAGTCCAAACTAGACTTGTTTGTCTTAGGAAGTCCACCAGCTCAGCAGTACACTGAATCCTGATTAGAGCTCTACAATAAAGTTTTTGGTTTGTATCTTGAATTCTCCAGTCAATAAAGCAATATATTTCACATTCAGGTCAAACAGAAACATTTTATTCAAGCCTAGAAGACCTTCTGTTTCACTCACAGTTATTCAAGGATGCATTATGCAGACGTATTACCTAATATTAGTAAATTTTTCCTCTGGGGACTACACTTTTTGACCAATTTACAATTTCTGAAAACATTCACCAACCTCTATTCACATTCACCAACCGTGTTCGCATTCAGCAAAGCCTAGGGCAGACAGACACTATAAGCAAAAGTCTGATGGACAAGTTTTGAGAGCAGTAGTTCAATATCTCATTTGACCCCACATATACTGTTCAGTTCTCCAGTTTACTGTTCACAGTATTAAGAGCAAAGGGAAACTCTGAAGGGAAATGTCATGGAGGTTACACTATGTCCTAGTTGCAATGAAAAGCTCCCTGCCTAACACCCTGAAAGGTAACTGTAATATATGAAGAGTGATTTAGTTTCTCGATGTTTATTGGACCAAGTACTGCTGAATATAAACCCTCACTGATCATGGACTTTACAGCATGGGTTTATTTGTATCATTTTGGGAGACTTCAATGGCTTTTGCATTTTCATTTCATAATGATAAATTACCTGAAATCATTCCTCTCAGAACAGATTCCTCCAGCTTTGGCTCCTGCTAGGATGTTTCATTTTGTGTTGAAAATTGCCATAGAAAATTTCCTTGAGCCGTTGATATGTCAGAATAGAGTTTATTATCACTCGCAGTCCCAGCGTATTGGAGCTGTGTGAAAGGTTTTGTAAATAATATGACACGGGTAGGAACTCATTTGATGCTGTGATAGGTGGTGAATATTCCTAGCCAGGCAGGCAGGGTGAAATGAAGTAGCAGGAAGTGTGACCTTTTCTAGTAAGAGGCTTTCTTACTGTGTAGTGTATATTCTAATTAATTAGAAATTTTAGTGGAGGAAACAGGATTTCAGTGGCTGATAATGACACAACGTGTTGTCTTGTCTACGTGTTATTATAACTGCTTGTTGTTCATATACATCTATAATGAACTAGAAGATGGCTTCTGCATGCGGTCTCTTAAATTCTGTTTCAGGTCCTGCTACAAGTATATTTTTTGAGAGTGTATGAAAATCGCTGTTTAACACATTTCAAAGTGGAGGGTCGATCAATAGTTAGCCCAATCCACAACCAAAGGCAATATCACTTCTTCGATCACTTTGGTGAATTAGAGAGCTGACCTGCTCTGCATGCCAGTTTTCCCAAGTATATATTAAGAACTTTTAGTAAATACCAGGATACTTATAGTTAGGAAACTCGCAATCAATTTAAATGTGTTTGTTTCATCCATGGTCCCCTTAAAGCTGGTGGTTGCTCCAAAGCCCACTCTTGCAATAATCTGATAAGGGCTACTCTGTGCTTTATTGAAGCAAAAATGAGAGGTGCTGTCTGACAGTGCCTTTCTCGTAGTTAACAAATTTGTGTAAACATTGAAAACCAAGTCTGTACTGTCCTAAAACTCATACTCAGCTCTCATTAAAACCAGGCTAAATCCATTCGTCTTTCAGCTTTCAGGTGTATGTAGCAGAAGGAAATTAATTTAAAATTATCCATGGTTTGCCCAAGTGTTATTATCTTGGTGTCTAATCATAGTTCTTAATTTACATATGAGGAAATTGACACATGAAGAGGTAAATTTTCTCATTATCAAATGAATATCTGAGGCTGTAGCTATTGATTGCCAGTTTTAACCTTGATGTGTCATGTGTCAAGTTTCTCCTCTATGTAAATGTGTGTAGGATCAGGCATTAGCCACTGCTCGCAAAAGGGCTATGAGGCTACTGATTTCGTCAGATCCACGCCGCTGAATCTGAGGGAAAGATGCTTTCAGCTTGGAGTTGTTTCTAAGCTGTTTATTTCAGGTCTTGCATGCTCATGATTTGCGGTTTGTATCACTCAGGCCATTCCTCTTGGGCAGTTAGTTCTTCCAATTATTTTTAAAGACATTTTCTGCACAGCTCAGTTCTGTATCCTTTCCTCTGCTCAGGGGTCTCTTGACACTTCCTAGTGGTTTCAGCATTAGTTTATATGCAGACAGAGTACAGATTTAGCCCTCCTTCCCTAGGTTTTTGGCTCATTTTTTTGTCAGTGCATTTGTCATAGCCCAAGTGGTGTTTCCAACTGGATGCTGCTAATCGTTTACTATTCAACACAGCTAAGAATGAGATTTTATTTTTAGGTTCTGTCACTCTATGTCTTTCCATTTTAAGATAAATCCATCTCTGATGTCTCCTGTTTCTGAGCTACAAAAATCTGGGTTTCATTTCCAGCTCCAAACTGTTATTTCATTCATGTGTTAACTTAGTCATTAAGATCTCTTGCTTTTATTTATCAGACATTTCCAGAAGCTGTTTTTATTTCACTGAGCCCCAGCAGAACCTCTGGCACATGCTGGCTCCATTGCAGCCCTCACATTGCAAGAGGACTGCTAATTGTTGACTGTATTACTTTATTACCTACAAATAACCTTTATTTAGATCCAGAATGGTGATCTTAATGCATTCGATAGGACCAGTTTATCTCAGGGAAACTGAGGCATTTAGCGCTGGAGTGTGTGGACAACCTTGTGGATGCTGGGAGGGAAGGCATGGGAGGAAGCATTCTTTTACTTCCATCTTTCTACCAGCCTAAAATCTCCCCAGTAGAAGTTGTCTCTTCTGTCTTGATTTCCATCCAAATGTTTCTCAGGAGGGTAAGCAAAGGGCTGGAGAGTTTCAATATAAACAAATCTTTTTTAGACATATTTTCCTTTCCAGCCCTCAGTTCTGGAAATTATTATGATTTAATAATGTAGCACCATGCATTTTTTTGACTGATCTTTTCCCTAGTGATGCTGCAGGCAAAATTTAGACAAAGCAGTGAAGAAGAACAATAAAACAAGAGGAGCATGTTGGACCACAGCAGCCACAGTGACGGAAAACTGTGAGAGAAGTTTGATTTCTTGGGTGGCTCAAGTGAAGGCTGCAGAAGAGGTTAGACAGGTGGAGCCAGAAAGAAGAAAAAGAGATCTCATGGAGCCAAGCAATAGCGGGTGGTTCACTGAAAGCTTTGTAAATATTTGCAAGTTTGGCCTTAGCTTCAGATTTATTGAAGAGCCCAGATCACTCAAGCTGCACCTGATAGTACTGTGGGCAGCTGTATACAGCTTTACGTGCTATGGCGAAGCTTGTTCTGCTACTTGTAATAGCTTTTCTAACAGGACTGAAAAGCTTTTCTCCTTGTTGCCATTCTCTCTTTATATTTTATTTTTATTGTATTTCATGGAGGGGGGACTATCCTTATCTTGTACCATTTTAACGTTGTCATGGGAAACTGGTTTCAAAAAGGCAATTTCTCTCCCTCTCTTTCCCTCTTTCCCACAGATGCAAGTGTATCTACACAGCCTGTGCCCTGCTCTCTGCACCTGCAGCTCTGCCAGGAGAGCAAATCAATTAAACGCAGTCAGAGCTACCTGTATCTGCCCAGCAGTTCTAAGGGAAACAAAATGATCCCATCTGAAACATAGAGAAAGTTAGTTGTTTATTTGACTGTTTCTGTGTTCTGCTGAGAAATTGCATGGCTTAATGCAGTCGTCGCAAATATTTAGGACCTCAGACCCTTTATGGTCCCTAGTGTTTCTCAAGGTCAAACTTTTAAATGAAAATAATTTATAGATGACACTTTTCCTTCAGCAGGCGACTTACTGTAGCCTTGTGAGTTACAGGTTGTCCAGCTGCCAGTTTGGGGACTGTTGGCACAGACAATAAAGAACTGATTCAGGTGTCATAAGACAAGGTTTTATTTCTGGATTCCCCAGTGATGATTTGGGACAAGTCACCCCATCTCTCTGTGCCTTAGTTTCCCTATGTGTAAAATGGGGAGAGCCTATCTTCTTTATAAATCTCTCCGACAGCTACAGCTAGGAGGCACCTGATAAAAATGAACAGGGGTTGTGATCATTATTGCTACCATTCAGGCACTGTGTTTCCTCTGTGCATTTGCTGTCAGATTTATTCTTGGTGGCTGTGTTGTCACTGGTTTCAAATTCCACACTTTTAGCCTTTTGTCTTGTGTTCTGCAGCCTGGTAGAAATTTCCCTTCAGACAGTCATGCCATGGGCTCATTAACTCATTTAAAACCTAACTCAAGTTCTTTTGTACTTTTCCCCCACCCTGTCTAATCTCCTTTTATTCTTGCTTTATGTGCTTATCCATGTGCTTTGTGAGTGGCTTGTTTTCCTATTCGGCACTGTGCTTTGACGCTTGTGAAAGGTACTATATTAAATCTCTAATAAAGTGTGTGTAAGCTATTCATGTCACACTCTGCACTAGGGAGCACAGTCCATTATGCAAATGGTCAGTGCAAGCTTCCTATAAACTACATATACTCAAAGGGCACTGTCTTTATATTACCATCAACCAGCATAGACATGTCAAAGCAATAGGGAAGATATGGAAAAGAAGATGCTTTCTATCAGGTTCTTGCAATTTGTTCCTTTCAACAAGAAAAAATATCGTCAGGAGATAAAAGCAATGGTTTTCTCTCTCCAGGTTAATACTGGCCCTGCTGGCCTAAACTCAGAGAAACTCCTTGTCACCAAGTCCACTGGATTTAGGAGGTTATAGCAGAAAATGTCTCAGCCTCATTAGCCAGGAAAGCAGCCAGTGTTGTGTGGACTTCAGTGGGGGTTTCAATGGTAGCTAGGACAAACTGTGCCCTTGATTTCAGAGCTGCAGTCATTCGGACTGTATGGCGTAGAGAAGCCCACCGGTGTTATCATCCCCCTCCGGCAGCCAGGTAGCCCTGACCTGCTAACACAGGTGCAATAGAGTGGTCCAGATACTGCACAGATCCACTTTTAGCTATTCTTCAACGAATATTGCCAAAGGCATGCTAAGCAGGTTTCTGATGCGCAGTCCTTAATATCCACTGTGGCTTCCAAACCATCTCATCCAGTCAGGAAAGAGAGCCACATCACGGGACCTGGGGAATTGCTCAAATCCGCTCACGTTTAGTGTGATGCACACCCACAACAAATCCTTCAGAAATGGCCCATGATTAGACATATAAGTGATTGTCCACTGACGAGTTCCAAATAATGGACACATTTGAGAAAATTACAATCTGCTGGCAGATAGTTTGCAAACAGAAAAAGAGATAAAATTCGTCAGCTAAATGATTCATTATGGCTTCCTCTGACTTTTTCATGGCAAAAACAAACCGTGCATAGCTCCACCAGGCAGTTTCTGAGCTTTGCAATTTCTTTCTGTGATTGTCATGCATATAATATCTTATTACATTTGATATTAATGGCAGCGTGGTGCTCAGGTATTGAAAATCCATATGGCCTGTATAATATTTACAGTATGACAAAGTAATAAGTCACAGCGACAGCCTGCTGTCGTGCACTCCTAGCATTTCGCTCCAAGCAAACGCAGTGATGTACCGCGGTGTTTGTTGGGATGTGGATGAGTCTGGCTTTTAATTAGTTGGATTTGTGGCTTACAGTGGGGGAGCTGTGGAGGGCGGGCGTGGCTTTGCGCATGTTATCGCGGCATGAAGACTGATGGCAGAGGAATAGTTCAAGTGCAGCTTGAAGGCTGTGGTTGTTTTTTTGGCCTCGCTGCATGCTGACAAAGCAGATGGGGGAACACCATGAAAACACCTTGCTCTTTCTGGTGGGATGCCCTGTTTGGTGGAGATCACGGGGAAGGGAAGCGGTGCTTCCTTCTGCGCTGCACTGGATGTGGGAACATCACTGAGTAGCTGAAGCAGTTTCAGGAAAGCAGGAGAAAGGAGGACTGGGCTGTGACCCTGGAAGTGCTCAGGAACTATGGAGACCAAGCAGGAGCGAGGGCAGGGAGAGAGGAGTGTAGCAGGCAGGGTGCAGATGGTTGTCAGTGGCATCTTGGTAATACACCTGCCCAACAGGGGACAGAGTGTGAAGTGTGTGCTGCCAAGAATGGGGATAAGATGAGGATGCTAGTGAGAGTTTGAGCAATGGTCTAGATCTGAGAAGGAAAAAAAAAACCCCAAACCCTGAGATTTATATACAGCTTGGTCTGACTGTGTGTGGCCTGGGAGGGGAGGGAAAAGGGGGAGGTCAGGGATGACTGACAGGGACTGGACCTGAGCGATGGGAAGGAAATTGCTGTTGTGAATAGGAGGCAGAGATTGGAGGCCACAGAGACAGTCTTGGGGCCAGGGGGCGCGGGGGAAGGTCAAGAATACAGAGCTACAAGACGAGCATGACTAAAGCTCCAGCTCCCGGGGAGACAAAATGAGCAGCGTGGCTAAGTCCTTGTGACCCCCGGATGTGTTACGCCAGGTACCTGCTGCTTCTTCTTTTAAAAGCCATGGGAAGCAGTCCCCACACCTCTGTGCCTCACAACTGTGTTTATCCTTTCCTCCCTGCAATTTGCATCTCGGCAAGTCAGCCCTGCCCCATGGAGCCTGCAAGGACTCAGGGGCTGCAGTGATTCCTCACTTCCCCACACTCCCTTTCAGATGCAGATGGGGTTTTGTGCCATGGGGGATAGAAACCTGCTGGCATCTGTCACTTAGGCTTTGCTCTCATTTCCAGCCAGAAGATTTCTTATAATGACAGGAACTTATCAACATGAAAAACTTTCCAGAGACTCTATTTCTTGGGGGATGGAGTGGAAATGGGATCTCCTCCTCCAGGCCGTGATGGCCTTTTCCAGGGGACAGTTTAATCTTTTAGAGACAGATGAATATGAGACTCAATAATCCCGTAATACAAGCAGAAGATGAGAGGAGATGGAGAGAATTTCAATAGAGCAGCTGAAAGTAAAGAACCTGGAGCTGCTGTAGCTTCCCTTCAGAGTCCCTGCTTGATGAACCTGGGGTGGACCTTGTCCAGGGCAGGTGGTAAAGTGTTGGCTCAAGGGCAAAAGCTGCTTTATAATAGAGTAGCTAGTCCATTCCCTCTTTCACTTGCACACTTACGTTCCTTTATAATTCAGTTGCCTCCCCCCAGTCCAATTCCCCCATTTTTCTTGCTTTTCAATAACTCTGTCCCCTCATAGCTCTCAGACAGTGTACTCTTGCTTTTCCCTCCTACGCGTTCCCACTTCGTTCTGTACTCTTGTACAGGCTTTTCCTTTTCTTGGCAAGAGCTTGCCTGAGACCTGAGCTATGCACAAGGTTTCTGCTGGCTGTCAGCAAAGGAGAGGATTTCATCTGGGCTGTGTAAGGCAAAGGAACTGGATCGGGGGAAGCATACCACTGATTTCTGCTTTCATTACACTCATCTCCCAGTAAAAAACAGTGTGCCAGGCACTGAAAACCAACTGAAGTGTGAGTGTATGAGAGGACACTCATCGCTCACTGTTTCCTATGCTGTGACCCTGCAGAGCTGGTCCTCTCCTACGTGCCGTAGCACTTGAGGCAGGGAGATGTCCCACTAAGAACCCAAGGCTCACCACGTGTATGAGTTAAGGAAGTGTCACTTTGCCATGTCCAGCGCAAAATCCCTCTGCAGAAGAGCCACTGTCTGTAACCCCTACAGCAAAGTTGGGCCCTTAGGGTTGTTTTTATTCTAGTAGAGATGTCATGTCTGACAGTTGCTGTCACCCTATGATTAGATCAGCAATCAGCCCTAGCTTCTTTTGATAGAATATGAGCCCTGACTGATTAACAAAGTGGCCTTTGGCCTCAGGTTAATAACAGATTTCACAGCACTGCTATGGAGTAATTATTATTTAAAAAGGTCTTAGTGGAAGTTTGGTATTCTCCTACAGGCTTCTGTCCATCTGAATGCAGAATCGGAAAGTAACAATTATGGGCATAACCACCAGCTCAACTGGAGGTCTCATAGTCCTGATACATCAGTATTCTTGATGCATCTGTCACATCTCTGTATTAGATGGACTAATGTATCGGGTTTGCTTCTTTTTATAACACCTTGGTGTATTAATCAACGAAAGTATAAAGTTGTCTCAGTCCATCAGTTATCTGAGTTATCCAGTTATCTTGTGTATCACTTTCCTCCATCTGTCAGTTGTCTCACTATGTCAGCTAGTGAAGTCCCCTGGTAGGTCTGTCTTCCAGGTGTATCTCATTCCCTTACTTTTGATTGTCATGGAGCTATCAATCTCCAAAGCATAATTTTGTCTCTTTCTTTAGTTATCTGAGTTTATCAGTTTTTTGGGTGGGTCTTTTGCCTTGATGGCAAAAGTGGCAGAGACTTGTCTTGTGAATGGTGCTACACTATAAACACAGAGATCAGCTGCAGACCACTGACTGCAGCCTATGGACCACAGTTCAAGAACTGCAGATCTGAGCTGTTTATGCCTCACTGAAACACCTTGGTGCCTCAGGCTTTAGTACAGAAATCTCACATTACTCTGGTTTGGTACAGAAGTGTTGTTACTGTTACATCTCAGAGGGTCACCTGCAAATAGTCACTCTAAGGTCCAGATTTGTAAAGGGATAGATCTGAGATTCTGTTAAAAACCATATGGCTTGAATGACTTAGATGTCCAAGTGACATATTCAGAGTGATGTGTTGAATTAGGAGCTTAAGCTTAACTCAAAGTTAATGAACTTAGTTTCCTAAGTCTTATGTCTTGCAGCACCTCACAGAGCAATGCCTACGTGTTGCACTTAAGGAGCTTTCTGGGAGACCAACAGGAAGCTTGCAGTGAAACAGGGAACTGAACTTGGGTCTCCTAGTTCCCAGGCCAGCTTCCTTTCCTGCACCATCTCTTTCCCTGATAAAAAGAGGGAAACAGAGCAGCAATGCCTATTTCACCAGTTGTGGATATCTCAGAATCCAGACCCAAAGAGCAGAAAATGGTCCTGTAATGCCAGTAGAGAAGATATGGCAATCTCTTCTCCTACATGCTGAAAGGACCTCACTGAATGTGCTCCTTTACCTGCAGACCTCTTCAGCTGAGCAAATGTTTTTGCCAATTAAAGGGTTTCCTGCTGCTGTGGTTGATCCACACAAATGGAAATGGAGGGGAGGCGTGGAGGAAAGAATCATTAAATCAGCAGAACAAAGGCATGAGGGCAAGTTAAAAGACCTGATCTGAATAAAGGCAGCTCCTCAAAATATCAGCTTCTTTGTCCTGCCTGTCCTTCATCCATCCAATTCTCCTGAATGCTGTAGAGAGGCTTTGTCATTCTCAATGACATGGCGGGAGGAACCAGTCCTTCAGCACGCTGCCTAAAATAGCAACAGACAAGAGACAAAGTGCTCAGGGGTTCAGCTCGGTCTATGAATGCTCAGAATTTCAGGGCCAGATCTGGATTATTCGGTCCTCACAATAAGCTTCCTCATCACAGATACTTGGTGCTTTGTAGACCGAGCTATAAAGATGGCCTCATTCATGGTTGCCTCTCTCACAGTCATTATCTATTTAAGTTAAGGTAATGTGTGTTAGACAGGTGAGGTACCAATACCACAGTAGTACTGCAATTCAAAACTGGGCCCAAATTGCTAGGATATCTTTAGCAGCCTTATGTACCCCTGCGGAAATCGAGATCCATTTTTCCTCATCTCCAAAATTCCTCATCAATTAGACAGTCACTCCAGCATTCTTACTTCTTTCCAGGCTCTTGTACAAGGTTTATCACCACAATGTTTGAGCAGCTTCCAGTGTGTGAGTGAGTGACTTAGGAGCATCTGAGTACTGAGATTATTGCAGCTCTACATTTATATTATCAGAATTTCCCCTACTACTGCCTTTTTCTTCCATCCTTTCCTCTCCTATTTATCTAGTAATTCACCTCTTGGGACTGGGAGATATGACCTGTGAGAGGATCCCAGGCTAAAACTGCCAAGTTCAAGACCTATGATTGAGTTACTTTCCCATAACTATTAATATCAAACCTCCAAAACTTGTGTATAGGACATTGCAACATGCCCTTACTTGCATTGTCAGCAGCTTGCGATATTGGTACAGGACTTCCTGTCCTCACAAAACAGTTACACCAAGAGGCCTTTATATTCCTTGTTAGTGTTTACAGTGGTCTCCTTCCACATGAGAAAGCAATCATAAGCAATGCAATTGCATCACTCCCGTAGACCTTCTCCCCTCCACTGTCCAATACATCCTTTTGTGCATCTAAAACATGGGTCATGAGTGTGTGGATAGAATAAAATAAGCCTGCTGAAGTCACTGTGTTTCAGATGGATAGACCAGACCATGGAAAACAACATCTTTGTGCCATGTTCCTGCAACAATTTCTTGAGTTTGCGTCCCCCTGCCATAGCTAGCTACCTTGCATAGAAGACAGCAGCCTATTGCTCACAACAGCGAGATGGAGTGACTTTTTTCAGTCCAGTGGAAGATGTGGAGGTTCAAATCCCACAGATGCTTCGTTTTGGAAGCTGTGGCTTCTGCTAGAGATTAGGGGTTTTTGCCAATTCACGAGCAGAGCCTAGGAGGTACCTGGCTTGTAACTACCTCTACTTTCTGACCAACACGAGGGTTAAATGGGCCTTGCTGTGGAGGGAGGCTGTGTGTGCATAAGCCTTTTCAAAGTCCCTGAGCATTTATCATCGGCCTTGTCTCCCAGCTAATGAGCAGCTAAAGTGATTTTCTATTGCTTGTAATTCACCAAAATTGTTCTAACTGTTCAAAGAGCCAAAATTGACAGGCTAATGCGGCCGTTTGCCTGACTGTCTCAATGGCTCATCGAAGGGTGAGCTGATTGCTGCCTGGGTGATCAGCCGAGGTGCTTCAGACAACATCATTTCTGTAATACATCAACAATCTGAAAGCTGAAAACAAAGGCCAGAGGAGAGCAATCATCAGTCACAACGCAACGCTTAAGGCTAAAATAGGTCAGGGCTGAATACTAAAGAGTACAAGGAAGAAAAAAGTATCCTCTTATTCGCTGTTTTTCTTTCTCTCTCTCTGCCTCTCTGCGTCAGTCTCCAGGCAGCGTCCTGGTGGTTCTGGACCTTTCCTTACTTAAGCAGACTAGATTAAGGTGGAATTGAGGATGGAGTGGGCTGGTTGCGTATGCTGTTGCCCTGGTAGGTTTGTTGTTGTATCTCGGAAGACTGAAAGATGGATGGAGCAGCCACTGACTACAGGCGAGTGCACTGGAGAAGATATCAGCCTAAGACAAGTCCTCCACATGTTAGAGGTAATGTTTGCTGCTCACTCCCCTTCTCTTAGTCCTGGGTAATACGGCAGCTTCAGGAATGAATGTTCTCAGGGATGCAAAAAACAAGGTCCAACAATGCTAGCCCCTGGCATTTGAACCCTAAGTCAGACTATACTCCTAAAACTTCCAAAACATAAACCTAGCTTAAAAAGTCTGAGATTTTGTGTTTACAGATATACATGTGTATACATATATGTAGACACACACACATACTGACAGAAAAATGTTTCAGGATTTGGTTTCAGGATTTTGAGTTTTTAGAGGGTACTTAGGGTTGCATTTCTGTTGTTATTTTTCCTCCAATGACAGGAATTAGAGAGTTATCTGAAAACAAACCAGAGCACAGTTGGAAAGGCACAGCACTAAGGGTGCCTCACTTCCCATACTGTGTGTGTTGGTCTCTCTGATGTCCAAAGTGCTGTGAGTCCCTGTTGAAGCCTTGTAGTTGAGAGCTTCAGTGGCTCTGCTGTATGTGAATTCTCTGGTACCTGATAACATAGTTGACCTCATATTCCAGATATTCCCCGAGTAAAGGCATAGGGTCTCTGTCTTCTAATCAGCCACTATCTTCACAAAATCTACAGGAGTCCAGTGTGTTTTAAAGTGCTTTACTTTTCTCGCCAGCTGGCTTAAAAATGGCCAGCATGTTCCAGCGTTGTTGGGAGGGGATGAATACACAAACAGAGTGAGTGCATGACCCTCATTTCTCTAGGAAAAAAGACTAAATAAACCCTGAATCAGGTTCTCACCTGGTTGCAGGAGCTGAGGTTTTCAGAGAACTCCCTAAATGCTTGGACTCAAGAAAACATATCCCAAGAATAAATGGGAAAACTGAGGCTACAGAGAAGTCTAACCAAGCCTAACCAAGGCTTTCAGCATTCTGGATCTAACTCCTTCCTTTTCTTGGTCAGGACATGAGTAAGAATGCAAGCTTGTTTTTTCTCCAGGTGCTCCACTGCAAACTTAGTGGACCAGGGGATGCCTTTTCATCTGCCTCCTTGCAGACATAGGTGTCTTTACTGGAAGTTAAAGTGTCTGCCAGCGTGGCTTTCAGGATCACTGGAACTCAAAAGCTTTCTCGCATCATCAAGCGCAGACCCCGGGGAAGTAATTTTAACATGGTGTTTATGCACTCGGCCCTCTATATCTGAGCTAGACAGCTTGAAACCTTGAAATACTACTGCAATTCTTCTATGTCCAGTCCAGTCTCTCATCATCGTTAAGCTCAACTACAGGTGAAATTTGAAGGGATTTATCCAGCCACTCTCATCAAAGCCAGCCACTAAAGAGAACCCTGAATATATACCCCATGCTGTGTTTATTTATTCACCAAAAAATTCTTTGGAGTACAAATTAGTTTTTGAACCTAATTTTCAGTGTGAACTTCGTTTGGTGTGTAAAACCTGAGACTGCGTGAGCTGACCACAGGGCTGTCTTAGCAACTGCTGCCTTGTCCTCAATAGAAGGGATAATTACACTAATTTAGTCTGATAGAATGATGGCTCTGCCTTCAAACTTTAGAGATGACTGAGAGACAAACCTAATGCTTTTTAAAATCAGAGGTCCTGGTTTCAATTCTTACCATTGTGACCCAAGAGCAGGCATCAGGCTGTGACCTACAATGGGTAAAAATAGCCAGGGACATGTAGGATCAGGTTCCCTGTCCCAGGAACATGAATAACTTGTGCTACACAGATGCTTGGGATCTTTAGATACCATATGGTCGATCTGTAAAAACATGATCTAAAGCATGAAGAGACTGTAGCAAAGGCGTGATTTGAACCTCTATTTTCTGAATCCCCGGAAAAGGTGTTGCCTGTGGAATAACATAAATAGCACCACTAATTGCTTTTCTGAGACTTGTTTGCACAGGTCCTGATTTTAGTGATGGTTGAGGGCACTCGGGAGATTTCTTGAAGGACTTATTTATGTGCTAATCTTTCTTGGCTTTTAATGTAGATAGAAGATGGTTCATCTAGAAGCTGGAGGAGGAGCTGTGTTGCTGTTGAATTATTGATTTAAGGAACCTACCTTGCTCTGTTGACTACTGAGTGAACCTAAAGGTTTTACTCTCACTAGCCTAAAGCTAAGAAAAAAGCTAAGGAGAAAAGTTGCCAACATCTTCCTCATTTATTCAGAGAATAAATCCCTCTCATGGTAATTGTCCACATCTCCATCTTCTTTGGCTAGCTTGCCTTTCAAATTACTTGTTTTTATATAGTTGGATGCATAGGATGCTTATAACCAAAGAGAGGCAGAAAAGACAGAAAGCACATCTGAATAGGAGACTTAAATAGAAAGGATGCTTAGATTTAAAGAATTGTCCCCATATCCAATAGTGATGCATTAAATCACTGAAATTTCAATAACTCATACAGTATCTCCATGGAGATGTGCACCATATGGAGTTAATTAGTAAAACAACAAAACAATCAATTAGTTCCTTAATTAGTTTTACTAAGAAATGATAACAAACACAAACAATTTATTCAAACAAATGCCTGGACCACAATGATAGTTTAATGGCCCCTGTGAAACTGGCTCCATGCTGAGCCCCTTAGTGTTACTTTGATTGATTTTGAAGATATTGAGGGTAAATGTTAGCTTTGGTCCAGCCAAAATGTTTTGTCAGTATGATCAATTATTTACAGTATTAGAACACAGAGAGGAGATTGCTGGGAGGTTTACATAAAAAAAAAGGGGGGTGGGGGGAACGACACCTTAAATAATATGGTTGCATCAAGCCAGTATTTAACCTGGTAGCAATATGTGGGGATTAAGACAATAAGGATTTGCCCTGCATGCCACAGTATCATTTGATCCTAGAAATAAATTGGTTTTCTGTATCTTATCCAGATTGGTATTTTTGGTATATACATTACTTGGAGAAGACTGAATCAGGAATGCAGAGGTCATCCATTACCTCGGACGTATTCAAAACAAAGTGGTGCTGGGAAGTGGGATATTGGCAATAAAGCACTTGGGTACAGATCATGGAAGTCAGAATGTGCAAGGGGAATTTGCTGGTGTTTTGTTTTGTTTTGTTTTGTTTTTTATGCTGATATGTATCACAGGTATTTGTATGAGTTTTTTTTGCATGAAGGGAGGCGTCTCTACATATCACACCTGACTTCTACGGATATCAAGAAGGACTTGAGAGCTCTGGAGAATGCATTACTTATGCCACCAAGAAAAGTAAATATCAAAATTAGCTCCTTTGCTGCACTCAGGAGCTGTGATTAATTGCTTGTTAACAAGATGTTCAAAGTACAATGATTTATCTGAGTTTGATCAGGCAGATTATGGCATATAACATTTTAATAAATTAATTGTGACTATAGATATATGTTAAAATGATAACTAGGCCAATCTACTATAGATGTTTTAGATCCAATAAAGTTATTTTTAGAATGTGTTTATGTGATGGACTAACTTATTATTTACCCAGTTGCATTTTTATGAACTAACCTTTTTCTTTAAAAAAAAAGTCCAGACTTTAGAATGCTGTTTTGTTACTACCACCTTCCCCATAATTCTTCTTTCCCCAATAAATAGATCTCATTTTTTTGGAAAAAAAATCCTATCTTTGCAACTTTGGAGGAGGCTCAGGCCTTGCAGCCAGAGGCTGTGTGGGAATGATGCTCAGGATGCAGATTGTGAGCAGTCATACCCGGAGGGGGCACATCTGGCAGTGTTCTTTGGGGGAAACTCATCCACTGAACAGTCTCTCCCAGCTGGGACATCTACAGCAGGGGACCAGGTAATGAAAACTGCAGGCAGAGGGAAATGAAAACTCTTGTGTAAGTCATCAAAGCCGCTATCAATCTGTAGGCTTCATTTCTTTGACCACTGAAGTGTGTGTGTATATTTGTGTCTGTGTCTCAGTCTGCCTGCTAAACCGGTGAGCAAAATGGAGACGATGTCTCTTTTTATGCCCTTGCTTTAGTAGCTCCTTTTGCCAGTCAAGCAGGCTGTAGGTGGGTTTCCAAGGTAGCCTTTGTTTCAGGAAACTGATTCAGGACTGACTCCTAGTCTGCAAAGGAGTAGGTAGCACTATCGGCTTTGTTTCTGGCGCGTTGGCTATTGCTGCAGTCCCTGAAGATGTTGATTTAAGAAAAAACTAACACACTCTTTACAAGTCTCAGTACCTGTGGCTTTACAGCACCTTCACTTTGCTCTGCTCCCGTTTTTGGAGGCTATATTAAATAGCTATTCTAACCTTGTGGAAACAGCTTATTATTTTGCTAAAGAAGAGGAATAAAATGTCATTTTCAGGTTTGTGTAAACTAGATCTTCCTCTCGGCTTTGTCCTGCAGGTCATCGTGAGGTGCTCCAGGAATACAGCCACTGTCTTCAGCACCCAGCAGCCTCTGGTTGGTGGCTGAGTAGCCGAGGTTAAATCGCTGCTTGCAGTCAGGCTGCTGGTTAGAATGTAAATATCTAAACTTTGGAGAAGTGACCTCTGTTAAGTGGTTTAATGCAGTCTGTTGCCAGGGGCTCATGAATTCTGTATTACAGCAAGTAGTTCCATGAGATTGCAACTATCTTACTAATAATACAACCTCAGCGTATTTATCACAATAACTCAGACATAGAGAAAGTATAAATATCCTTGATACTGGGAAATGAACTGGCTGCCTATAGGCATCCTCTTTGCTTTGTTGATTAACCCTTTACAGGTGTGGCTGTCAGGGACTGGTGCAAACCTGGTGCAAAGAAACAGATTTAAAAGGATTAAGCAATGATGCTATGTGTCTGCACAACATACTTAATTCAACATGATTCAGGGTGTTTTACAGATGTTACCAGCAGACCTACAGGTTGGATATGAGAAGGCTTGCTCCATAAACTGCTGAAAAGCAGCCATTTGTGCATTTGGGGTAGAGCAAGCTAGATTTCTCTCACTGTGCAGTATATTTAGGAGAAGGAGTGAAGAAGAAAACTGTGTCCAGCTGAGGCACCATGAATAATTTCAGGGAGGCAGAATGCTGATCCTGTTGGTTGTTTCAGGCCATCAGGCACAGCACAATGCTTGGAATTGCCTTGTGCTTTCTGACGCTGTGTGCAGGACCCTGCTGGCCAGAGGATCTCAGATGGGCTGTAACTGGTATAAGGTGCTGAAAGGAGAGAATAATGACAGTGACCTTTTGAGAGTGCACTCAAAGATCACTGTCTTTGAGTTGGATCAAGCAGTCAGGTGACTGCTTTTCCTATACAATACATGAATCTGGATGGATCTGCTACCAACGAATTGTGACCAATGACCTTGGTTTTTAAGTTCCACCCCATTGCTCCCCATGACATCAGGCTCTTTTGTTGTTGTGTTGGAGGGTAAGAGACCCAGTGGACACTTGCTAAACATAACCACCGCTCACTGTATCTCAGATCACTCCGGAGGTCAGATGGTGCCTGTTTCTGGGGTGATGTTCTGGGGTGATGAAAGCCTAACTTCACAGGCCATCCACACTGGTTTTCTTGAGATAGATAATGTTCCTACTACATACATCTCCCCATACTCTTTTTTGGTTAAGGTCTCCGTTTACTTCTTTTTAAAATGAAGTAAAACTTTGGAGTTGCTGAAGAATTAGCACTTTTTGTGGTCATTTTACCCCAAAAAAAGGTCTTCCAATATTTCAAGCAGCAGCAAACTTTGGAGAGCAAAAAAAAAGTTTTTGAGGTTCTTTTCCTTTGAAATATGGACTGGATACAGACAGGAGAAGGTCAGGGCTGCGGCAGCTGAGACAGCAGGGGAGGAGAAAATGTCAGGGCTACTTTTTATTATTTTTATGATACTACTTAGACCCAATAAAATGTGTCAATTTCAGATATAAACAACTTGAGATGGGTCCAGAAAAAACGTGATGACATTATTGAAATGTGGACTGTCCTGCTGAGCCACATTTCTCACTGTAGTTTCGCTCTGTGATGGGTGCATGGACCCTTCCTCCAGTTTGGGGGAATCATTCTTTAAGTGTGCATTGTGCTTGATGCACGGATTTAACTCTTATGTATTTTTTTGTAGCGAGAGAATGTTTTCAGCTGTGAAATCCCTGTGAAATCGAGATTTCACTCTATGTTGAACTTCAGGCCCTCTGAATAACCAAGGCCCTGTTTCCAGTGGTGCAATGTGCTCTGCAGGCAGCTGGATCTTCAGCCGGAGTGTGTGCTCAGCATGCTTAGGGCACCAATCCTGCTAGATACTAAGCACTTCTCTACTTCTGAAAAACATGAGCAATCCTCATTGCACCTTCCTGTCTGCTCACTGAGTTTGGAGGGATGCTTCAAAGCAAGAAAGAAAAACTCTCTTTATCTACATGCGAACCTCTAATTCACATATGAGCGAAGTCTGCTGACAGGGAAACGGGTCCCAAAATCAGACCTGCGTGTATGATTTTAGAATGGCTTTTATTAACCTTTGTCATTTCTGGCAATACGGATTCAAGCTGCTTGTGGACTTTGCTCTACAGTGGTCACTGCAGTGTTGCCCTAGAGAGATGAGAAGGGGCAATGCCAGCAAAAACCTACTGAGATAAGAGGAAGATGAAATCTGTTTCTTTTGCCAGTTTTTCCACAGCCTGCCTACAGATGTACATTTGCTTAGCCACCCTTTTCAAGGCAAATGTTGGCTCAGGACATTACAGCTACATTACAAAGGGAAAGCGCTTCCTGATAGAGATGTAACTGTCTCTAATTAAAGTGCCTCGTAGGGGATCCCAAATCCACCTGACCTCGCCACAACCTTGTCCATGCAAGTGGAGACCTCTGAGTCTCAGAACCTGTCTCTTCCTTGTCCTTTTTTTTTTTTTTCTTTTTCCCCCAAGGCTCTCAGATTGATGAAACCTCAATTATCTTAAACTCAAAGCTAGGCAAACTGAGACAGCTGTCTGAGGACACGACTGCTGTTGCCCATTTAGATCAGACACTTTCTCTCTAATATTTTCAATTTTTTCCTAACATGCACTTTATTTTTTAATGTCCGACTTTTTTTCTCCCTGGAGCTGCAATCTTCTACACCACTGACAACAAAAACCCTTTTACTGTCTGTGGTCCATGCTGTTTTCCCAGCCCAGGGACATCTGCAAAAATAAGCAGCCTCACTGAAGACTGATCTCTCTTTGCATAAATACAGTGGTTATGGAAAGGTGTTCATTCTATTTTCCACAACCTGTCATGTTGACTTTATAATGAACCGGTTACTCAGCTCTGGAAAGCAGATGGAAACCTCTTCTGACAGCCCCTGTCAAAGGAATAGGCAGGAAGAAGGAGAAAAGAATTGCTGGATATGAACTCCTAGTACTTACATGGACAGTGGCAGGAACTGAGGAAAGATGTAGGTTTTGAACAGGATTTAAAGGCTTGATCAATCATAACAATGATGGAAATGCTGCCATCAAATAATAATAAAAAGATATATAACTGGTTTTACACCATCAATTATTTTCTTCCCTAGCGAAAGCGATGCAAAGGTGGTGTTTTGGAAACAGAATCAAGAAGCAGGTAATCAGTCTATTTACATACTCCAAGCCAAAGGGAATATAAAAACCTGAGGAAACGGCAGAAATGAGCATTAGTAAAACTGATCTAATCTCTGGTGTTATTAGTTGCACAAGCCAGGCTGTTTGATAGATATACATATATATTGCTTCTCTCCTCTTTCAGCCACGGCCTCATATAACATCTGTCATCTTGCTCGTCCCCAGTGACAGAGACAGCCCTACTGAGCATGCCCTGCAGATTCAGCTCATACGGGTTGTCTTCCCCAAGCTGTACAAGTATCATTTTCTCCCTGAACAGAGCATGGTACTAACAGTGAATTGTGCTTGCAGGATGGGTAGCTTATTCGGCCCTGGCACAAACTGAATGTGTTAGCATTTTGCAGGAGCAGGGCATGCTCACTGTACGTTATTAGAAAAGACTAGGCACAACAGGAGGTTGTGGAGCCTGAACCCAAGAGCCTTAGCTTAGTTTCCTAGGGAATTGAGATGTCTGTGATACAGTGTCCAGGCATCTATCAGACCCCATGTAACAATCTCAGAACCTGTTGGCTTACATCAGACAAACTTGGCAGATGGGTCAAGCTCTCAAAAATTTTCAATGCCTGTGGTTTTCGTGAAAGCAGACAGATGGATGGAGGAGAGGAGGAGCCCTCATAATATCCCCAGGTTGCAGTGTTAGCTCAACCCTTACTAGATACCAGAAATTTTAAAGGGGCATTGAGTCCTGAGACATAAATCCTTCGATTGCCCAGCTTCATTGGTTCTGCTGCTCAGGGAGCTGCTTCTTTAATCTGGCATAGTTTCTAAAATTTAAAACCCTTAGGAGACCTTCCAGGAAGTTTCATTCATGCTAAACACACTTTCTTTTCCCCCCAGATGATATAGTTAGAGCTGAAATCCCTTGAAAATAAAAACTAAAAAGATGATGACACTTGATGTGATAAATCCTAATGTTAAGTGGCAGAGGCAGCCGCAGCCTTCCTGATGACAATCAACAACCTCAAACAGAGATGACGACCAGCATTAAGCAGTACAGCAGCCAGATGATTGTCTTTTGTAATTTTGTTGAGGACCACAAACAACAGGAGGAATCCAGAGAGGGGTGGGTCTCCTACTGCACGAGGGCAAAGCTGCTGCTTTGTTGTGATGGGGTCCAGTTCCTCTCTTCAGTTACCATAAGGTCAAGGTCAAAGATCAGCACATACTCAGATGCCATCAGGCTAGTGTGATGAAGGCAATGCAGCATCTATAGCCAGCGTCCTGCCAAGGTTTATATAGCTGGCATCATCCCTCTCTGCCTTTGACTTTCCAAGTGAATAATCAATAACTGTTTATAGCTGAAGGCATCCTTGAAATTCACGTCTAGACCCAGAGGATGATACTTTACCCTTTTCCCGCCACGCCTGTTAGTTACACATGCAAAATCAATTGTCAGCATGAGATGATGGGATTTATTGTTATAGAAGTGTAAGGGGAAGAGGGTTCAGCTACAGTTGACAGAAGACCACACAGGAGGATTTTATCAACTGAAAAGCAGAGTCGTGGATGGAGGAATCCTATCCCTAAGTCTGGCTCCCACAGAGGTGTCTTCTGAGCCTAAAATAGCTTTTTTTGTCCTGCCCTTATTTGGCTACACTACGGAAGTGACCTGTGGGTTGTGCTCCTGCTGGTGCTGCAGTCCTTTGCAAGTAGCACTAAGGCTTGTGTTTGGTGGTAAGGTGAGGACAGAGGCATACAAAACCCTAGGAAATCCTTTGCTACGTGTTTACTGACCTGTTCCATGTATTCTGTGGATTACGAGAGCCTCCTGAAGAGCCCTCCATGAAGGACCAGTGGAGGGAACCCTGAGAAGGCACTGGAGGACCGGAAGTATCTTGTAACACTAGTGATTGCTACAATAGACAATAGGGGTGAACTCAAGATTTATCCCATGTTTCCATCAGCCAAATCAAGTTAACTAGCTCCAGCACACCAAAGAAAAGGGATTTTTGGCACAAACAGGGTTGTAACTAGAGACCACACTCAGGTGGCACAAGTTGAAGGGGAAGTGAGGTTGGCCTAGGGTGCATGTCCACCCAAGCAGGATGTGGGGTTCTCATTACTGTGGGTGGAGGTTGACTCAATAGCTGGCATGGATGGCTGGGGTTACTGTGCTTGTCTCAGTGAAAGGTGCTGAGACATAAATAGCTGCTCCGGACAGGATGAGGTAGGGTAGGCAGTAGGTCCTGATGGGACATGGTGAAACTCTGTCTACTTTAACATGCACCTTCGTACACATCAAACAATGAGACAGTGAAGGAAAACTGTGCTTGGAATAAATATACCACTGATCCTAGGAGAGCTTCAAAGGAGCCTGAGAGCTGGGTGCCTGGATCCTATAAATAAATCAGACTTGAACACCTAGCTGCCCCTAAGATACCTTCTGAAAGTATGAACCAAAAGCCAACACCCCCTTGAAGAAAGTCAGAGGAGGATTAGAGGGGGCAGCTGAAGGAAGAGAGCTGTGGGAAGAAGGACTCTTTTACTTCTTTGTAAGGAAAAAGCATCTGCCTGCACTTTAATCCAGGCTGATCGGTTCTCCTGGGCTGAGAGGGAGCTGTTTCTGGTGTGCAAAGCTGGTGTGTACAGACGAAAGTGCTTTCAAATATTTTTTAAAGAGCCCTGAAGAGAAATGTGATTTTTCTGTGAAACTCCTGAGAGTTTTTAAGCATGGATTTGTTTGGGTAAATCGTGAGTGAGTGCCCTCCTGTGAGCACATGGGAACGGCTGTTTAATTGGCCTACACCTGGTGTTGATTATGATGCTGCCTTTTTTTTTTCCTAATTCCCTTCACTGTATCTCATTTTGATCAGCTTCACTGCTGTACCTCACAGTTTGGGTTTGGCACGCCCAGTGTAACACATAAAGAGTGCTGGAAAAATTATGAAAAGGTCTCCCCACCTTGATGTAATTCAGTGTTAAAAAGCAAAGGCACAAGTTGTTCAGCCTGGTTGGGAAGTTCTTGATTTGGCTCTGAGAGGGGCAGAGGAGCTTGCTGTATCTAAGGCTGTATTTTCTAAGCAGGACTTCCCCTTCACTCACTATTAGGTGCACAACAATATTTAAGTGAAAACAAACCATGTCCCTCACTGCTGGCCATTATTGTTTACTGTGGCAGGCAGATGCCTGGCACGGTGTGCTGTACAAAGGCATAAAGGCTGAACCTTGCTGCATTACAGCCCTGTCATGCCTACCAATTAGTTGTCTCACAGGCAACTAATTGGGCCTTGATATGCCTCAGTCAATCTGGGTAGGTCCCAAGCCACGGTCTGGACCAGTTGTATTGGTGTAAATGCAGAGGGTGCTTTTTTTTTTTTATTTCAGTCAGATCTCTGGGTGCTCACCTGAGAATCAAAACCCATCTCATGTCTAAAATGGGAAGTTCCAGTTCTGGAATCGTATTTATTTGGCTCCCAACTGTCTCTGTATCTGCAGAGGCAGAAAGAATAGACTTAGGCTTGACATTGCCTGGGTGTGAACTGAAAGGGGGGAAAGAAGTACTAGCAGCTTCTTCAAATATTGTCATTTCATTTTTTTCCAGGGCTGTAGAGCTAAAATAATCTGGCTTTGAATTTGAATAGAAAGTGAAAAGCAGGAGAATTTGGGAAGGGGTGGTACTCATGCAAGGCATTAGCTGTTAAATTATAGCCTTGCTATGAAAAGCAGTTGTGTGTCTGTTTAAGTGTGTGGAGAGAGGTTAGAGTGGGGAGGGGGTGTGGGCAGGAAAATACATTTGATTTAATACACAGATTTTGCTCAGTCCTTTGGAGACCACTTTTGGTGCAAGAAAATAAGAAATTTTCAAGGGCTGGATTCTGCATAATATTTCAGGATTAAGCAAACAAACAAACAAACAAAAGCCCCCAACTCAACACCAATGCTCTGAGTAAGTACCCTTCTCATGGGCTGCTTTGTTATTTTCAAATCTGAAGCCTTTCCTTTCACACGGCTCCAATCTTTATTAAAAAGATGAAACATCTGGAAGTGTGTGTGTGTGTGTGCTTATGTAGAGATCCTCTGCACCAAGCCTATGTCTCTTCTGTGCTCGTTAACCGGCTGCAGATTCTAAATTAGGGTTGTGACTGGAGCTGAGATGTGGGGAAGAATCCACCTGGCGAGCAAGTCTTACTGTTTATTTTTCTTAAAGCCCTCAAAGTTTACTCAGCCGGTGAAACAACAAACCCCATTTCTTCAGCTGACATGTTAAAAAGAAAGAGAGAGGGGAAAAAATAAGCGAGTGGAGGAAAGCAGGGAAGGAAAGAGGAGGGAAGAAAAGAAAGGAGAAAATGGAAGGATTGCCTCAGTCTGCTTTGCTGGCTTTGCTGCTTATTAGATAGCACATGGAAGAACGGTGCCTTGTATTAGTTAAACACAGCCCTGTGCCCCGGGGGCATCTCTTTAGCATCTCGTCATGGGCCATTCCTTGCAAGACATCTTGTAGTGCTCACAGTCCCCTATCTGTATACATGGTAGATTTGGCGGCCCTAATTCCAAGCCCACAGCTGGGACGCAACCTCTCTAAGTGAAATTTGCCATGATATGAGATAGAAATATTGTAGACACAGCAATTTGGTGGACCTGTCACCTGCCAGTTCATCAGACAAAGCCACCAGTAGAACTGGTCACAGAGTAGACGGCAGCTATGCAATCCTCTCGTATGTCCCTTCTCACTCTCCTGACCCTCCTGACTCAGTGCAGATGGAAACTCTGATGCTTATTACTCCAAGCATTAACTTTTTCTTTGTTGCGACTGTTTTCTTTTGCCTTATTCATTTTGTTTAGGACTGAGAATAAGTTTTGTTCCAGTCTAGTAATAGCCTACAGCCACGAGCCAGGGAGTTGAGATTTCAGAGAGATAAAAAAACAGAGCAGAAGAAAATATGTGAAAAATTGCAATGACAAGGTTTCTGCTGGTAGCTTGTGATACGGAGAAATGAAGTCCCAGACCAACGTGCTTTGGCAGCTGAGAAAGTGGCATTGTCTATCTGGCAGACAGGCAGGCAGAGGGGCTGAGTTGGGGGGGGAATGAGGTATAGAAAACACTTGCAGGAAGCTGTACTATACAAGCAAATCTAAATTTTCAAGCAAACACTCAAGTCAGTCTCCTGTGTAGTATAGCTGTGGGTCTTGTACACAGTTTTCTCTTCTCTTTAACCTGGCGAGCCCTATGAACGCAAATAGGGAAGGTTGTTTTCATCTAGTCTGGAAAATACACAGGTCCCAAGGTGTTTGACTTCGTCAGCTCAGTGGCAATGAAGAGTGCAGAAAATGTTGATATACCCGTTCCTGTGAATTTGCAGGACCTGTAAGCTATGCACAGTCTTCCTCTGTGGAGTTCAGTCTACACAGTGTGTTCTGGTGTGGACTGTGCTGTGCTATGGCTAGCTCACAGGAGCATCTCTGTATTTTGAAAACTTGTCTTCGCACATCTTGGAGAAGCGCGATGCTCTGCCAGGCTCCAGCAAACTGAAGGTCAGAAAAGTTCCCTGTGGACAACACTGATAAAATCCTGCTCTTGCAGACAGGCAGTACCAGGGAAGACTGGGCTGGGGGATTAAAACCTCATTTCTGTTCCATCTCTTTTGGCAACCCCATTTCCCAACTCACAAATCGCCTTTGTTCGCTGCTTGTGCCTGGTGTGTGGCATTATCCATACACAGATACCAGGAACACATTGGCAGCCTCTGTCCTTCTCCCACCGCCCTACCATCCTGGAGAAGGATTTGTCACCACTTTTAGATGTGTGGAAGAAACAGCTGGATCACAGTTCATTTTAGGTGCACGTAAGCCTAGGGCTGGTGAAAGGGGGCAATTTGCATTCAGATATATACCTCCGTTATCATGGCAGAGCAGTTTCCCCTCTTGCTGTATGGCTTAGAGGTGGAAGTACCGCCTGTGAGTAGGAGTGAAGTTCTTTCTCCCTCTCTGGAATTTGTGTTTTTCATGGAGGTGATCAGACAGAAGTATCAAAACAAGGCTTGTTGATGCAGATGAGAAATGCAACTGATTTTAAGCTGACCCACAAACAGCTGTCCCCTAGAAGTTTGTCTTATAAATGACCTAGGCTAGATCTGAACCTGTGGTCAAGTCAAAGGAGCCTCAGCCCATTATCAAACCGCTGAGCTCACAGCTCTTGATATGCAATAAATCCTCAGTGGCAATTAGCCCCAGCCTCTCTGTATTTCTCCTGTCCCCAAGAACTAACCACATATCTATCTCCCCCTCAGTTGCACATGGTGTATTTTGGGGACCAGGAACCATTTGCGAAGAGCAGTGACTCTGCGTGGCTATAATAAATATGCTGCCACATTGATGATTTATTGAAGTCCCACCAGCACCCAATTATGTAAATCCAATTATCTGTTGAGGAGGCTTTGCTGAAACAGCTTGTAGTTGAAACACTTTATTTTTTTTGGAAATGGGAAAATTTGGTTTAAAGTGACTTTTGAGTCTTAAGCATTAGGCTCCCAGAGCCGAATATGGCTGGCTCACTTGCATGTCGCTCTGGAGGGTGGGTTTGTATTCTTTAATGAAAATATCTTTATCTCTTTCCCTTCACACACAGACTGAGTCTGGTGGGGGGCTGTTGATTCGTATCTTGACGGCGTGGCACATCTGAATGAATGCAGGTGGGAATAACAGACCCACTGCTGACAACAGACCCCAGCAGCAGGTCTGGGGTGGTTCTTTGGCCCAGATAACTTGCTCTGCTGTTGTTATAAGGATTTTGCGATATTGACAGAGGGTAAACTTATGTATTGCCATAGGTAAACTTATGGGAACCTTAAGTCGTGCTGCTGGCTCACAGTGGTGGCTAGATGTGTTGAGCTGTTTAATGTGAAGCAAAGCAGTAAAGTCAAACAGCACAGAGATGGTTTTAATGACAAAAAATAATAATAACAACACATTTATGGAAAAATTAAAGCCCTGCTGCTGCAAAATTCCTAGCTTTAGCAGATGCCATAGGGCTGTGCAGGTGTGGAGCTGAAGAATGGGTTTCTTCATGAGCACCTAGGGGAACAAGGCATCCACACACGTCTGAAAGCAAATGAGATCTTCACCCATACCTAACAAAATGGAAGATGAAATTGTGAGCGCACCTCCCCATTTTTCACCTGCACAGCTGCTAAGCAGATCCCAGCCAAGCTCCTGTATTTGCTCTTTGTGTTCATATCTCAAGTAGGACCTTTTGTCCAGTCTTTGCTAGAGGCAGAATTTGACTAAAGGAGGTGGCTCTTGTAGTTCCGAGAAACATGAGCACTGCAGGGGTGTGAAGAGGTAGAAAGCTGTGCCTGCACCCACTTCTCCCCTCTAAATAAGCAGCACCTAGTGCAAGTAACAGCCTGAGCTTTGAGGCAGAGGTGCTTTCCTGGAGGTGGTGCATCCTGAACACTTCATCACACATGTCAGTGACCCACAAGGATAAAGTGATGGTCTCCAAGCCCTGCTGGAGGCTGGGCTTGCCTACTCCAGACAGTGAGGCAGGCGAGCAGGTGGGAGAGAGCCAGGAGGCAGCCCAGGCCATGTGTACAGACACCCAAGAGGGGTTTTTTGGGGGGAAGGATAGGTACAGCCTACATTGGATCAACTGGATGCTTGGGTTTCAGGAATTTATGCTCTCAGGAGAGTGCCTTGCTGAGATGCAGTCGGATGTGCACGTGAGATAAGGCTTGTGGCCAATTTTAGATATGAGTATTTTATTTTATTTGACTTTCCTAAAGCAGAGGGAAGGTGTTAGACATCCTCACTGCTCCTGCTAGCTGTTTCTTAAGAAATCTGTCAGCCGTACTGACAGCAGGGGGCAAGCCAACTTTCAGCACCCCTGTGAGCCCACCGACACATTTTGGAGGCCCTGGTCTCCTACCAAAAGGCACGTTGGTTAGGTTAGCTCGGCTGAGGTAGGTTAGTCTTGCTGCCACTCAGGGCTGCACTGAGCCATAATCACTGTTATTATGCTAATGTGGGGAACATGGCATGCAGCCCTTTCCCCCCCTCCTCATTTCCCCTTCTGCATGGATTTACATCCCATGTGAACAGGGAAAAAAGAAAGGATTTATTGTTTGTGAGCATTAAAAGCAGGTGTTTCAGCCAAAAAGGGAAAAAGAAAGGATCAATTAACATGTAGCAAAGGGACAAAGATAACAGCAGACAGAGGAAACCTTAAGTAACTCAGCTTGTTCCAGAATGGCTGAGCGCCTACCCCAGCCTACTCCCTGCACCGCGGGGATGTACTCCCCATTCCTGCGTAATTAGAGGCTCTGCTAATGCCTATTCCTTCCTCCCCTCTTCCCGGGGCTCGGCAGGAACGGAGGGAGGATCCGCTCATTTCAGAGTGCTGGGGGACTGAGAGGGAGAGATCCATTTGCTGCCAGTAGCCCCATCTCATCAATTTAATCAAGAATACACCGGCGCTTTGTCTCCCATTGCGGTCCCCGCACAGCCAGTGATGGGAAAGGGATGAGGGCTAACCCTGGGAGACCCGCCAGCCACCCTGGAGGAGCGGACAGCGTGTCCTGCTCCTGCCGGTGTCAAAAAAGGATTTTCTGTTGATGTTGCTGACAGCGGGAGCTGGACTTGGCTTCCTCATCTCTCCTCCACTCGTCAACCTGTGATAAATCTTTCAGTCTGTCGAAACCAGCTCACCTGTTCGTGCCTGCTCAGGATGAGACCCGCTGCTGTTTCCTAGCTCTGCTAATCCCTTTCAGGGACATTTGAACTAATCTTTGGGACTTGAGTTGATCAAGATTTTTCAGAGTCTTTTAAAAGGAAATAACAAAGCCAGCCTTTTTATTAAAAAAAATGTATTTCTCATTAAAAGCAAGTGTTTTATTGAAATATTCAGTCTGTCCCTAAACCCTTGAATTGTAAACATCTTCCAAATGTATACTGACATATTTTGTTTACTAGCACCTGTGTTTGCAGTAAATGTTTTCATTAAAATATTTCACCATAAGTTTCTGAGGAAAAAAAAAAAAAGAAAAGAAAAAAATGAGTCTATTTTTAACCTTTCAGGATGAAAACAGTTTTGAATTGTTGTGTGAAATTAATTTCAGGATTTTTAATCAGCTTTAACCAGGTGGAGGAGGGAAGAGAAACAACTAAGGGACAGCAGAAAATGGCAACAATACAATTGTCAGCCTGGATCAGACTATGACTATGGCTATCAGCCTCTGACTATGGCTAACGCCAGATGCTTCTAAAGAAGATATAAGCACTGCACAACAAACAGATGTAGGATAATCCATCTCCCCCTCCCTCCCACTTATTCTCTAATACACACTGTTTTCAAAGAGAATTGTGTGAAGTCTTTTCCAAGGGTTTGTAGCATTAACTGCTCTAATTCTGGGCATTCTCCTTATCCAAATGAGTGGCCAGTCCCCAGGCAATCTTGTTAAATTCTTATTCTCAGAGGTTTCCTCTGGCAATGAAACAAACTGTGAAGAAATATTTCCTTTTATCAGTTTGAATTTGCTGCTTCTTAATATCCCATCAACTGTCTCTTTGTTCTCCTGTCATGAGACACAGAGAGCAGAGCTCCCAGCCCACCCTCTCCAGCCTGTTCATCATTTCATACAATTTTCCCATATTCCTTTTGCATTTGTCCCTGTACTGAACTGAGTATTTTCTTCACGTGGGAATTTCCTCAGATCCCTTCAGTGAACTCTAATTTTGCAGTGTCCTTTCTCAGCTGGGGTAAGCAGCACCGCATGCAGTACTCCAGAGGTACTCATGGATGGAAAAGGGTTTATACATGAATGTCCACTGAAATTCTTCTGCATCCAGCTTCTAGGGCTTTGGGTTTTGGGTTGTTTGTTTATAATGTTTATGTTATAATGTTTATAATGTTCATTATCTTTGCACAGAGGGGAGTGGGCTTTCCTGCCCGACCCTTGCTACTTGAGTTTTCACGAGTGGTGTGACTGTAGGCAATGATGCAGCTTGACATTCATGCCCTGCAGGTTGAAACCCAAGAAGAGGTGTTCTGGTGTGAGACAGACCAGGTAACACCATGAAGAGTCCATAAGGCTTTTGAGTGACAGATGACCATCTTGGTCCAGTTTCTGCTGAACAAACATGAAATAGCCTTGCAGCAGTGCTTTCACTAGGAAGAAGGGTTTGCCTCTGTGCTGTTTACCTTACCAACACTCTCCAGGCTGCTGAAGGCTAGAAGTAAGTGAAGAAGTGGAAGATAAGAGGAAGATCAAAGTATATGGAACAAATTAATGACAGTTTTGAATAAGAAAGAGCTTTAAGAATGCAGTAAATGTTGTGGGGTGTGTGGAGGGAGTTGTAACAGAGATAAAGCAGGCCCTTTAATAAACTAGAAAAGGAATAAAATCAATGATGGCTGAGTTACAAATAACACAGCCGAGATACTGAGCTCCTCTTTTCAAACTAGTCCTTCACAGAAAAGCACAAAAAACTGGGACAAACAATTAGGAAGCAATGAAGACCTTGTCAATAGAGCTGTTGATAAGGATCAGATAAAATGGATACTTAAATTGAATACTGTGGAATTCCTTTTTACTGATCACTCCTCCTAGTGATCATCCAGCTCTCTGGATCAAACCTTCCTTTCAGAAGCCAGCTCCCATTTGTGTTGATATGTTTGCTTCTTGCTTAGACTGCTCAGCAGGGCTTTTGGTCATGAGGATTAGACTGAAAAGTTATTTCTCTGATTTTCTTTGATGTTTTCAAAGGTGGAAAAAACCTTGTGCTCTTGAGGGTCCATAAATCTCTGCACCAGTTTAATGAACTCTTGGCTTGAGCCATTTATAATTTCACTTATCTATCTTGGCATTAAAATGCCCAGCAGAACTCACCTCATTCTCCCAAGATGCAGATTCTGGTTTTACACATATGCCTGATTTGGAAAGCTTACAGCTTCCTGGGTCTCATGTGGTAAGAATTCAGTCTTAATAATCATCACCCATTGAAGTCCATGGGAGGGTTTCCACTGAAGGTAATGGCAGGTAGTTTAGCCTCTGTAGAATCAGCTTTTAAAATAAATATTTGTAACAGAGTTCACCCTTTACGGGCACAACAGAGAATCTAGGTGAGCAATAGTCTTGCGCCTCAAAGGAGATACGGTTTACTGACTTTGCTAAAAAATGAAAAATCACTAGGATGTTATCAGAGAAATTGGGAAACTTTTTTTGCTGGATGGTTTGTAACTGTTTTAATTCTGATTTTAAACGGCGAGATCAAAATTAGGTCCCATAGGTGGTACTACTCTTAAAAGGAGAAAACGAGAGATACTGACAATTACTTCTGAGTCTGCCCAATTTCTGTTCCTACGGATGGGGAAACTACTTGAGTCTTAGCTCTCCCTTGGCCTCATACATGACTATAGACAAATAATGTCCCATCAGATATTTAGGTGTGCAAAGCAGCACTTGATTGCTCACTAAGGGGGTCCAAGTCAATGTGAGGTCAGGGGTAAGATCCTTCTGAAAATGAACATGGGAGGAGACAGCATTTATTTAGGTTTCTGTGAGACATGTGAGATGCACCTTGCAAGTAATTCTCCAAAGCACGATGGGTATTGACAGAGATGGAAAATTGCCAGCCAGACAACAAAGGAAGGGTGAGAAATCAGTGGCACAGTAAGCATGGTTGAAAACACCGTCCAACAAAATGCCAAAAGGGATCAATATTAGCACCATTTTTATTCCACATCAATCTTAATGACTAGGGGGAAGGCATAAATAAGGTGTTAATTCTGGTTGCAGATTATACTCCAGGGGAGCGATTGCAAACACTGTAGACAATGAATAACCCAAATGGACTGAAGTGGTCAGAAGTATGGGTTAACGAAAAGCTGAAAGCCCCCATGTTCAGACTGGATTTCCGTAGCCTCTTTTTCTTTCACTTATGCTGGTGTGAATCACTAGAGAAGTGAATTGAGTTGTGAATTGCTCTGTAAAACTAACAGGCTTACCACAGGCCTCCTGCATAAACCTGATAAATTCAACATGAACATTAAGTTAGTTATCATTGATTTCTGGACTGGGTTTAAATGAATGAAGAGTGAAGACAGTGCACTATATCTAGGGATAAAAAATCTAAAACAGAGGAAGAAGACCAGATTCAAGCTTCTGCCTGTTCTATTCCTGCTACAGAATTGTACTCAAATGAAGGCGAGCATAGGCAGTGAGCTGTGGGCTGGTTTTGAACGATGAATCATAAGCAAGGATGCAAAAATCATAAAACAAGAGTACCTAGTCCCTCCCTTTTCCCTTACAGTGGATGTAGACCATACTGTAATCTGATTTCCCCCTATAAAAATATTTCTTAAAACTGGTATTAAATATTTCATTGTTTATTAACAGCAAGAAAATTCAACAAAAAATAGTGCCTGTGATTTGTTAGCAATATTTATCTACTTTGTTCCTACACAGCATATCTGAGAGATATTTCACAGTCTTCTTTATAATGGTGATGCTAGAGATATAAACTGCGTTAATAGAAAAAAATGCATAATAGCAATACAAAAAGGGCTGATTATTAATAAAACACTGTCAGATTAACTAACAGTAAAGTAAAGCCTATCTAGTAAGTCTTGAGAGATAATTCTTCATTCCAAAGTGGTATTTTAGAGTTATGCACTAATAAAAAATTGCTTTAAACTTTCTGTGAGATTAAAACTGAATAGTTTTTTAAAATTGTTGGTAAAAATTCAAGTTAAAAATAAGTACTAAATAATAGACATCAGTGGTGAAATCACATTATGGGCAGATCACATTTCAAAGAAAGGGTGCTTTTTATGTTTTCAAGTGGCAAATGGCATCTGGTATCGCAGTGTCTTCCTTGTTGGCTAAACAGCTTTTCACCTGTGTGCTGACAATTTTAAGTGCTAGTTAGGGTCTGGTCTACAGCCAAATGAAGGCAATGGGGTTTTTCCCTGGCTTTCACAGGGCTATGAATTGACTTCAAAGCACAACAAAATATGGTGTGGGTGCATTGAGAAGACCATGAAGTCTGTAGCAACCATTGTCTCAGGAGAATACAAGTCCAAGGAGCTGATTTGGTTACAAATGGACTCCTGGCCAAGCTGCCCTCCTTTCTCCACAAGAAACAACCCAGGACACCTTAGTATGAGGTAGGAAAGGGTGTCAGACAGAAGAAAACCCGAGGGGGATGTTAAAAGTGATGGCTTGTAAGATGGGAGCAGGGAAGAAATCTGACCCCCCACAATACAGAATGTGGATGCCCCAAATCAGACACTTTAATCTCATATTAATATTATGAAGCATCCATGTGAAGAAATACTGAACATGCCTGTGAATTCAGTGGTATATCTACACAGGTAACTACAGCTGTGCTATACTGGAAAACTGCAGTTTATACATGCATTGTCCCTCAGTGAAATAACAAAGAGACAACCCACGCAGGAATCTGGGCAGTGAAAAATGCAAAGCACGTTCTTGTTCTGGTCTGCAACTAGAAGTTACAATAATACAAATAATAATAGTAAACAGTAAAGAGAATAATTTGAGAGCCAAAGGGTAGGGACAGTTGAAATAACTATAATAAATCATTCTGGGCTATAACTGAATAAAGAAAACCTGAAGATGATTATTGGCAAACACCTTACATGGGAGCATTTTTCCTGTATGAAAGAGCTGATGGAGGGAAATGTAGATCTGGTAGTTGATACCAGTGAAAGTAGAGGATGTAAAACTGGAGGCAATTGCCCTGCCACAGCAAGAGGGTGACCAGAGGAGTACTGATCCATGATAAAAGAGGAGGAAACTTGCCTTTTTCAAATTCCCACCCATGACTATTTTGTAAGACTGCTGCAAAATTTGAAACAATTTACTTGGTACCAGCAGAAAAGCTGCTGGAGAATTTTCACACAAAAGCTGTCAGTGCTCCTGATATTGGTTTCTGCTTCTCAGAGTTTCCAGGGTAAAAACTCCCCCCAAATCAAGAAACTCTCTCTTCCTACCTCCATTAAAACCAACCACCAAAACCCTACAGCATTTATAGGCTCTGAATCTGCTGAATTTGGAGAAGTATATAATTTTTAAAGGTATTTATTTCATTGTTTTCTGCCTGGGGACATTCCTGGTTGATAAAGAACCTCAGAAAGTGTATTTTAGCTTTAAGAAAGTTTTTTATTATAGACGGACATGACCCACTCTTTGGCTATTTCATGCTAAATGAGACCATTTGAGCATCCAGCCCAGTATGCCTGAAAAGTCAGCTGTGAGGCTTTGTTGCAACCACTATCTGTCTGAAGAAAGCAGGGTGGGTCCCAAAACTTTTGGACATACTGGAGGTAACAGACAGTTGGGTGCATGCTCTAAACTGAGCTGCGGCTCAGTACCTGACAGCAACCATCCAGCTTCCAGCTGGCCTGAGCACAGTCACAGCTTTTGTGTTTGCAAAAGGCCATGCAGAGGTGCCATCAGCTACCTGAGCTCAGAAGTAGTAGGTAGGCTGCTAGTGGGGTTGATAGCCTTCTTCTACCACAGGTTCAACCTTTTTTCTTAAAAAAAGCACGTCAGACATTTATATGTCCTACATTTGGTTCTCTGCTCTCCCTCTCAAAACATGGTCCTGTTACATCACAAGCACCTGGCACTGGGACAGATATTGTCACTAGGCACTGCGGCGAGGGACATATCCTGTCCTTTGCCCTGAGGCGGTGGAATGGAGGCATTCTCCACACTGGGAGATGAGAACGTTTAAAAAAACCTGTCAGCCCTTACCACAATTGTTCCCCTCGGCAGTTCCAGAAAAAATTCTTGAATACAACTTGTTTCTGAAACTTGTGTTTTGCTGCCCCAAGGTACTGACTGTTTCTTAGGCACAGTCCCAGAAGACTCAATAACAATAGACTGAAGGAGGTGGAGTTAGAGGAAAAATAAAACAGCTGGGCAGATAGAAGGATGATGGGAGTGGAGAGAGGAGTCTCTGTTTTGCCTAGTGTTCTGTATTTCTTGTTGCTGGAGTTCCAGCAAGCAGGTATTAATAATAAATAAAAAGAATTGTGAAGGTTATCAACACTGACTCTTTCCCTCTTTCAAGCAGATCTCAAGTTCTTTTTATTGATTATACACAAACTTTACCACATATGGAGCAGTTCTCTGCTGCCTTTCAAGGAAGACTGTAGCTTGAGCAACCCAGGCCAGAAACTGCTCATTCTCCCCCACCCTCCACTCTCATTTCTAAGAAATAAAAAGCTTTTGGAGTCCTGGGAAAAGTGGCACCAAAAATGCATGTTTTTGTCTTTTCAATTTGCTAGTTGACCACTGGGCTTTTGATGTCATTTTAACACGAGAGACATCATATTGAACAGCATTTTATGATGCTGTTCCTGTAACAAACATGAGCCCATCGTCTTTGTGCCTGGCTCGGGGACCTGGCTGTGAGACTTCACCTACAGAACTAACAGCTAGCAACCAGATTATGTGCAAATTGTTGTTAAAGAGAACGCAAGTATCATTTATTGCATATCCTATTGTATTCTGCACCACATGCAGGCACTATCCCTGTCCTCTTTTGTATAATTGTAAATTAGCCAGAGTCTCAAATGAAAGGATGTTGCAGGTCAAAGCCAACTCCTAAAGTGGTAGAACAATGCAATGAGCTATTCTGTTTTGCTCCTCCTCTGGCTTTAATTTCAAGGGGCAAGAGGATGGCATGGAAGCAATTGCCTACTTCATTTGCAATATGAATGAGACATCATGAAAAGTACCAGACTGAGAACTTATAAGAAAGCCTTTCAGAGTGATCTGGACTCTTCCCCTCAAGAGGAAGGGAAAGACAAGCTGATAGTTTTCTGAATGCTGTGTGGTAAACCGAATCTCTTTTCTCAAGTCATGAATTTTGAAAATGAACTGCAAAGTATCCAAAAGGAGAAAAAGACTAAGATTTGATTATTTTATGACCTTGCCAAATGGATACTTACAGATTGGAGGGGAAATGTGTGTGTGTGAGAAGAAGTAACAGATTACAGCATCACATGTCCCAAATATTTGCAATTGCTTCTCCTATCAAGTCTTTGATACCCGGTACAGCAAGTTCTCCCCTTCAGCCACAACCTCTCCTATATTTGTATCACCTCACACATTGATGCTGGGAGGAAGAAAACAACCTTAAATTGCTTCCAGCCAGGTTTCTGGTACCCTCAGGCTGGGTGGTGTGTCTCTATCAGAGGCATGAAGCAGTGGATGTGTCACACATTTCAATATCGGGGCTATTGTTGACATGAAATACCATAGCCTGCTCTAAACGCTTCACCAACAAGAGCCTACTGCTTAGCTAACAGAGATCCTGTAGCATCAGAGGGAGAGATGCTGGTGTGACACAACACAGCCCTGAAATGTGTTAGGAGAAATCCAATATCACAGAATTTATATCTGCAAAGTTCATCTTGTATTCTTCCCCCCTAGATGCTTTCCTATATTTCAGGCCTGTTGAATCGATGGAACCAAGGGGCAGTTTGTCGTAGCACCCTGTAAGATGATATTAAATTCTTGCTTTATTGCTAATATCAGCAACTTTTTTAGACTGAGACAAGAAAGAAAGACAGAAAGAGAGAAAGGAAGAGTGTGGGAGAGAGATGGAAGCTACAAGATGTATTGCTTATATTGCTGAAGTCTTAACTAGGGAAAAAAGGCAAAATTCAGTTCCATAAAGCTTAAAAACAGATGATGTCCCCATTCTCTAGCTCTGTAGCAGTCCTTTAACAGCCACAGCTAAACTGGTAGTCAAAATAAATGTTAATTATGCTGTGCCAGGGTAGTGCCCTGTGTGGCTCACGAAGGCCCTTTGAGCAGGAGCCAAATGATTTCTGAGTCCTGCTTTGCCGCTCTCCCACTATCCCATCACTGAAATCTGTTGTCTGGGTCCCTCGTTGTTGCAGAACACAACATCCAGCCCACTGACTGTTGTTACCACAACATTTTGGGTCCCAATATGTCTACGCTATGCATAGATGCTATTTCTAGGCTTCATGGGCATTCTGCAAACCCCTTACAGCCACAGTTCCCACAGCATGTTGATAAGAAAAGGAGACATGGCCTCACTCTACACATCTGGACAGTTTCACTGAAAATCAAGGGGATTACTAGTGTGGTAAAGAATGCTCTTGGCTGCTGTGGACAGCAGCACCAGGGTTTGTGTTGCTCACAACCCCTTTTAACCCACAATCCTAAGTCCTGCTAAAGAGCTGTCCCAGTACCAGCGAGACTTGGTCCCTAAGCATTTGAGGATTTTCCATTTTCTCTCTGCCCAGAGCTTAATAGCATTTCCCTGTTGTGAAACCGTTGCGAGAGTAAGGCTTAGATGTGAGGATGCCAGGTACTGCAGAAGCAAAAGTCCTATCAAAAGCCAGAATTTCTCAGTAGCTCTGCTGTGGACCCGGGACCAGCCCACCACAAACAACCCCCTTACAGTTTATTTTGAAAATGACCTGGTATTGATTTATCCTGCAGAATTATAATCATAAGCTGTAAGAACGAGTTGGCAATTAACGCCTGCAGTTAATTTATCGCTGGTGTAAGCAGGACTGACTCCTAAATCACACAGAATGTCTCCCATTTACATCTGTGATGAATTTGGCCCACCAAGTGAGCATGACTAACTTCTGGGCTCTCTGTGATCTTATTAATTCACTGCAGTGAGATGGTTATTATGCAGTATGTATCCGATTTGCTTTCATGGCAGTTGCATGGCAATTAGAGTCATTTTGTGTAAAAGGCTTCCTCAGAGATGGCATCAAGGCACGGGCTGGATGAAATGGACACAATCTTTGCTGGATATAGAACTAATATTAAGCATGATGATAAAACCCAAGGCTTCACTGGGTTTTTTTAATTGCTCTTGGAGCCCTAAGAAATATTTTTTTTCCCTGGTTAGAACCACAATAATATTTCATTCCCACTGCTTACCCTAAAAAATGGATTTCCTTTCCCTTCTCAGTTGGTGATTTGTTTTGCATTAATGCCTTTCATAACTCATACGTTTCACCATTAAAAATTAATGCTTGGTGCTGACATAAACAAATGAAATTTGTATTATTAATGTTTTACATAGGTAAGACTTTGTAATAACAGATTCATCATAACAGACTGTTTTAATTAAAAGACTTGCTCATTCCCTAAACTGATTTCAGACATAATTTTGGGCATTGGGAAGAATGTCTTGTACAACCGCCTGGAGAGGAGTGATCAATAAGACCTCAGAAGCCATTTTTGTGAGTTTGCACCTGAGTTCAGACAAGGGGTCTGCTGTCTAGGTTATATTCAATGGAAAGAGCAAGTGGGAAAGGCACTGGTGGTGGCTTTTGCCTTGGTGCAGCTTCAGGCCTCTACAGCCATTAAAGTTTCTGCCTGAGGTCCAGCTAGACATCGGACATCGTTTTGCTGCGTGGGAGCACACTGAAGGTGATAAAACACCTAAGTGGTGGGACCGTGCTAAGGGTTTGACTTCAGGTCTGTGGCCTCTTTTCCAGTTGGCTGGAAAACCATGTGCCTCTCAGGATAAATCTCGCAAGGAAAGTTTGCAGGATGATCTCCAGGCTAGCCTTTGGAAGTACAGATCTAACTTTGCAGAGATGAATGTGAATGGGTTATTACTGCTCTTAGGGTATAGTACAAAGCTTCTGGTACCATCCACAGCTCAGTTAAAGACATACTCTCCACTGCTGCACTACAAAATTGGACATTAGGAAATAGAAGGAGAAGCAACAATTTCAGTTATAACCTGCCTCAATTTAGTTTCCTCTAACAGAACAGTGCCTACATGAAGTTCATGTTAATTATAATGTCAAGCAAACTTTTATTTGAAAATTTCTCATTAAAAATTTGCTTCTGGTTCTGAGGGTAATAGTGTTGACTGTCCAAGAGAAGAAAACCTTGCTACTTACCTGCGAGGCTGCAGGTGACGTCTCCATAATATGGCTGTATGATATATTCCTAGGCAAATGAAGCTCTGGTTCAGAATAACTCAGTGTAAACTCCATTACAAAGCAACGGTAATTGTTCCACAAGACAGGACTACAGTCCTACAAAATTCACAAAAAGAAATTCAAACACGTTAAAGCATGGAGATGGACAGGTGCAAAAGAGAATGAAAATAGGAGCACACTTTATAGCAGAACTGGGAGCAGTGGTACAAAGCGTGCTAATGACAGGGAACAGGGTGATGGGAAAACATCAAGGGGGGGAATTTCTAAAGCCCAATGCACTTGCCTTACTCTTCCCCTGTTGAAATCAATGGAAATGTGCAGTTCAGTTTTTCTATACTAGTGAGTTCAAGGGGAGCTGAATTAAGCCAGGGCGCTTTTAAGTCACCCACCCTCCATATCTGTAAAGAACAATTGGAAGAGTGAAGAGCTAAGAATTGAAACCATTGTAAAAAAGCCGGCCCTAGAAAATGGTTCTGGGAAGCCAGGAGTGCTAAAAAGAAAAAGAGAAAGATGATAAGAAGAGACTATCTGTATTGGACATCAGGAGCTTATAAAAGGCTGCGGGATGTAAAATGGCATCACTCTGGAAAGGACACGAAAGTGATGAAGTGAAGAGCAGGGCTATATGACATGCTCATTAATGGGCAAGATGACTTAGGCTCTTTGGTTACCTAGAAGCAGTTGATAAAATTCCCCTCTCCACCTCCTATGGCTCCCATTGTGACCAGTGCAGCCCCACACAAACCAGTGCAGACGGATCCAGGCAAAAAATGGTATTGCAGAATGGAAAAGGACATTTGTGCGTGTCTAACATGGGGTGGGAATACAGGTGTGTACAGACCAGAGGTGTGTATCTGTCTCTGGGTCTGACTTTTACTATCGGCATCAAGAAGTTTAAGTGTAGCCTAGCCCTTTGATATATGAGATTTTTACATTGCAAGGGGCTTTCCACTAAAAAAGGTTAAATGTACTTTTTGCACCTTTTACAAGCATGTGTTGCAGCTCTGCAGCTGCGTGTCTAGCATGAGATTGCAGCCATTTCTGCAGTCTTTGTGCTGCTGAACCTATTTAATTAGATGGAATTGAATTGAATCTGCTAAGCAGTTATTGTCAAGACTGCTTTCTGTGCACGGATACATTGTTCAGGAACCCACAGGAGTGCTATGCTGGACATGGGAACATTGTGCCTTTGGTTGAATCCCAGCCAGCTCCACAAAGCAATGGCAAAATAAGACAGAGATTTCAGGCACTAATCTCAAGTCAAAAGTTAAAAAAAAGAGGCATATTTGCCCAGGTCAGTGATCACGTGAAAGGTAATATGGTCCACTTCTGCCTGAGGCGGATAAGGAAAGCTGGTAGTGCCTGGCATGGTTTCTCCTAGATTTCAGGAGCCTGAAAACAAGCTCTCCAAAGGACATTGCAACGGGAGGGGACACGCTGCCCCCCACGAGGAACCCAGGCCTCCCCCGTTAACAAAGAGCTGCTAGACAGGAATGGGGGTTGAATGGCATGCTGCGCAGCAGCCGCAGCTTCATTTATTTGATAGGGCTGTGCCAAGGCACAGCGAGTGTTCATTTTCCTAACTTTGCATCAATAATTAATCAAAACTGGTTTTACATAAGCCTGAACATAAAATTATTAGCTCCTGGAGGTTCTTCCAGCAGTTACAGCAAGACCTCTGTCAGCAGCTTCAGAACTGATGTGCTTTAAAAGGAGAGGAACATTGATAAATTCTCATTTCTTTCCCCTGCTGTTGCTCACTCAATCAGCTCTCACCTCATTCTCTTTTCCTCTTGTGTTTGGAGGGGGGAAAATAAGAACCAAGAAAGCAGGATTCAGAACAGAAGGGTGAAGAAGGAAACTTTCCCTCTTGATGAACACGAGAAAACTGGTTTGCAGAATAATGCAATAAACTGAGCCTTTCCTCAAATCTGGGTGTGTTCTTGGAATTTCAATTAAATTGTAAGATCTCTGGGGCACAGTCTAGCCTTTCTATTCTCTTTCCTTAAGTTGTTTAATGTGACAGGGTGTTGATCCTTGGTTATTTCTCTGAGGTGCTTTTGTGGTAAAAATAAAACAATAAAGAGAGCATTATATCTGGACTTGGCTAGTCTCATGGCTGGTACAGCGTGAGCTGAAATGGAGGGCTCACGCAGTGAAAGGACAAACCTCTAGTTCTCAGGAAAAGCATTCATTGCTTAGGTTTGTGGCTTTTGTGGTCTTTGCTGAGCTTTTTTGGGGGGAGCATCCTTGAGGTCTATCCCTCTGCTCTGTATCTGCAACGGGCAGTTCAGAGCAGAAGGTTAACACTCTGTGCAATTAATTATTGTCAGAATTCCCCCTTTCCCCCTCTACTTGCCATGGACAGTCCCGCTCTCCTTAGATTTGTGGAGACCTTTGATTTGTCCAGCTTTGTGGAGACCTCTGAGACACGCCTTGTCTCTCTGCATGGGACTGTGAACATCTGAACTTTGTCAAACACTTTTAATCTCTGAAGACCTCTAGTCTCCTGTGGAGAAAGTCTGGGGTTTTCTTAGGAGTTTTCGAGAAAGTTTTGATGATTCAAGGCCAGATTCTTAAGAGATGAAATTCAGCATCATTCCCCTGGCTTCAGGGAAGGGATAGCAATTTGCACCATATTTATTGGCCCATCCATCTCAGAGTCTCTACAGCATCCAGCCTTTCTTGTGGCCATGTCCCACGGTGTGGAGAGTTTGAGTCACTTCAGAGCTTTTGCAAGTCAGCTGCTGAACACATTGCAGTAAATATGTTCATTAAAAATTTAATTCCTTTCTTTTATTATTTCTGAACCCAGTAATGCATGCATGTAGGGTGCAATTGTCAAAGTATACCTGAAGAGTTTAGAGGTCAAACTTCCATTGAAGTGAATAGTAGTAAGGCAACCAAGTCCTTTAAAAGATTTCTTCCCACTGGTTTATCCTTCAGGATTCACTCCACAGGATGATAAAGATTTTAGACTTTGGACTGTTGGAAAACTGTCTCTTCACTGTTTGTACTGTGCAGTCAGTCAGCTAAGGCACTACCTAGTTCTTCTTGCTCACAGTGAAACAATGAGAGAGGTGAATAATGAATAAAAATATGAATTTTCAGAATTTCAAAAGCAGAAGAAAAGAAACTCTGGAGTTTTGCAGGATCCACCTCAAACAGCTGATGTTTGTATAGGGACCTGAAAAGAGGATGAAACCCAGCCTTGCAAAACACAGCAAACAAACCCAGGTTCCCTTAAATGTGAAAATACGCATGGGAAAAGAAACAATGCTGTTGAGATGTGTATATATTTCTCCTCAATTGCTGATCTGTTTCCTCACAGTCTTCCTGACAGAACTGCATGCTATTTTTCCTTTTAATTTCCTGAATACAGTTATTAACTGGAGTACAAATAAATAAATAATCATGATGACAACATGTAATTTCTTGCAATGAAAACTTGAGATACCAGTTATTTGCCAAGATTAATCTGAATGTTTGCAAGTCTCTTTCTTCAGCTAGATGGAAAACAGGACCTATCACCAGGGTTCCTTTCATTTTCCTGCTTTTTGCTCTTTTAATGACCACGTTCCTATTTTTTCCTTGCCTGTAGTAGAAAACCTTCTTTCCGATAAATCTCTTTTGTTCCTCCTGAGACTCTCCAGCAGTCTGTCATGAGCCCAGCAAGGAATAGCTCATTTCTGTCAAGAGCTCCATATTAAGCATTAAATGTCTTCTAAAAAGCTGTCCTCATGACAGCAAAGCACAGGGTCACACTTGTTTGAACAACAATTTACTCCCTTTCATGACAGAGTGAGAAGAACTGCTTGGAACTGGAGCTCAGAGTGGGAAAAAAAGCCTCGTGACCCACTTGCCTTGAGATGCTGGCATGGTACGATAGGATACTGTGGAAATGAGACTGCATTATGGGGTAGTTGAAGGGAAATTAGATGCCTTCGTAACCACCTGAGCAGCACCATCACTCAAAGCCGAATGGCTCCTGCCGCTCCTGAAATACAACATGTCACTCACTCACACAGAGTGGCATGGCAAAGAGCGAATGACATGGGATGGCATCAGTCTTCCTTTCTATCTCTGCTGCACACTTAAACTGGTGCCTAACAGGGAGTCCAAACTGTCTGTTAAGGAACCTCTTCTAAAACACCTAAAGATACCACAGATATCTAAAGCAGACTTAAGGAAGAACTCTATTCAGAGGGTTCACTCATACACTAAGCCAGTGGAAGATGGACCGCAGCTGGTGTTGGGTTAGCTTTAATCATCATTCCCAGCCTTTCCTCCATCTTCTGTTCCAACAGCTTTACAAAGCTGACACCAAAGATGCTGAAGATGAGAGAGGGACATGGTCACAGGATGGCATTTTCCTTCTGTTCTTTCTGACACTGTGTTTTTGTCGCTATTACTAAAAAACAGCCTGGCTTCAGGCAGCGTTTAGCATCTTAACTAAAAGATCATCCATCTTTTCTGTATTGCTGATGGGTGACACCTGTGCATGATACTAATAAACAAAATATTGCAGAGCTGTCAAGTACTGCAATGTTACTGGTGAGGTTTTGGGGACTGTGAGTAGGCTCATGGAGCTCTTTCTGTCCTACTAATCTTCTTGCTGATCTGATCTGACCTGCTGACATGCCTGCGGGTCATTTCACCCCATAGGTGCGCAGTACAGCAGCCTGGCTTTACTTCAGTACTTTGTTAGGAGAAAGAGCGATACCACTAAACGGAGAAGTAGGCTGTGCTCCCTCCTCCTGTCTCTTCCCTGTGTAGAGAGGTAAGGTTTGGTAGAGAGCAGCACCCTTCCGTGACTGGAGCAGCGTCACTGGGGATGACGTGATGCTGAGTAGTGCACGAGGAGGCTGATGACCCAGCAAAAGCCTAGTTTCACAAAAACCCTAGTCCTATCCCTCCCCTAGCATTTCTGATATCATTCAGACTTGCGAGATTTGCCCATCGCTCTTCTGCATTTAACATCACGTTTTCTGCACAGCCAGGAGTGTAGGTATTAGCTTCCTCATGAGTATGACCATTGTGTCCATTCATTTATGGAGAAGATCCTGGGAAATTACCTTAGTCTTGCTAATAGCAATTATAATAAAAATAGAACTACAATAAAAAGGAGCATAGTGCCAATCACACAAGAGAGACCTCACTGCACTGGGAATTCTTGTAAGGCAATGCATTCCCTATCTGTTCCTGAGTGATGGATAACAGCAGCCCACCAGAGAGCAAGATTATCACTGCTGCCCTTCCTATGTCCTCTATGATGGCAGGAAAGAGTAAGTGGGTATTTGCTGCTGGAAGTATCCACAGGCTCCAAAGTCTAGAAGCATTTTCAGTACTGGGAGCACGAGGCAGAGGATGTATCTCTTTCTCATGTCTTCCCTCTTTATCTATGTTTCCCACCATTGGTATCTCAGATTCTGCAAATGCATCAGAAAAGAAAAGTCAACGTAAACTAGAGAAGAGACTTTCCAGGCCGTAAAGCAGAGATGGCATTAGGTGTCCATTAATCCCATGGCTGTAGTAAGTCCCTGAAGCGATGGAAATGGAAGAGGGGAGAAGGGAGAACGGGGGGAATGCCAGGGAACAGAGAACCAGCAAATCCTCTCTCATGATTGTTGTTGTTGTCCTTTTTTTTTCTTTCTTTCTTTCTTGTTCTTTTTTTTTCTTCCCAGTTTAAACAGCTCTCATAAAATGAGCTGATGCAATATTCTACTTTCTCTGCCTCCGTGCTAGATTCAGAATGCATGCAATGGTTTCTAATGTCAGTAGGTCCAAATAAGATCATTTGCATTAAAAGAAAGCAAAGCTTGCAGCTATCTGCTTTAAAAAAAAGAAAAAACCTAGCTTTTAAAGTAATCGATGACCCCTCAGGTTGATGCCTACATGGACTAAACTAAAAAGTTCTGCTTCTAATAACTCTGAAACTTCTAAAAACTCTGAATTAACTATGGGTTGGCTGTATCAGGGTTTAATACAGGTCTTTCTATGACCCATTATGTTTGCTCCATGGCTCTGGAAGATGAAATTGGTGGCATCCAGCATGACGTGTTCTTTGGAGAGGCTGTCTCTACCTCCAGTGAGCAAGATGCAGCAGGGCATGCCCCTGGAAACCAGACAGGAAGACAGCTCTTTCCAGGTATCTAACCTATAACCATTTTTCCCTTCATCATCAGCATAACTAAGACACACCTTTACACTTTCTAGTGCTTAATCTCTGCATTCCCTCAGTAATGCAATGATAAGCATGTCCGAGGTGGTAACATGGATTAATAGATGCTATCAGATTAAAGTGAAATCAGAGATGGAGATGATTCCTGCTATGAAGCCATTTCCAGGATGGAGTTTCTCCATAGCAGCCTTGATGTTCTCATAAACATCCCTGGGACCTCCACCAGCTCTGCTCTTGCTAACTCTAGTCATGATAAAATGGCATGGTGCATGTGCATAGTAGAAATAACATCACTGTAGCAGAGTGCTTCCTTGTACATTTATTACACACACTTTCCTAACATCATTTTCAGGGCAGTGATATTGTCCTGTGGCAATTTAATAAAACAGCAATAAAGTCTCTGCCTTGAGGAAGGATATATTCATGGTGAGGTATTCTATGGTGACTTTCAGAAAGGGATGCCTGGAGGTAGCAGCTTCCCTTGCTTGTGTGTCCTTGAAAGAATAGAATATACAAAGGCTGAAACTTAGCTGTGGCTGCAGACCAAATGCAACCGTACAAGGGTGGCTGTGGTCAAGCAGCTGCTGATGACTTCTAGGGCTAGTATGGAAAACAGAATTGTGTTGTCTCTTCAACTGTTCCACCGTTCAGAAGTGCCATGAGAGAAAAAACAACTCTGTGTTACATGGTGAGTCCAGATGTATTTGTTCTTGCAGGAGTTTATCACTAAATCTCCACTAGTGGAGAAAATTAGAAGGTGGTCCTTGAAATTATCATAACCCCTCCTTCCTCTCCAAGTATAGCATTCAGTGTCGTGAAATTAGGGCAATAGATGGACCTGTATCTTAAGTTTTATTTGGTTAAAAGTGGTAGTCTTTAAAAGTGGTAAATATCTGTATCTCCATTAGGTCTTACCACCTCTACCCACTTCTTGAAGGTCCCGCTGAACCCTTGTTTTGCCTTTTGGAAATAAAAAACAGTCAATGTGTTCAATGTGCTACACCACCTGGGATAACATAAACTGCTTTAGTAAGAATCACATGTGTTCAAGAGCAAAATAGCAGGTTCCCTCTCTGATTCTCCTTCTCTATGCTTGTGAACAGATACAGAACATAGCGGGTCTTCACCTGGGAGCTGAGACCAAAATCCAGTAGCTCTCACAGTGAGGGGAGAGAAGAAGTCAGTCCTCTTCTGCCTCAGGGTAACCAGGTCCTTTGGAAAATCTCTCCTGAAAATTCTGATGATAATCCTTACTCTAAGCTTAATTTTTCCTTTCATATCAAACTTCATAATGGCTCCTGATGCAGTCCTGCAGCTTGGCACTCCTACACTCATTTTTTTTCCAAAAAAAGAATTATTCTTGTGCTTAATTCTGTGAAATTCTGCAAGAATCTGTACACATCCCCTCCCCCCAGGTGGAAACCCATCAAGCTTGCGGGTTTTGGTACTTGTCCATTTTGATATGCTCCAGCCACATCTCAGTTTATAATTTCTAATAATTTCCAGTGTTAGTGAGGCTGAAAAAGCCATTGAGTGTTTTCAGGACTGAAATTGAGCCATCAATTATGAAAATGTTTCTTCTGCTCAGTTTCCTACTGAGCCATTATGTAATAAAAATCACCAGGAAAACACCTCACTCACCAGAGGAGGAAACAGTTAACAAATACGAGCTGCTGCTGGACTGCCCTGAAAACGGAAGTGCTGGGCTGGATACGGACACCCACAAATTCAGAGTGATCACTGGCCCCAACAGCATGAAAAGAAAATTGCAGACTCAAACAGTCTCAGTTGGCATAATTTTCTATGTGAACTTGTCCCCTTTTCTTGAAATACTAGAATTACTTTACAATACAAAAGCTCTTTGCAATAAATGGCTTTTTTTTTTTCCCCCATGAATCTCCCCTATCATTCCCTCTCTGCCCAGCACACATTGGAGGGAAAAGCTTATTTGCATGTAAGGCTCGGTCATTAGGTTCCTCTTATTATAGGCCAAGAAAAAAGTAACTATTGAGAAAAAGAAGAGAAGGGGGGGGGGGGGGGGGCAGAAAAAGTGCAGACGCAGTAAATTACGGTGTGAATTAAATCTCCAGCTGACTGGAAATGGGGCTGTTTGAAAACTCCTTTTGATTTTTGCAGCGTAAGGTAGGGAGGCTGCCATTCTTCTATTTTATGTTTGCTGATCCTTTGTTGTTCCTTTATGATCTTTTTCACCCTACGATGTGTGATTTAGAGTCATTTCAGGAATACAGAGAACTGCAAAGTGGGCATGCTTGGGAGGGAACAGAAATGACCAAGGTTCAAGGTTGAAACCAAAGTATGTACATGAGCTTCCTTACTGGGCGTGTAAAGACTCAGCCCCACTCTCAGTGGCTACATGCAGTTAGGTCTGGTTTATTGAATATTTTCCTGTTACAGTGGTATTGAAACAGTAGGTTGTTTACAGTCAGAAATTCACTGGAGATGGATACGGAGTTTTGACCAGGCTAACACAGCCAGCAAATAGCAAGACAGAGAAATAAGCCAGTTATCCCATTTCTCAGTTTTCTGTTTTAATTTTAAAATGAAGAAAAAGAATTGGGTTGAAGGAGGCCAGTTTTCAGATGGACAGCTCTTCTCTACCTCACTGTAATATTACTTAAGAAGAAAGTAATGGGGAAGAAGGGAAAAAAATTATTAGCAAAATAAACAGAGAGACAGAACAAACACAAGATGCGGGGACTGCTGATGCCACTGGAGATTAACTGTTATAAAATGAAGCTACTGGAAATAACAGTTAATGAAAATGAGCAAAATAAGAATTATAAAGAATACTGCTATCCTACAACGTTACCTTGCAAATGTGGTACCATAAAGTGATTTTACTGACTTATTGTACCCTGTGTCTTGCCTGCCCTTCCTCTACCATTGTCCCTAGAGCCATGCCCAGTAAGAAGCTGAGCCACTGTGGGGCTGGAGGGATTATGGCTGGATTCAGGGCTCTCTTGGTGTCTCTGCTCCTCTCCCCTTCCCATAGAGAAGCTGCATATCTACTGCCTAAGTAAAAACCAGGAGCTCTCAAGCTAATTGTGGGAGAAGGGATGCTTCAGATTGTCTCTTCAGGCATCTGGACTACTCTGTCTGTGATAAATAAGATAGACTTGGTGGGTGTTTGTCAGTAGGACTTTATTAAAACTGACTCCAGATGATACTGTAGCTCCCCTAACACAAGCCATTTACTCTTCTACCATTCAGAGACAAGTAGCTAAATTCAGAGCTGGTGCGAAACACAACTGATGTTAGCAGCATTGCAGCCACTTACCCATAGCTCTGGATTTGGTCCAGGGCTCCAGTCTACAAAGCTGTCCCTCAATAATGGCTCTTCACCCACCATAAATTCCTGCCTGAGCTCATCACACACTCTCTGGGCAAGCTCTTCACTCTCTATAGAGGGATTTCGGCTCTCCTCTACCCCTGTGCTGCTGCCAGTCCAGGTTACTGCTGACTGATGTTGGCTGCCTGTAATTCACTGTTCGGCACTCACCAAATCTTTAAATCTCTTTTCTTTTGCGGAGAGAAATGCCAATTACCAGAGGTTCCCACGTGAATTCTGCTGATGACAAGAATCACTTACTGTTTGTCACTCTTTTGCCTATATCTGATGGTTTATTGGAAAAGGGCTCAGTTTATATATGCATCAAGACACTGCTTCATTGGTATTCCTTGGTGGATGCTTTTCTGCTCCCATCTTAATAATCATCTCTTCTTATTATCTAAGGGGGCTTTGTATGGGAAGAATGGGGGGGCAGTGAGGGGTGAGGGACAGCAATGTAGGAAACACAAGGTTATCAGAGATCCTTTTCTGCAGAGATGTACATGGAGTTAGCAGGATAATGCTCATCAAATAATTTATTCATTGGATGCTGTGATATTTCAGCCCTTATTTGTACCAGGTGAATAAGTTGCAAAAACCTTGTGTGATTGGCCAGTTTCATGTTTTTTTAAATTTTCTAAATAAAATACTTGTGGAAAAAGGATGTAATTTTAGGCATTAGTAAAATTTTATGTAAAAAGCCCCAAACCTCTAAATGCACTGTGCTACATTTGCTACTTTTTTTTTTTTATTATTTGTGTTAGCCAGTGCCCAGCAACCTCTGACACCAGGGTCTGGTGATGTTTGGTGTTCTCCAAACGTAAAGTGAGATATTTTTCCTGCTTTGAAGGCCTTGAAGTTTTAGGCCTAAAATTTCAAAGGACCAGACATCCACATCCCACAGAGCACAGTTCCTAACCTCTTTAGCATGCTTTGAAAACCCCAAACAGAAAAGACAAAATATGGGAGGCAAAAGAAAAACACCAAAAAGGGAAATGACTTGGTTTTGGTCAAGATAATCCCTAGGACTCTGGGTAGCACAGCTTCTTGTGGGGGTATCCACGGCTCTATTTCAAGTGCTCTGAATGGGAAATTCTTTCCTACTAGGAATCTCTTTCCTACACAGCTTCCTAAATTGAGACCACGACCACCACCTTGCTCCCCTCACGTCTCTCAAGTTACTGTCTGACGCTGCCCCGCTTCCTTGGCTGTCCTCACCTCACCCCCTGCCCTTGGCAGCACGGCATGCCAGCTCACACTGATCCACGTGGGCTCATGTTAAATTATTTAAATTTACAGCTGTGTGGCGTAATCCTGCATTGATGTTACCTTTGAATCTATCTCAACAGCTAATGCCAGCAAGTGCTGTGGTACCTTTCACACAATCCCATTCTAATGAACAGAATTTAAGAAGAGGAAGATTGAGCTAGAAGTCAAAATAATTACTTCTCTGGGCACTGTTGCTGCACAGTGAAGAAGAAATTGGTAACCACAGCCTGGGTGCAGCGGGATATCCAGCAAACTCCCCTTTCTCGCCTATGCACAATACAGTCTTTTTTGTGCTAGTTCTACTCCTGTTCATTAATTGTTCATTAAACCGAGTCAAAACTCCAAGAGAGGTTTGTGCTAATTCACCCTACAGTAAAGAAAAAACAAAAAACACATTAAGGGGAGCATCCAAGCTGCACACGCGAAGGTGGCAGACAAATGGGCTTCTCCTGCGAGAACGGGGAAAAAGAGAGGGAAGCGTCAGCCGGCAACGCTCCGGCGACGTTTTGCTGAAGCCCCCGCACAGGAGGCGCAGATGCAGGGACCTGGGCTGCAGTCCTCAGCTGCAGAACTGTTGTCATGGAAGAGAAACCTGAAATATTACCAGTTCAAAAGAAAACACACGCGGCGGATGTCATTTAAATGTAATCATACAGCCAAGACTCTCTATTCATACACCAGACAGCAGCCGTAAGAGTCAGCAGTTTATGAGCATGATGAACCACATGAAGCGGTGCAAAATGTCTGCAGTTATGACTGCTCTTATGTTACCATCAGGTGCTTCCCAGATATTAAAAGACATCTGGGCTTTGCTGTCTAGAGCTCACAGGCTAAAACAGACAAAGAAGGAAGGCAACATTAAAAGCAGGTAGTAAGACATATTCCCAACTAATCACCCAGAGTTGCAGAATACACCATGAATATTCATGCTCTTTTTATTCCTGATGGTCCTCACCTGCAGTTTTTACCTTAAGCTCTGCTATTTCTAGATATCATGTTTCTTGGTGATTCCTCTCAATGAGCAGTGCCCACTGAATATTTGTCTCTCTGTCTATATTCAAATCCAACAGAATAAAGTATAATTGCTGCACTTCAGATGATCTGAGAAATCCTGATTCACTATTTCTTTACAAGTTCAGATACATACGAGCTGGTGCGTTGTTTGGCTGACTTGCTGCAAAGTTATGGCAGCAAGTTGTCCACCGCACTCCTCCTCACACATGACATTTTAATCTGAATCCTGCCCAGACAACAGAAGTCTGATTCTGCAATATTAATGACAAACAACTGCAGGACCTGCGGGTGATTTGCATTGCATCTTTTTTCTGGAATGAAGCGGGATCACCTTTCTTGGGACATGAGTCTGTGCAGATTGACTTCGCAAGCGATGGAGAAGCGTGCACTGGCATGCTGTCAATCTCATAAACAAAGGTGTTGTCAGGAAGTCTTATTTAGAAGTATTTCAAATTAACCTTGACAGAAGAATTAATAAATAATAAGAGCTGAATGATTTATAAAGAAATCAATTACACTATAAATTTTAAAACAGCTTGGTCTCAACTATTGCAGGGTGAGCAATATGGAGAAACTTCAGGTGGGCTAAAACTTCTCTGGAGGGTTTCTGATGTCCCCTCAGGATCCCCATGGCTTCTGAATGTAGGATGAAGGGAGTCACAGACTGAGAGGGGTGTTAGAAAAAAAAACCAACTTGTGTGCCACAGAAGATTGTGCAATGATCTCAATGCTTTGAATATTGCTTCTCCAGATGGGATCCCAACAGTTACAGTTCAATCATAAGTAAAGTTATTTCAAAGTTTCAATAATTGAAGAAGAACAGCCAATATCGGAGCTTCTAAGGCCCGGCTCCAGGATACCCATAATATTGGGGGAAGAGGTAAAGAAGACTAAAAGAGAAATCAAAGTGAGATTTGTCTTGCCTAACTCTGGCTGTCTGCTCTGAGTTAGTCTTTGTGGTTCCCTCTTTAGCTGATGAGAGAGAGGGGAAGGTTCAGAGGCCAAGTCATCCCATGTGTCACAAATCCTTATTTCAGGATGCAGCTAAAGCTGTGGCAAACCTAGTAAAGCTTCCAGGAAATGTCTTGTTAGTGCCTGCTTCCAGATTTTGGCAGTCCAGCTTCTGAGCTGCTGGAGACCTGGGCATCCAATAAAGGCAAGCCAAGTAAGCCTATCACCCTTGGATCCTATTTCAAAGTCTGCTTGTCCTGGGGATGTGGCCACATCAGAGGCTGCATTTTCATGGAGAATTTCAGCACTTTGATTTTCACTCCAGAGAGAAAACTCCACAGACGTTGACCTGTTGACAGTATCAGCAGACCACCTGGTCTGGCAGAACCACATGGAACCACCTCTCTCTGCCCAGATCTAAAACCTGTGAGCAGTTTTCAACCACTGGAAGGCTGGGCTAAGCTTATCTTGGTGATTGATCAAATAGATATGAGTATTGCTGCCAGTTAGCTCACTTACTTTAATATCTGAAGAACACAAAGCCCCCAAAAAAGGCAGGGGAAAAAAGCTGTTCAGACACTGGGGTGGTGAACGACCTTATCAGAACTCCATAGTTAGGTGGAAATTGGTTTAAAAATTCAAATGACTGTTCACATAAAATGGCTTGCAGGATTCACCCAACTGTAATAGCAATTCTCTGCAAATGATTATGCAATTACCTCCAGGAGGTCAAAAAGTAATTACCACGTAACCTGCTCTCTTCTGCTGGTTGCCTCTAATAAATAATAGATGCAAGCTCTACTCTGGTTTAGAAGAGAATTTGCCATTTCTTTGCCCTGTAATTACATTAGATTATTTACCCAGCATGGTCAGCTGTGACCATGTAGGTCTGCTAACATGATATAGGAAGAATGGATGAGAATGATTTAAGTTCTGAATGTCCTCCAGGACCTAGGATCAAAAGGAGCTTTTGTTTCTCGTGCACCTAGGACATACCCTTCTCCCTGGCCATATCTACACTCGTGGGTGCTGAGCACTCCCATGTGTCAGCGTCTTCCTAACGTCCACTGAACTCAGTGCAAAACCATACGTTAAATTTATGGGCCTTCAGCCAAAGCCCCTAGCAGCCAACCTGTTCAGCAGGGCTTACGAGGGAATCACTGGAGGACATTTTGCTTCACACAGTGTAGTATTGTCAGTACATTAAGACTCAATAAAGAGATAACATTTTCTTTAGCCTCAGGCTTATGAAGCCTGGAAGACCTGGGTCTCGTGTGTTTTCCCATGGGCAAGTAAGCAGGCTATCATCATTTTCATCTTTGTCAGAAATAGGGGGGTTTTTTGTTGGCTGAATTTCACACCGAGACAATTTCTTCCTGCGGACCTGGAATGATGGCATTTGCTTTGTTTCTCTGGCTCTCACCTTGGAAGATGCAAACCTCAGAATACACCGCCTTTTTCTTGCAGTCTGCGAAATCGGCTGCTTCGACCTTGCTGAAAGGAATGACACTTATTATCAGGGAGCACGGAGAGATGTGGGCCACAGTGTGCTCAGAGCCCGACAGAAGCAGAAGAAGATGCACAGCTTCTTCCTGGAAAAGCTGACAAGAAAAGTAGAACAAACTAGGTAATGTGTGAGGGAAAGGCCAGATTATTGTTTTCATTTTATGCATGGCAAGTGAGGGGCAGCAAGACTGAGCAACTTGACCAAGATCACACAGCAGACCTGTGGTAGGGCAGCACAAGCAGAATCTGGCTCTCCTGAGGGCTGGTCCAAAGTCTACACCAAGAAAACATTTTCCTCTCAAGTGCTCTGCCTGTTAGGAAGCAGCTCAGGCTGAGTCAGAAAAGTATATGCTCCCCCATAACATATTTCCTCTGTCAGAAGATAAGTATATCTCCCACTCTCTGCTTACTATGGTTGCTGTTTAATAAATTAAGTGTCTAATTACATGGTATAGAAGTGATGTTGTTATACAGATGCAGTGACTGGAAACAAGACTGAGCGATAATGTTCCAACAAAACCCAGCGGCCTCTGCTCCTGATTTCTATTTTATGCCTTGTGGTCCCTGCGTTGGAGTATGTGCCACAAGCTGGGTTCAAATCAGGTTTTACTGTATCCTGTGATTGATGGACATGGTTCCAGCAAGGAATGGAGTCTCAGTAGCCTCTACCCTGCCTTTTCCCACCTTGCTCTCCCTCAGCCACAAAGCATGGCCAAGGCTAATGGTGAAAAATGCACCTAGAGCTGCTCCTCTTTGTCACCTAAAGGAAATGAGAAGTATTTATGGAAGGAATACTTTAATGTTTTTTTGTTGAGAGAACACCAGACTGCACATGACCGCAGAGCTCTGAATTTCAGCCTATGCAAAACTGCTCAGTGTTTTTGCTGAATCTCACAGAAGGCCACCTCTCAGAGACCCGTGGCCCCTTTCACCAGAAGTATTTTAGGAAACATTGCAGTATTGTGGTCCATGGCCTTGGGGTCTACAGCCGTTTCCTCCCAGCTCTCCTCTCTGGGCCTATAGCTCAGAGGTGCCCAAGGAGTTAAGTGGAGCTGGTGGCTGTCATTTCAGGCAGATGATATGAGTGATTTCTGAGTTGTGGGCAAATGCAGGTCACGGTGGGTGTAGCCTTCATGTGTGTGTTACACCTTAATAGCAAGCTATGAGAGAAAGGATGGCAGGTTCATTTCCTTCCACTATGAGCAAGCACAATAAGCCATGGCCATGGATTGCTGAGCTCTATATTATCAATAAAGGGCAATCACACCACTGGGAGTTAATGACAGTTTTGCACATAATAGAAACCTTTGAGAGTAATTACAGAGTCCTTTAATGCCAGTGGGACCCAATGCACACACACACACATCTCCTGTTGCCTGGATAAGCTGAGCAGGCTGTACTGGGGCTTGGTGCATGGCACAGAGGCAGCCCCACATCTGTATTCTCCAACCCTTGTCCAGTACCTTGGTGGGCATCTGTGAGCCAGAGCTCAGGACATAGTGCCAATGCAGCTGTCAGAAACGAGGATCTCTTTTGGGGGAGGCCAGGAGACTTGTACAATTCTTTCCTTCTGCATTGCGATGAGACTACTGTGTGGTCCAGCCCACATTGCGCCAGTGCTGACTTTTTGTAGGAAGTAGGGATTTGACTCATGTTTTGCTGAACACTAGAGACTAAGTGATGAGAGGAGAGGCAGAAGTGTGGGCACGGATCTCAAAGAGCAGCACAACATACTGAGCAGGAAAAGAGAGGAGATGGAGGCAGGGAGACCCTCAATAATAAACTCTGTAGGCTCTGAAGCCTGGAATTAGTTTTAAAAGGCTAGAGCTGGGCCATTCCCCCTCATTTCCTTTTCTTTGAACCCCACAGCTCTGCATAACCTCCTTCAAAATGTCTGCTATTAGCAACAGTTCCCTCCTTCCTTCCCTAGCAGAGAGATGCATTGAACTAATTAACGTGCAGAGTTTGTGCAATCCCATTTCGGTGGCTTAGCACTGGATGTCCCTCAGCGGCAACGTGGCCTGAATGAGAAAAAGGCCATGGAGGCAGAAAGCAATGACACCAATATCTCAAAAGCCAAAAGGCACCGAGCCAGGGGGCTGGGAGGGTGACGAGTCCCTGTGGGCATCGTCATTCCAGGGAGCAGAATCAGATGGCTGCAGGGAGGGGAGATGTTCTTAACAGCAAGAGGGAGAGAAGGAAGGAAAAAGAGGAAGGGGAGACAAAATAAAAGAGAGAGAAAGAGGGTACAGCATCCATACTGTGTAGAACTAAAGGGGTGCTGCATGTCCTGTTTGTTCTTGCAGTTCTTTAACAGAGGAGGCACCAGCTCTCTTCAGTATTTACATTTCCCTGGAGCAGCACCAACTGTATTTCAATATAAATGTAACATAGTTAATTGAAATCAGTAATTTCAGCAGTCATTAATAACAAATCTCTAGGAAGGAATATCCCTGCTGCAGTTAATGATCAGCATAAAAAAGACCCTCTTTTAAAGTGTAACTGTGAGCTCGGGGTTCATTTTATAGTTGATTAGAGTGAGTTAAACTTTGCCCCGTCTGTAAGTTGTATATTTAAATATGAGAAGTTAGCAATATTTGAAGTTATCAAAATACCACAGGTGCTCTGGAGCGAATCCAGCCCTCATGGCTGATCCCCAAAAGAGTGATGTGACCCTGAAGAACAGAAAAGGTGGAATTAGCCACCAGAAGTTAGAATGGACCAAACTCTGCTGTGAGCCTCAGTGTAACACAGAGCTGAGCCTCAGTAAAATCAGCAGGATTCCTCTAGGTCTGTGGGAAAACTGGCAGAATCTGACCCAGCCTGAGGCTCGTCACTGCAGCCTGTGAGATGCTATTGCGGGTGACAGCTAGCCCTGCTCCGAACTGCAGGAATGCCCTGAATGTTTAAAACTGACTATAGGATTGCATTAGCATTGCGAATTCCTTCAGAAAGCTGAGTGTGTAAACCAAAGGGACTCTGCCCCTGTGGGTACTGCATAATCAGAATTTGCACTGTGGTTGGGGCAGTAATTCAATACCAGATCAACTGTAATATGAAAATGGAAATCCAGATATACGTCCTGAATTAAATTCTCTCTACTAGAATAGAATGTCTGAGAGTGGCTTTTTCCTAGAGTGCAAAAGCAAGACATTGTCTTAAAAACCTTGAGAGAAATGTCTGCTGTAAATACATGAAGCAGTGGTGTTGGACTGTGGATTGGCTTTATAATTTTCTTCTGTCGGAAGAGATCAAGACCCTGGTATCATTTGTGGTTACCAGAGCTTCTGTCGGTTTGCACCAGGTATGGGTTTAGAAAGGGTGCAGTCACAGTTGCAGTCCTCTCTCAGTGAAGCTACAAGTCCGTGATGTATTGAGAGAACTTGGTGAAACTCAAGAGCTGTCTTCACTGGAGTGTGCAAGGAACCGGGTGATTCCTTTCCCTAAAATGCTCGTCCTTTCACTGTGCAGGAAACCTATTGGGAAGGGCAGATCTCATCCTTTGACTTAACACAGTGAAATGATCTTCTCCATGCACAAGGTCTTCCTTAACAATTAAAACCCTGCTCCTTTAATTAGAATGAGAAATGCGATTTGGAAGGGTAAAAGGCAGAAAGTGTATGCGTGGCAATTACCTATGGAATATGCAAGTAGGGAGCCCAGGAATGATGAATGTAGAGAGACATGAATCCTAAGTGGATTATCTACTAGGGGAAAATTTACTGCACACTTGAAAATGACACAGATGTAAAACCAGTCTCAAAAGTCCATCCTTGATCATCTCGATCGGTGCTTGGACCGATCTGGTTGGAAAGCTTGCATTTTCTTTCTCCCTGTATTTTGACATACAGGCTTTTTTTTCCCAGCAAAACCTGCAACTGTAAGTGTAACTCGGTGGTGAAATAAGCTCCAGCACAGGAACAGATTTTCCCTTCTTCCAGTTAAAGGAACTACCCTGTAAGTCCTGTAGTACGTATCAGTGTGGCACTGCTGAATACTGTGGATCCAGCTTCACACATGCTTCACACAGGTGACAACTATATAGAGGCACTGTGGAAATGAAAACAAAAATGCTGTGTATATAATGCAATGATGGATCGCTTCCTAAATGTCACGGAACACTTTGGTTTGCATCCTCACTGAAGGCTCATGTCGGTACTGCCTAGGATTGCTTTAGTCTCTTCGTTACTAGAGTGCTTATATGCAGTGCTAGCACAGCCTTGGTGGCCAGAAAAGGAACAAAGTGAAAGCATTTACCTAAATTTAAACTCTACGTGCTCAAGAAAGCTATTGAGAGGACATTATAGCTTCAGGAAACCCAGGATCACATCTGTAGGAATCTGGTTTTCAAAGAAATACCTGAGTATTGAGGAAGCTTAGTGCTCCTGATAACATTTGTGGGGCTGGAGGTGTAAGAGGCTAGTAAAACTAGCTTTCACATTCATGGCTTTTCGGCACAAACAACCAAAAAGCAGATCCCTGTTGGTTATTGAATCTGTTCACAGCCTTCTGTATCACAGTAACTCACTGAGGTGGGACTTGTGCACCTTCAGAACGGGAGCGTGGCCACTCTCCTGTCCTCTCAGGCTCAGCAGGAAACCACCATGGTACCTAATGCACACCTGAACCCACGCACAGAGGCCAACAGAAACACCTTGTAGTTTCTCCCTGGAAGATGTTTCTAACTGCAGAGAACACTCTTCCTGGGATCCCAGTGCTTTTCCAGCATCTCCTTTAACTGGTTTGGTAGAAGCCTTTGGAACTATATGCTGCTTGCTTATATATGTAGTTATACTGGCTGATGATGGCTGAATCTCAATACTTATGACCAGGATATATTACGCTATCAGAGCAACTCTACTAGGATGCCAGCTGGAGAATGAGGGCTGGCTTGGGAGCTCTCCATCATCAGATAATAGCTTGAGCTCCATAAAAATCTCTTTTTAGCATGAAGTTCCATTTCTGGAGCACAGCAAATCCATGGACAATTGCTTGTTCCATCATGGAAGTCAAAACATTTTATCCCTTCAAAATAAATTTTTATTTCCTTCGAGTCCCTGTACAGCATCCTGAGCCTATGTCATTTGTTTCCTTCATTGTGAGTCTCCCAGTATACTAAGGTAGAAAGAGAGAAGATGAGATATCTTCTGAACACAGAATTTTAGTAGCTCTTCCTACTGATGAAGAAAAAACACTCTCTGCTATTAGAGGGGGTTATCAGCAGGGGGACCGTCTAGCAGCTGGTTCCCCAAACACCACAGCTGGAAAACTCTGGCTGGGCCAGCAATATCAGACGTGCATAGCTCAGCACTGGTTTCCTGTCAAGGAAGAAGAGATCTCCTTCCCTTCCCCCTCTCCATCACCAGTTAAGATCAGGTCAATCAGTGCTTTGTAAAATAAACAGTATACACAACAGAGGCAAACTGTCTTGATATTACTGTCATCTATGGGGCTGAGGGTATTTGCCAGGTAACTGGGAGTCTTCGTGGCCTTTGAGCAGCAGAGTGGATCTTGGTGCATGACCAGGGGCTGAATGCTGGGGTCTGGTCTCCAGGAGCTGGGCGGCACGGAGCAGTGACCTTCACTGTGCAGGAGTGGGGGAGAGAAAGAATGAGAAGATGCAGCTCATAACAAAGAAAAACCTAATGAGCTGCACGAACTGGCATAGAGCCAGCCCCCAAAAAATCATTAACATGGTCAGGTTAAGGAGAGCTCTATTAAAGTGTCTATCAAACCCCTTGCTCTCAAATGGATTTATTGGATGAGAAGGAGAAGCTAGGGTCCAGAGTAAATACAATAATAATGGGCCTGGCCTCTCTGTGCCAACAATGCCTAGTTACTGGAAAAGCCCTGTGAGATGGAGTGATTTGCCGGAAAATGGGAGAAACGGAATTTAAAATCAGAGCCTGGGAAATGCTGAGACTCCGATCTTCCAAGCCAACCCAGCAGCTGGGGAGGCAAGCCTGGATGAGGGCAGAAGTGGATTGCTGCTCTGAAAACCTCCTGAGCTCATGGTTTATGGCTAAGATCCCACCCCTTGGGGAAAGAGGAGCTGCTCTGAATTATGTCAGCTACTATAAGATGAGGTGAGCTGCTCCAGGGGCTGGAACCCAAGGAGTTGGGCCAAGGGTGGCACAGCTCAGGAGTTGGGCACAAGGGGCAAGGACCGGTGCAGGTTACACTGGAATTTTTGAACAAGTACAATTTTTGAACAATTCATTATAACAGGTATCAAAGGCTATTCAAATGAATATGGTGGCACTTGAAGATCAAAACATGGGATGTTTGCTGCACTGATGTCAAGGAGATCAAAAGAGTTGTTTTTGTTAGTGGCACTAACTGACTGGAGGAAACAGCCTTGCTTCTCCAGGGTTTGTGTAGGAGGTTCTAGAGGAACCCAGACTTGACTGTATTCTCCTGCCTGGGTGTGCAAGCACCTAAGTCCAGCATGCTTCAGTGTTCTTGCTTCTTATTTATACCAGCACATGGAAGAGAAAACTCACACGCATGGATCTGGTTTCCTCCTGGACTCCCACTGCTTGCCCAGTCCCGCTGGATTCCCTCTGTGTTCGGAGTCAGAGGGCTGCAGCGATCTTTGATGACTAGACTCACAATACGCTGCTCCAAGAGCTGAAATTCAATTTCTTTTACACTTAACCTCAAAAGATTTCATGAATGACATGCATCAAAACCTGCCTCAGGGAGGACCCAAGGGGCCAGCAAAGATCAGTTGCCTAATAGGGTGACTCTTTAGTTACATGTATTTATTTTTATATGTATTTTTAATAAACTGAGGACTGAAGGATATTTCAAGACAGTCGCATGGATGGAATCGTGGATGGAGGGCTGGGTTGCTGAGCACATCTCATCACGCATGTAAATAAATGGGGGCCAGCGGCATGGCTTCACTAATGAAGCAGCAGAAGAGAATCTCAGCCATGGGAAGAAGCATGCACAAACCTCCAGGTGGGGGTCAGTCCACACCAATGTTCAGACAGGGATGGGGCTGGGAGCTGGACCCAGCCGCATGCCCTTCTGCTTCCCCTTGGTTATTCCCAAGTGCTCTGGCGAAAGGATTAGTGGGAGAGAGAGGTAAGTCTGCTGCCCTAATGGCTTCCTTTTCCTTATAGACACAGGCACAACTCTCCTTATGGATGTGTAGATTTTAAGGTACATTTCAGCCGACAGTGACACAGGGACAACGGACGCAGATCAGATCACTCAACAAAGCAGCAGAGCCTGAGAAAAGCCAGGGCTCAGACACCAGACAGGAAAAGTGCTGTTGCAAACATCTGGACCCTTGCAGGCAGGAGGGTCTCATCTGCACAGCAGGAGGATCACAGTGTGACCACCAGCTCTCACGATGTCTCAGTCCAGTACGGGGCAGGGACTTCAGTTAATTAGGTCTGTCCTCTCACCAGGTGTAATGCCTGTCCAGTAAGCAGCAGATACCACGCAGGACATGGGAAACAACATTGCCTGCAGTGAAAGAAATCCTAATAATAAACAAGATTCTCATCTGTGCTTGGGCATGAGCCCTGCTCCTCTGCCTGCTTCCACCCAGCATGGCAGAGTGAGGATACAGTGCATCGTGTTAGGGCCAAGCTGACACCTGGCAAAGCTGCTGTGAGTCTCGATGTCAATTTTAATGCCTTATGTACCAGATCACGTGGTGCTAAATCAGGAGACAATCTAAAACTTGAGAAATATTTCAATGTCTCAAATTTTAAGCACATGAGCAAGTCCCAGGATACCTAAAGTTAATTCTATGCACGAGTGTTTTCTACAGGAAGGATGGATTTAAGTGTGTGGTTAAATGTTTTCCTGAATCAGAGCCCTCAATGGTAAAGAAGGAAGAGACATTATTGGAGATGCAGTTTATACCTAACACTTGGCACATTAGGCAGCACTTGTGTGGTTAAAACACACTTTTTCATTAAAAATTATAATCGGGGAAAAACAAATTAGAGCCAAAATGAAATAGGCTTTTTATTTTTCCCCTTTTACCAAGAGATTATATATTTCCCAAACACAATTTCTCTAATCCATATCTAACGCATTAGAGGCTTTCTGCTATTTTGCTCTAGACAAACAAATTTCCCACCCAGTGTGGGATCACAGCCCTGTTCCAGAGAGAAAAACAAGTCATAATAATACAGAGGCCACTAAAGAAAAATGTTAAAATAATTAAAATATGAAAGAAGCTGCTGTCTTCCTGGGATTTCAATTTCAGAGGTGCCTGAGGGGAGGGGGTTGGATATCTCACACTGATACACTGTTTGATAAAGTGTGATAAAGACTTAGAAAATTTGGCAGATTAAACTGAAATAAAAGCTGCGGATGTTTGCATTCAGAAAGCTATTAAAAGCAGTGTGATTGAGCAGCAAGAAGCTTCTCTTTTATGCAAGAATGCACCAGAGTGGGATGTTTGCTGCACTGATGTCAAGGAGATCAAAAGAGTTGTTTTTGTTAGTGGCACTAACTGTTCTTTTTGGCTGCTGGCTTGGATGCGCAATTTAAAGCTTCCAGGATCGCGCCGCACAGTGATGCAGCCATACGATGGGACCAAAGCTCCAGGAGAGCCGTACGGTCATTTCCTAATGGGATGCCTCTGTTCAGAAGCGCTTCAAAACCCCTTTGTGGCGGGTGGACGTCGATGTCGCCAACTTGCGCAGCACCGAGATGGCTCGCCCAAGTATCTACCTTCTTAAGGACTCTTTCCCTCAAAACTTCTTGGAGGTTTTGCCTCCATTCAATTGCCTCCGAAACAACAGCCCTTTTTTAAGCTGGTTCAAACTCACGCTGTCAGGGTGCTGCCTAAAACTGGAAGAACAATTCGATAGATCATTCTTTACCTCCCTTATTAGTCCATCTTTAAGATGGACAAGGGTGCATACCCAGATGAATGCCCTCATTTCCGTGTAAAACTGCAGGCTGGCTCACAGACTGGAGGGTTAACACAGGAAAAAGTGAATGATCTGGTAACTAAACTGAAGTTGTGACTGCCCGACTGATGTCGCAGCTCAAATAACTGATAACAAACTAAGTGGCTACTCACAACCAAAGGGCCCACAGACCAGCCAGAGACTGAAATATGTTTGCAATGAGCGTGTTTGTCAAGCAGCCATGAAGAGCAAAGGTGCTTGTAAAAAAGCAGTGATAATAGGGTCCATTCTCTGGCAAACTCCAAAAAGGGCGAAACACAGCATTAAAACTGTGGCAAGCAGCTGAAGCAACAGTTGTGCTGACAACGGTGCCCACACGGAGACCTGATGCTGTGAGAGCACCATTTTGCATCCGACTGCCAAGCAGCAACGCGCAGGCAGATTGCTCTGCCCGCGCCTGCCATTGCGTTGCCTCCAGGGGCAATGGCGGCCTCGTGCGATGCCTCAGCAGTCAGCTGCCCCTGGCAGGGCACATCCCAGCACTGGGCACTGCGGCTGGCCTGGGTGCGTGCCGCGAGGACATGAGCCTGCCCTTGGTCCAGGGCAGGCAGAAGAGCCACCTTGCTCTGTGAGAAGGTCGGGGTTAGGTCTTGCCTATATGGGCACACTTACTTGCTCTCTTCCTAAATACTGAGGGAGCTGGGGTTGTTCAGCCTGGAGAAAAGGAGGCTGAGGGGAGACCTCATCGCTCTCTTCAACTACCGGAAAGGAGGGTGCAGAGAGGTGGGGTCGGTCTCTTCTCCCAGGTAACAAGTGATAGGACGAGAGGAAATGGCCTCAAGTTGCGCCAGGGGAGGTTTAGACTGGATATTAGGAAATTTTTCTTCACCGAGAGGGTTATCAAGCATTGGAACAGGCTGCCCAGGGAAGTGGTTGAGTCGCCATCCCTGGAGGTATTTAAAGGACGTTTGGATGAGGTGCTTAGGGACATGGTGTAGTGGTGGTTTTGGCAGTATTAGGTTTATGGTTGGACTCAATGATCTTAAAGGTCTTTTCCAACCTATATGATTCTGTGATTCTGTGATTCTGTAAATACTGGAGTCATAAAAATATGATCTGTAGTTTATCTGTAACAAAAAATGAAAGCAAGCACTTTCACAGCAGCAGCACGGGTCACACACACAAGCAGATTTTAAGTTTACAACAAGTCTTGCTACTTTTCTAACTCTCTCCCTCTTTCTGCTCCAGCCCAGACTGCTCTCTTTTTTTTTTTCCAATTGCTTCCGTCTGGCAGCTTTATATTGGTGACCCGAGGGTGCAAATTAGATGTTTGAAAATACAGCAGTTAAATCAACAACTCTGAAGTGTAATAGAGGTCAGGATAGTTTGCTTCCAACTCAGTAGCTCAGTTTCTACTTTGATTCATGCTATCTGCATTTTGCAAAGTCCCTTGATTTCTGAAGAGGGTGAAAATGGGGCCCAATCCTCCTTCCATTCAAACCTCCGGGAGTTTTCTCCCTATTTATTTTTAGGCTTCTAAAAAGAGGCAGTGGTTCCCTTGATTCATTCACCGTAATTTTCTGGGACAGGCTCCCAGTCTGGCCTACGTCCTTTGCCCTGGAGCTCTTCTCCTAAATCTATCTGTCACTGTGAGTGGACAAAGGAACACATTTTTCCCTGAAATTTTGGTCTGTCCTGCTGCCAGTCAGTCAGAGTGTCTCGTCCGATTACATCTTGTCTGTCTTTAATGGGCTCGTTAACATTTGGATACGCTCGCGTGTTCTGCTGACAGAACACCCCCATAGCGCTAAATAAACACCACGAATCAGGAGAACCATAACCAAGAGATGCAGAATGGGGCTTCAGGGGAAATATTTCACAATAATATCTGAGTCTTGTAATTGAAGGCTGACTAGCGTGGGGGAAGGAACGATTCAGCTCCACTATCATACACTCGAGACTTGATTCATTTGTCTTGATTAGCAAAAGTTTAACTATCACATGCCTTTAATTAGCAGCTTTCTCAGAAGACTCATTGGCATGAACAACCAGGGCCAGACAGAAATGAAGGCTGGACTGGGGAGAAGCAGCTCTGTGCGGTCTGTTTGGAGGAAATCTTGGGCGACAGTCACTCAGGTCAGCAGCGGAGGGAATGAGAACAGTCTTTAGACTGAATATTGCTTTGCAGCACTGATATCCGTGTAGCAGAGGAATAGTGTTGTAAAACAGGCATCTGCTCTGTCTTGGGGAAGAGGGATGTGGGCACTATTAGAGAGACTCTGGAAGACAGAGGTTACCCTTGCAACCTGCAAGCATGCCAAGGTAGTGGTGCTAGCCAGCATCACATTGATGCAGGTGGTTGCAATATGAGACTAAGACCTTTGGTTTCAGTCCCTTAATTTTTTTATTATGCATATTTAAAGTGTCTGCTGCTTGGGGGGTCAGAATAGTGAAAGCTGCTACCTACAAGGTGCCTCAAGCCCCCAAGAGCAGGTAGGACTCAACCCAAAGAAAAGAGAAATCGTGAGCATCGTTTGCTAAGTGAGTCTAACAGGTACTTTTGAAGAGGTGCACTTTGAAGAAGAGGAGGCTTGGGGTGTGGAATGATTTTCTCTCAACCCTTTCTCAGTCACTTTGTGCAGGAAGAGGGTTGTATACAGATATTGCTAAATACCGGTGTTGCTACACAGTACTGGTATGGACAAATGGTGCAGGGCCAGCATCAGATGACACCAACACCTTAACCAGAAGTTTAAAACTCTTTGCAGAGGGCTGGCGTGGTGTTTTGGGTGGGCAGACCTGAGCATGCTGCTGCTCTCTTGGAGATATATGAAGGGAATGCCATAAAGGGAATTTAGGGAAGGTCATCAGTGACTTTGGGTTGGTTTTGTGTGTGACCATTTGGTTTCAAAGAGGTTTCTGTTAGGTGGTTATGGAGTACCCCAACCCTCATTGGGACCTTTGTTCTCTCTTTTGTCAGACAGCCACAAATTTAACTCACATGAGCTGTTCCATCTGAAATCGTTGGCCCTCATGTAAACAAGGCCATTAAATAGAGAAAAAGATAAATGATGCTACTGGACATGTGCTTCATTCTGTCTCAGAAAGCTACATCCTTTGATGGCTGAGTGATCCCACATGCACCTTGGAAAGGTCTGGGCTATTAGAGTAAACAAGCCCTCACTTTACCTTTCCTATCCTCTGTCTGTTCCTTTTCTCTCCCTCCTTCTATCCCATATTACACCTTGCCATTTCAACTTTCCCTAATTTCTCATCTTTCAGTCTGTGTATCCTGTAGGCAGAATACATTTTTTTCAGGCAGGATCCCTGGACTTCTAAATCTTTTTATTTTACTTCAAATTTTTTCTGATCACCTCCAGGCTGTGTGTGCACACACGCACACATATGTGTTTGTATGTGTCTCTGATAACATTTTCTTCCCTTTTTGTTCCCAAGCTCTTTTCATACATTCTTTGAGTTCACTAGTCCTATTTCCATCAATCTTGAGAGGAAATATATGCTTTGTTCCCCCTTTTCCTCTTCTTCCATCAATCCAGAATAATAAACAGCTCAGATTTCCTATCTCTCTGATTACTTTTCCAGGAGATTTTGCCTTCTAGAGAAGCTGTATTTTCTCTTTCTTTTATTTTTTTGTTTTTTTTACTTTCCTTTCAAAGGAATCATCCTTTTCCTTTTCCTCCCTCAGTCCCTGGCTTCTCCTCCAGTGTTTTATTCAGGCTATGGATGATTGTCTCCGTACACTCCTTTTATGCTATGAAATGAATTGCTAATGCAACCCCTGCCGGGAGAAGCATAGTCTGATCTTGTCCTAAATAGGCCCCTGTTTGCAGGGGATGATGTATAAATGTATAGACTGCATCATTATATATTCACTTAGTGGAACACAGGCCTCGAAAGAGGTCTCTGCTTATCCCATAAATGAATTCCTGGGGAGAGGAGATGCATCCAGCCTGAGGTGCCTTGAAGTCCACTCCTGCTCTCCCTGGCATGGCTGCTCAGCGAAGCCTCGCATCAACTGAACACATATTCATTGTGACAGGACCGGGAAAAGTGAGGGGAGACAAGCCCCTCACCTCTGCATGGCCATGTCATCCACAGGGGCTGCAGCACGATGCTCATGCCAGATATTTGACCTCCTTGCCAAGGTGCCTTTCTATGAGCTCGCTGGCAGATGGGAAGCCCTTGCTCAGAGCACTTCCAGGCACCATCGCCTTTGCAGCCCTCTGGGCTGGGGGAAGCATCCAGGTCTGGTGAGGGGGCAGAGGTAGATTTACGGCTCTGAAACCTGCAGACTGGACCACTGCCAAATGGCTGAACCGCCTGGGGAGATGCAGTGCTGATCTCTTCTCTTGCAGCAAAATGCACTAGCAGGGCTTGAGCAGGATGCAATCCAAAAACTTCTGTTAAACGCAATGGTAAGGTTTCCCCTGAGCTGCTTATGGTTTTTCATAAACTCTGAGAATAAGAGAGGCTGAATAAGACATAGGAGACCTTCTTTCAGCCCCAAGGTCTACCACAGTCATCCTGCCTGGTCCTGGTGCAGACCCAGAACTGTCCCACCGGTTATATCCTAACCCACGGCCAGGATGGCAGTGGAGACACTGTAGTGTCTGTGGGATGCTCCTGGGAGGAGCACTGGACAGTTTCCAGCAAGATCCTGCTGTGGTGTTGGCTTGGATTGTATTTTCTGGCACAAAGGAAAAAAAAATAAAACTAGGTATTCCCTTGTTTCATTTTATTGTTTCCTTTTGGGCTAGGCTCTGGGCTTTTCTCAGAAAAACCCTAAACTGTCCTATTAAATCAAGTCACCATAAGGCAACGCATAGCACAGCCTCTGAGTGTAGTTTGTTGTTCTGCTACTATCAGGTCTTATTCATCAGCCTAGCTCAGTTTCACCTGAGTTCACTCTCCTCTGAGCTAAACCCCAATCCTGCGAATAATCTTTGTCTTCCTCCTCCTCAATATAACCTGAACATAGAATTACTTGAAGCTCCTGTAACAGGCTGCTTGTGTTTGCAGTAAAACCACTTGCTAATGGGCAAGGTTCATGCTATTTCCATTTGTGTTAGTCAGACTCCTGGGGCATACAACCTTTTTTTTTTTAAAAAAAAAAAAAAACCTGCATATTTTAAAGTGTAAACAGAACCTGGTGTTTTATTAAATAAATGTGACAATTGCAATAATGTTCTGCAGATTACAGGAGAAGGAACTTAAGGGAAACATTTCCAGAACCTCAGCACTGTGTATTTTGCTGATGCTTAAATAAACTCTTCTTTGTTACTGCTGTTCTTTCTGTGGTGCTGTTAGTTTGATGCTACTTGAAAACCTTAAATGCCTAGAAAATCCTTCTGCTAGACAGGGATGTTCCTTTCTACCTTCTAGTCTGCCCAGAAACCGCTCAATTCCCTCAGTATCTTTGCACTCAGGCAGAGAGATCCAGCTTTTGCAACTCTTAGCTTTTGCCTATGAGTCAGCAACTCCCTGGCCTCGCATTAACAACCCAAATGAACAGGGGCACAATTGAGACCTTACGCCTGGGTCTGTACCATGCTGCTGCCATCAGCCAGGCAAAGCCCAGTTTGTCTCAGCCGGTGTGGTGACAGCATGTTCGGTCCTAGCATATGTATAAAAAACCTGATCAGCCCAAGTCCCCTGGCTCTCCTCATTATTGCAAGAGCAGGAAAAAGTTCTCCAACTGGGAGGAATCTAACCACCGTTTAGCTAAGGTTTAATGTGAAATCAAATGAAGGCTACCTAACCTCCTTAAAGCCATACATAAAGCAGAAAGACAACTAGACTGAAGTTATAAACTCAGCTTTTCTGCAGAGATAGCAATCCCCTTCCCAGTCAGTCCCCAGAGCTCATTCCACCCCTGCTTGCAATGCTAAATGCAAACTCTAGCCACCTGAAGAGCATCCCTTTTATAGTGTCCCAGCTCTCCAGCTGCTTTCACTTGCTGCAGCCCTGCTAGCAATGAGGGCAATGAGGGCAACTTTTCCTAGCCGGTGGAAAGGGGTTAACCCTTTCTCAGCCAGTACTGGGAGGAACTCATGGCCACCAATCTAGAAACTCTGTGGTCTCTCCTGCCTGAGCCTTAAGTCTCAGCTTTCCCACAGTGACTCTAGCTTTAAATTGAGTGCAGTGAATAATTGTCTCTGAGCTCCTTCCTTGAAAAGTCCATTCCCCATCCCCAAGTAGTGTAAAAGAAAGAAGAAAGCACCCTTGCTTTAATCTCTGGGTCATTTCTGCTGCTTTAAAGGCATTTCTGCTTTCTGTCTGGACTCAGAAAAAGCATCACTAAGCTGTTCAGTAGAATGCAAAAACATATGGAAGCTAAAGCCTCCTGCACTGAAGTCAGGGTGCTCCTGTTTTCTACCACGACCGAGGCTGGAGCAGGCACACCGCAGGGCTGCTGGCACTGGTGACAGTGGGGGAGAGAGAGCCAGGTGTGCTGCGCAGGAGCCCCGTGGTGATGTGATGTGACAGCTCTCAACCTTCTCTGCACAGCCCGTCAATCTGGCTGATGCCTGTGCACCCAATGACGGCCGACTGCTAAACTCCCCGTGGAAGCTCAGTGAGCACATACGGGAAGGAAAGGGAGTGGGATTGGGGCAGACCCCAAACTCTACAGCACTGCCCTCTGAAATTTCAAGTCTGAGGAGACAAGGGCTCAGCATAAGCAGCAAGCGTCTGCCTGCAGCTCTTCTGCCTTAGACACACTGCTGCCAGTCCTAAGCCACATCTTTCTTTTTTTAAGAATGCTTAAATATTAAATTTAACCATGAATAAAAAAAACTCATTAAGTGTGCAACCGGATCTTAGCATGAAGCAAATAATTTGTATAGACTTACATCTATGTAAGTCCATAGATGGTGATGGAGAGGAGAAAGAACAGGGTAGAGCATGCAGAGCAACTGCAGAAACATAGGCCTGCAAGTCACTTTCACCATCGTGAATAGCTGTTTGCCTCCCAGTCTTCAGTGGGCAGAAACAACTCTGGCTGCAGGTCACATACCTGCTGCAGGCAATGCCTTCTGAAGGCTGGTATAGTCCATGTCTACAGTATTACATTTCCTTGGCATCTTCCGTGCTGCCTTAGCTCATGGAGAAACCCAGCTGGTTCTTGAAGACCAGGCGTAGAAAGGCTTTGCCTTCTCACTGTGGCTGCGACTAGTTTCAGCCACTTGGCTCTATGGCCTCAAAGCTGAGCTCAGGAGCACAGACCATAGGTGAGAGGAACATATGGAGGCCAAGAGGGCATTGCTGGGTATCTGGTGCCTGGTGTTGCCAAACCTGTACACTCAGGAGCAAGAAATATTCAGCCTGAGAAGTGCAGGTGCTTAGTGCAGAATCATACCTGCCTGTCCCAGTGTTGGATAGGCTCATTGCTCTTGTCAAATCAAACACCTTGGTTCACACCTCAGCACCATCTTGCATGGCTTTATGGCCCTGAAGGTTTCAGTGCTGATTACAAAGAGGTCTCTATTCGTCTGGCCTCTCCGTGGTGATAAATGAGAATGGTACTAAGAAGGAAAGGGTTAATATCTCCCAGTTAGGCGTCACTTTCCTTTTGGTGGCTTGCTAAACTCCATGCTCATTTCTGCCTCCACTGTCTCATGATCTTTTACTTGCCAAACTCCTTTCAGAGCTGGCAGGGGTGGAAGGTTTGCCTGGGTGGAGGTGGAGGGATCAGTGTATAAGCTGGGATGTATATTTGCCTGTGGAGAAAGCACTGAACATATAGGAATGTCATGGTTGTCCCTTTGCTGTGCATCACAGCCACTTGCAGATGAACTAGGCTGGAATTCAGAACCAAAGACCGGAATTCAGAACCAAAGACCTGCCTTCAGCCATGGGGCTGAGCGTGCTCCTTGCCTGGCACTGGTGAGAAAAAGTCCAATTTCACAGGTACCACCAGGAATGCAACCCTATTGAGATAGGTTTGGATATTGTGGTGTTGTCTAGTTGACCCCATGACCCCATGGTCCATGCTAGGGAAAGCTCTCCTGCGGAGGGCACTGGTGTACTTTCCCACTAACCAGCTCATGCCTGCATGCACACAGAGAAACTCCAGCTCTCTGGTGCTCACTCATCTCCTGAGGGATGTAGAAATTGTGTGCAAGACTCCAGTGACTTTAAAGGCAGGAAGCAGGTGAGAAACGTGGCATAAAAGGCAGCCTTTTTTGCCTTACAGTCTTCTTCCAGTTGTGTTTCCCCCTGTACTTGGTGTCAGAGTCCCTTTCAACCTTCAGACCATATTGGTATGGATTACATGCCTCTATTAGTTATGTACCTTAATTCCCACTTTGGGACCTGCTTACACTGTCTTGCAGCTTGCTCTATCTTACTCATTTCCAAATTAGCTGAACTTGATTGAGCCAGACCAGACTGCAGCCCTCATGCACCAAAGCAAAGAAAAATTAGTCACTGCACTACCTCCTCTGCAAAACCATGCTTTAAAGAGCACTGCGCTGTGCATCTGAACAGAGCAGAGGCCACGTCTCTCCTGATGCTTGTATCAGAGTTTAATAGGGTAAAAAAGTTCACAAAGCTGAAAGACTGTGAGTGGTTCAGATGCACTTATTGTGTCGAGTCTTCCCTGCCTTGCCCTGTGTCTAGACAACACCTTAATAAAAGCAGCAGTGACTGGCAAGGGGGGGCACATGCTGATATTCTGTTGCTAGAGGAAAACCAAACTAATGGCATTAGTGTGAGTTCGCATGGATGTAAATAGAATTAAGCACTGGACCCATGAGCGTGTGTGCATTTGCTGTACGTTGAAGGCAAATGAGTGAAAAAGAGTTGTACATAGACAAGGATCAAAATTGTTGAGCTAAAAAGACAAAGTGAGCTGAGCTGCATATTCGTTTTGCCCCTGGATGCCAAGAAAGCTTGTTTGAAGATCTGCAGAAATAAACCTCTTTTTTTTCTCTCTTTTCCCAGGGAGTTGGAGTATGCTGCATAGTGCTTCCTCTTTTGTGCAGTGCTCCCATTTTTGTTTCTCTTCTGATTTCTTGGTTTGTGTTTCATGCTTCTGAATTGCTGCAGTCATTCCCTTTTTGTATCTTCCAGCAATTGTCAGGGAAAAAAAAAGCCCCCCAAACATTCTGCAAACTAACTTTGCTCAGCATCACAGACGCAGACGCCTACCCCGACGGAAACTCAAGCTTATTTGCTTTATTTAAACCTACTCCCTTGCACACATGATATAGCTTCACAGATGCCTGGAGTCTATTTACCTCCGGGCTTGTTTGTCCTGAAATGGCCAATGGAAACTGCTCACATTTTTGTCTTGATAAGAATCCAATCATGGAAATTGATTGAACCTCTTTGAGCTTTTCTCTTGCATTTAAACTTTTCAACCAGCTTGAATTGTTTAATCTGCAGTTAATTTAGAGACATACAGCCGTGGCTCTGATGTATCAGGAGATCAAGATAGATGGCTGGAGTGTTTTTATGAGCAAAAATCTCTCTAGATTCCAGTACATAAATCATTTGTTGTGAAATCGCTCATTGTCTTTAGGCAATGTCATAGTGAAAAATTCAATCTCTTCATGAATAGAAAGTTTGAAGGGAAAGACTCCACATTAAAAAAAAAAAAAAAAAGAAAGATTTATCTCTTAATGCTCCCCTAACATAACTTCCCTGCCCTTGTTTTGCAGTGTGGACTCTTGAATTCAATTTCCCACTCTTTGTCCGCAAAGTCTAGTGAATAGGAAGCAATGAAGATGTCCCCAGGGGAACAGGGGTGTCTTTGTTTGTATTAATTTCAGGAACATTTTCTCTATCCTTATTCCCTGCTGCAACAGAGGAAAGCTGGAAAGTGGCCTACTGATGATTTCTTACTGAGGGCCAGAATGTGATCCCTGTGCTTGCAGTGAGACATTATTTACTACAGGCTGGGCTCTTTCTGCAGAGCTCAGGCAAGGACTGGGTAAAATGCAGGCCCCAGAAGAGACTCTGAAACCTTAGCATACAAGAGCTTCCCCAGTTTTTTACCTTTTCCTCCAACACAGAAAATGTCTCCTTTCACTTGAGTTACAACCTCCCATGCTTCCACCTTGACCATTTTGTGAAGGTGATGGACCATTGTCAGTATATGGAGGGGCTGTTTGCTGGAGGACAACTGGAAAATCGGGGGTTGCAAGAGATGCAAACAGCATAGTAGAAATATGTGCATGAATGAAACAGAATAGGCCAAAAAAATCCCCCGGAAGAAAGTTAAGGATAGAGATGGAGCCACCCAGGACTTCCAGATCCAAGTGACTTACAGAAGTTTCCATCTAAATCCAAATTCCCCAACTGGGCATTCTTAATACTGAATCACAATTGCAGAAGACATGTATCTAAAGGTTGGGGATACCCAGTTTGAAACCGGACTGGGTGTCTGGACTTGGAGCTTGTTAGGGAAACGATGGGCATAAAGACCTAAGACCAACATCTTTCCCTGTTCCAGAAAATGTTGCATGAGACAGAGGGTTGATGATTTATCTCTTATAGTGTTCCCAACAAACTCTTTTCCAAGAGATGGCAAGCGGTCATTGCCTTCTAGAGCGAAAAGGTGAGGGGGGTGTCCATATAGGATCAAGGCCATCTTTATGAAGATTTTTGTATATATTTAGGTGGCCTAAATTCCACCTAATCCTTTATGCCTTTCTTATTGGCTGGTTCTAGGCCTTCACATATCCCTAGTCAATAGGGAAACATGAGGCTTAGGGACTTAGAGATTTAGGTAGAATTTAGGCCATCTGAACACGTCCCTTTGAGCCTTTGTGCTAATTCTAGAGGCTCCGTTTTCTTTCTCTGTCCTTTACTCAGATGGATTAATGGAGCTATTCCCCATCTTCCCTTGCCTTTCCCCCGCTCCCTTCCCACTCCTCTGTCGTCGGCTTTGTATCACAGTCTGGAATTGTCTGCAGACATGGCAAAAGAGCGTTTGTTATTTATCAGCCCAAATCCATGGTCTCATGAAAAAGAATGTTTATTCATTCTGAGTAATTCAGCCCCTGGAGTCCTTCAAACATTAAAGTTTTAATACTTCTCACCTGGAACAGCTGAGCTAGCCAGGAGAGATGAAGCTTTGATGGGAATACTTGATACAAATTTCTAGCCAAGTAAAGCAGTAATGTTCCTGTACACAGGATGAAAATCCCAGCTTAAAGGAGCATACATGAAGTTGTGAATCATTTAACAGTCCTGAGGAAAAAAATCTCTCTGGTAGTTGCTGGAAAGCTTTTTCCTAGCCATGAAAAAGACATTCAAGATCCCCGCAAAAAGGCACCTACTCTTTTTATGTTTGCCATGTGTGACCATCACCCAGGTGACTTCCCTTACCATGAAGTAGCTCCACCCATGCAGCCGCAGACATTTACTTTGTGAAGCAGAAGCAAAGCCACTGTGCTGCTTGGCTACTGTGGGCAATGTCAAATGCATCAGGGAGCCTGAAGCCAGCTAATTTCAGTCTAACCTAAGGCAACAGTCAATGTGACTGCTCTGCGTTCCAGCTGCTTCCCAACTTTAATCCATTTAATTTGGCAAAGTGATGCTAATGAGATTTCATTGACAGGAAGGCCTACATACAGGACCGCGGGTCTTGATAGTGGATGCTGAGGCAGGTGCCTAAGCTCCTTGGGAAATGCAAGTCTAACAAAGTGTTTCAAAATATTCCACAAGTCGCCAGCTTCCAGAGGAGGCTTTTGCAAATGTGTTTATTATGCAGGTACATGGTTATTAAACTGGGATTTTATGGCTACTTCAGCAGATACAAAGTGCAACAAGCTTCCATCTCTAATAAGTAATAAATATGTCTCTTGGCATTGCTTTGCCCTGCCACCTATGAACCAGGCTTATCCCAATTTTGAAGACCTGGAAAACTAAACAGTTGACAAAACTGATTCACAGTTTAAATAAATGAACTACTCTTCATGTCTGAACCTATTCTCTGAACCCAGCCCAGAGCTAAGGGATCAGTGACTATGGAGATTAGGTTACACAAGGTGGTCCTCACAGTATACAAATGACATCTGAGAGCAATGAACACAGCTGTCTTGAAATGATTTTGATAATCTCACCAGGACATGTCAAACTAACCAAGAATCAAATTATGGAGGCTGAGAAATACAGGGCTGGAAGAAACTTAGAGAAATTAATACTTTTTTTTTTCCATTTGATCGAGGCAGCTTCAAGCATACTATGGGCATGCATGGTGGATGTTTGTTTATCTGATGCTTAAAAACCTTCTTGACCTCCTTATGTACTTGCTTGATTACTTCACTGTCTTCAAAATTGTAACATTTTTCCCCACATCTGAAATTAATTTGATTTGTTATTATTCTTCCCCAGTATGTAAAATTGAACAACATCTTCTTTCTAATGACCTCTTATATATTGAAGGACTGTTATCATGTTCCAAATTTAGTTTTCTCATTCTTGGACTGAACAAACCCGATTCTTTCAGTCTTTCTTAAATCACATTTTCAAAACATCTAATCATTCTTGTTGTTCTCTTCTGGACTCATTCCAGTTTGTCTACATCTTTCTTGTGGGTTGGTGCCCAGAAGTGTGCACAATATTCCAGCTGAGATCTGACCAGCAGCAAATAGAGCGGAATAATTACCTCCTGTGCCTTTCATATGACACTCTTGTTAATACTATTCCAAAATGAGATCTGGCTCGTTTTTTTCTTTTTTTCCACAAGGACGTCATATTGTTGAATTGCACCGAGTTTGTGATGCACACAAAATCCCAGATGGCTTCCAACAACACCACCACATACCTAGTCCTTCCCCATGATGTGGGAGACAACCTGCAGCCCTTGGACAGAAATCCCCCATTCCTTCAAACTCAATGAAAGGTGGCTTTGCAGCCAGAACGCAGTTACACAGACCATGAAGTGTGAACTACTGCTTTTACTTGTCTCCATTTACAACGTGCATCCTAAAACTGTTGTCCTTTCCTATTAGCTTAAACAGTGCTGATGGCTCAATTCTCCTTGGAGGATCCTCCAGTCCCTCTCTGTCCTCATCAACTTTTCCCGTGCTCCTTCTAAGAAAGATGGTAGAGCAGGGAGAAAAGGTACATGAATTTCAGTACTAATAGAGTATTTCCTTGCCAGGTTATCTTTGATCCTGAGAGTGACACACAGTATCTTTCCCAAGGCCACATTCTGAAACATTTTTAACAAGGAAGCAGCAAGTTCTGAATATAGTGACATTAGACCTTGTCTGACAAAAACATCAATATCAGTGCATAATTAATGCAAGGATCCACGGTAACGTGGACTGAATAGGGACAGAGTACTTTCAAAAATCAATTTGCTACCTGAATTACAAACACTACCGATTAAACCTGACAAGGCAAAACTCAAACGGAGGGGGAAAAAAAGAAATTAAAAAGCCCACAAGCCAATGTGCTGGAATGTGACACTGGGCCAAAGTCCCCAGTCCCCTCTTCTTTTTTCTGTTACAGGAACAACTTCATTCACACAGGCAAGGTCCAAGCACTGGGGTCGGCTGCTCATGGGTCTCCACTCTTCCTCCAGTTTGACAGAACCACCATGAGCAGCAGTCAGACCCTCTGTACACCCCTGGTTACTCATGTGCAGGATCCCAGCTATGACCAAAGTGTTGAAGACTGTGGGCATTCAGGACATGGTTTATGCCTCCAGCCCACTTCTGTTGCTGGATGACAACAGCCTGTAGCCAAACCCATTTTACGTGGAGCACCGTATCAGCAGGGCTTTTCCCTTCATTGCAGCACCCAAGGGATGATCCGGCTGGTGGCTAGGGGGCACTGTGCTATTGAAAGTAGATCCATCATTATCTTTTTCCATCAAACACTGCTTTAACATATACGAGCCTGACCCCAGGGATGTGATTGAATCTGAGCAACTATGCCCTCTCCTCTATCTCTTATGCCTTTGCATTAAGCAGCATTGAGGGATGTGGTGTCTCACTGTTCAAGAACTTCCTGTAAAACTCAGTGACTGCAACTGGTCCAGCTGGAAAAGCAGGGCCCTCCTGGCCCAGAACTGCTGCTGACAGACTCCATCTGCATACCGAGATACCTTCTTGTCATTGTTTACTCTGTGCAGGAAGGGTTTTGGCAGGTTCATCCCAAGTTTGCAGCTGCAAGTCAAATAGCAGCAGCAGCATTTGCCTTGTCCTAACCCCTTTCTGATGAGATTAATTATTGCAAATCTGATGGCTCAACTGTTCATTTTAACCCCCTCAGTGCCACAGGCAATGTGCAAAGCAGGCTTGCTGAGACCCTCTGCACTCTGGAGGGGGCAGCTCTCGATTGCAAAAGCAGCCAACCTGTGAAGGAAGGTAAATTAGGTGACACTGCATTCTGGTGCTCTTGCAATTAGCCTGGTACTTGTAACCCAGCTTGCTGGGGTCAGAGCACTGCACTCAGTCTCGTGCCTGACGTGAGATGAGACTGACAATGCTGCCCACATTTACTCTTGTGCATACTCCCCTCTTAGCCCACACCAACGTTTCCAGGAGAACTGCAGAGCATGCACAGGGCACTGAAATGGTTAATCAACTTATTTGTCTCTGCTTGCTTCCCAAGTTCTCCCTGGGAGTTCAGTCACTGCCATATGTTATATTACAGAGCATGAGAAATCAGACTGAGGTGGCAATTTTAACACCCTTTATTCATACATCCTATTTTTACACTGATAGATGTAAGATATGCAAAGTGTAATTCCCAGCTGAAGCAGACTCAGCACATGGTTCCTGCTGCCTCAGCTAGGGATGGAGGAGGACCAGCTAGGAGAGCTGGCGGCTGCAATTGGGATAGGCAGCCCTGCAGGCAGAGCAAGCCCTGCCTGCCGCCTGGGAGTCTCTGCTAGGTGCTGCGTGTCTCTTTTTCACTGCTGTGTGAGCATAATCTCGTCTGCTGCAGGTGGTCGACAACTTGAGGTTTGCTAGTGGTTTCAGTTTGGAAGTGACATCTCCTGGCAGCAATGGGTGAAAGCCACCAGCATGATGGCAATGGGAGAGGAAGAGGCACTGGCTGGTCCAACTGCCCCTGGGCAGTTTCAGGTGAGGAGGTCTCAGGGGTGTTAGCAGAGCATTGAGACCTAAAGTGGTGGGCTTTCCCTTCCTTTACCTGTTACTGAGACCATTTCTCTGTTTTCTTTCCCGAGGAAGAGTGCAAATTGCTGAAGGTTTTGCACCTTCAGTAGTTGCCTGTGTCTTAAGGAGCCAATTGAGTAAAAAATCAAAGTTTTGATTTGTTATGGGTACAAAGAAAGGACTTAGAGGTAAGGCTGTTAGCATCCTTTGCTACTGCAGAAATAGAGCCTCTGCAAAGGGAAGAGCTCAGTGGTTTACCTGTGTGGCAGGACACACACTTGAGTCAAGAACTGATGGATTCCGGGGTGAAAGAAGAGTCCTGAACATGGACAGCAGAGTCCTTCCCTCTCGTGAAAAGTGCCACCTGCCTTTTCACGCCGCAGGGCTCACTGAAACAGCAGTGAAATCCCCTGCTCTGCAATGCAACTCTCGCAGGAACTAGTTAAAAGGCTAAAAAGAAACATTTCTAAGTTTAATTTGAAGCACCGTGTGACTGCAAAACAGATTTACATGAACGTCTGAAGCAAGGAATCATGGAAAGACAGTGGGGGTGGGAGCAGAGGAGACCATAATTATAGCAAAGCCCTGACACAGATGCTGAAGCAGATGCCTGTGGGCCAGGAAGGAGGCCGAGCAAAAGGGGGATGGTGGGGAGCTTCCTGACACAAGGGAAAAGCACGTGTGTCCTGGAAACCGAGAGTGGGGATGGCAGGGGGAGAGGATCTTCTCTGAGATCTGGGAGAAACCTGAGCTGAGAATGAAGATCTTCCCTCCTCAGTGCAAGTGTGAGAGGTGTTCCCTGACAGCACAGGGTGAGCTGAGCTTGTCAGCCTGGTGGGAGAAAGTTGGAGATGGCTCTGTAAGCAATGGGCTGAAGGGAGCCTGGTCCCAAGACATTTGTCTCTTGGACTCACTTCTGAATCTTTTCCTGAGATGGGTGCATTTGCAACATCCCTGATCTGTGAGCATGCTCTGCTGGCTAATCAAGGGCTGAGGTTCATTAACGGCACTCTCTCCTTTACCTGATGACTTATTTTTATGAAACACATCAAAACCTCATATCCTTGACCACTCTAACCAAAAGACAGTCTGAGACAGGAGGTGCAAGCCTCCTTTCATTTGGAAATCAGTCTAGAAATGAAAGGCATGTGCCAGATGTAGTAAAATAAAGCCTGGGCAGGAGGCACTCAGTGCATAAGGAGGACAGCACAGGAGTTTAGACTAGACTGGAATTATTATGAGAGCTTTGCCGTGACATGACAGACTTTCAGCTGGCTGTGGGCTGCTGGGCACAAAGGAAATGGGAGGAGGAAAACCAAGCTGCTTGCCAGGCTGAGATATGGCAGTCGAGACTTTGTGCCGCTGAATGTATTCATGCCTATGTGCATGCTCACGTATGTACAGACAATAGTGTGTGTGAACAGATACATCTGGAACACAGGTATATATGTGTATGCTTATGTTTGTATTTGTAGACACACTCATGAACTTGTGTGTGGTTTTTTGTGTTCATGAAATAGAGAAACCTCCAATCCTGAATTCAAACCACAGAACAGTAAAATACTTTCCTTAACACTTAATTTAATCTCTTCCAAAAGGTCTGCTTTTTATATCAATGCACAAAGATCTCCAAATTCAAGCTACAGTTTGCATGTTGCACTGAAGTCCGAGACCATGAGGACACTTCTTGTCTTTAAGGGCTTAAAGTGTCAGGGCCTAAAATAATGCAGTCTCAAAACTCAACCATATAAACCACCAGGAAGGGAAGAACAATAAAACATCCTTGAAAGATGGCGGCAGTCAGAAGAGTTTGGTGCTCCATCCCATTAACAGCAGGGATGGATAATTAGGCTGGACAAAACAGCATAAAGCGTACACCAGGGAGTCATCCTGAGAGGCAGGGAGCTGGACTGCATGATCTAAGAGGTCATTTCTAGCTGTAACAGTGATGAACCTGATGTTTTTGAGAGCCTGTTTTTGCAGCAGTGCTCAGTAGTGGGTCAGGGGAAGGAAGGCACATGATATAACTCTTACTATCATCTGACACCTTCCACTGGATGCCTTTTCTTTTTTCCTTCTTCTTTCAAATGGTCTCAACCAGACATCAGTGGGCCTTTAAGGGAATGTTGCAAGAAAAAATAAAAGAGACACCAGCTCTGTGCCAATGGGAAGGAGTGGAAGCAAGCCAGGAGACTGTGTCTGGGGTGCTAATTAAAAGATATTTCCTGCCATGGTGATGCTGTTATTTATAGGACTGAGTGTGATAGGGTGTGAATGAGTGTGATAGGGTGCAAGTGTGGTAGGGTGTGAATGAGGCACCCCAAAATGGGTGCCTGCAATTAGAGAAACTCGTTACTGTATTTTAAATCTGTCCATTAAAACTCGATCCCTTAGGAGATGCAGGCACGCACATATAGATAAAGTCTTATTTACACAGATAAGAGCTTATGTGAATGTATAAGCTGTATGCATGAACTCATATGCAGATAGACTTTTGACATACAGACTCGAGAAAACATGGCTATTTTCAGTCTTGTGTTTAGCCCTTTTCCTCCGAGGAAATGCCAGTCCCCTTTTAACACAAGAGATAACCCACTTTAATATCCTTTTTTAACCTGCAGCTGCTGAGCTTACCGACTAGAGCAGCCTGACCGGTGCAAAGCCTTCTGAGCACTCTGGGAGGCTCAAGCAGAGGGACCAAGTCTGCACGTCTCATGCAGGCTGCTTGGCGGGGCTCGGAGAAAGCAGATGGCAATGCATGCCTCCGCGGGGGTCGTAAATCCATGCTGAACAGGGCTCGCCACTTGGAATGACACCCTGTTCCTGAAGCTGGGGATTTATTTGCAGCATTTTATACATTCCTCATGTTGCTGGCATAGTTAAACCTGTGCGGGCTGGTGCTATTATGAAGTACCCCGTTGGCTCCGAGTTAAATTGGGGTTCTGATGTAAAAAGAGATTATGCAGAAGCAGCCTGCACTCGCTCATCAGATCCGCTCCTTCTGGGTGTTCAGAGTCATAGCAGTTTTTGCTGCTAATTAATACAAGCGTATAGTGCTTTTGATTCCCTGTAGCACTGTGGAGCTGCCATTGTGATGGGAGCATGAGCTGGCATCCCATCTGCCCCATTTTCCCAAAATTCTGTTTGGAGGGATAAATCTGGCTTAGTGTTGCTTACCTGAGGACAGCAGAGCTGGAAGGATGCAGCAGGGAGGTAGATTTTGCTCTGTTGGGTTTTTATGAATGGTGATCATGCACAGTGCAGAAAAAACCTTCGTTGCTTCTCAGAACCCAGACACTTAAGCCAGTTTCGGTAGGAGGTTTTTCCATCCTGCCCCAGTCTGAAGAAACCAGTTTAGGAAACAATTACATGTGCAGTTATGCTGGCAGCTTTGGAGGGGGTGTACTCTGCTGAGGGTGGTGGGGATGGGTGTGATAATTAGGGGGTAAGCTCAGCGCAGGACAGCAGGTCAGACTATCACTCTCAGGGAGGTGGGAGGTGTTGGAAATAGTTTTTTATTTTATTTGAACCCATATTGTCTACTTTTACCAACAAATGATTCCTCATTAATACCAGAGCAGAGAATGAGTATCCATTTAGGTAAAAAATGTTGCTGGAAGGTGTCTTGATGTCTTGTCACTTTAATAGAAATACGAAGAACTTCATTTCTTGCTCGTGGGTAAGTCTGATGCCAAAACATAAAAAAGGCAGCTGCTGAAATTCTACACCCCTCCTAGGGAAGGATCCGGCCCTCCCTTGACTGTAGCATGCCAGACTTGTGGGGAATACAGACATCTCCTGATGGATATCCTGATGGATAGCAGCCATGTGCATGCCCGTGACAGGTCTCCTGCACATGGGGCCGGTGCAGCCCATTGCTTGGGCTTAGACACAGTTCTTGTGCCTGCTGCAGAGCCTGGAGCTGGGCAGCACGTGGCTGCTGCCGCGCCCACCACAAAGCACCTGCAGCCTCCTCTCCATCCAGGGTTAATGCAACCATTTGGAGTGGTTGTACCACCAGGATGTGGAGATGCTTGTTGACGCCCTGAACAAACCCTATGCATTATGTACTGCAAAGCCATTCACAGATTCATAATGGAGGGTGTAAAACATGATTCCTTGTCCTTTTCTCTTGCTAACAAAAAGAGCTGCTCTGACTGGCTGCACCTTGCAGCATGTGTGGTGCTAAGTGAGCCGACAAGCAGTTAGCATAGAGCTTGGCATCCAGGAGGCTTTTTTTTTTTAATCCCAGGTTGCCAGGTACTTTCTCATGCTTGGTGCCACGAGCCCTGCCACTGGGAAAGAAGCAATGCTTGGCCTTCCCTGGCCCCTTGGAGAACTGAAAGGGCATCTCCATTATCTCATTCCCTTACAGAGAGAGAGTAGAGCTGCTTCTTGCTCATTCATAATCAGAGTTTGAGCAGTTATGTGAGTTCTTGGATGCAATTTCTTGTTTTCCTCTGTGAAAGGAAGAGACAGACTTTGGTAGATTAATTTCTTGGTTCATGGAAGTTTTTTCCCTTCCTTTTCTCTCTCTACTTCTCTTTTTCCCTTGACATGCTCTCCCCTCCCATCCTCATTTTCTCTCTGAGTCAAGCTACACTTCCTCATCAAAGAAGCTCTAATGGGATCACATATTTGACCAGCTGCCAGGGAAATTTCCAGTAACCTCTGAAACCCTAAACATTCCATTTTGGAGGATTACAGGGAAAATGTTTCATCTTTCTGATAGAGAAGCACCAAAAATTGAGTGTCGCCAGCTCATCTTCTGCTGTTCCGATGGAAGGAGCTTGGGTGGACTATTTTTAGGTTACAAAGCTGTACTTTGCTAAGATAAAAGCTGGGGATCTTTCAAAGCAAAAGCCTTAAAGTGTGAAATCCATCAAGTCCGTTATCCCGGTGAGCACTGCGACATTGTTAGGCTGGCAGTGGTGAGCCGATGTCTGGGTGAATGTAAGCCCCTGCCCTGCAGATGCTGGAATCTCTCTCCTTGGTACCCACTTCTAATGGCAGCCTCTGACACTTTTATTTAGGAAAAATCTGTCTGGAAATCAAGACCCAGATTCTCTCCCCATGGGCTGTGGTGACTTTGCAGTCTTTGCTCTATGGTGAAGAGGGTGTAGGACTTTTTGTCGGGGCCATTGCACAGTGGTAGCTGAAAGTCCAGGTGGTTTGGGAGCTTGTGCTTGCTGCCAGGCAGGAAGGAGATGGACACACACATCCAGGGTTCTCTTGTCCAAGAGACACTCCTGATTAATTTTGGGAATGTGCAAGATGTGGGAAAGGACTTACTTAATCCCTCCAAGTTGTACTCTGTGATGAATGTATTAATACTCAGTAGGGAACAGCAGGTAGGGATTTGGGGAAACATAGTGCTGTATAAGGGCTGCATGAATACACGCAGGTAACAGCTAACCTGAGAGCATTCAGATTTGTTTACACTGGTGTGTTTTTATTCCCCAGGAAGATAACCATTTTGACAAGTTTTTCAATTCACTAATACTAAAAATATAACTGTCCCAAGCATTTTGAAATTGTCAAAAGTGTCCCAGTTAGGTACTTCATGAACAAAAGCACGTTCTCAGTTTTTTCAGTTTGAAGCTGTAGTGAGCAGCTGTGGGAAGAGCAAAACAAATACCTGGTTCTGAAACAATCTAACCCATTCTCCTTCCCTACTCACAACCAGGCTCAAATTTCCATCCTCATTCACACTGAAAGACACAACTCTTCATCCCTGTAATCTCAGAAACACTCACAGCACAGGACCAGCCTCTTTCCAACTAACTCTACCCTTAAATTGCCGTGTGCCTTGATTTGCCCTCATTTAAAAATGAAACTGCTTTACTTTATTTCTTACAATCTTCCCGTGCTGATGCAGGATAGGAGTTTTGCAGCCACCCACACCCAGTCTGCGAAGCTTGGCTAGAGTGCGACTCTGCCACAGTGCCTCTGCTCTGAGCCCCAACACGTCACGCGGTACTACTGGGAATTGCGGACCCAGTGCCGACAGATCTCTCAAGCCTGTATGTAAAAGTAACATATGTGACATTTGCATTCTCTCTCTTATCAGAAGGCTTTATACTTACGTGAAGATGTCAAAGCACTTTATAAATATTAATTAATGCATGCTAACGGCATCTCAGTGTTTTACAGATAAGGAGGCTGAACTGGTGAGAAGCAAAGTGGTGACCTGGCCATTGAGGGACAAAGCTGGGGAAAGACCCCCAAGTTCTTAATTCCCCAAGTGCTGCTCCAGACACAGGGCTAAGAATGAGCAAATATAATATGTAATGTGAGTGAAATGTAAACAGCTCAGGTAACTGTGTTTTCCCTCAAAAGGCAAAGAAAATAAAGAAACAGCGATGATTTAGTTATTTAACCCTCAGTCAGAAACAGAAAAGAGAAAATATATTTTCTTATGGAAATGTAATTATTGTTTATTCTGTTGAACTGATTTCATTTCTATATGAAGGTCACAGTCCTCTGCCCATGAAAGAAAAAAAAATCCTTCCAGAAATGGAGTTGAAAACCAGCAAATTACAGAAAGCAGATGAAGTTCTCATCTGACTTAAGCTTCAAGGATGGGATTTTCAAAGATAACTAAGGGATTTAGCAGTCTGATTTCCCAATTTGAAGCCCAATTGTCCTTGAATGAGATCTCCCCAGACAGAAATGGTCCAGGGGGAAATAGATCTACTGGAAATGAAAAAAAGGTGCCAACTCTACAAATAGGCCTTTAGGAAAAAAAAATCCTCAGAGTAATGAGGACTTTCAAGAAGTGATGATATGTTACAGAGGCAGCAGCAACAGATAAAACCCACAAGAGGGTTATTTTAAAACATCTGTGTTCAAGAATGAGCTAAAAAGGGGGGCTGTGATGCTGTTCAGTTTAGCTGACAACATCCAATAATTCTAATGTGATAAAAGATCCTGAAACATCTGTCAAAGCTATTGCTAACCTTGCTTTGGGGAAAATTCTGCCATAACCGACTTGCTGGTTAGAGAGACACGTCTGGGGCCAAGCTTTGAGGGAGGCAGCCCAGACATTTAGGGGGCCTCTTCAAATAAATTTCACTAAGATTGTTACAATAGGTTAAGGGAATCTTTTCTACTCTAGCTGCTACAATAATAGTCCTGTGGCCATGACTGAAATGTCTGACTCTTTGTTGGCCAGTGATATGTGTGGAATGAGTTAGTGACAGAGTCCAGTTTTCACTCTTGATGTGTGTTCAGGTCTTACAAGTCACTAAAGATGAAATATAAGAGCACTAAAATGCCAGGCTAGGTTTGACCAAATGCCTACTCAGCCCAGTGCCATCTCTCATGTAGTCTCGCAGGGGGACTATCAGAACAGAGATATCTGTGCTGCTTCTGAGACACAGTGCTGCTTCTGCCTGCACCCTTCCTGTCACTGACAATTTGCAGCTCTGAGCCTTTCTAGGCTAGATACAGGTTCTCTGTACTCAATAGCTGTCAATAGATTAGTCCCCCCTTTGAACCCATACAAACCTGCAGCACCCACTCCTGTGGCAAGGAGTTCCACAGCTGAACCATGCTGTGTGAAGAAAATGTCATTTTAGTTTGTTTTCATCTTCTACTAGTTTCAACGAAACAATGAACAAGTGATTCTCATCCACTCTCACCTTGCCACTCAGTAGATGGCCCCAGATGCCCCTAAAGTGTCTTTTCCTGCCTAAGAGATGTCTACACTGTCAGAGAGATCATTTGGAGGGGGGCATATGGACAAGAAGTATCTCATACCACCGCTGGTGCTAGGTGTATGGGGAAGATGAAGATGCTGAGCGTCTCGTTCCAGTGACTGTTGAGCAGTGTTACACCCACACACGTATCCCCGCTTCTCTTTCTCCCCAGCTAATGACTACACATGGATCTGCGCCTGCGCCTGGGACATGGGTTTTGAGCTGCAAGCACAAAGCTTTGTAATTACACTGGGAATCTCATTCCAAAGGGGAGGAGGAAAGGGGGAGGGCAGGGAAGGAACTGCCAAGTTTATTATCTAGAGGTTTGGGGGTTTTTTTTTGGCTATAGATGACAATCTACATGAAAGTCCCTTTCGTACATTCATTACTGGAGATTTTATAGCCTAATGAATGTGACTCATCTGCGTAATCGCATTGTTTTCCAGTACTCCAGATGTTCTGTGGAGCACCTCTGGCTCGTGATCTCCCATTTGAACATTTCTTGTAAACACCAAAAGCTGTTTGTTTGTTTTAATGTTCCATCACATCCCATTACCCAGTGAAGGTGAAAGATTGAAATGCAACGTTGTCTTGCCAAGAGATTTTTTTCCCCTCCTTCCTCCCTCTGGTTCCCCTGATGTATCTGTGTCTAGTGTCTAATTAGTATGCAATGGGATGCAGAGATTCCTCTGTTAAATATCTTGTTGCTTTCTGCTTGCCTTGATCTCTATAAGCAGGCGGATGCTACACAGAGATTTGGGGCCTGCATATCTCAGGTGCTGAACAATTTTGGTTCTTATTACTTCACGTGAGAGTTCAATACGTCATTTATCAGGGACACAGTGCCATGGGACTTAGCTCCCTATCTTGCACAGTTATTCACATCAGGGAAAAATGAATATCAGAGGTAAACACTCTGGTCCAGTAGCACTGAATACTTGCTGCAATGACGTTAGAACTTGTCTAGAGGCTATTTTCAATCCTGTAGGTCAGTCAAACCAGCTTAATTCTGTGAGAGCTCCTTTTAACACCAAAGTAGATGTGGCTTAACACCTTTGGATGGATGTAGCAGGTTGAGTTGTACTCTAGATACACGTAACAGCAAGCAAATGTTGAGCATAAGTTAACTGTAGGTAATAGCAGGGTGGTTCAATAGACTCTGGAAACAAAGAAGGTTCTTTTTATTTTGCAGGTCAAAGCAGTGTGGTTCCACTGCTGTCAAAATCACATCTGTTTTAATTTTATGTCTCTTATGGGTCTGGACTTGCTGCAAGTCTGGTCCTTGGAATGACTTGGGATCTTTGCAGTATGGGCAGACATTTCTAATTTTACAGGATTTGATGCAGGAATGCCCAACTGACAAGAGATTTGCCTTGTAGTCATTATAGTAGTGGGCACCTACTGTAGTCAGTAGTTACCCAAAGACCATGGAGCCTCAGAAGTCAGCTGTGGGAAGGTAGGTTAAGTAAGAAAATACAGATGGAGAGATGTAATGATAAAAAGGAAATTTTGAAGCAAATCTCGGGATGGAAAGCAGGAGTAGAAAGGAGCGTCTTTGGCCACGAGGCAATTGAACAACCTTGGAAAGTCTGATAGGGGAAAAGGGAGCACCAAAATAAGAGCCAAGAAAGCACCAGGGGAGAGATGAGATGGTTATTTCAGTGAAGCTGTCAGAAGAGAAGCTTTAAGTATTGCAAAACGATTATCAACATATTAGGAATGGCAGATTGATTTAGTCTTATGTTCTTTTGCGAAAAATTATGAAAACTAATAACAAGTCTAAAGTACAGCAAAGCTGCACTGCTTGCTTCAGTCTTAACAGATAAAGCTTAGAGGATTGTGGGAGATTAACGGCTGATGAAATGAGTCTTCAGAGTCTGTCAAACATGGAGTTGAGGAGCCGTCTGAGCTCTCTCTTGCTTGAGTGCTGCAGGGCTTTCACCAAGGAGAATGTGAATTAGAAACCTTGGGGACTACTTTACTTACAGAGGAAATCCAGACTGATCCTCAGGGAATTGCCAAGTAGGGAAGGGCAGGGGACACTGCGAGTCCAATGTGTTACATATATGTTAAAAAAAAGGACTCTGGAGAAATCTGGTACATTAAACAGGACACCATGAAGGAGAAGACTGAACAGATTTATTTGCTTCTGAGAAGCAAGCTGAGAGACTCTTCCCTGAAGGAATTATGAGAATCATCTTTCTGGCTCTGAAGGTGGCTCCTATAGTCTGGTATATCAATGGCAGCTGTGATCTTCAGTAGCTGTTTTGTTAATAACATGTCAACAGAAATGCTTATTGTACAAGGTTTTGTTTTGTTTCTCTTACCCATATATTAAAACAGTGGGTGACATATAAAAATGAAGATATATCTGCTTCCAGTTAAATGCTTCATGCAGCGGAGCAGAAGCAATATTGAATACAATTTGAGTTCTACCCTTTCAGATTTTGGGTTGGTTGGTTTTTGTTTTTTTTTTTTTTAGAGATGGAAAGGAAATTCTTCCAAAAGAAATCTTCTAAAAAACATAATTTGTGGTTATTCAGTGCACTATTTTTGATCAATGCCAAGTACTTTCTTCCAGTTTTGATATTTTAAGCATTACCGATCTGCATAAAATATTTTTAATGGAGTTATTTCAACCTCCAAAAATTTGAAACATTCTGTTCTGATAAAGTTGAACCTTATTGGGAACATTTCATTTTAGTTCTGTTTCTTAGAAAAAACAAATTGACATATTCCTCAGGATAGTTTGATTTCAATAAAATGCCATTTTTTTGTCAGAAAAAAATATTCCAGCAGAACATTTTTCAACCTGCTCTAGTTATGAGTTACTGCACATGTATTCACTGTCATAAAAGTTATACCTGTGGTTACATTTTAATAATTTCTTCTAATTTCATCCAACTTCCCAGAGATACTTCAGATGTTTAATGAATGTAGCCAGATAATTTCCCACCATTTCTCTTAACATTTTTGACCACGTAAACCCTGTTTTTCTAGCCACTCCTTGGTTTTATGCTATGTTCATGGAGTTCAGATGCTGTAGTTACTGGAATCCCAAACAAGTATTTGTGTTATTTATAGAACTGTATTACTAAGACTCAGCTGAAATCAGGCTATATTTTCCTATTTCTTTAAGAGAAATGTTTAGAATCCAGTAAATTCAAAAGGCCAGAGAAGGGAAGCATTGCCATCAGCTCTATACGTGTGGGAAACTGAGGCACAGAGTGAGACCAAGGGTGGAAGCAATCTCACCTAATTTTAGCCATCTAAAAGGTATCTAGGCCAACTTCACCATTTAGATTCCTGTTAGCATTAAGAAGAGAAACACCTCCAGAGTGTGAATCATTTCACATATCTTAGTCATGTATCGTTGGGTGGGGTGAAGCTCTCGTTGGAGATCTCTCTTGCACTCCACTGACTGTAGCAGGAGCCTAGGAAGCTCACTTATTCTAAAAATTTTGCGTAGCTTATGTTAGACAAAAATGGATCTCAGCTTTTGTGATAAGCCTAAGGTTTCTCAGAAAATCTGTGGCAGAGTCAGAAACTGAATGTATATCTCCTGAATTCAAGGCCAATGCTTTAATCATAAGATGGCACTTCCTCTCATAATCCTGACTCTATCTTATTTCAGTAATTTGCATATTTCCTTCAAAGAACAGGAGTGGGACATCTGTAGAATGCTGAAAAGCAATTATTTAGTTGGGCAGCCGAATCATACTAAACACTTCTGCACTCCAGACTTCTGAAACCATGTGAACTTTTGCAAATGCTCCTGAGAGATGCCACAGGGAAGATTTCCTTTTCAGAGAAATGATCTGAGAGTAGAAAGCATTTCACACAAGAGGAAGCAACATATGCTACCAAAACCAAGGAATAAATAGGAAAAAAAACCAGGGGAATAACAAGTTTTTCTTTTGCTGGTGAGACTATTATTGCCTGAACACAAGAAACCCAAACCACAATACACATCACCAATAAACCTCTTCTTGTGATAGATTTTCTGACTGGAAAAAACACTTTCATCATATCTGCTTCCTGCATAAGTTTACATGAGGACCCTACAAGCATGTGCTCACAAATGCATAGGAATAGATGATAATAAATATCTCCATCATCTATCCTCTTTTGCTGGACAAATGCCAAATTTTCTTGGTGGACTTTGTTTCAGACTATCCAGAATCTACACCTATGCACATGGAGGGGGCTTCATCGCCCTGTCTGCGATACGTTCATTGCTGGGGAGGAGGCCAAGAGCTGCCTGGCAGAAGCACACCGTGGTCGAAGAGTTCTGGACAGGAATAAAAGGAAAATGTGGAACATCTACAAGAGGACCATACCTCAGGATTCTGCTCACCATGCAGTAAGGAAGAATCACAAGACTTGATCATACCTAGGGAGCCTCAGACAGCCCATATCTCCCTTCCCTGCACGTTTATTCTGTGTATTCAAGCACCATCTCAAGGATGTCTTTATCACAGCCACTCTGCAATGTGAGGGACTGGTAGAAAAGAGTTCTCACCCTTGAAAGACAAGACAAGACAAACAATATGAAGGGAGCACAGAGGGGAAGAAGTGATTTCCTGTCATTTGGGAGATCACTGGCATGGCCAGTTTGAAATTGAACTGTGCCAGGCTCTGAGACTGGTGTGCCTTTTCACCAAGCTGGGCTGTCCTCACTGAGAGGAAAATGCAATTCATATCTAAGCTGAGTTCCTGCAGTAAGTTTAGTGCACATCGGTGAGGTATGATTTTGCAGCACTGTTTATCTTGATTGCCTCTTGCTATAATTTTCATTCCTTTCTCTCAGCTGGTGCCTTGCTTACATGATATGTGAAAATATTAAATTAGTTCCCTTTACTGGAAATTATATTCCATTAAACCATTGTCATAGCTACTAAGAGACCTTTCAGCCTCCTGGTAGACTTTGTTTTAGAAACATCTGACAAATCCTATGGCACTCTTACAGAGAGTTCAAAGCAAAGGCATCATAAGCTCGGGCAATTACAGATTAAGTGGTTTAATATTGCAGAGAACAGAACAGGGAAAAGGACAACGTGTTGGATATCTGTGGCCTTCCCCAGGTTGTACTTTGCTAGGCTCTTTGTGTTTGAGCCATTGTCCTTTGCCTTTTACATCCATCTGCAATATTAAAACACTTAATATAGGCAGTAATTATTCGAGCTGATGATGCTTTTTCTTTGAACTCCTTGCTGGAGTGCCAAAGGATTTGTTAGATATTGCAATGATATGGAGTGGTTTGAGGGACATTACTTTCACCCCCTATAGAGCACCCGCAAGACAGAACATAATTGGACTACAAACTTTGAACTTGCTGAGGTTTTTCATCTTACTTTTGGCGTGCACAAGTGACTATAGATACTTGTCTGGATCATACTTTTCCCATGATAATAGAGAACAATAATAACATTAATTCTTAGCTGCCGTGGGATATTTTTTACGTATCAGTCTCAAAGACGTCATGAAGGGGTGGGGGGTAGTATTATTTTTTAGGGGTTGATCTAAAGTTTTAAAGAAGTAGTAATTTTGTTGGAAAAATGGGCTTTCACATCTGGGCTAAAAACAGCAACAAAGTTGCACTGAATTGAGTGAATAGTTCTGTTAAAAAAAAAAGGAAAAGAAGTGGACGGAAATGTTCTGAAGCAGAGAGAAAGCATTCTTTGAGACATGCTCAAAACATAACACATCAATGGTCTAAAATGGCTTTTTCTTCTACAGGTTTACCAACATGCTGAACAAAAGACAAGAAAAATGTTTCTTTCAAGAATTGAGTCCTACAAATAGAATGTAAAATTTAATCTGATTTTAAATGAAATGATTTCATGAACATATTTCTCACTCCATAGGTTCCTCCCTTGCACAGTTTTTTCCTTTCATCAAATACCTTTGAAAGAAGAAAAAAAATCTAAAAACTGGTTTGATTTGACAAAGATTTTCTGGGCAATCATTCTTATGCATGTGTTTGTCCTCCCCGGAATTAATTGTGAGTCCATTCCCCGCTCCAACCTAATCCAAGAGAGTTGCTGGAATTATAAAGACACTAAGTTCTTATAAATTTCCTGAGATTAGGCAATTGGGTAGAGTGAAATCTGGAAGTGCCCTTGGAGGACAGCTGTAGAGTGAGTTTGGAGTTTATCTGATATTAGAGAAGCAGACACCAGAACAAAGAAAGTGAGCCTTCATAAACTCCTCTGTACAATTGTTGGTTTTTTTTTTCTTTCTCTGTTTCTTTTATTTCTTTGGATTTGGTCACAGATTTAATTTGGTCAAGTGCACTCTTGGCTCATTTGACCCAATCATTTTAGTGACGGGGAAATTGAGGCACAGGACAGAGACATTGTTTGTCCAAGTTCAGCCAGAAGGTCAGCAACAGAGGTAGGAAGAAAAGGCAGTCCTACCCCAGTACAGTCTCAACGTTTCTCTCACAGTTTTCTCCCTGCTTTTACATTATATCTATAAGATGCATTTTAGCCCCCATTGCTTAATGCATCAAAACCCAAAAGGATTAAACATTGCTTAGGTAGTTTAACACCATTCACTGAGAGTCAGATGAAATGGTGCGGACTAGTTTGGTTCTGGAAGCAGAGCGTGGAGCTGCAGTTCCTGAACTAGTCCATTTCCAGGCCATGCTAGAATATAACCCACAGCATGAGTACCTTTCATGGCTCAGTGAGGGGCAGGGAGACCCCAGAGAACCTCTCCACAGTTGTTACAAAAGAGATATATTGGGGAACACCATGAGTGTAGCTGAAACACTCCTTTCTGCAAGGCATTTGGCCTTGCAAAAACAGTTGAAAGGCATGCAAAGTTGTGGAAGAGAGAGATTCCCACCCACACAGGAGACAAAGCTCAAGAGACCCTAAAATACAGCCTATACCTCTGGGCAGGGAGTAATGTGTTGCCTCCGAGAGACACCCCATTCCCCACAGCTCATCTATTTCACCTCCCCACTTTACAGAGCTCTTCCAGCTTGATCTTCGGTAAGCACTGCCTTTAGACAAGTTGTGATAGAGTTTAATTTGCTTTACTTTGTGGGCTATAAACAGAGATCTAAGTGGCTAGATAAAAAAGTGCAGGCAAAGGGAAAAATAGTTCCATTTCAATCATCTTCCACCTTACACCCCCCCATATAATCAGAAATATTATTTTATTTGAAAAAACGAAGCTTGAAATCTAAAAGAAAATATATGAAAATTTTAATTAAAATTCTCTTTCTTTTCTTTCTGCACTGAGATTTCAGATTTAAAAAAAAAGAATTTCCACAAGTTCTACTTGTGTCCTTTGCTGTTAGCTTTTTTTAACCTCAATTCACCCAAACACGTATCTAATAGGAGCCTGAAAAGTGACTTGATTAAAGGGTATAAGTATCTTCACTGGGAGAAAACATTGGGTGCTAAAGGACTCTAATCAAGCAGAGAAAGGTGTAATAAAAACCAATGGCTGGAAGCTAAAGCCAGACAAATTCAAATTAGAAGTAAGACACATATTTTGTAACAGGAAGGACAATTAACCATTGGAACAAAGTGCTAACAGCCATGCTGGATTCTCCATCCTGAAGTCTTCAGATCAGTACTGGATTCCTTTCCAGAAGGCCTGCCTTAGCCAGGTACAATTGACAGACCTGAATACTAGCATAATGGGCTGAAACCCTCTGACTCAGAGCAGTGCTTTTTCCACTGAAATCGGTGCATCTACATCTGCATGAATGGGGAATTAAGTTCCAACGAGACAACCTGAAAGATGAGAGATGAAACGGTACACTGGGCATCACATTAAAGAAACATTTTTTTGCCTTCTTGCCTTCTTAAGGGACAACACCTGATGTTTTGTGAAGGGATAAGGGTGAGAAATGATTCCCAATCTGATAAGAAGTCTTGAGACAAGAAAAGTTTATGGTTGGTGCCACATATGTTAATGGTTGGAGGAGCAAATTCATTGAGAAAAGTTTGTGTAATTTAAGAAAATCTCAACCAAGTTGGGAGCTGTGTGAGAACTTCACTTTTGATCTATATGAATAAAAACAAAAAATCCATGAAGCCATTCTTGTTGTTAATTTATGCTAAGTGTTATGTTGATAGTTGTAGTAAATCTTTACTCAAAAGATCAATGCATAGATAAATAAAGTAGAAAAATAGATAGGAATTGAAGGAGCATTGTTAAGCAATAGGAACTGCTTTAAAGCAAGTCCTGGGCTCATCTATTTTGTCTAGTTATGATTTCTGCTTAAGGTAAGTATTAGATTCATCCTCTTTGATGTTATTCACTTCTCTGAACTCTCTCCTGACAGATCTGTGGTCATCAGTGGTTTTGCCTTCAGCCTTTTAAAGGGAGTCACCTTAAAATTAGGTGTTTCTCCTTTGTCCCTGATTGACTCCAGAGAGAAGGGGGCGGGAGGAAGAAAGAAAAACACCATCTCCCCTTTGGTATCTGGATGGTTTCTGCTGTCTTGCTTTGTCTAACCATTTTTATCAACCTCTGAAGATAACTCAGAAGCAATCCTTGAGAAGCTGTCACCTTCAACGAGACCCACTCTGCACTCACAGAGGAACTGAAAGGTGCTCAGGTGGCAGTGTCTGGGCAAGCTTCCTGGTCCCACAGCAGGTGGGTGGCTTTCAGAGAGGTGCAAATTACTTCACAAAGTGACTGCCACATGGACAATGTCCATAATGATCATGTAACCATTGCGCTAAGAGCTCCACTATCAGGAATATCCGATGTCGTACGGTATCTGGTTGTGCTATACTGGACTGGTGGCTATCTGTTTTCTTTGATGGAAATGTCTCAAAGCTCAAGAAGCTTTACGCTACTGAATTCCTTAGTGATGGGCAAAACTGAATTCTCTTTTCTTTTTGTCTACATGGTTAGAAGAGAACTGGGCTCAGGACCATGTCCTGTGTGCTTTCTGCCTACCTTGTCAGTTTTGGTATGGGATTGAAGTGTCCACTCTGTGCTTAGCAAGGGCTGCTCTCAGGATAACTTTGCATGGGTTGAGCTGGAGTAGGCATGTTCCTGTGCTGTCTCCCTTGCCCAGATCACATGGATGAGAAGCTGAGATGCTCCTAAGACTGCAGGAACACTCATGCTTTCCCCACAACCATGCTTCAGAACTGGGGCTGAAGAGTTTCATAGGAAACTTGGAGGTTTTCCTCCAAGGAAACTTGGAGGAAAGTTTCCTCCAAGGAAACTTTTTCCTCCAAGGAAACTTGGAGGTTTCCTATGTGGGTGAGAATGGGCTCAGGCCTATGGTCCAGTTATTAACCAACTGGCTAGACTTACTCTGGTAATTCCCGGGAAAGGATCACTCCTGGGCCATTGTGTAATCTCCTTATTACTGTGAAATCTTATGTGGATTAGTGTTACTGTGAAATTCATGTACAGCAAGCTGCTCTGGAAACTTTGACAAGCAAGAGCAGAAAGTGAAAAGCAACAAGAGTCCACAAAGGCTGGGGCAAGAACGGAATTAAAGGTCTTGATGCCTTCATAACCTCTGCTAAAGCCATTGTGCAAGCACATACATTGTTGGATACAACCTCCTTCCCACAATGCCTGTGAAAGCACAGGACTGAAATAGCACTTTCTGATTTGCAGGGGTCATTCCAGTAGCCAATGTTAGGCTATTCTTATGCAATGAAAAGAATCTTGTTAATTACTGTGACTTCTTTACAATCATAGGATGTACACATTTGAACCCCGAAGGGTCCTCTCCAGAGAATAACCTTTATTTGCTTGATTGCTTCTGTTCAGTTAATTCTGCCTAATTGCTATTTTCTTCCTATTAGATCCTAATTATATACAGTATTTTCATTATAAAGTGTAATGTTTCCCAGAGAACTATGTCAATTACTCAGACAATATTACCAGAGGTCTCATTTACTTCATTAAACCAGAGAGCAGTCTCTCTTCTGATTAAAACTGCAGTTGGAGGTATGGACGTAGTAATGGCCTACTCCTATAGTGTAGACATAAGAACTGACCAGATGATGATTAAAAAAAAAGGCGATTCATATTTTTAAATGGATAAAGATGCCTCTCTCTGACTGCTGATAGTTTTAAAATCTTGTTTACTCTACCTGATTGTCTTTGCAGGGAAGTCAATGGTGTACCTCCAAAGTTTCAGGAATTTTACTATGAATTAACATTGTGTAAAACATGAATAAAGACTGTGTAAAGAGAGATCAAAAGATTTGAAAATTTAGTCTCATTAGAACAACTGTGTGAGCAAGTGCATAGCAATACAGTGGCAAGTATTGAATGGAATACAGAAAATCTAAGAACACATATTATTCTGTCTTGTAGAACAGTCTGTCTTTGCCTTGAATGGTGGTAGAAAGAGTATTGATGTGAAAAGGAATAAATTTGGATGTAATATGTAACGAGTGTATGGAAGTCATTGCTACAGGATCTTAGCTAAGCCAGATCATCTGAGTCCACAAAGGAATGAAGACTTTCCATATCCAAGCACAACAATTATCTCATTCAAGTCAGTAAAAATAACCAGCAGCTTACAATGGGTTGAGAATTTTTATGCTGTGTTGTGTGACACTGGGATGTTTAGTTTCCTTGGAGCCCCAACATTAGCCTCCATCTATAAAATGGGGGTACCATTTCCCTCACTGCCTCCTTTTGGTGTCAGGTCTAGTACATTAATGACTTAAAATTCACAGACCCTGTTCAGACCATCGCATGATGAAGGAGCCAACTAAAGTAAATGAAAAATATCATTCTCATGCAAAGGCTGCAGGTAATAACATTACATCGTAATTCAGTAGACTGTGCAACTCCAGCGTAACTCAGTGCATAATCATATAAGCATCTAGCACACACTCGGCACTTCATAAATAATAAATAATAGTATTAATAATACAACTGCTGGCACAGTAACTTTCAATAATAACTAGATTTTTAAAAAGTGTCAGAGCCAAATGGGATACCCAACATGCCCTGTGTTTACCAGAGCTTTACAAGCCTTTCAGGAGAGTATCCAGAAATCTTGCTTCAGTCACAGCTGAGAGGAAGCTTGGGCAGAGCCGGGTTATGTGAACACGAAGCAATTGGCATCTCAGGTACCCCTGACAAGCCACACAGGGACCACATTAAAGTACCTATAGGTCACAGACCTCCAGAAAGCACGGACAGAAGACATCTCAAGAGGTTACCTGTTCTGCTCCTCAACCTAGTGCAGGATTAGCTAGACTGTTCCCATTCCAGACTTTGGTTTAACCTTGTTCTCAAAGACCTCCTGTGGTGGGGATCAATACCATCCTCAAGCAACCTGTTCCACTGCTTCATTTCCCGGAATGAGAAAAATATTTTCCTAAAAACTAACATAAACATCTCTGCTGAAATTTAAGCCCAGTATTTCTTGTCCTATAACCTTTTTGAACCTTTTATTCTTTGGAAGGAGGTTACCTCCTGGTTCTTCATTTATCTTTTCTGCTAAGCAACCCTAAGTCCTTCTGTCTTTCCCCTTTGATTTTTTATCATTCTCATTGCTCTGGATTCTCTCCACTTTGTCCACCTTTCCCCTAAATGCTGTGCCAAACCTGAACATAGTGCTCCAGCTCAAATCTCACCAATACACAATCTAGTGAAAAGAACAACTCATTTGTCAGTCAGGTTGTTCTGTGTTTTATGTATTCTAGTATATTCTTTGCCCTTTTGTGTAGGATTGTACATTAATGTATGTTATAGATCCTTTTTGCTTCCTAAGCACTTGACATTTTCCCCCTAATTTTCCCTGTTTTGAGATTTAAAATCATATTTTGCTTGAACATAATTTGGGTAGCTGACAAATACAGACATGACTTTTTCACTATTAAGTAAATAAGAAGTGTTGCTGTGTCAATAGAGATCTTTAGCAAGTGAACAAGAACTAGAATGACCCCCAATATGCCAGCCTCTAGAACATGAAAATGCAAAGAAAAAAGAGGCAAAAATAAGTGGAATTCAGAAAAAAATATTTACAATTTTTATTTCCTAGAAGAATTTTCTTCTCTGGGAAGGTTTAATTGGGTGTTATTCTTCTTGATTGGACTATTGACAGAAGTTGAATGCAGTTAGATATTATCTCACTGAGATTCAAATTCCTAAATCCACTAGGATCTTCCTGGTCCTTTTATTCACATTAGTGAACTCATCTCTAAACAGAACAAGGTTATTGAGCATTGTGCAATGAAATACATCTCAATGCAATGAATTGTAAGTTTTCATCCAGTCAAAAGAAAAATGGAAGTGCTGCACAGTAGCTGTAGTATGGATGGGGATAGAGGATGATTTGGAAGTTCAGCAAAGGCCTGAACCACGTATCGAGATTTATGTATAACTCTGAAGTGGGTGAGAGGTGGTAGGAACTATTTCTAGACTTTTTTGATGACTCAAAGAAGACTCACTGGATCTTGTAGTCCACCACTGTCTTCAAGTCAAGTTTTCCTTTGCAGCCAGGTGTACAAGCAAAAGATTTGGGTTACATTTCCAGCAAGAAAAGTAATACATGACAGAGCATCTCAGCAGCTGGGCATGTCACCTGGGTGGATGCATGGGGACACTCTCGTGAAGGTACATAGGACACATATACCATAGTGGCAGTTTTTTCAGGGGCTGGCCTTATGCCATCCAGGAACAAGACACTGTGTCTCTGCTACAGCTCGTTACACAGGTTTATGGAGGGTTTATGGACCATTACAATGATCTGATGTGGATTTTAAATATGGAACAACATGGGGTACTCTAATGGCTTTATGGCCATCTTCAGCTAGGAAAAGCTAGGCCCCCTGCCAAAGTACTGTGAAAGCCAGAAGAAACAAGGGGATGAACAGATATGATCTCTCAGTATCAAGACAGACTGTGGTACTTCTAGTGGGAATGGATTGATGCCCACATAATTCTTCCTGCTTAAATGCCTTGTCCCACTCCTTAAACATGTTAAACAAATATCAGGCATCCCTGAAGTTCAGGATCTACTTTTTCTTCATCAGTCCTGCCATTATTCAGTCAAAGATGCAAACCTTTTCATCAAGCATTTATCTCTGCTACTTCATTTCTGAGCTCAGAAAACTACATGATTGGTCTCCAAGTCTTTGGAGAATGTTCTGCTGGTAGAAAATTAGCTCCATGGAAGGGTAAATGGAGATATCAAGGAGCATACGGGCAGCCAGATGGAGAGACGTAAACACAGAGAAAAAGCTGGATGAAGAATAAGGCTGAAAGATTGTGTGGATGGATGGACAGTGATTCACTATGGACAGATGGAAACTGAAGCTGTTTGGAAAACAGAATTTCTGTTCAACTGTGACACATTGGAATTTGTTTCCATCCAGAATGGGAAAAAAGTCAATATGTTGGCATTTTTAAAGAAAATGGAAATCTTACATTCCCCCCCCCCCCGGCAATTGTTTCAGAAACAAGGACATAATTCAATAATTTTAAAACTTTGTAATGTAACATGAAATATATTTGTGATTTTAGAAATGCTAGATATAAGCATGCCATAATTAATATTCTCTATGATATAAAGGCTGACATGAAATAAAAAGCTGAAACTAAATGTGGTCACACACTGGAGAACAAGAAGAAACATGTATTCTATTAAAAAGAATCATATTTCCACAAAAAAAATTTAAATTTTTGTGAATTCGTATTGTTTTAAAAATAGAAGTCTTCCATTCCTGATCATTGCATCCTCCTCTAAAAGAATCAAGAAATAGTCTGAAAAGAGCCAGTCAAGTATGGTGGAGGGCTTGAAAAGGGACAGGGGATGAAATGGTGGAAAGCTGTCAAAGATGAGTTGCTGAAGGTTCAGAATTGCTGTCCCATTGCAGTTGGTGACAGTTCTTATTAGGCTCAGTAGGACCAGCTGGGAGTTTACCCCAAGCTGGCAGTGTCTAATGGAAAACCATAAGCCACATCAGCCTGTCCCAGCACGGGGAAGGAAGGCTTTCAGAACAGATATCACATGCATTTTAGTGCCAGGCTTTCCAGATGATGTTCCTGAACATCCCTGCACTCCAATTTAATGATTTGCAGAGAAGCCAAGGCAGGCTTCATGTGCCAGAGTTTTTTTAACTTGACTTTTCCTTTCAGTAGGAACATCCTTTGTTCCCCATAAACATATTCGTGCCATATGAATGGCTGCTTTGCACATAGGAGTCCTGACAGGATAAATTCTGCTTTCAGCTGCCAAATTGTTAAATGATCAATGAATAATAAATCACCTCTTGAACTGTGCCCATGTTCTGTTGTTGCAGGTGATATGGTGCACTCTAACCTTGGGATGCAGCTCATTGTTTATGGAAAAGAGACACAAACTATGAGGACTCGACACCAGCCCGCAAAGAAGCAGCAAAATGACAAATTTCTGCGATGTAGCTGTTGCTTTGGATCCCTTCTACAGCAAATCTAGATATCTTCTCTTCAAAACAAATCTTCCTAGAGACACGGCTATCTGCCTAGCATGAGAAAATGCAAAGGCAATGTGAAAGAAGTGGAGCCCCAGAGGTGACTGCCGGTGAAGGTCCAGAGAGGGAGTGTGACTCCGTGTGCCTCCAGCAAACCAGACACACTGTAAGATAAAGATGTTGGGACATGGTAGCTTTAGCTTTCCTATGATTTTCTCATTTTTGCAGGAATAACATTGATTTTTCTTCCACTGCCCTTCTTAATTTGGTATAGAAGGAAAAACTCTGCCTTTTTTGGAGCCAGAAAGGCTTCAACCCAGAGGGAAGATCCCTTAGAGGATAGCTGGGGGATCTGAGGAGAAGACCATAGAGTCATATATAAGGGGGGATCATGAATTCACCTCCCAGATCAGCTTTTGATTTGCAGCAATGACACCAATGCTCGATGCATCTCTTAAATTTTCATTCCATGTCCTGTTTTTCACTGATCCCTTGCAAGAGGCAGCTAGCTGCTGTGATTGCCCAAGAAGGAGGACAGACGAGCGAGAAATCAGTGCCTTGACACTGAATTTTGGTGCAGCTTCTTCTCCCATCCCGAGAGGGGCCTCTGAATATCCTCCGCCACATCGCATTCTACGGCGGGACTTGTTGCGTATTCTAATTCCCCCTCACTCCCTGATTTAGTGCTACAGCTAATGCTTTTGATGTCAACCTGAGTGAGATAGAAAGCTTTAAAAATTCATAGCTGACCTTTCACTGACACGTTTAGTTTCCGTTAGGCAAGCACTGTGTGGCAGGTCCAGGGGAGGGGAGGGCAGTTTTTAAGTCTGAATTGCCTTTTTCTTAAATCAAGAGAAAGCATTAGGGGTGTGTGGGAAGCTGGTGTCTCAGTTCTGCACAGGGGAAGAAAGGGAGATGGGAATGAAAATTAAACTGAGGGAGAGAGGCCTCAAAAGCAGAGGACAGGCTTATGAAAAATATATACCTTCACCAAAGGAAGATGGAATACAAATTGGATCCCTTTTAAAAATATTCCTTTAAAACAGACATTTTAAAGGGTGGGAAGGGGGGATAAGGGGGGAGGGAGAGAGCGGGAGAGAGAGGGGGGAAAAAATGTCTCTTAAATGTGTTCAGAACATTTCTGCAGCCTGCAGAGCTGGGATTGTTTATTAGAAGATAAGATAGTGAAAAATGTATTTTGCAGAAAGAAAATAGTAAAGCTGGTTTCCCAGCAGATAAGAAGCCAAATTTCTATTTTATGCTCAATTGAATGATTCAGTTACATTATCTGGGAGGCAGCAGTGAAATAACACCCTTCGGAAATGAGACTGTGAGGACACACAGTTCAGAGGAGGCAGCTACGGGACCATGATCCAGCGACTCAGACATCCAGCCCTGGGACACCCGTGGGCGGTGCAGCCCTCCCTCCTGCTCCGGGTCTGGCTGTGGATGGTTAGAGCCATGTCCCAAACAGCCTCCGCAGCCTGCACAGCGCTCCAAAACTGGAAAGATGCAGGATTAGTGCTTGTCTCTTCATGTTATCCGGTGGAACAAAACACTGCTGTTTTGCAAGCAATGCTTCTTATTTCAGGATGGCTCCCTCCCTCCTTGCCACAACATGGTCCCTCCCAGACCATGGTTCCTATGAATTGGCAGGAGCAGGGAGGAGATCCATGCAGAGAGCTGCTGTCCATGTCTCTGCAAGACGACTGCAGGGCCTGGAGTGACAGCAGGATCGTGCTGTTTTTCCCTCTACATCGCCTTTGCATTTCTCAAGTCTGATGTCCGCAGAGGCAGCTGCTGTCTTGTGCGAGAGAACTAATGTGACATGTGCCAGGACATGTGTTTTTGCAATTTTACAATGAGTTCTGCAGCTTTTGGGATTTTCCTTAGAGCTTCAGCTTCAGGAAAAAGGAAAGAGGAAAAAAGGAAAAGGGAAAAAGAAAAAGGAACTTATTTAGCCTTCTAGCTGTGAAGGACAGCCTGTTTATATAAAATGAGTACCCTGTATAGCCTCAAAATCCAGGGAAAAAAAACCCAACACATATTGTTATTTTAAAATAAAAATTCCACCAAGTTAGCACAAAAACCATTCCCATGATTTTTTATCCCAGGATTCTTAGATGATGGACTCCCCATTTTTGACTGCTCAAGGCTGGCAATATTATTTGTTGTGTTCCTTAGGAGACTTTACTTTTGTTTTGCTTTTTCTTTCTTAATATAAATGTCATTCCTTCTTAAAGCTTATGGCTCTCTCTGTAAATGAAGAAACAAATGAAGCATGTGGCACATTAGTGCCAATCTTTTCCTTGCACTAGAGGGTCTGGCTTACAACAGTGGTTGTTGTGTCCTTGATAAGTCCATTTTTTATTTACTGAGCCATTTAATTCATGATTCATTATTCGTATGGGCCCATCCACACTGATCATCCAAAGAGAAATCCACTATTAGAGGACGCAGCAGCTTTCTGCAGTTTTTATGGAGTCTCTGTCATGGGCAATCTTAGCTGCTAACAGAAGCTACATCAGACTTTGAGCTGATGTATGGTTAAGCGTACAGTTTAGAGTACTTAAAATCAAACTCCTGCATTAGAAGTTGTGGAGGAGAATATTTTTCTGCATGAGACCAAGGTGTGATGACAGCCATGTCCAGGATGTGGACAGTGAGGGTGGTGGTAACGGGCTGGTCCTCTTCAACCTGATGTTTTTTTAGTGGCCTGTTCAGATGACTAATGATTACAGTCCAGGTACCAGCAGGCAGATATATCACATTAATTGACTTAAACAGGCATCTTGGATAATGGCATGATTTGGAAAGATAAGAAATGAATTCCATGGAGAAAAAAGACTATTTATTGAGCAGAAGCTGCAGAGGTATGATTCACCAGAAATAAGATGGTGATTTAAAGGATGAACCAGATAAAATATTCCTTCTTGACCACCACAGATTTGAATATGTCTTCAGGGACTGTATTTGATTACCTGTATAATATTATGGTTTATTGTATGATTTACAGCTAAAGGTTCTGATTAAGACTGAATTGCCACCATGGTAGGTAAGCATTGATTAGACACATGAAAAAGAAAGTCCTTGCTCCAGCCTTAACTTTTGAGAGGGCATAAAAGATAGAAAGGAAGATCTTCAAGTTCATAGAGCAGCTTGGTGGGGATTGGAACCCAATTTCTGTACTCTAATTCACAACATTTACTAAAACTTCCTTGTCATTTTCAGCACTGAGTTTCCTTTCAACAACACTCCTAGGTATCAGTTTGATCCACGATTTTGACAACAACATGTCAAAACAAGTCCTCCTGAAAAGGTCTGAAGGAATTTTTGCTTCTACTTTTAGGATGTATTTCAATAGCACCAAACTTTCCATTTCCACATTGTATTTTTTCACTATAGTGTAACATACACTGGTGAGCTCATCAAGTTGTGGGGAGACATGCAAGATATTTTAATCTTGCTTAATGGTTTAATCTTTTCCACATGAAACTCTGCAAGTTTTGTTGTGAGGACAGTTTAAAAAATTTTGACTTCCAGCCCAACAGGAAGGCTGGGTGGTGGCCTGCTGCACTGCTTTCCTGAGCCAGTTTTCATCTTTTAAGGCCTTATGTTGATAATAAAGGTGCCTGATGGGTTCTACTATCACTCTCATTACTTTTCTATCACTGTTAAAGAGCTAGAAATAAATATGTACTCTTTCTTCTCCCAAATCTAGTAATAAAATTTTAAGTCTTGACCCCTGCTGACAGAATTTTCAGCAGAAGTTCCGAAATGAGGGAGTATTTAGAGAAAGGAGATCTCCTAAAGGAAAGAGAGATTGAGAATTAGAAAGATTATTTATAACTTGCTCCCTGCTGTGGATGAGACAGCGCTGCAGTGCCCAACTACTCAGTAATTGTGAAACTGCTGGCCCTGCTCCTTGGGAAACCAGGATAGCATCTAAGGTGGTCGGGAGAGCAGAGGTAGTGTCTTTTAGACCACACTTTCTTTATAGCACACCTCTGCAGTTTTTTTTTCTTAGTACAATAAGGTCTTTGCCCATTACTGGGCCTCCAGAGCATTACCACCACACAAAAAATAAGCTATATTTTGAGCCTGTTAAGGTTTTCACCTTGAGGGTAAAGGCTAGGCTGTCTTCTTAGGGGATGAACCCTGTCAGATGCTGTAAAAAATAATTGACAAATACTTCTGTGAACAACCATCACAAACTCCCTTCATTAAGTTTTGTGGTTCAGCCTGATGGGAAAATCAGTCTCTGTGTGAAATTGCTGGAAAATCCTGAAAGTTTGGTTGAAAGTTTTTGAAAGACTGTACATGAGTGATAATCTTGCCCTTCCTGAGTAGGGTGTGATCAGTCCATCCATGTATTTGGCTAAGCACAGTATCAAAAGAGATGCAGATGTTACTGAATATAGTACCCCTGGGCTGGTGAAGAAGTGTGCCTATTCCGATGGTGCAGAGTGGGACGTGGGTATGCAGATATATGCAAAACCACTGCTGGCAAGAGGTGATTGCAATAGAGGAGGCTGAGTTGATGTTGAAGATAGTTTAATTATAAGGGTTGCTAAAGGCACAGACTGTTCAAAAAACAACCCACCCGACTACCCTCAGACAGTACACGCAAGAGCTTATGAATTCTTTTCTGAAAGAAGCGCATGATTTCCATTGACCTGCATGTTACCAAATCTCCTTTGGTATATTTGCCATCTTTAGTCATGAGTGAAAGACTCTGACATCTGATGGATACTCAGGAGTCCAGAGTACTGTGAAGAGAAAATAGATTTTCTGTCCTATAAGAAAGTTGGATATTTTGATATCTGTTTTTCTCAAAAACTAAAATAATAATAATAATAATAATAATAATAATGAAAGGGTATCTTTTTCTAGAATGAAAAGTTCCTGGACATCGTGACTGACAAATATCAAATAGCGCTTGCGCCATTTCGCCTGAGCGCGGCAGCTGTCCGAGGTGCTGAAGTGCCCGGTGGAAGGTTATCGGCGCCTTCCCATTCCCAGGAGCCTCTGTAAAGGCTCCGTTCAGGGGAGATGCAAAAAGGTGGCTTGTTGCAAGAGATCCCTAAGTGACAACCCCGATCAAAGGCTCAATGTTGTCGGGGGGTGGCAATGAGGGAAGCAGACCTAGCAAACCTTTGACTGGTTCTCATGAGGAACCGTAGGACTCCACTGACTAGGGCCATCAGCCCTCTGCCTCTGATCCCAGCTAAATTTAAGGAAAAATTAAACCCTTAATAAAATAAAGAAAAATCTTGGGGGGAAGGAGGAGATTGTTCCAGCACACTTGGGTTGTCATTTGTCTTGTATCAAATTTTGGGTACCCAGCCCCTGGAGTTGGAAGATAGGGATGGGGACCAGACTGGAGCCCCCATTATCCAGGGGGAAATGGTGAGTGACCTGCTGCACCACTTAGACACTCACAAGTCTATGGGGCCTGATGAGATCCACCCGAGAGTGTTGAAGGAGCTGGCAGATGTGCTCACCAAGCCCCTTTCCATCATTTACCAGCAGTCCTGGCTAACTGGGGAAGTCCCTGCTGACTGGAGATTAGCGAATGTGACACCCATCTTCAAGAAGGGCCGGAAGGAGGACCCGGGGAACTACAGGCCTGTCAGCCTGACCTCGGTGCCGGGGAAGCTGATGGAGCAGATCATCCTGAGTGCTATCACACGGCATGTAGAGAATAACCAGGGGATCAGGCCCAGCCAGCATGGGTTCAGGAAAGGCAGGTCCTGCTTGACCAAACTGATCTCCTTCTATGACAAGGTGACCCGCCTAGTGGATGAGGGGAAGTCTGTGGATGTTGTCTATCTAGACTTCAGTAAAGCCTTTGACACGGTTTCCCACGGTATTCTCCTGGAGAAACTGGCTGCTCATGGCTTGGACGGGTGTACTCTTCGCTGGGTAAAGAACTGGCTGGATGGCCGGGCCCAGAGAGTGGTGGTGAATGGAGTTTACTCCGGTTGGCGGCCAGTCACAAGCGGTGTTCCCCAGGGCTCGGTGTTGGGGCCAGTTCTGTTTAACATCTTTATCAATGATCTGGACGAAGGGATCGAGTGCACTCTCAGTAAGTTTGCAGACGACACCAAGTTGTGTGGGAGTGTTGATCTGCTGGAGGGTAGGCAGGCTCTGCAGAGGGACCTGGACAGGCTGGATCGATGGGCTGGGGTGAATTGTATGAGGTTTAACAAGGCCACGTGCAAGGTCCTGCACTTGGGCCACAGCAACCCCATGCAACGCTACAGGCTTGGGGAAGAGTGGCTGGAAAGCTGCCTGGCAGAGAAGGACCTGGGGGTGTTGGTTGACAGCCGCCTGAATATGAGCCAGCAGTGTGCCCAGGCGGCCAAGAAGGCCAATGGCATCCTGGCCTGTATCAAAAATAGCGTGGCCAGCAGGACTAGGGAAGTGATTGTGCCCCTGTACTCGGCACTGGTGAGGCCGCACCTCGAATACTGTGTTCAGTTTTGGGCCCCCCACTACAAGAGGGATATTGAGGTACTGGAGCGCGTACAGAGAAGGGCAACGAAGCTGGTGAAGGGTCTGGAGCAGAAGTCTTATGAGGAGCGGCTGAGGGAGCTGGGACTGTTTAGCCTGGAGAAAAGGAGGCTGAGGGGAGACCTCATCGCTCTCTACAACTACCTGAAAGGAGGTTGTAGAGAGGTGGGGGTCGGTCTCTTCTCCCAGGTAACAAGTGACAGGACGAGAGGAAATGGCCTCAAGTTGCGCCAGGGGAGGTTTAGACTGGATATTAGGAAATATTTCTTCACCGAGAGGGTTATCAAGCATTGGAACAGACTGCCCAGGGAAGTGGTTGAGTCGCCATCCCTGGAGGTATTTAAAGGACGTTTGGATGAGGTACTTAGAGACATGGTGTAGTGGTGGTTTTTGGCAGTGTTAGGTTTATGGTTGGACTCGATGATCTTAAAGGTCTTTTCCAACCTATATGATTCTGTGATTCTGTGAAATGCACAAAAAGAAAGAAAACAAGCAAGTCAGCCCAACCGCTCTGTGTTTGGTGCTCTCAAAATCCTCTTCATCCTTGCTGGTGGTTGTGGGATCTTGGTACCAAGATTTTCCCCATTGGACAGGTTCAGGAAAAAAAAGTAGATCTTAGTGACTATGAGACAGTCTGCTTTTCTGTGTGCTGTCATTTAGACACCTGCTTTCTCCACTTTCTCGCCTATAAAGTTTCTCTTCCCTTTCTTAAGATCCTTCTTCTGCTGGAGAAGCTGACTAGCAGTGGGGATGGGACGTATAAATAGCTTTTAGGGGTTGCTGTATCTCTCTCTCTCTTTTTTTTTTTTTTTTTTTAAATTTACCCATTTCATCTCCTTGTGCTTAAGTGCAATGTCACTACATTACTTTCAGTCCATGGAATTATGGAGCAGGATGTTTGACCTCTGTGTCATTCATGACATTATACCACATTGCTCTGAGCATGACTTTCTTTTGCTCTGCTGGCACAGACAGGGTGGAGTTCATACAAATCACAGGCCTTCCTTTTGGGGATTTTCATTTGCTCTTAAACTATCAATATTGTTGTGTTAATTTTTGGCTCAGACTCAGGTCTAACTTACCCCCATAATGCTGCAGTAGTGTGACAAGACTCACACTGAAATAGCCGACAACAGGGCTGGGCATAGCAACATTGGCACTATTTTATCTTGCAGACTCTGCTGTACTATTATCTGTTAGGGTTGCAAATAAAATATTGATTCACTCAAACAACTGCATTGTGTGGGCCAAAGAACAGAAAGAAATTGTAGCTTGGCTTGAAACTGGGAAACAAACTCTTCCAAATCAAACAGGCACAGTAGGAGTTAATGAAAGGTTGAGAGTAAAGCCATTTTTCTTAGCATTTTGTATTGTTTTGTTAATCAGTAAAAGAGATGTCGTTTCTCCAGGCCTGTGGGGACTAAAGTAGAAGCCCCTGAGATGATTACATTGGATATGAGCTAAAGTATCTTTCAAAGAGATAAAAAATGTCTGGCTGACTAATAAGTATGAGACAACAAAAAGAGAAGCGGGAGGGTGGGGAGAGAGAAGATGTAATGCAGTCAGAGTCACAGAGGTCTGCTGTGGGAGCATTTTAACATGCACACAGTCTTCCCCACCACACACACATAACTATCTCTTTAATGTGTCTGTTTCTCTCACTCACTTTGTAAAAATACTGCCATGAAAGTGGGAGAGTTTATTTATAGAGAGAGCACAAGAAAACAAATGTTTCATTCACTGAACTCTAACCTTTTTCGATATTAATGTGTGTGATAAATTTGTTGGCTAAAGGCAGGAGATAAACGAACTGCATTTAGCCACCAAATTACATTCCTTGCTATCCTTCAGCAAGAAGAGCAAGGGAAACGCTGGCAACTGTTTTTTTTCATCGGCATCGCACCTAGCACATTATGAGCAATACCAGTGACTAATAACAACTCTGCAAGCAGGTATTTTGTTCTCACAGTACCCTAAGGAGGAGCCTGAATTTCCTTCAGAAAGGATGCCCAGAGTTGGGTTTTACCTCTGCAGGCTGATCTGCATCCTGCAGCTACCCACAACCCTATAGACAGCAATCACACTCCATACGCTCCTCCTGCCTGGATGAGATTTCAGTCTCTGCCTCTGACAATCACATTGGAACTAGTCAAACAACGTTTGCCAGGTAATTTATTCAGTAGATGTTATAGTATTTTGATAGCATTATTTGCCAATTTCCTCCTTCTTATTCCTCCATTACATATCCTGTTTATGGAACTGGTGAAACAATTTGCAAATAAGTTTAATAGATCAGATTCACAACATGTTGCAAATAAAATATCATAGGAGTAATCCCCATGCTTCCAAGCCAGGAAGTCAGCAAGAACTAGAAGAGAAAAGCTTTCTCATTCCTATTACTCATTGCAATGCCTGGTGGGAAGGTGTGAGCAGGTTTCCTGGAAGACTGATACTTCTAAGGTGCAGATTAGAAAGTCGTTGTGGGCCACTCTAAAAATTGGGAAACTTTCTAGAACATTGATAGTAAGTTATGTACTTTATTCATTTAAAATGTCTTTTTATTTGTATTTATTTATAACAGAATTTTTAATCCATCGCCACCACAGGTGGATGAATAAACATGTGTCCTCCCAAAAATTTAGGGAGGATTGTCTTATTATATATTATGTCTTATTATATATAATATGCCTTATATTTATAGCTATCTGACACTGACAGACAATTAATGGACATATCTAGGACAAGGCAAAATTAAGTTTTTAGTCCTGCTGCAGCAGGTGCTGGTCAAAAAGGGATGTGCAAAGTAAACAAAACCAAGCCTCACCCATCTTTCTGCGAGCTTTCCCACCCTAGATCTGCTTGCTGAATGCCCCAGAAATGGCTTGAGGTGGGGGAGAACGCCACTTTGGTATGATTTCCATATGATGAGAGTCTACAAACCCAGACTTTCTCATGTGTATTCAGCAAGCTCTTGCTCCCTCACTGACATTTAGTATGTCTACACAGTCACAGTGTAAGTTAAGAGGAAGGCAAGTTAAGCCACTCTGCGCTGCAGGCTGCATGGCTAGCCTGCTGCCTGTAGTCAGCTAGCATAGATAAAATTACTGTAGCTGGGCTTCTGCGCAGACATTCCTTCTCCCCACAAACAAGACCATTCATTGACTTCTAATTTTATTTTATTTTTTTCAACTGACTTGGTAGTGAAATGGAGTTTAATGAGGGAAGATCTAACTGTCTGAGACTGACGACTTCAGTGGTGTTAATGCATCCTGTGCAACTTATGCATAAAATAGACCACTTATCAAGGTCATTGTATATTTGCTTTGGTGCAGCAATAACAGTATCAATCTTCCTTCTAAACCCAGCAGATTATATAAAGCCAAGTAAGTATTTAAAACCTAACTTAGAAATATGAAAAGGGAATGTTTTCTCCAGGTACTCAAATGATTCTTTAGAATTAGCAGATGATTTAGTGACATTAACCTTGAAAGGCCCCAAATCTATCCAGCAAATCTAAAAGGAATGGAACCGATTTCTCTAGATTGGCGAGGTATAAAATTACATCGTCAGTGTATAATAGCTGAAACTCTCTTATTGATGATTAACCACATTTATTAACAGCAGGCTATAATCCCAAGATGTTATTTGTACAATGACTGAGATGTAATATAGTGCTTTCTAAAGGACCAGATCATGAAATGCACCAAAGGTCACCATGAAACCCTGCAGAAATTAGAACATCAGTCTTGGAAGAAATCTGTAGCTAGTCCTATTGGCCCTTCTGTCTAGTGCAAAACAATTCTGACTGGCTGAGTCCTCTAGAAGTTTCCTTATTTTTAATTCAACAACTGATTGCAAGTTTAGACCCAAACCTTATTTGTGCCGGAGATTTTAGCTAATAGTGCAGCTAATGCTCATGTAAACTCCCAGGCTGGGAAAAGCAGCTTTGATGAGCCTTGGGTACAAATCCTAAGGTGGTAGGGGAGAGAAGGCTTCAAAGCATCTGACAACAATGCCTGCTTATTTAGGTGAAGTTTATTTAGTTGCATGTTTTGCTAGGGAAGCTTTGCAGAGCTCAGCAGGTCAGTAGAAATGGAGAAGTCAAGATATTCGATTCGGTGTCTTTATTCTGCCTCCTTCCTGATCCCAAAGTGCACAATGCTAAAATCTGAGCAACCAAATTTCCTTGGAAGTAAAAGATCTAACAAATTAGCAGGGGGGAGTTACCTTAAGGTCCACTAAGCAAGTAGTTTCTCCCCAAATTTACTTTGTGCTGGAAAACAGATATATGTAATGACAAATAACAGAAGCTCTACTGACTTAAGATATATTAAAAGTAATAAAAGACATTTATAATACAAATTAACTTCTAGTAAAAACAAATCAGGTTGTTCCTGTAACATAATGCAGGAAAGCTCAGCTGCTGGGGCTGTGAATCATGTCATGTCTTAAACAATATGTAAGGGACCTCATTTGTAAAAACGGATGGAGAAGTGGTTAGGGGTATGAACCATTTACAAGGAAGAGTTGGTGAATGTGAAGTGTTTCTACCCCAAGTGGAGTTTCATAATGGATTAATTTTCAGCCAGATCAGTTCCCGTCCCTGCTGCCGGGACCAGCTAAGCGTGGGCTGAGCACCAAGAGTCCCTACAAACATTTCCGGGGACTAGCAATAGTAGTCCAGCCTCTTGGTAAAGTTTTGATGCAGGCAACTTTGTTTTCATCTGTTTAAATCCTCTTTCAATTTCAAATTAAACTCAGGACTTCTCAATAATCCCCATGTTCACCCTTGCAAAGCATTGCTGTATTTTGGTCAATAACTGCCATGTTCCATCTCAGAGGTAGTGGCATTTTGGTGTTATGGTGTCTGTCCTTATGTGTGTTGTCTATAAATCACTCTTGCAGCTCTTAGAACAGAAAACTATTTCTGAATGTAAAGACAAAATTGTCCTTAAAACACAAGGATATCCAGCCCACCCACCTAGAGAACATGTACGATACTGCAAAACTACATCTCACTTTCCACTCTCTGTCCCTCTCTACTTGCATGAAATTACTAAGGCAGAGAGGAGAGAATTTGTCCTGAATTTTAAATAATATACCATTTCAAAATGCTGGGGTTAGCAGTGGCAGCTAAAAGCTCTGCTTTGGTTTTCTGAGCTGAGGGAGAAATGCAGTTCAACTTACAAGATGTAAAAAAAAAATATAAAAAAAAATTAAACAAACCTAGTACTGAACTATTCTCTTGAAAATGATTTGAAAAGGGCAGAGTATTGGAATTTGGGACAACAGGAAGAAAAATGGTCTTAGTTTGGAAAGTCTGCTTGCATTCTAATGAGACAGGTTATTCTTGGAAAAACAGGCACCTTTACTACACTCCTTCAGTAGAAGGTGGTATGTCAGGGACAGATATCATACTCCCTCTGACTTCTTCATGTTGAACAGACAAAAATTATAGCCGTTGACAGTAGTTAATGAGAACCTCCAAATAGAGCTAGTTCCATGAAAGGAGTCTATTAGAGCTGAAAGTGGCTTTCCTCTTTCAAAAATATTGTGGAGAGCTTGAAATGTTTTCCTCTCTTGAATTAAGACAAGAAGCTGACATCTCTGAAACCTTTGCAAACCTATAATCTGAAGAAATATTTCACTTTGAAAAATTGAAAGTGTTTTCGTCTGGTATTTGAACAGCTCTCTCCCCTCCTTAATTAAATAGTTAAAAGGTAGCATAACTCTTTGTTTATTTTAAAATCGTGACATTAATAATTCAGCACTAATTTAAAAATGGAAAGTCCTCTTGAACTGGAAAATTGGCATTTTTCAGAGAAAATGTCAGAACAAAATGTTTTGACAACTCTAAAACTTAAAAAATATGGAGTTAAAGAACAAGTCAAAACCATTCCCCAGCTTGTTAAGTTTCACAATCCTAAGTAAAAGTGTTTTGGCAAAAAAAAGCACCTGTTCTAGAGCTGGCTGTGATTTATGTGTACTGTACAGGTACACCCAAGCTTTCTAGTGTAGCTGCTGATTGAGGACCTCCTTCCACACATAGGAGGTATCTGCAGGAGTATCTTAATCCACGTCTTCCTTCTGATTGCCTGTGTTTGCTCTGGATGGACCAGGCTGAAAAATGCTTCCAGAAAAGAATTCCCCACTCCCACAGCTGGGAGCATTTCACATTCACTTTTCATATTAGGCTTGATGCTCCATCACCTTGGGTAACAGGTACCTGTGCCCCTCACAGCTCAGAGCTGCATTGTTCCTCCCCCCAATCCTTCTGAAAGCCCTACTTTTCGCCCTCTGTCAGCTCACTGCTGTGCCAGTAATCCTCCGGAGAGATGCACACTCTCTGCAAGCACTGGATATAGGAGGATTTCCTCCTCTTTGGCTTGATGATCTCTAGTTAAGCTGAGCTTTGACCACAAAGCTGAGAATATCAGCAACCTTCAAGAATGCTTGGAGCTGAGCATTAGGATTTTGGCTGGCTTTGGTCCTCATGGCATAACCTCAGCTCCTCCTTGCCCCTTCTCCCCACCCTGCCTGTCCAAGAGGAGCTACACAGAAAGATCTTTCATGCAAACTTGTGCATCTCTCCCTGTAGATTAGTCGAAGGAGCAGATAGAGGGTTGAATGACTGAGTAAGGCTGCAAATGAACTCCCATTAGCTCTTGCTGTATATCTCTGGTGGAGGGTTTGGTAAACAGTTAGCACTTATCTCTCTGCTCAGCATTTAGCTGATTTCCATAATGAGCTCCATTGAACTGAGAGGCCTCGAGGTATCCCAAGGCTTCTGAGACGCAATGTGTTCTCTAAATCTGATTTATGTAAAGGTGAAGGCAATTGTGTTAACAAAGGAGAGGAACACGATCAACATGCAGTCTGCAGCGGCTGGGAAGGCAGTGGTGTCTGTGGCTGGCTCGCTCTGAGAGGGATCTGACAGCGGCTGGCTGTAGGATGGGGAGGCATTGAGATGCAGCCTTGGAAAACACAGCCAGGAGGAAGATGCATGGGTTTTATTTATTATTATCTTTATTTTTTCCTCTCTCCCCCTTCAAAACTGAGAAAATCTGCGGCTCTGAGGCATGTGGAAACCATCGTAGAGGGGACCGGAGGTGAGTCAGCCCAGGGTAAGCCCATTGATTGCATGGTCCCTGCTGAGCCCCAGAGCTGGTGCTCGGTTCCACACTTAGTCCTATCACAGCCTGGCAGGTTCGGCTGCAGAAACCTCACTTTGGGCCTAAGCGCAATCTCAATTCCTCCTGCTCAGTCAGGCGCAAAATCCTGCAGACTCCAGCAGTCCCTTTTGTGGATTTGAGTCTATCTGTCATAACCATGAACAAAGAAAAGAAAATTCATACAGGTTTTTACAAAATCACTTATGTCTTTGCATCACCTCTGAAGGCCCCAGCGTCTATGGACTCCATGCTTACAATCAGAGGACCTTTCCAAGGTCATATACATCAGCAGTTACTTGGAGCCAGCTCTGAGAAAGGTGGACCTTGGGGGCTTTTGGCCACAGTTTACAGACAACTATTAAACTATAAAATAATTTCACAAGGGAGAAAGTGGAAATCTGGTCATGTGACTGAATAGAATTTAAGACTCTTGGAAAAAAAATCACAGGAAAAAGATGCTATCATTGGGAATAATTCTACTTTGGTTGTAATGGGAACTGCATGACTCAGTGGAGCTTTTGCATGGCTGGATGCTTTAAGCAAGGATAATCATAAAGAGAGATGAGTAGAACATGAAGAAAAAAGGATCGAATACATATTTTTCTCGTGGTAAATTAAGAGAAGATTGTAGGAGTGGAAATTCAGACAGGGCAAATGCAATGGAATACCATCACAACAGAACTAGCCATCTGCATCTGCTTTAATCCCTGCTCATAGGGTAGAGATGACAATATGAGCATGTCTGTTTCTCAAGGAGAAGAGAGGTGTTTTTCTGCTAGTTTGCATTTAATTGTGTATTTTGCAATTTCTTACACCAGCTATTCTGCTAAACTTGGTTTAATATGCAACAAACACTAACCATATAAACAACACGTCTGTCCTAAACCCTTATTATAATTCCCAGAACCACTTGCAGGCTTTCTGAAACCCATTATTATAATTATAATCAAGAATCACAGGACACTGTGATTTGTGCCAAAAATACATATACACTGAATTGTTTGTACAGGCCACAGATAGAGACAGTGAGAGAAAGGACAGAAAGAGAGAGAGAGAGATGCAGCTTCAGTGCTGCTCAATTCAGGGGCAGTAACACCCACCCCATTTAATTTTTCCTCTTTTGTTTTCCAGTTTAACTTGTAGCTGCTGAAATCTGGGCTAATATTTGCTTTGTCCTCCGTGCTCTTCTTTAGCCTCAATCCAGGGAACCTGGAGCTGTGCTCTTGTTTACTGCACCTCCGCCTGCTGCCAGCACTCCCCAGCTCCAGCAGCCTCTGCCCCTGGGTGAGGAGGCAGGTCTGCTGGCAAGATGCAGCGCTTAGACCGGTCCATCACAGCAGAGGTAAGGAGCACCGCACTTTGGAAATTGCTGCAACACTACTTAGGTGCAAAACGCAGGCAAACTCAGTGGAAAATGCAAATGCAGTGTGGATCTTAGTTTTATTAGTCTTTTGCACACTGTTTCTCTCTCTTGAAACACTTGGCAATCAAAAGACACTGGAGTGGACTATTTTGAGCCCTGATTCTTCACGCTAAGAGGTAATGCTGATTAAGTTGTGCCAGCACAAGGCACTGATATCAATTTTCTTTCTGAGGATTTTCTCAGAGAAGCATGAGGCCTGATTCTGATCTTATATTAGCATATTTAGGGAGTAACGTCATGGCGGTCAAGCTGCTGCCTGGGCATTGGAACAGATTTAATCTTCTCAGGTCTGTCCTTTGAACAAACAGTTCTTCAGTATTGCTTTTATATATGTATGTATACATATATATATAACTATGTGTATGTCTGTCTGTCTGTATGTATATATTTGAATATATCTCTATAAACATCAGAATGCGCATAGAGAAGATGGTGAAACAGAGAACCCAACATCTCCTGCAGTGAGAGCAATGGTGTGCCAAGCATGGTTCTTGCTTATAATGCCACACATCTCCCTATTTGAGAGCCACCTCTGAGCACTTCAGTGCAAACCTCTTTTTTAGAACAGAAAACCTAATGCCCAATATATTGTTTTCAGCCCAGAAACTGAGAGCAAGAGAGATGTCAGCTGTTGGAATCAGGAATGGAGGCACCTTTTTGGCTCTGCTGCAGTCTTTCTGCCAAGGCCATACTAACCAAGAGAGCTGCAGTAGAGCGAGTGCATTGGTTTAAATGCAGTAGAGTGGTGCATTGGATGGTAGGAAGAGGTTTAAGCCAGTTGTTGCTCTGTCTGTACACTGACTTGCAGAAACTGAGAGTAACCTCTCATCAGGGACATAACTGATCACCAAGGAATATGTGGCAGCTAAAGTCACTATATAGTGGAGCTCAGGTGGTCTTTACAGTCCTGTTGCTAGGTATGTGCTCTGATTTGCTCACAGGAGAACACATGAGGACTCTGACACTTCACATTAGCTAAACTGGATCTGTTTTTCAGTACCAACGAACCAGCCAGTGTGTGTAGTTAATTGTTTCCTTAAGATGATTATGCTAGATAGCTCAGCTCAGTTCAGAAGCCCATTTACACCCAAGGGTGGCTCAAATGACACTGCAAAGGACAAAAAGTAGGACAATGCAGTCTGAGATCCCAGGGTAGAGTAAATCATGTCAGCGTTTTACATTTCTTCTCTTCAAGTCTGCAAAATATCACAGAAGTCCATTGGCTGGATTCACCTCTCAGCACACACAGGCAGAGCTCAGCTGGCTTGAATGGAGCCAGGCTGAGTTACACCAGCTGAGGATTTGGCCTCTTATGTTTTATGGTCATTGCCAACTCAACTCACAAAAAAGAAAAAATCACCCAGGCTGAAGCTGAGCCAAGATGACCAAAGAGGTCATGAAGCTTTTAGAATTATTAACTCCTATTAGTATAATAATCCTTTTTATGACACCATAAAATTACATGGTGCCTTTCAGGACGTAGATAAACTACATTCCCTGTGCTGAAGGGCCACCTCTCTCACAAAACGCATAGGATTGCCTGTGTCTGTAAGCCTCTGCCCTTTGTCCTCACTGCCCTGGGACCTCATCCATTGATTAAATCTTCTGTGGGAAGAGTCCTATCACCCTGTATCCTCTAGTCTCCTCTCCACACTTCCACCAAAAAGTCCTCAAGGGATGTGGAAAAATCATATATTCTTCTCCTCAGTTTTAATACTCTAAAAGTGGAAAAAAATTGCATTTCTTTTGTGGCACCTTTGGGCTATAGCTGCTGCTTCTCTGTTCTGCAGGGATATGTGGGGTGCAGTGGGAGGATGGAAGTGGGCTCATTCTGGAAAACTAGGACAGATTAAGTTTTTGCACTAATTTTTTCCCATGAGGTGACTAGATGATCTGAGGGATACTGCAGGAAATTAGTATCAAACTTGTACTAACATTAAAAAATGGTGAGATTTTCTGCACCTCCAAGTACCAGTGACCACAGGGAGGACTGTAGGGCTGGAGTGGGACAGAAGATCTCTCATTGGTGAGAAATAATGTTGTAGCAGAGTATATTGCTGGACAAACATGAAAAGCAGCTCCTAGGCAAGTGGCTCATTTCCCAGGTACCAAACTCTGGAAGCCTATAGAAATAACACATTGACTTTTTTTTTCTCTAGTAATAGGAGGTAGAGGTAGATGGCATAGAAAGTGGTGTTTATATTAAAAATGACTAATTAATTCATTAAAGATCGAAAATTAACCTGGAAAAGCATTGAAGTTTTCAGAGACCCAACCAGTCTATTTTCGCTGCTCATGTAAGCTGTGCGAAGAGAAAGCATCTATTGCTGTGCAATCCTGCTGAGTCAGTGTCTCTGGGTCATATGATCTAATATGTTACAATCTGGTGAGAAATCCAGGCTAAAACGGGTTGGTTCTTTCGGGTGCTGAAAGTATTTTAAACGAAAATAATTACTTGAACATTGACTTCTGGGAAATGAATCTCTGTCAGCTTCCAGGAGAAGAATTTCTGTTTATGGAGATTTTGGAGATTTTTTGATTGCAAGCTAAAAATTGATTATGATTTGTGATGCAGAGAAGAAATGAACAAAATTTTGAATTTGCCATGAAATAGTTGTTTAGGAATTCTCAAGTTTGAACCTGCTACTTACACACTTCCAGTCTTTATTCCCTCCCCGCCCCCCCAAAAATGTCTTGCTTCTGAAAATGGTTTAAAAATACATGGTTTTGATTTCTTTGTTTCTTATCCCCTTCCCACCTACTCCCCCTGACACAATGTTTTTAAGCAATATTACTCTGGACAGCAGATGCTACTTCTTTCAACTAAAAAAAAAAAAAAATCCAATGCTTTAAAAACATAGAAAACAAACAACTCAATTTGACCAGGAATGCTGCTAAAGTAATAGCAATGATCCCACTCTTGGCTGATACGGATCTCGACACTGGCACATACAGAACATAGAAATCTCCAATTCTGGCTGATACCAAAGTGAAATAAAAGGGAATTGCATTGGCTTGGATTTTCTACCAACAGCAGAAAAGAATAAAAAAATCAGCACGTGGTTAATGAAGATGAATAGATGCAGTGAAATGGAATTTTCATGTTTCTGGGGGTTTTAAAACAACAGTGAGTAAAATCTTCCTAATAACATAATTTAAAAAAATAGCATGTGGATGTCAAATTAATCTGGGCTGCCACTGCATTGATTTCAACAGGCTTCAGGAGGGAGGATTTTCTTTGGGGAGAAGTAAGGACCAACGCCAGTAGAAAGTGACCCTCAAAAATCTGTGTTCATTTTGGTACAGGATGAAAGCAACATCCCCATGTAAGCTGTGCTCACAGCGTGCATATTCATGCAGTGAGTGAGCTTGTGTGGACATTATGAGCTGTGGGTGTAAGGGACTCTCTGGGGCACAGGGCATTGCTGAGATACTGGAGCAGCCCTAACTGCTCTCATCATGGGTTTCCCAGAGTATTGACTGTACAGTGTGATCTGTACCTCCTCCACTTTGTGTTTTCTGCTTTCTCCAAACATAGGTATACAACAGCAGAAAAGAGGAGCTGAAGGTATGTGGAGACAGCCTTACCTATGAGTAAGAGCATGGGGCAAGAATATAGGCTGCTTGGGTTCTGCCCCTTGTCCCTGCCATTGGTTTGTTGTGCGAACGTGGGACATCACTTGATTTCAACTTTCCTAGCTACAAATCTGGGAAGCGGCACTTGCCTCCACTTTTGGACATCTATGGATTAAAGGAGCTTGTGGGTTGGTTTTTTTTTGTCAAGAGAATAATCTTCAGTTCTACAGAGAAGTGAAGACATTCTCCTGGACAAAAGAGAGACCTGTGTCTCTGCTAGAGACCCTGTTGCAAAAATTTGGGGACCAAACTCTCCAGTAACTAAGAGGCTGCACAACTCCTGAGCTCAGCAGCACATGGTGTCTAGCTCAGTGAGAGGAGGAAGCCCAGTGAGAGGAAGCCAGAGAATGCAGTCTTTGGGCATGGTTTGATCCAGTTTCTGGCAGCAGCAAGTTTCCTGAAGTGCCTTTCCATCTTCCTGAAGGATTCTCTTAGCAAAAGCAGTGCTTGATGTTGCCTGACACAGTGAGTCATATAAGGTCAAGCTCATAAGATATACAGCAGTGTGTGTGGGGGGGTTCAGTTTCCACAGTGTTATGGCACAAGGAACCATTCTTCCATTACACAGAAATCTATAAGGAATCGCTGCCATTAACAGACTCCATTAAATGCAATACATGTGGGAAAAATTGCAGTTTGATTTAGTTTAGCAACATGGAGATATTGGCAAGATAATCACATAAAAGTGACACCTTTTATGGCCAAGCTCTTTGATTTTATGTCAGTGAGTTTCAATTTCTCACATTTTTATGTTCCTATATAGGTCCTTGTTCTAATGTATGCATTAGCTGGCGTAAAGGTTAAATAGATTGTTTTAGCATTTTGGGATACAGATTGTGGATATGCACAAATCTTCAATGAGCTGGATGAATTATTTTAGGTAGGCAGGGACTGTGAGAAGGGAGCAGGAATTATTCCTCTGACTTGGTCCCATGTGAAAAAAAAAAAAAGAAAAAAGAAAAAGGAACAATGAGAAAAAAGTTTTATATATATGTAATGTGATTTGAAAAGCAGACCTGAAGGCTTCCCAAGTACTGTCAGAAGGAGCAGATGGTGTGGGTCACCCTGCTTCATGAAATGCTCCAAATCTGAATATTTATTTTTAAACGCAAAAAATATCCATTTCTTGTGAAGCAGATTGTGATCTCCCTTACATCAGCAAAACTGTCTGAAGATGGGATTGGCACTAGATTGATATTGAGAGTCACAGAGGGCTGGAGAAGCTGAGACCATAACCTGGTCCCCTGTGGAGAAAGTCAGTCTCAAGGTCTGGTTCCATGGTTAAACAGCTAAAACTAAACTCCTGTCTTGTTCCACTGTGTCTAAAATTAGAATATTTTTGTTATAAGAAATCCTAGTTGGGAAGGTACTCAGTGTAGGTGCTGATTCTCCTGTAAATAGTATGGGTAAATCAGGAATGTCATTGGTGTCTGTTCGAGACTTTTTAAAGTATTTCACACTCCCCTGTGGTGTGAGGCAGACGACAGGAGTTTGCTGCCATAGACCCAGCTGATACAGACCATTCCTTATCATCATAGTCAGCCTGGGCCAAACAGACACATAGACCCAGCTGATACAGACCATTCCTTATCATCATAGTCAGCCTGGGCCAAACAGACACCTCGGTGAAGTCATGTTTCAATACCCCTTAAACCACCTTGGTACATTTAATCCCTCAATTTATCTTTTCTTTATATGTCCTTAGTCTCTGCTCCTCAAAACCTCCTCATGTCCCTGCTACTTTACTAAGAAGTCTTTGAAAGACTAATAATCCAAGTCTGGATTCTAATAGGTAATTTCTTTTACTTTCTCTCTCCCCCCCCCCCCCCCCCCCTTTTAGCTACATCTGAAAATTTTTGCCTCTATCAAGTTGTCTCTTTAAATCTTTCTCTTTCCCCCACTTCGCATACTCCCAACACCTCTCCATCTTTTCATTTCACCTCATTTAAATATTCAGCCCAATTTCAAGGCTTAATAATGATGAATAAGATTGAGATTAGGATTTAATAAGAGTGTTAAGGAAAGATTTGTCATTCCAATGGCTGTAGGTCTTGGCTGAAATTGAATTGGCATTCAGCCTCTGGGCATGCGCAGAGTGAAGCTGTTTGCTGGCTCCCATTACGGTTTTCTCCAGAAGAACAGGAAAGATTTTCTATACTCAGCCCTAATCATACAGGGGATAAGTTATTCCCTAGCTAATTATCCCCTCACAATCCTCTTCCTTGATTAAAGGCAGTTTGAATCAAGGACTGGAAAGCCTGGGAACTCTGCATGGATTGAGGTCCTTTTAGGTACTAGGTCCTAATTCTCTTCATTAGTGCATTTCACATCCAGGTATGACTTGTATAGCTGAATCAGTGCTTTCCAGGGTCTAAATTCCCATTTTGGAACTGAGATGAATCTCAGTGACAAAGCCTAAATCCATAACTGAGTCTCAGACTGAACTTCAACAAGACTGAGTCGAATATTAGTCTGGCTATGTGGAGGTGCAGCTGTCAGATCAAAGCTCAAGGAGGATACATGTGTGATGGGCACACTAAATTCCATTATTGCTTTACAGACATCTGCTAATACCATTAACTACGTGCAGGATGAACTGAGTATCTCTTCTGCGAGCTGCATGCTAGGATCTGCAAATAGTCAAGGTGAGCTAGGCAAAACCCCTCTGGACCGGCAAGTCCAGGAGTAACTTGGTGCCCAAGGAGAGAGTGCTGAGACTTGAGAACCCACAACGTGATGTGTCTCCATGCCAATGTGGTGGAGTGGTATTGGGGGAATGGGAGCATGCCAGAATTTCTCTGAGAAACTGCTTTCAAGCTGAGCTGATTTTCTATTATATTGTGCCCTTAACGGAAGAGTCAGGCTGCCGGAAGTAATTTATATCTTCTAAAGTATGGTTTGTTGCATGTAACCATAGCAAGTCTCATGTTTGATTCCTCCCCCCGCAAAGCACTCTGCAACCTTTAGTGCCTCCTTCTTCTTGAGGAGCAACCCTAAGGATTGTGCTAGTTTCAATACTTTGGACATTAAGCAACTGATCTAGTTTAAACACTTGTAAAACGTCTACAGTGTCTGTTGTGCTTGGACTCAAGATGTTGTACTAGCAGCGGCAGCTCAAACTGTTTTGACAAGGGCTTGCTGGAGTGCCTGTTTGCCTTGTGCAAACAAGGCCCAAAGAGGCTTAAGGCTTCTAAAGTTTTAGGGACAGATTCCTGGCAGAGGAAAAATGCTGAAGCTCTTTTGAAACCAGGGGGTTTGTGCCACTTTACTCCAGGCGAGGGTGTGGACCTTAGGGGTGCTCTAACTGCTTAAATTGCTTTGCAGTTTTAGGGAGTTTACAGTAAGCCTCTTAAACTGTTCTAAGGGCTTACAGTATCTTAAGCCTCTTAAATAATATTAAAAAAACTTACAGTATTTTGGCAGAATCTACAGTTTGGAAGGATTCAAGGTTCGAAAAAATCAAACTAGGCTTGTTTGACAGATTTTATTGGGAATTAAACATATTTGATAAAATATTGTTTTAATAATTTCAAAATTATAAACTTAAATACTTATTTTGCCAGTCTACATGAAGGGAATTGCTTATGAGCATACATTAAAATATTCAAACTGGCAGAAACTGCCATAATTTGTAAACTCACAATTTCCTGGTTTATGTGTTATTAATTTTACAACCAATCATCCAATTTTCTTCAAGCTTGACTTAATTTTTATGTCACAACTACCTCTGCAAAATAAGAGAGTTTGGCAAGTCCATCCTGATCTACTTTTGAGAAATCAAAGTTGAATTGTCTGGTCAGAATATATGACAAAAGTACATTTGTTTCCAAAGTCAAATAATTCAAAGGGAGATCTGCTGGCATTCCTGAAAATTAAATAACAAACAAATAAACAAAAGCCCTTTAGGCTGAGACTAAATTGAACAGATTTCTTCATGCACAATTGAAAGAAGAGATTAAAAGAAAAGAAATTGGAAAGTTAATGTGACTAGAAAGATGGTGACATGCCTTTCTTATCAAACTCATTAGCTACTCAATTTTAGCGATTCTTTGAGCATGATGATTTTTTTGTGACATGAGAGAAAAATATTGATGTTTTTTATATTCTGTCATAATTAAAGCGTATTTGGAATATATCAACAGAAGTTCCACACAACTGTCCTTACATGCACACACACACTATTTTTGTGCTTGCCTTCAAATTTCATCAATAAGCTGCATCTCTCATCTTCCCCATCTGCCTATCCTAACGGTGGTCAAAGAAAAGGCAGCAAGTCTTTCCCATGGAAATCTTGTGCCACCTGTGAGAAGAAGCTCTGGCTTTAACAGCACTGGTGTGATGTCTGGAGTCTGTCCACATGAACAAATGGGCACCATATGTGGTTGACAGCTAGTTCTTTCAATTCCAGCAAAGCCAACTGATTTGAGTACACCAATTTTATATAGGTCTGTTGGGAGCCATCAGATGATCCCTGATTTTGACAACTCAATCAGCAAGAAGGTAATGTTCCTACAAGGCGAGGGATAAAGTAACTACTAACCTAAATCTTTAAGCAAGACTTGCACCAGACCTGAGCTGCATCTTTTCTGAAGCTTGATCAACTGATTCATTTTAAAAAATGAACAAGTTCTGATTGGTTTGCAACCCAGTGCTCAGTTACAGGCATTGTCAACATTGTCAAAACCAGAAAGGGATCCTGGAAAGTCTGTGTTCAAAACAAACTGAGAAACTGATTTAGCAAAAGAGAATGAGAGCCAGTCTGCACAATTCATGTCTGCACTCAAAGGAGAGGTGGGAACACGTTTCCTGATACTGTTTGCAACCTGAATCTTCCAGCTAATTTTCATGGACCAAAACAGCTGTATCATTGTTGCCTGAAGTATCTGAAAGCCCAAGTGCTGCTGGACAGTGACCTAACCCTCCAAAACTGTGATATGCCTTTGAGAAGTTACTTGTTCTACTGCACACAAGAAGAAAAGCCTGCATAGAGATGTAGTTCTTACGTCCAAGCATGTTCTTATTATTTATGTCGTCTTTTCAGGCCCATGCCACTTGTTGCATTCTCGCACCTCTGCTCTTCTTACACATGCGAATTAGGAGCCTTATGACATCTTTGAAAATCAGAGGGCCGTCACAAGATCTAGGCATCACTTACAGACGTCTTGTGACACATTCTGCTTTGACTTTTTTATTATTTCCACCTATATCCCTTCAGTCAGATCTTCCCTGTGCACCTTGCTAGCTTCAACACTCCTAAGCACTTATTTTTTTATTGTTTCATTGCTCATCTATCTATGTCACCTTGGCACATCTGAACCCCAGCCTTTTTTTTCCCTAGGAAATGACTGAAAATAGCAGTAATTATGGGGGAGTGGGGGGAATTGTTTTGTGTTTGTCATTATTATTTTGTGGATATTTTTGTAACATCTTTTAGAGATTAAGTTCAATTAGGAAACAGATGGCACCAAAATATTGTCAAACATTTCTGATGGGCAGCAAATTACTGACTTAATTATGTAAATAATTAAAATTTATGTTTATACCTGATCATCCAAATGAGGGTGAAAATACCAATTTCAGGGTTTGTTATGATTTCTGGCAGGGTGTCAACCTGTGAGCAAGTTGCTTCCTTTCTTCAGCTTCAGATGTCTCTCTTAGATCCTAGAACAGTCAAAAAACCTCTGGAAAAGGGAGAAAGAAAGAATGAATGAAGACTCTCGACTAAGTTTCTGTCATGTAGGTGCTCTCCCAACTTTAAAAGGAATCCCTGTGCTGGTTGAGCAGGCTTTTTTATTAGCAGGCTCACTGCAACTGCATCCAGAGGTACCAGCTCAGATCAAGCTGGCATTGTGCAAGTGGCTATGCAAAGATATTGTGAGACAGTTCTTGCACTGAAGAGCTTATAGGCCAGATAAACAGGGCTGACAAGTAGTGAAAAAAAGAGTGAGAGTGAGAGTGAGTCAGACAGTTTTATTAACTTCTGTATTACGGATGCAGAACTGAGGCACAGAAGGATAAAATGTGTGATTCTCATTTGCACTAAATTTGCTTTCCACTACTCTGGCAACATAAACAGGCTACGAAGTGGGTACATATATTACATTTACACTCACATTTCACTTCTTCAATGATGTTAAAGTGCTTCAGTGTTAGTGAATATCAGGCCCAATATGATTTCTCTAAGATCACAGAGGAAATTGATGCCATTGAACACACATTTTCTTAGTCCACTTCAATGCCTTAGTTACTTGACATCCTTTCAGCCCTTTCTGGGCAGTAGTCTTGTGTACATAACTACACATAACATTATCGTTCCTCTTGGGGTTATTAAACCTGTTTTAAAGATCAGCTTTTCTGGGAATCCACAAGGAACCAGGAAAATTAGTCAACTTTTCCTTGTCTTCTTTTACCTTTGCTTATAACTCTAGACCATGATGGCAAAAGAATGGGGAAATGAATGAAAAAGCTCTGAGGCAGTGGTAGAGATCAGCATGTTGACTTCTAACCTCGCAATTTTCTAGTTTGCACATCTCAGGCCCTAATTTTTTTCCACACTCTGAGATAGAGCTGCTAAAATCCATCAGGAATCACTATTTCTATTGTCTCCAGTATCCTATCACTAGGAAAGACATGCCGCTGTAGGGCTGGATTTGCATTCAAAAAACTAAAACTCCTGGTTGTTTAGGACATGAGTTTGCTTCATTTAACCCGCTCCCGAGGTTGGGACAGGTAAAACAGATACAGTCCCATGGTTTTGATTCTGAGCCATCTTTGAAGGTCAAAATTGGGCTGTTGCGGTTCTTCCTACTTTCTATGTTATGGGTTCTGCAATATTAAGATTTTTATCTTAGCCCTACTTTATCACATCTATTCTTCCATCCTTAATTTGGAGCCAGTGGGGGTGGGGAAGGGCGAGGTGATAGGGAGGTCAGACAAATACTTCTATTGATATCCTTGTAATAAAAAGAGCTTTACTTTCCTTTCTGCTGATAGCAGTCAAAGGAGCTTTGCTTTTGATAAAATTAACCTTGGAGCCAGAAACAACAGAAGCTGCTCTGATTTCATCAGCCCTTCTATCTGAGGAGACGTGATCACTTACTAGCAATGAAAGGGGACATGTTGCCTACACAGGCAGCTAATGTAATAGGAAAAATTCCTCCCCTCAGCTCAGCACAGTGTATCCCACCTCTAATGGTCTGTGCTCAGAGTTTCAGAGTCTTGTCCCACCATGGGGACGGAGAGCGAAGGAGGAAAACATGGATACCAGGAGGTGAAACATGCTGATTACAGACCTGCTTGCTCCCACTTATACCTTCACATGGACATGCTTAGACCTCATCCTGGCCCGCTGAACTGAACATGTTTACTTTGCATGATATCTTTAATAGAACATTTGCTTGAAGTCAATGCACATCTTAAAGCTACCCAACTGCTGAAGTGCTACATTGGATCAAGGTCCAAAAGGATATTTCCCCAGGAGGACACTAGTTGGAGAGACATTGAAAGGATGACAGTCTTGTCTCTCCAATCATCCTCAACACTGCTTGAAAGTCGGGAATGATTCTGTCTTCTCAAACTTGAAGCCATGTTGTTATCACAAGCAGATTTTATGGTTTAAGTGCTCCCCCAACCAGCCATTTATTAAATGTTTCCTGGCTCTAAATTCCTTATTTAATGTGTTAGTAACCACTTCAAAAAAGTACCTGTGTCCCATAATACTGAAGTACTTCACCATAAAAGATAATGATTATGATTATGATCTGCATAAGCAAAGGCCATTGCCTGGTCTATGCTGATAGTATAAAGGGATTTGCCATACTTCTCCATCCACTCAGAAATGTTCTCCTGTGCACCCGCAGCTGTTAACACCACTCTGAGCTGTTGCCACATGCAACTGAAATGACTCATAGTCACAGCTGTTATTCAAAGGTGGAAATAAAACCTATTAATTCTTTTGCAGGCTGTTTCCCCATGCGGCCTGAAGACCGTGCTTCTGTAGTGCGATGGAGCTGGGACTGAAAACAGGATGATGTCCTCAAAAAGGAGGATATCTGTAGCCCATGTCTGTCTCTCTAGGGAGTGATGCTCATCAAGGGGTAGAGGGGTAGAGCTCGTGGACCTGTGATATACAGCCAGTTTTGCATTCTCATCTAAGAAAGTTTTAGTGGAAGAAGCAGAGTCATCAGTAGACAGAAAGGATCCCTGCACCTGATCAGCCTTGACAGAAAATCCCCATCATCCCTTTGCTCTGAACAGATCCCTCCATGCAAACCTAGCTAGCAGAAAAAGTTTATCTACTCCAAAACACTGGGTATCTTTTATCACCCATGACTACCTACTACCTTTGAATGGATGGGCAAACTGATAGTCATCAATCCACAAATGGTCTCTTTTTCCCTATTCCTTTCTGCTGGAGTAGAGGGATGAAAGGGATATTTGTATTCTCTGGGGAAGAGATATCTACAAAGCACTGCTGGAGAAGGCTTCCAAGGGGCTTCCAGGGGAAATCTCTGCCAATCTACATCACTGCCAATTAGCACAGTGGTTTAAGCAGCTCAGGGTAATATTCCTCAACAGACAGCTGTAAATGTTCATTGTCAATATGTACAAATAAATATTTCAGGTGAAACAGGCAAAGACATAATGGTTCATGTCTCCTCTCAAATACACTGTGTGCTTTTTCCTTCTTCTTTCTTTCTTTTTTTAAATGCATTAGTATAATTCCAATAAAGCCTGGGGGGGGGGGGGGGGGGGGGTGTGTGAGATCAGGATGTAAATGGACAAAGCAATTCTTCTGATTTTTTCCCAGCTCTTCTGCCCTAGCCAGATTTTGCTGCATGGCAGCATTGCCCAGTGATGAGAGCATGACTCAGAAGAAATGGTTTCTACTTCTGCCCTTACAGTGTGACCTTAAGCAAGTTGCATTTGCTCTCTGGCTCTTTCTTTCTTCCCTCCTATTGCTTTTTTTTTCTGGATTTTTTTTTCTTTCTTTTTTTTTTTTTCTTTGAAAAGCACCATCCATTTTGGATGCATCTGAAAAGAAATCCATGTCCAGTGTGGATGCTGGAAGCTATTGTAATAGAAATTAGAGTTTTTAAGCCCCACATGGCCAATTGTGTACTTGCACTGCTGGGTTGTGTATTGTACAATTAGTCCTACTAACTCAGCAGGGGGAGTTGGAGATTCTCAAATTTACTTCCTTTTTTCTTATTCATTTTCAAAGGGGAATGAAAAGGACTTTTTCTGTATGGGTGAAAAAATGTTAATATCTTATTTGGTGTTTCCCTACACAATTGAGGATTGAAATATGCAGCCACTTCACTGGTTTTAGAATCAAAGCATTCCCTCGATTATGTAGTTGTGTGAGAGAGAATTGAAATTTCCACACGCCCATTCACAACCTAATTGATTCTTCTAACTGTAATGCAATTTTCCCCCCTGTATCTTTTGGACAAAGCATTTACAGTGATATTGTTTTGCTGTAAGCCCACACTGATACTGTTAAGTCATTTACAGTGAGAAGTTGGTTGGAAAAAAATGACAGCAATAACATCGTGCTGGTTATGTGTGGGGTTCCTGGGTGAGCAAAAGCCTGACTGCAGGTGTCTGGTCTCTTAGGCTCGACATTGTTTGGAAAAATATATGAAGTCCTCGAAAATCACCTGGCCAAAACTCTTTAGAAGAGAAAAAATTTCATCTCCAAGAAAAACATGATATATGGCAGCCCTCTTTGTAGGATTACAGCACGGTATTTTTAGGACTATCATTTGCACTTGAGATAACTTGTGTCTCTAAAAATATCATGCTTGAAAACAGGTTTTCTGATAACCCACATCCCAGGTAACCCATATTTTTACGTAAGATATGCAAAACCAGAGGCAGAGGCAGGGACAGGGAAAAGCAGAGAAATTTTTTGGAAAGAAGGAGAAACTATGGGATATCAGGGTTCAAGAAGCCAGCAAAGCAAAGGAGCTCTGGGGTTGGTGCATGTTTGCGGTACGCGCACTCAAGCATAACACAGACTGCAGCAAAATTACACATTTTTGGTTGGGTGGTTAGATTAATAGATAACCTATAGTTATGCTGTGAGATATTTAAAAGCAATGCACTACTCTGGAAAATATTTTTGCTTGTAGTCCTGACTATAGACATGTTATGTTATTCATTAATTCAGAAACCAACTTCTATTCTATTAATATACACACACCTGTATCTATATCTCTCCATATATGAATAGCCTTGTAATGAGTTTGATAAGAAAATATCTGAGTCAGTTGAAGATTTATTGGTGATGCTGTGGAATTGTCCTGCTTTGTCTAAACTACTTGTGAGACTATTATGATTTTCACCTATATTTAAACAGCTTGACTGAAATAAATATGTCCTGGTTTTCACCCTGGATGTTTTCTGTGCACAGCATTGGTCTTTGATGCATACACAAGATAGTAATTAATTTGCAGTTTCATTCACTGAGAGAGACGTGAAATGAGAACGTCTCTAGATAGATAGCAATTACTGTTTTACAGCACACCACAAGATTTTTAAATGGAACACCATTTCTTTACACAAATTGTTTTCCTAAAGATCAGAATTGGCCCTTCTACCCCGCTATCTCTTTCTCTGGAGTTTGCCTGGAAAATCTCCTGTGTGATGGGAAGAGGAGGGCCTTGCAGAACAACAATCCGTGTCTTACTGCACTTGAAGCATTTGTAAACAACTCACAGTGTTTGCTCAGGGGTTTGGTTTTTTTTCCTGCTGTATTTCTGATGAATGCAATGAAATGTGAGGGAAATGAAGGTCTCCTAAGTACATTTTAATTTAGATGAAAAATTATACATTATTATACCATACTGGTGATTGTTCTGACATAATTGATTGGGAGGGCCATCTACAAAGAACAGTGTGAAAGCTTGACTTTGAGGAGACTACGGAAACAGAATTAACCATTTAGAAGTGTGATGGAAAGCAGTGGCCTGTTCTGGGAAAGAGGAAAACTGGATTTTGGTTTCAGTTTTGCCATTCTTTGGGGAAACCACCTCCTTTTCCTGTGCCTCTGTTTTCCCTCAACAAAATGGCAACAGAGATTTTTATTAATTTGTGATTCTTGAACTGGCAAATGAGAAACTTACACATTGGAAAGAGACTTTTTGCTTCACAATATCTAAAAGGTCAGTGATGACACAAATAGGGGAAAATTCAACTCCCCTTGTTCTCTACTCAGTGCGGTACCAAGACTGAAGTGCAACCACCTTTTAATCCTCTCCAGCTCCTTGTCCAGGCTGCTGGTTGGATGAGTGGTTGCAGTCCTGCAGCCTGTCCCAATGCAAAGGCTGGAGCTGATGGACTTTGGCAATGCTGGTTCTGAACCTTTTGGTGGTGATATGGAGAAGTCCTGAATGTGCAGGGGTCTTGTCTGGCTGCTTTCCTTCTAGTGCTTTATGAGGCAGACATCCAGGATGGACATTGACTGGAGGGAAAGGATTTTCATCGAGTAGTCCTCACATATAAAATAACTGTGAGATCCCTAGCTAATTTTCTCTTTATATTTGAAGGAAACTCTTATAGCATTGGGCTATGCAGCCCAATATCCCAACAAGAGTAGTTCTTAGCTGATGCTGTAGAATAAAGTAAATGTCTTATCACAATAGCACATAATCTATACAACCAGTTATGCACTGAGGGGTAGGAAGTAATGTGCTCCTTCCTGACCATCAGAAGCAACGAACATGTACTCTGAAGCATATGGTCTGATTATCTTTAGGCCATAATTCTGCTTGTCTGGTTGCAGGTGGTATTATTAATAGCTATAAAATAACATCTTCCAGTGCGTATATGTTTATATTACAACATTTTAAAACTCCATGGCCATCTTACAGGGTGAAAATGCAACAAAATGAAATGAAAACAAAACAAATAACTTGTCTGTCCCCCAATACACCATTACTTCCCTAAGGAACTGTTACTGTGTTCCCAAAGATTTTCCACACACCTTATGGCAAATGATTTTCCACCCCCCCTAGGTTTTGGGGGTTTTCACAGATATAATTACAGTTCTTTTCATCTTCCCTGGAGGGATCATCTTATGTTGTAAAGACAGTGTGAAATGGGAGACCTTACATGAAATGTTATTATTGTTACAATAAAACCAGCTATGCTGATGTTAATTCCCACTCACAATGTGAAGGCAGCCCCAGTGTATTCTGCTTCTTAGGTTTTTAACCCCAAAATACTAGTGATGGAGAAATCACAGAATCACAGAATCACAGAATCACAGAATCATATAGGTTGGAAAAGACCTTTAAGATCATCGAGTCCAACCATAAACCTAACACTGCCAAAAACCACCACTACACCATGTCTCTAAGTACCTCATCCAAACGTCCTTTAAATACCTCCAGGGATGGCGACTCAACCACTTCCCTGGGCAGTCTGTTCCAATGCTTGATAACCCTCTCGGTGAAGAAAAATTTCCTAATATCCAGTCTAAAATAAGAGTGACTGGACTGGTGTTTGCAACCCCCAAATTGCAGAGATTATGGATTGCAACAGGCATCCAGAAGGCCAAGCTCATCTTTACAGTGGCTGTGTATAGCAAACTCCATCCAAAAGTCAAAAGAGAGTCAGAAGGGGAGAAGAGAGGGGAAATAACTTGTTTTGGGTAAAACAGCAAGTCAGTGTAGGAACCAGGGCTTCAGTTCCCCTGGCTTTACTCTTAACTCTCAGTGTGGACATCTGCATCTAAACTGGCTGTCCTGACTCCCTTTTGTGGCAGCTGGGAGCAATAGTCCTTCACAAGCACACTTCACCTGACCCTTTAGAGATGCGATGAGACAATCATGTGATAAGATGACTTGCAGCCATCCTTGCATATGCTGCTCTCACTGATGGGCAGAAAGTGGCTTGGTGTCTGGCTGAGATGGAGAGATCTGCACTGTGGATGTTTACCATGGGCAGAAGACAGTCTCTCCAGTTATCTCTGTAGCTCATAAATTTACATGTTTAAAACAAAATTTTACAGAAGCATATGGGTTTGTTGTCAGGAAAAAAAGTTACTTGTGAGTTTTTTCAGAATTTTTCCAGTTCTCAGTGAGGGTTAAAACCCCACAAGAATGAATCTTCATAGGGTAGCTCGAGAGATGAGTGCCATTGATGAATAAGATATTTTTAGGAATTGCAGAGATAGAGGCAAAAGTTGAGAATAATGGGAACTTAAGAAAAAGAGTTAGCTTTGGGAAGAGTTTTGGACAAGTGATTGAGATTACTTTGAACTACCTTCCCTGTGCCGCTGAAACACTCAGCGCCTTATCTGCCTTCAGAAAACCTTCTATCCAGAGGATGCTGTGAAATCAAAATGTTTCTTGTAAGTGTTTGTTGGGACAGACGTGCATATATATCTCACCTGGAATTGTGCAATGCAAGGCAACAGACAGCTTTGGTTTATTCATACCCTTATGAAGTTATTGCTACAAACCTTTTCTGAATTGACATAAAGGATGCATTTCTTTGAGTGCAATGGATTTACGCTATCTCCAGAGAACCAGCTGAAAGTTCACACCCTACATGGTCATCTTGGAGAAGAAGAGCAGACAGCACTGAAGAATGTGTTTTGAGGCAGTTTTGAAGAGACCATTACTGACTTCTGCCTAGCACAGGTGTTAGCACATGCTTGATGGGTCTTAAAGCAAGCCCTTAAGTCTAAAGGCAACTATAGCAAACCTGTGTAAAAATGTCCCATCTTGACATGAAGTGATGGGGTTTGCTCTGCACTGCCAATAGAAGATGGCTGGCAAAAAGGCTATGTATGTCTTACATTGTCAGAACAAGACTTAAGAGATCTTTATCTGATGCACAAGATATATGCTGCTTGCTCTTCCCTGGGCCAAATGTCATCCCCATGAGAACAAATGCTCTGCCTCACCTCTGCATTTCATAGCTGAATGCATGTATAATAATTATTTCTACTCAGGGTTTAACTTCAAGTGTCCAGTGTCCTTAAGCTCTTCTTACCATCATTAGTCTTCTAAACCTTTTTACATATGAGTTCCTATGAGCTGCTTCTCTGTTCCCCCACCCAGTTTTGGACTTTTTTTTTTTTTTTTTTAAATATATATGTGTATAATAAAGTACTGAGCTCAAACTGAACACACTCTTCCAATTAAGGCCCTACCAGAGCACAGCTGAGCGGAATAATTGCCTCGCTTGTTTTACACAGAATACTATATTAGCAGTTTGATCTGGGACTCAACATTCACCCAGAATATTTGGTCTTTTCTTTTTTTTTTTTTAGCCCTCAGCAGCACATGAAAAGACAGGTATAGACTCTGCCAGACCAAGTCTCTGAGATTCCAACAAGCTGTTGGTAATGAGCAGCATAGTCTATCTGTTTCATCTTTTCCCTGCCTCTTGTATTTGGAGGATTTTGCATCTGCTTATTTTATTACCTTGACATCTTTATACCATGGAAGGTATATTTTTTTCCTTGAGCCTTCCACTTAGTTGCAGCACACTGTGTAATGCAGTGCACAGGATGAAAGCCGTTATCTGATTTGAGTTTAATGTTCAAAAGTCCTCAAGCTGGTTTATCTAAAGATCCTCCCTGTATAATTGTATACTTAGAATTCAGCTGCAGTGTAATAGGGCAAGCGCTCTGTGTTCTGTCTGGAATTACAGAAAAGATACTATTTATTTTTAAGCAAATAGGAATGGGAAAAAAAGGGAAAAAATTACAACATAAGAAAATGTATTCAGCCGAGTTTCAGAAAAACCTACCCTAGGGTTTGATGTATGCTGGAATTAGATTGGATTTAAGGGCAGTGAATAAGAGAAAAATCATCAGTCTGGAGAGATGAGGATTAAAATCCAAAAGTAATAGAAAGACTTTAGGCAGCTCTAATCAAGGAATCAAGCCTTTTGGGTTAGGTGTCGTACAAAGTTTCAAAGTGATCCTGGGATTTGAATCTAGCTTCTGCATGTATTTCCTTTTAAATGCATTTTAAAGCCACTTTTTTAATATAATGAAAGCAAATTACTTAAATGAGAAAATTAACTAACTGATTTCATATGATCTAAGTCAATCGGCTCCTAAGCAGAATTGTCACTGTGCTCGTTCAGGACCTGTTAATATGATCTTCAAATCTGAGGCTGAATATATTGTTGTTATGGAAAGTATTTACAGCCTCCAGCTCAAATACACAGTGAAAACATGGCAGAGAAGTAAAACAAATAAATCATAAAGACAAAGAAAGAGGAGAAAGGAAGCTCGACTATGTCATTTTATTGGGGGAACAGAAACACAGGGAGATTAATGGTTTCATTTGAAGTTACAGCACAGTCTGTAACAGGATCAGGAACAGAATCCAGGTCTTTTGTTGAAAATTGGATTTTTGATGAAAAACTTCATGCACTCTCTAAAATTAGGAAAATTTCACCTCATCTCAGCCAGGAGTACCTTCCAAGAGAGGTGGGAACTTGGAGGCAGAGCGAAGAGGGCTCTGAGCTCGCATAAGTTTCTGTCTGCCTATTTTCACTTCGTTAAAGGACTCATTCTAGCTTTGAATTCAGTGGCTAGCTGATGAAGCTGATATTCAACGGTCAAAGCAAGGGTGTCAGACCAGGAGGTATTTCACAGAAATTTTGTTAAAGGCGTACTACATTAAACTGCTGTGAAATTTTATGTATTTCTACTGGAAAACATCAGCCTTTGTTAAAATGATAGTTAAAAAAATTCTGGGATTTAGCATTCGCATTGACGGAGATCACTTCTCATATAAAACTGTGAAACTCCCTTAATTTCACACCTGTCAATACTAAACCACCATCTTGTGAAGATTTTACCAGAGAAAGAAAAAAAAAATTCAATAAAGCTTTTGCAGCATTTCTCAAGCAATCATGAAATGTCCTGGTGTATAATTAAGAAAAAAAACCCTTAGTGACATTTTTGGGGAAAATATATATTCAACTCTGCTCACACAGTTCCAGAAAGCAAATTAATTCTACATAAAATGGTAGCCTCCTTAGACTAAGTAATGAGAACAACTGTCTGCTACAGAAAGACTGAAATAACAATGAGGGTTGGTGCGATTTTAATAGGCCATCCCTGCTACTCTATTCTGGAGACAGGAAAAAAAAGGAGGAATGGAGGAGGTCACAGAAACCTCCTGCGTGGTTCGTGGAGACCTTCACACCTTTTGTGAGCGCAGAAACAATGAACAGACACAGAAGGGTTGCTCCAACCTGCCAGCAATCCCGGAGCCAGCATCACAGGCTGCAAGCAAGCGGCGTAAACTTATACATAAGATAGGATCAAGGTTTAGGGTGCAGTAATTATAAAAGCATGATTAAAGGTCTGCCATTGAGCCAGCATGGTCAAGGCAGGCTGGTTTCCATAGCCAGTCGTGCCTGGGTAGGGATGCAGATAGCAACGTGCTGAGCTGCTCCTAACTCACCAGTCCAACCAAGCTGTTACCCAGTTATCAATGAGTTGTCTGAGGACAACCTTCAGCATAACTTCAAAACAAGGCTTGAACTCACCCCTCTAAATGCTGAGATGCCTTACAGCCTCTGCCATCAAACCCTGCTGACATGCTTCCCTCCTCTGTATTTTCCTGCCTTCCTGTGCATTCTTGTTACAGAAAAACCTACTTTGCCACAGGCAGCGAGCACTGAAACATGCCTGTGTACATGGGCACCCACATGCATACCGTTGTCTATGCGTAGGTACTTGCTCTCAGAGAATATTTGCTATGGTTTTGGTTTTTTGAATTTTCCCCTGCAGAAATCACTTGACTGCTGAAAAGTCACTGGAGTTTTTTCATACACTTCTCTTTTGCAGCAGCAAGGGCATAAAGGTGCCAATGGAAAATTGCTTTGGTACCTTGAACTGTAAATGATGCTGTTTTCATGATTCATCAAATCCGTCTGAAGCAGAGGTGACGTGTCAGCAGGGCTAGGCAAAGTTTAGAACATAATAGGGCCCAAGAGGTGAGAGACATGTCTTTCATTTCCGTGGAGCATCTTTGAAGTGACTGCTGGAAATAATTAGGTTCCTTGATTTCCATTGCCATTTGGTGCTCTTCACGCTAATCAGAGTAACTGCACATTTGCATGAACTGAAGGGAATAGAAGTAATTCTTATTAGAAAGAGCCCATAACAAAGATAAAGGTCTCTTGGCTTCAGAATTCGTTGCCCCTGCAATTCTACACCGCACTTCATGTCTGGCCAAAAATGAGGTGAAAAATGTATATTTAATATTTATTAAAGAGCCTCAGATCTTTATAATCTTTAAACTTTGGCCCTGCTAAATATTCCAAACTCTTTTTATTTATTAATAAATGTTTCATTCTGTCTTTTCCAAAACCTGAATGAAGCTCTTAGGTCATACAGCCTGTGAGATGAATCACAGAGGGGAAATTGAATAAAATCTGATTTCTAATCACTTTGAAGGATTCTTTAAGGACTTTAGGGGTCCAGTGTTTAAAGAAGGGAGTGGGAGTTGTGATGTTTGACCTTTTCTGTCCAAACTCAGCATTAATTTATAGTTCTTTTATGATCCTGAGCACATCAGCTTCACCTCTCTGTATCTCATTTTATCTATATGTAAAATTAGAAGAGTAAAAATATGACCCTATTTTACAAAGGTGTAACAGGTCTTAATAAATTTCTGATATTAAAGTTCTGCGAAGGCTTTGCTTTATAAAATACAGGCTATGTTTTCAAAAGAGCTCAGCTCTTATTTAGACATCTCTGCAAGAACCTGGGGCATTGAGGATGCCTTATGTCCTGAATCTTTGCAAATAATCTGGTTATGAGAATCTCAGTGTTCTCTGTGGGATGCTGAGCTCTTAAAGCAATCCAGATTTTACTTATATGCCAAAATTGGAAGTAAACTCCTTTGAAAATATGTTCCTAATTTGTGAAAGTTGAATGTAGGGGAATCCAGTCCTGAGATCTCTTGATCTTATAAATGAAAATAGTTTGAAAAGGGATTTGTCATAGGGCTTTAGTTATATGGAGGACTCCTGTTCTCACTAAGGACAGTGGGAGTTTTGACATGGATTTCTAAGGAGCCAGGATATTTCCTCCATGGGATTCTTTACTGACCAAGTTTTAACAATGAGGTTAGACAAGAAAACTTGCTAAGAAAGAGAGACCAAGTAGCATTTGTCCCAATGATTAAGAAAGTCTCCTTTGCTTTTGATTTACTTATTTCCTTACAAGTACATTATTCTTTCTGCCAATAGGTGTTTCTGAAAGATGAGACAAAATATTTGTTTCAGTTACTTAAAATGAAGAGAGAAAAAAATGACAGTGATTGAAGGATTGAAATTATGCTCTTGGTATCTGCGAAATATGTTGATCTTACCCTTTTCTGATATTTTCCTTATTCCTACCATTCCTGTGGTGTGGAGTTGTCCAACTAGGACATATTTTGACGTGCGCTTTTATCCCATGAACTTCCTGCGGCTCCTTGGCTGTAACCAAAACTCTGAGGTCAGGGAAATCAGAGCAATTTGAATGAAGTCTTCTCCAACAAAAGCTCGTACCAAGGCTTCTGTCTCTTGCCATCCTTGCAGGATCACTAATGTAGACTGTAGAATTTATACAGCCCCAACTGTGCACAGCCAGCCCTCAGGACTCTTGGGCATAGAAATCAACCTTTGTTCTTTTATTCTGGAGAATGAATGAAGGCTTTTTGCAGGGTTATTTTGTTTTCCATCCACGTCTTCTTCTCCGCCATCCTACTTTGGTGTTGCTACGAACATGGATTCATAAAAATGTCGATATCTGGGGATATGGATATTTAATCATGGAAATCTAGGGCAGCTCCACTGGAATTAATGTTTTCTCCAGATTTTGACTGAACTAATGGAATAAATATCTGCCTTCAGTTTCCTTACAAGGTGGAGAAAACACTTTCAATGATCTGCAAGTCTGGATTGCAGGAGGAAGAAGGGGGCAAGCAGAGGTGTTAGAGCTTAGAGCTTTAGAAACACTTAGTGTTGAGCACTGAGGTTATTCAATCTCTGGGAAAAATAATATGGAGAGTACAAGGTAAAAAGTTATTTTTCAGGAGGCCAAAGTAAGAGGACGTTTTAAAGCAAGAAATACCATTCCAATATAGACTTTTCTATGATCTATGACAAGTATCCTTTTGTCCTTGTAGAACTGTGAGATACATGAACATATAGTGGACTCAAGATAGAGCCATACATAACATGCTGTTTAAGCACAAGATTCATCTCCTCTTGCTTTACTCATGTAAAAATTTGATGGTTTACCTAATCCAGCTTCCTAAGCTTCTTCTGTAGTCAAGGGAGAGGCAGACAGGTTCCCTAACAAAGGCTTATAAAATAGGATGAACGACACTTTAGAGTTGTCTATCCATCTTTATGATAATAATAAAAAGAGCCTGGAAAACTACCTTTAACAATGCACAATTCACATAAATTCAGATTACTGAAGTGAAACATGTTGCATGCTAACAGTAGCAATTGTCATCTTGTTGGATACAGGCAGAATTACAGCATCTGTTGTCACCAAATCCATGTGCTACAACTTTCTCCGAATGGCTGAGTTTTAAGTTCATTTAATGCTTATTCTGTGATGCTTCTTTACAAAGAAAAAGCCCTTTTCTTGTCCATAGTTAATTTCTTATCAGGTTTACAGTTCATGGGAGAAGCAGTCATGTATCGTCTCCAGACCCATTAAGTGCAATGATGGCTGGAGGGGAGAGCCTGTTTGGCTGCCTGAGATCACCTATCTGTGACCTAAGATTTCTCCTTCCAAATTCAACTCGATCCACAGCTGACTCAAAGATAACGTATTAGTCACAGCTCTGGTTCTCCTGGTGCAGATGAATTTCAGAAAGAATCAGTTCAGCCTAGACTGTGGCCATTTTTCAGTATTTGACTACGTGAATTCAGAAAGTTTTTCCCGTCTTTACCCCTTGTTTTTGAGGAAGAAAATCTCTGTGCAGATGCTGTCGCTTTCTGCTTGCAGTGAAGATGTACTCCAGAGTGCAAATTTCTGTGCTTTTCTGACTGTTCTTCAGAACTTGTCTTGAATTCTTCATAGCGACTGACACCTCGCTTTCCCAAATCCTCTAAAGGACAAGCATACCTTGCCCCATTTTGGCAGAACTGTTAATTTATTTTAGAAACCTATCCAGAGTGTTAATAAAAAAAAGAGTTTCATTCAAGAGAGGAAACTTGTATAGAAAACATAAGCTCTTCTTTCCATATCCTGAGAGTGAAAAAATGACATTGCTCCAAACCATATTTCACAGGCTTTTTTTCTTTTTACCCCAAGTTTCCAGACTCTCATGCAGTGCCACTGAAATTTTAGGAGCATTGAAGTTGTTGCTAGTGAACTGCATGGGGCCATCCTGAAAACAACGTCCGTTCACCAAGCAGCCTGAGGGAGGAAGCCCTTGCCTGCTAATTTTTTTCTTCTGAAGGTAGAATAAAAAAACATAAGTGAAAAGAGAACAAAGCTTCTGAAGGTGCCTCCACATTTTTGTTTGGAAACAAAACATTATACAGTTTTGCTTTAATTCGCTTAGATCTTAGTTATAAATTTTTTTACAACTTTTTAAATGCAGAAAATGTAGCTAAATTCAAAGGCACAGTGGGAAAGAGACATAAGCTTGAACCATAGGGGTTGTAGTTTCTAGTAAACATTTCTCTTCTTGCCACCAGTGGAAGGCTTCCATGGCTGAATTTAACCTAGGGGCTGCTTTCCCCGGTTACTTACCATTCTGGAATTAAAGAGGGGAAAACAAAATAGCTTTGTTAATTAAGCAGGAAAATCCTCTTGACTTGGGCAGGTGCTGGGATGCTTCTTCAGAACACCTGCAGGATGTCTTCAATAGATTTATGAGTTACAAGACTGACTTTCAGCTGCTAAGGAGTGCAGTTTGATTTATCAAGGTGGATGATTCCCTTACCCCAGGGAATCTCATTTTCTTACAGGTGGATTTTTCTCTTTACAGGTAACGTTTTCTTGCTTAAAGAAAAATCGTTGAAGACTGTGTTACATATCTCAGGGGAGAGAGGCGTCATCAGGGTGGGATGAAAATAATACTAAGATCTGCAATATCTCCAACACACTCTGTACAGGTCCCAGGTAACAGCAAGCTTTGTGGCTGAGAGCACATATGATTTTAATTCCTTGTGAATGGAAGCTAAGTTTCTAGTTCCTCTCTTCATGCAGGCTATTGGGTACTGAATGCTCCAGTGGATGCTAAAAGATATAGGCTCAAAAAATGAGGTTCTGACTCAGAACCACATTGCACTTTAGCCAAGTTCAGCTGTCTGAAAAAAACAGGTTGTATGGATATATACTGGGGTGGGAATGTTAGATTACATGCTCTGATCCTTTGCAATATTGAAGCTGCACCAATTTGGTATTGAATCTGGGATCTCTCCTATTTTAGTGAAATAGAAGAGACCAAGGCAAATCATTAGGCACCACTAGCTGAGGTCTTTAGCTGAGGAGCTAAAGCTCTTTTCTGCCTTTCACCTATTTTGGGGAAAATTTGGATCCAAGATGATGTGTATGGGAAGCAGTTTCCACACATTCCAAAATCAGAGAATACAGTTGTTCTTAGGTGATGTGGGGTACTTAAAGGCAGGAAGAAAATTGTATTCCATGCAGCCTGCTTTTCTGAAGGAGAGCGAGGGTTCACTTAGTCCTGTGATCTCGCTGAGGCTTCATAGCTGAGAGTTAGCTGTTGCCCAGGGGGTATGAGTGCTTACAGCATGTAACACACACACACACATATATATCTAAAAGACAGTAGTCTCTTGTGGCTAGAAATGTGGTCAGCTGAGGGCAGACTTTGTACATGACCTATGTGTCTTCCTTCACTCAGTTGTGAATTTCATCCTCAAAACTCCTCCATGGGATGGGGCAGTGCTGTTGCCACTGTTTTGCAGAGGGGGAATGGAGACATGGAGAGACTCCTTGACTTGCCTAAAATCATAATTGTGGCTTGTGGGGGATTGGAGGAGGCGGCAGCTGAGCAAGGAATTGATCACAAACCTTCTGATAACACCATGATGATTAGAATAGCCTGCTTTATCTGCAGATAGGTGTAATTCCACTCTTTTTACCCAGCCTTTTGTCTGCCTTGTCTTCTGAGATAGCAGGCTCTTTAGAATAGGTACCATCTGATATTTTATATAGCACTTAGCAAAATATAGTCCCAATCTTACTGAGCCTCTAGGCATTACCATAATCAGTGCATTAGGGGTCATTTTTTCAGACAGAGATTTGAAAATAACTTTGAGGAGTCTTTTGTAATGAAAGTTTTCATTTGCCTCTCTCTGGAGAGGAGGTGGAGAGGGGGAATTTACTTTCTTTCTCTCACACGCAGAGTTGCACATCTACATTGAATCTTGAAGAAGATGTAAGTCCCCAGCTCCCCCAAAAGAAGTGGAGCATTCTGGGTATTTTGTAGGAGAAAAAAAAAATGTTTTGAAAGAGCCAAGATATTTAGCTTTGAAAATTAGCTACTCAGCAGGCCAGCATTAAAATTAATTTAATGGAGTGTAAATTAACATACTTGACACTTTTTTGATCATTTTTCATAGACATTGCTGACCGATGGAAATAAAAGCTTTTTTCCCCATGAGGTTAGGACAAGAAAATTCACAAATTTACCACTCCCACCCCATGGGGTGCTTTCCTCTTCAGGAGTCAATGTAGTACATCAAATTTAAGTCTTTAAATATTAAGCATTGACATATGCTTTTGCATATAATAAACCAACTTTTGAAAAAAATGTTTCATTCACTGACACTGGAATGTATAAAGAGTTTTCCTTTCAAATAAGCTGTGGAAGTTAATTAAGTTCACTCAGAGTTTATAGCAAGGATGCTCTAAAAAGTACAGAGGAATATTTATAACCTAGTCCAAAAATGCAACACAGTGAAACTTTTGATATGTTGATAAGCGATAAGAATGTCATTTGAGGTTTATTTTTTTAATAATAATTTAATTGTCATTGTAAAATGCCTCATAGTTGGGACAGATTAAATTGCCACAAAACCCATTACTGAAATTCATAAGCCCCCATAAATGTAAAGTGTTTGCTGCTGTGCCATAAATAACCACACTCGTTCCAGGAAAATGAGGTGCAGGAAATAAATTAACAAAATCCAAACACATAGGACATTAGGTTGCAACAATTTGCTGTAGAGGCTGCTGACGGGAATTCAGCTGAGCCCAGAGGAGAGGCAAATTCAATGTTTAATTATGGCCTCAGTAAATCATGCCCCCTCTGTGTGTTTTGCCACATTGATGTGGTTCAAAGATTATTTCACAGTCCAGTTCAATAGCACTGGTAAAGTATGTACATTTCAGATGTCATTATACTTGAAAAGGTCTGAAGAGCACAATATTTCTCCAAAGATGTGTAGGATCCACTCATGGTTAAAGGAAAGGAGGTAAATCAATTTTTGTTAGTCTCGTGCAAAAGGCTCTGGGTCTGATTTTCCATCATTTGCACCCTTGGTGGTCAGTTTACCTTGCGTTTGGTGGGAGTGAAAATACAGTAATATTTCAGAACTTTCCATCAGTTTAAATGGCCACACAAAGTTCAGACCTCTGGCAGATTTGATCTTTTAGCTGGAGTGCGGCATCAGCCTGGAAAAGGAATCAGGTTGCAACGATGCATGTTGGAAAGAAGATGGGAAGGCTGGGGAGGGACATAGCGGGTGGGAAAAGGAGATTTTAAACAACTTAATTGTCACACAGAAATGGCATCTGTAGTAAACATATTGAACTGATAAACAATGCAGCTGCTACAGATTTCACACAGAGAAGTAAATGCCGTGGCCATATGCAATTCATTACCTGTGTTAATTAGGGAATTAAAAAAAAAAGGAAAAGAAATTGTAGGAAAAGGGGACAAATTGGATCACCAGAGAGAATCTGTGTCTTCGAACTGCACGTCTGTCCTGTCCCAGGACCACGCAAGAGATCCTCTGCTCTCACTTCTAGCCAAGACAAGAAGGTGCCAGCACCTTTCCTGCTGCTGGATAATGCACTGGGCACTGCTACTAACTTGTTAACATTTTCTGGGAAAACAACAACAACCCCCTGCCCCCCAAAAACAACAACAACAAAAAAAAAAAAAAAAAGAAAAAAAAAAAGAAAAGAAAAGAAGCCAAGAAAATGATGGGAAATGAACTTTCAAATGCCTGTTCTGGGTGCATATACTCACCCCTTTTTCCCAGCCAGGTCCCTCTCTGTGGACCTGAAATAAAATCCCAGTGGTTCAAAGCAAAATTAGACCTCTCTGTATGACACTTTGATTACTGTGCATCCCCCAAAATGCAGCTGGTCCCTGGTTTTGAAGCTGGAATAGACTCCAGTGCTGATTACAGGCACTGAAGGCACTTTGGAGTATGGAAGGCTACAGGAATGGAACATTTCTGCTTCACAGCCAATTACCACCTGAACCTACCAAGGTGGTCTCCCTTCCACATTTAAAAAAAGCAGCAGGAACTCACCTTGAAGAGACTTCATATCCACTCCTGCAGACATGAAATAAAACTAAAGACTCCTTATCAGTCAGTTGGAAACTCAGGGACAGCCGCTGAAAAATAAAAAGTTACAAAAACTCTCAGCTTTTAAATAGGGTTTCATGTTAGTCCTGTAAATTAATGTAAATGTCACTTTAAAAGAGAATACAGAATAAAAACCTAATAAAGCTGCACAGCACTGCAGGGGTGGTGAGTAAATTGAGGGAATATTTGACTAGATTTCAAATGCTGCTCTTTAATTTGTATGCTCTCACTTATTTCCCCCCTGCCCCTCCCCACGCTTTCCTCATCTATTATATCTGCTGGTGCACGGTGAATTTTACAGTCCTACCTGAAAGGTCTCTCTCATTGCTGTATGAAAACCCACATTAGCTAGAACCCATGTAGCGACAGCTTCTTCCAGGCTGTGCCCCAACAGCAGATGGGGAGACACGAACAGCGCGAATTCCGTCCCAGCAATGCCGTGCCTGTGCCACTGTCTGGCACTAGCGACTTGATCTTGTGCAACCCCATGCCCTTTGTGTGCTGAAAATCAGAGAGTGATTGCAGCCCAAACACCCTAGAGCCACGCTCCCGTGATGGGAAGGCAGGCTAGCAGAGGAGACTCCTTTTGGCAGCTGCATCTCCCTCCTTAGAGTAAAGCCACGCTGAAATTAAGTAAGGCTGTTAGCTTCCAGGGTAAACTGTATTGTTACAGACCTGGAATCCTAGGAGCGGGATGCTTTTGGATTAATCAAAGAGTTTTAGGGAAATGGAATCAAGAGACGATGAAAGCTCCCATGTGTTGTCTATTTGTAACTCTAGCAGTGCAGGTACCTTGCTAATGGTACAACTGCTGTGGTTCAGGAACCGGGACAGCCTGCACGGGACAGCCTGCAGCTCATGCCCACCGTGACCCAATTGCATGGGTTCAAGAAATCCCTAGGTCTCTTTTCCTGGCCACCAAAACTTTTCAGTGATTTGGGACCCTCCAGGATAACAGTGCCAAGATACAAATGCAAGGCAAAGACTCCTGGTACAGGCATATTTTCCTGCTTTTAAAAGCTCTTACCCTGGCAGAAAGCTCTGTTCTGGTTTAGCAACAACATTGTAGTAGAGATAATGATCTGAAATCTCTACGGCCTTTAGCTACTTCTCTTTTGCCTCAGTGAACTGCTGTTGTGGACTTGCTGTGGCTGCAGACTGGTCTCCTCTGTGCCGGTCAGACTCTTATCTTCATTCCCTGAGCTTTGGCCAGACTTGCAGAAGAAATGTGCTTAAAGGCTCTTCTTCTGTCTCAGCCAGAGTGTTATCTTGGCATTGCTGAGCCTTTGCTACTCTCTTCTCAGGTGGCATCAGTCACGTCCTTGCAGTTTGAAGCTAGAAACTATCTCCTTCATCCTTATACATATTATTTCTTGAGTTGAGCAAAGATTGACCTCTCCTTGTCCTTTCTATTCCCCTGCTGCTTAACAGACCGGCAGGAAGTGATGGACTCTTTGCTTTTCTCTTAGAGATCTGAGGGCCGGCCACAGTGTGTCTATCAGCCTGAGCTGTCTATCTGTGTGTTCATGCTTCCTCAGATAATAATATTAACAGCAACAAGCATGTGTTTCTCAGCCCCCTACCTTGTAACGTTTTCAACATTTTCAAATCCATCCCTTCCAGGAAGCCAGGGAACAGTGGGACAGTGGAGATGAGACTAGTCAAGGTGAGGATTCTTGGCAGCATTCCTTACTAATTTCTTCAACCACCAGAAAGTGGTGAAGCAGCATGTAAGAGTGCCTTCAAAATCAGGCTGACTGTACTGAGTAGCTGAAATTGCATCCTGATGGGTGGAAAAGCAAGCAAAGATGGAGGAAACGCCCACTAGGAAAATACCCAGTCTTAATGAGCCAGCAAACTTGCCTCCCTTTCTGCAAAGCAGTATCTCTGAACCTCAATGCCTATGTGGGATTTTAGTTTTAGTATTTGTTTCTGTTGCTGTCTTAAATGCCTCGGGACAGATAAGAATGACAAGCAACATAAATTAATGATGCATGGGCTCTGTACTGCTTGTGTGGGAGAAGAGTTGGAAACAGGGAATGGGACGATTGCTGTAATGCAAAGTTTGGCCATCTGACACATCAGTTTTGCCTTATCAGACTCCTATAAGAGCTGTGATAAGACAGTGATTCAGCTAAGCGAAGACGAGACTGATGCTTTCCTTATGACCTTACCCACACAAAGGAAACAAGAGTTATCAGGCACTGCCAGATGATCTGACTCTGTCCAGGGACATTACCAAAATTGTTAAAATAGTGGGTTCACTGCTAACACATTTTGTAGGTATTACACCTTCTTCCCCCAAAATGGTATGTAGCATTGGTGATACTAGCCATTTGGTCATGACTCACTGTTGTTTTACAGATCCTGTCCAAAAGCTAAATTTATAGCAAATGAGAAAGGGTCAGGACTTTCAGCAGAAACAGACCAAAGAGGAAACTTTTAATGAGTTTTTCTTGGAGATAATCAAACCATCAAAAGAAACCTCTGAAAAATCAACTGGAAAGACAAAACTTGGCTTTTCTTCGATGTTATCCTCTACATGGCCATTTTGAGGAGTCCCAAGAATCTCAAAGGGAAGATTATTGAGGAATGGCAATATCCAGTCTCAAAGGATGGAGCTGCCTTTGCAGGACACCTGCACCCTTGCAGGAGTGTGTAGAAAACACAGTATTGGGTGAAAGTGCAAATGTCTCCACTCAACAGCTTGGCACTGTGTTGGCAGACAAGGACTTCGGGCTCAGGGAGGCTCTTTGTTTTATATATGGATGCAATCAGCTTGAGCCCCAGTGAGCTCTTCTTGATGACTCTCATTCTGTTGCAATTGTGTGGCACCAGTGTGTGCACTGTGTTGGCTGGGTCCTCTTTTATGTCTCTTGATTCACTTAAATTTCCTAGCCCTGGCCAGGAAGAATCATAGTTACTACACAGCCTCTAACTTCCCTCCTTTCATCTCTTTCAGCCTCTCTGGGGCACTTGTCTCCTGCATTGAAAATGATCTCTGTCTTTGTCCTCCATTGGCCCTTATTTCCAAGGACTGTACACTGCTTTTTCTTATGTCTTTCTCACTCCTTTCACTCTTCTCTGAAAACTCGTCAATCAATCCAAATTGTTGCAACAACCAGTGGGAAGCCTCTAAACTTGTTGTCATTGATTTGAATAATGCAAATATTAATGAGTGGAAAACTCATTAAGAGGAAGCGGGAGAATTCTCACTGACAATCCACCTCTGCTGTAATGCCAGGTGGATCCTGCTACAAACAGGAGAAAAATGATCAAGCTTTTAATTCTAGCTTCACCGGCATGCTTATATCTGCTCCACAGCCTAGACACTCTGTCATCCATGTGGCCATACTTTTAAGAGTGATGCTCTGCTTGCACGTTCTAGACAATACGTTTTGAAACTTATTAATCAGGAATTGTCCAATCTCTTTACATTGAAGCATCAGTAAAACAATTACTTCAAGGCTAAATGAGGTCCACTGAAGAATCACTTGATTAAAGTGAGAATTTACAATAAACAAATACTTCAAATATTTCATTATTGATGCTCCAGGGAGAAAACAACTCTGATTAAGTCAAAGAAGGGGAAAAATATTTAAATTTGAATAAGTATGATGGACTGGCTATTGTGTTGGTGTAAATCAGCATAACTCCAATGAATTCACTATGTCTATGTCAGTTTGAGTGAGCTGAGTATTGGATATAGTGTATTACTTCTCACTGGATTCAATGGGGATATCATCTAAAAGGAACTGGAAAGAAAATGTTTGCATGCCATTCATTGCTCTGACATTTTTTCTTGCTGTGCTGCTTTTTGGAGAATCACTCCACATGCCTCTTATTCAGGTATCCATCTTTAATCTAGGGCTGATAAGATTTATATGTATCACAAGGTGCTTGTGAATCTTAATGAGCAGTATTCAAGAAATGTCATTTCTTGAAAGTTGGTGCCTGGCTGCAATGGATCATGCAGTACAGCAGAAGTATTTTAAATTTCTTATTAACACTGTATGGAAGAGATAAGGAGTAATCATTAAACACAAACATTTATTTAAAGGCAGAGTTGAGGTGGATGCTGTAAACACACAAAAGCCAGAACATTTCACAAGATGAACAGGTCAACATTTCTAAGCTTGGTAGTTTTAGGCCTCTAAATCCCCATTCAGAGACCAAACACATTGTGACTAAAATAACATAATACCTATGTTGAGCACCCACAGACCCCTTTTCCATTCTGCTTTTCTAGTCCTTGTAGTGTTTCTTACACGCATGTAATTCAGTGTAATACAGCATCAGAGAGGAGCAGGGTAGAAGTTACAGAGTTTAATGGTTTGCTTATAACGTGCCAAAAGACTGTAAAGGAGCCACGTGCTACCTCTGCACCTCTTGATTGCCTTCTGACTCTGCTTTTCCTCTGCAGCATTCAACCTACTGGGGACAAGGACTGGGTCTCACAAGGTTTTGTTTTGTGTCTGGCACAGTAGGGTGTCAATCTTGATTGGAACCTCTTGTCATAGGTCTTAGCAGAAACAGCAAAAATACAGACAGGAAAAATTGGGGAAATGCAATTACGGGATATAACAGCACAGGAAATTGTAATGCAAGACAGCATGACATCTATAGGTTGGAAGAGCAACACTTTCCAGGGTATACTTCTGCAGTCAGTAAACTGGGCATCTAATTTTTTCATCTTTCCTTGTAGTGGAAGTACATCACTGTCCAAAAATTGTGCTAAATCAAAGCGTTGGGCCTTTATACAGTGATAGCACTCCATAAAAGCAAAGACAAGTGTATCCTAAGCCATTAAGTGTATGAAAATCAGTTAGTACTCTGTCACCAACAAAAAAATCCACAAAACATCAGAAGAATATTTTGATGTCTGAATAAATTCAGCTTTTTATTTCACGCCCAGCTAACCTTTAAGTGGCCCAGTACCCTTATACTTATTAAGAAGGGTGATTCTTTCCCTACAAAAATCAAAAATAAAATCTCATAATTTGATTTGAGAAAAATCTTTTTTTAAGAATCTTGAAAAATTTTACTCATAAGAGTATTTTCAAAGAAAAAGTTTTACTCTTTCATAATTAGGGAATAGAATTAGAATGCCTCTTCCACCATAATTAAAGGCTAGGTTCTCCATGGCAGAAAAACATAAACCTCAATACTGATGTTCACTATAATGTACCTAAACCACATAGATAGGCCTTGGTGTCACTGCAATAATCTTATGTGTTGCTCACCAAATGAACTAAAGCTCTTTTTTGTCTTTTTCATAGCAACAGAGGTGTATTACATTCATGCTTTCAACCAGTGTTGAGAGCAATTGCATTTTTTACTAGTTAAGTGGTGGGGAGAAGACATGTAACTGAACTGGAGGTGCCATCTGAAAATGATTGATAATTTAAAGTTTTTTCCATGATTTTTCCCTTAGGAAGATGTATATGAGACAGAGCTTTCAAATGGACTGGGTTGAGAATTTTCAGATAAAGAGATTTCAGTTCAGAAAAAAGAAGTTAGTATAAATTAGTAGTTGAACTTCTGTTGAAACACAGTCTCTGGAAAAAGGGAGAACCCTGAAAGTTCACTAGGATTTTGCACTGATGCATTTCAGCTTAACAGGCAAATAGAAAAAATTAAAGTTTCTGTAAACTTCATAAAATCACAGAAGAAAACCTGAAAAAACTCTAACATTTATTTTAAAATTAGAATGAAGAGATTTTCAAAATATTTTAATGTCTTAAGTGATAAAAGCCCTTCTATTTATGCTTAGAAAAATCAATAAAAGAGTCTTTTTCAGTCTAGCAGACATTGTAGCAGCATCACATAGTTGGTAACTGACACAGAACTGAATTGAGTGGAAAATGAAGTATGGGTTGTTTTTGTTTTTTTAAAGTATTAATTAGTTACTAGAACACCTACCATGGGATGTAGAGAATTTGTTATTTCTCACTGGCTTTCTCTCCAGCCTGGATGTCTGTCTAAGAGACGTCCTAAGGTGCTGAATTGTGTGTGGCAATACCTACCACTAGAGTACTGTTGACTAAATCCCTTTCTAATCAACGGAAGCTATGAATCTTTGACGTTCTCCGTCTCAGGCAAATATGGGCAAGGTCTGTGGTTTAGAACATAACATCTAATGTCAGATTCAGTGGCTTGAGATACACTGAAATATCTCATGAGGATAATGATTTTATATAGAAACAAATTAGTCTGACAGCTGAAGTAGGGTTGTCTGTGTAATGGCTCACAACCAATTATATATATTTTTCTCTATATAAGGAGTGGTTACATACTATCAGTAAAATGTCTCACTAATGAAATAAAGCAGGAAAGAACAAAAAATAGTCCAATCTCCAATGTGTGTGTCCCCCATGAAATACTCCTTCCGTTCTTCTTCATAAACTAGTGCCCACGTCTCCCAAACATTTACAGATGCAATACATAGAAATCACCCCCCATGCATTTTCAGTGCTAGTAGCTCATCCTGGGCCTTCCTTATCATAATGCAAGCAGTAGAAATCATGTCCCGTGGCACGAGATTAGGATTCAATGTAGGACTGAACTGCCCATGATCCGACCATGCTGATTCTGGCTTTATTCCAAAGACTGCCTGCCAACACACTCAGGGGTTTGAGGTCTCCCCTCTGCCCCTTTGACTCAGCTGAGCCTTCCAGAACTCCATGGCTGTTGCCCCAGGCTGTGTTTCTATTTTATTTGTAATCCTTTGAAAGCAATAGCCAGTTCTGGCAGATGAATTATATTCTGTCAAGGAGCAGCAGGGGATGGCTGGGACCGTCTCTCTCTCCCTCTCTCCCTGAATTCTAATTTAAAGAGAGGAAACAAGATTTCATTGAATTTTAACAAATTAACCATTAATCACTTATGAAAACCTCCTGATGAGGACATGGATCGCTTGGGTTATGAATGGGAACAGCTTCATTTTGCTGTGATTGTTCGACCAAGTTAATCCCCAGCTCTCTTTCTTTACCTCCATCATGCTCCTCACCTTGTTCCCTGTCTCTCTCATTGCTGCGTGCTCTTGTCTTCTTTCCCCACCTCCACCCAACACATATACCTTGCTCTCTGTTGTCCTCTTCCCTGGATGCACAGCCCCTGCTGAACCCGTCTCTGAATCATTTTTGATGTCATGCTGAATATGGAAATTAAGGAAAGAACAATGTCTTCAGCTGGCTGTGTGGTGTGAATATTTATGAGGGAGCCAGTGAGGAAGCTAAATAGGAGCTATGAGCGAGCCAGCCAGCGAGGATGGCAGCTGACAAGGGCTCATTCAGCAGCACATCCTTGGCTGCCGGCAGCATCCCAGCAGAGTGGGGGCTGTGTGAGTGACAGAGCGGCAGCATCTTTGCCTGGGCAACACAAAAAACTAAGTTGCAGCTGTTTCTCTGCTTCCTTTTTATTCCTCCCTTCTCCAGCTGATCAATTTCAGCTACAAAAATAATAATAAAAAAAAGCCTTGGATGTTGTTCAGCTGCAGCAGACGATTAGGCCTTAAAAATCAATGTTTATGTTCAACAGGGCTATAAAAACCAATGCTTCCCTCCACTTATCAAATCAGAATTGGAATCAGAAAAGCCCCTTGGCTCGTCATACAAGGGGTCACGGATGGTGACACATGGTGATGAAAATCTAAGTCAAGGCTCTCTCCTGTGCTGCTTCTCCTCCTGCTGCCATATTCCCATACTCAATAGCAGAGTCTTTCCCATAGGGAGACATCACTCTGCTAAACACCACACAAGGGCCCAGAGCATAGATGGGTACCAGAGACCTGGGGGGGCAGGGAAAAATAACGTAAGTCTACCCATTGGAGTCAGACCCAGATGGAGCTCTGAAAAATGCCATCTTTATTTTTTCCCTTAAGGATAAAGAAGACCTAGGAAGGAAACCAATCTGGAGCTGGGTTGGGCATGGGCCAACTGGGATAAAACAAAAGTCCTGAAGTGAATAATCGATCCTTTTGCTTCCCCTGAGGTCTGCAGAACTCCTGCAAGGTGATTATTTTGTTAGTTGGACTGCGGGGACGGGGCTATTCCTGCTGCCAGGCACAGGACGCATGTGGAGCAAGGAGAGAAACTCTACCTCTTCAAGTCACAGTCTCTAATGTAATAAATCCTGATCGTACCATGGAGATGCTGATGGTTTCTAACTTACCTAGTGTCTGAAGTTTATATAAAATAAACCAGCTTTTTGATTGTGGGGTGTGCAAATCGGAGTGATTGAGCTGTGCTGGTTTCCTGAAGAATATCCTAATTTCTCTTCCTTGGCTGGATGACATCACTTTTAAGTGTCTTGAGAATGGCAGGTCCTCCCGGAAAGCATGTTTTAAATGATCTAGCAATTAACTGTCAAAAGAACGGGTGGTCATGGGAATCAGTGCCCCAGATGACTCCAAACAGATTCAAACATAGGCCAGGCTATTAAATTTTTGCAATGGTGGACCACTCGGCCACCACCCCACTGGCAGTGCACAGAAGTGTCTTCTTTAGTTATTTTTCCTAGCCCGGACCAAGGATTTTCCCTGTCCAGTATCTTTCACCAGTTACTCTTCAGAGTATTCTAGACTGACCCTTCTCATGGCCGTTTGCAAACTGAAGCACAAGAATTCTTGTAATGATGTAGGACTGTGAAGCTCCTTCCTTAATTATAATCTTTTCGCAATGATATATAGCCTTGTCTGACTCAGCTGGAAAATCTTTTTACTCCTAGACACATACTGTGGGTTATACATATGGCTGGGCTAGAAATTGTTTGGTCCATCTGGGTAATCCTGTTAATCCTTCTCCTCACACATACAACATTTCTGGTCGTAGCGTTTGTGTTTTCTGCTGGTTTTCATCATTTTCCCACCAAGTCTTCAAAAGAAGAACCCAAAGCCTACAGTGAGCCACAGGCCAATGGATGGACTTGGTGGCAAAAACCAATCATCTGAAATACGAAATAAAAAGGCAAGAGGGTAAATCTAATGAGGTGGATGAAAATACCGATGTATAAATCCCATGGGATAGTATGCTGGAATATATCACTGCTGCCATAAGAAAAAGTGGTTATACTGTCTGGCATTGTAGCAAATAAGATGTCTGGAACATGCTATAAACTTATGGAACCAAATCACTGCAATATAGGAGACTTTTAAATTAAAATTTATTAGGCTATCTATCTCCATTGATAAATGGCACTGAAATCCTTATAGGTAACCTAGGCAAAATCATCCTAAGGACACTCCTAAAATTTGCACCTTTGCTGATCGTCCAGTTCATGTGGACATTTATATGAATTGTGTGGGCAAAAAATAAGCTTGAAAAGACAAATCTCAGTTTTCTTATTTCCAGGGTGGCTCAGGTATGGCTGCAACATAAGATGCTTTAAAGAAACCTGAGTATCTCTGTGTCCCCAGATGTACCGCTATCTGGTTATTAGTCATGATTAGTCATTTTCTCAGTTGTTAAGTCACTTTAAAGATCTTTCCTCAATCATAGCTTGTATTAAATCTCCACTTATTTACTCATTGCAATCCATCAGTCATTTTGATGGTAAGAAGTTCAAAAAACTTGAGGAGAGCAGAAGGCTTATTCCAGATTTGACTTCAGTTAAATGAGTAAAGCTACACCAAAAGTATTTTACGTGATGTGTACAAAGTCTGAGTTAGTGCGCATTGTATGCATGTTGTCCCCAACTTTGGACCAGAAGCACATAATTTTATTAAAAAGATTTGCGGGGGAAGTACAGCTAATTGAGGTGACCATTAACTATCTAATGTACAAAGTCATTTAAAGCTCAATATTTTATTTCATTATCACTGATTAATAATACAAAGAGCAGCCACTATCATATTTTTAATTCTACAATAGAAAGCTCTAAGCAATGAATAGATGCTTTCTTATTATCATTTGTGAAATTGCAAATAAATAGGCAAGTAGCTTCCCAGGTAGATTGTAACTCACTAAAATATATTAATGGCTTGGCTACATGGCTGCAGAAATGGTGTAACATCATGACAGCGACTAACTGCTTCTGGATACCTCTGTAACAAAAAACCCCAAACACTCAAGCTCAGAAGAAGCCATTATTTAAGTAGCTGTCTCATTTCATGTAATTTCAAGTTCAATGGTGCAGCAATTCTGCAGTATTAGATCTACTGAATGATTATTAAAATCACACCTATTGAAGATTAACTATGAATTAATTATGAGAGGAATTCAGAAATTCAGATACCTTCTGAGATAGGCTCTGGGGTAAGGATAGGGTGTCAAAATCTGGCAGCGGCTTAACCTATTGTGAATTTTTCCAAGTGCATGTTCCTCTTCATCTCAGCAACTATACGGGACAGGTGATTACTTGCACCCTGAATGTGCATAATGGACACATTTAATAAGTCAGATGAGTCATGCCCTAGGTGTGTTATTTCTCTCCCTTGAAGGGAGTCCAGATGATTAACTCAGATGTAGAGAAGGATACCTACATCTAGTCAGAATGAGTCCCCACTGGGGAAACCTAAAGCACTCAATCACTGAAGGAGATAACAAGCTCATTGTGGGCTTGAGCCCTTGATATCCCATCAAACCTGAATTTGCAGAGTAAATTGCAGAGAATTTGTTGGAGTTCAGATGTTGAGTTATACTCCACAGATAGAGCAAATCAGGGCCTGGCATACCTATGCAATAGTGAGGCTTCAGCAGCTTGGTATTGTATTGCAACCTAACTCACCCGGGCTACCTCTGTTCCTCCTTTCCTTTATCTCTCAAGTCTGCTGGGACTTCTTTTCTCCTGTCAGTTTTATACAGGAGTCACTCAAGTACTATGGCAGTAGGTAATCTTATGTAGACATAACGTAGCTGGACAGACAGGCAAATGGTGGAATAGGTCCAGGTGCTTCTGTGCACAGCAAAGAAAGAGAACAAATAATTCATGTTTCTCTGTCTACAAAAGGTTGTAAGAAGGCAGCTGCTATATGTCAGACAACCTGGCTCAGAGAAGGGTCCTTTGCTGGTCTTTGGCAATGTGAGGGACATCAGTCATTTCCAATAAAGGAAATGCTCCTTGGTAGAGCTCCACTTTGCTCTGTAGTCTGGAAAGGGAAGCTGCAGATATTTGTGGCACATTGGTCACAGTTTCCTTGGCTGCTTGCAATAATTCAGCCATACAGCTCCTCGTGGACAGTGAGCATTTCTGCTCTGTCTCCATTCTATTCCTGTTTCTCAGCATGATAAAGGATGGAGTGAGCTCTGACAAGCAAAGGTGAGTTAGAAGCTGCTGGTGACTCCTACCAGTGGCAGCTAAGCAAGCCTGGAGGGATCTAAAGTGACAAAACCCTTTTCATGTTGACTTCATCCCCAAAGTAATTTCTGAAGTCGCAAGACCTTGGGAAGAGAAGGAGGATCACATTGTCAAAAAAACCCCCATGGATAAAAGTTGAGACCATTCCTTTGCCAAGAAAAGTTGGTGGCAGGGCTGTTAAAATCTGAGTCTGCGTTTCCTTGCTCTGTTATGTGAACCAAGAAAGAAAATACAGCTTTTTCCAAAACCAGAGAATTTATTTTTTAAGCCCACTGTCAGAAAGCCACAGTGTGACTGTGAACCAACAACAAAAGCAGGTAGTGCTGTGTGTTCGGTCCCTTCTCTGCTAGCAACAGACAACCAAAACTCTCACTGGTTGTAAAAATTTTATTCACTACAATGACAATCACACAGACATGGACGAAATGAGGGCATGGCATAGACTCAGAGTGCTAGCTTGCCAAACCTTCTTTTCTGCCAAGGTCTTGTGTATGTACATCCATTCTTTCACCTTTTTGTCTACAGCTACCACAGGTATTATGTAGAGCATTAGATCTAAATGGTATAGTAGATGCTCTTCAATGATATGGCTGAACATCTCTGGAGAGAGCTGTGATGTATAGGCATTATTCAGGTAAAGCACAGCTTACTGCATGATAGCCCTTTTCCCTTGCAGTGTGGCCACGATAGCATCTTCTTTAGCCCTGAACCTATTGTACTACACCTGCTTGCCCTAAGATGCACAAGAGCCATACCAGACCACGCCTATTAAAAAACATCTACAAGCTGTCAGAAATTAGGCTTGGACCCAGTATCTCACCACTTGATACCCACACCCACACCATGGGGAACCTCAGAAGAGCCCATCTGTGAGCAAGCTGAATTTTTCTATTGGGGGCCATTCTCTTATTGCTGCCCTGATTCTCCTCAGCCCTTTGGGAGTGTGCAGGGTTTTGTGGTAGGGCATACCCAGCATACAGCTGCTCTAAGCCTGTGGTGCATGTGTGGGAAGAACATGTGCAAATCCACTCAGGTGGCTGCAGGATGAAGCGTAGCATCCGACCATGAGCAAATATGATAAGAAAGGATACTTACACATGGGCATTCTAAAGGGAAATAGACTGTACTGAGGGGCTGGTACTAAGCAAAGGCCACCGCTCTGGAGACATGCATGAATTCATATTGTAATCACTATTATTTTTTCAGCATTTTTTTTTACTTCCCCACTTGTGAAATGGCTGTAAAAGAAGCCCAGCTGGAGATGCATGTACTGTACTTTCTCATTAGAGTTTGGCTGTCCCCTCCAACTCCTCCTTACTGTTTCAAATTGTCTCCTAAGCAAAATGCAAAGCCACCAGTGTTCCAGTGGGTTCAGCATTTGGCAGAATGAATTTGTTCATTGTTAATTAAAACAAAAGATTTCTGAGGCGCTTTCCACTTTAGTTTATTAGCTTTCCTGTGTGATAGCAAATCGGAGCCCTTGTTACACTGTCAGCAGAACTATTATTATTATTATTATTTATTATTTACAGTACAACTTGTGACTCATTTCCTATGTTGGTGGATCTTTCACCATCTGTTAAAAAAATAATAGAAGTGATTTTCTGAAAAATTATTCTAATCCAAATGTTAAAATAGAACCATATGAAACCAATTAAACAGACTGTGTGTTGTTAATCTGAGTTACTTCAGCTCAGCTAAACAAAAAGCAAAAAAATCAAAGGATTGAGAAAGACCTAAATGTAAAGGAAAGATGCAGACTTCAGAAATCTGTGGAGATTCTGCCAACATTTTCTTGGAATTTTAAATTTCAAGAGAAAAAAATTGTAAACATGTCACCTTCTAGGCTAAGTTTAGGAGCGGATATGGATCCAAATCTGGATGTAAGATTGCAACTCCAGACCAGGCTTTATGTGAATCCTTAAAAGATCAGAAAATTTCAGTTTTAATCCCCTTAATATTTAGTGCTCTTAGCTGTTTTTGTTCTTACTCTGAGTGAAAAAAAAAAAAGGCTTGATCTGGTTTGGTTGCCTCCACCTGAGAGTTTTATGTAAGCTTATGACTAATTAACATGAAGTTCCCAGGTGGTGCTTCTAAAGACATTGCCCCTGCCTGCAGAAGTCAAGGAGAGATGAAGCAAATACATCATGAGGAAATTATGGTGGTCAAGCATGCGTATGCTATCCCTACGGCATGGTGATCAATAGCAGCTTCACTTCAAACATGTGTGTGTGAGCATTTCTTTGGGCTTTAGATCTCTGAGCTTGGGTCAAAGCATATTTGAAACAGGCAGAATTGTACCTGATTTCATACTGAAGACTTTTTCTTATGATAGCTCTGAGCAGGGTGTACACTGGGGTTCTTGTTTAACTGAATTTGGGCTAAACATTACCAGTCCTGAGCCTGTCTTTGGAGGAGAGGAGCATGAGCTTGAGGGATATGGGTTTATCTCACCTAATGGGGGCAGTGATGCAACCACCCCACATGTCCTATGTATAAGGAGGAGTCAGCCATCTCATAGGTAAGTCAGACCACGAAAATTTGAATCACTTTCTGGAAGTGTCTGCCTTTCTCTATTAACACCTAGAGAGAGCTCCGATAACTACAACCTGAAACACAGTACCTCCCCAAGGGGCCCAACATGTAAGCATCATGAATGCCAGAAAATTGAGCTCTATTGTAAGGCTTTTTCATCAGTTTTTCATGTCAGGATGGAAAGGCCCTTTGAAAACCAGTCTCCAAGGGTCATCCTTGGCTTCTTGGGCTGGGGATGGAGGCAGAAAAGTTGGGGTGCAGCAGCATCCTCCATTTTGGGGGAGCAGCGTGCTCCAGCCCTGCAGCAGCAATTGAGGGATGCTGCTGAGCTCCTGAGGCCGAGCAGCTGAACTGCATTCCTGGCTGCAGTTATTTATATTCCTCGAACAGCGTTGTTTACACAAACTGCATGAATGCAAATCAACATGAGGAAGTGCTGGAGTCGGTGAGGTGTGCAGCAGTAACAGGCTCCTGGGATTGGTTTTAGTAATGTAGTGTTAACACAGCTACACATGGCTACACACACTTTCATATCCAAGTGAGGGAGAGGGAGAGGGAACACTCATTACCTGGGACACTGGCCGAGTCCTTGTACCTCGACAAGAGATAAAAAATAAAAATGGACTTCATTATCACAGGCTGCCTGTCAATCACCTGCCGTTGCACCAAGCCTGCCTTACATTTCTCCGACTGAAAGGTTCCCGTCACCATTGGCCGGGAAGGAAAGCTGGATGTATGAAAGGAGACAGAGCAGGTAACATGATGACTAGCATTAGTCTGCTGACTACTCTCATGCCCTGCAGCACACATACATTCAAACACAGCCTGCCAAGAAAGGCTTTTTCTGAGAAATGCCCATGCATACTGAATCGGTGTAGATATGAGGCGGTGGTCTTCACCTTCCTCTGAGCAAGGGATGTCCAGTGGGTAACACTTGGGTTACCCTGTGGAGCTCTCACGTCCAGATCCCACAGGTGGTTTCAGAGGGTGGCATCAGCCAGCTGTCCCCTGGATGTTCACTTCATTTCTAGTGCCAGAGTACCCCTACACTTCCGAATTCGCCAGTTCCAGTTTGAAAACTAGAAACAATCATGTGAGACAACATTTTCTGAAATTTAGATACTGAATTTCCTTCCCTGGGGATCCCGGATACTGTCTTTGGAGATCTTTAGGACTACTCCCTGCCTCTGTTTTTCTCATCGGTAAAATGGGGTTAATGATGCTTCAGAGCAGGTTTACCAATGTGCTGCCAAGATCTCTTGAGTGCCAGTGACCTTTTATTTAACCCATCAGCATCAAGCTGTCTTTCATTCCATCACTATATATTCTCAGGAGGCTTTGCTGGCAATTCATTTTTTCTATTCTCTGCACTTACATTTTCCACAGTACAATAAAATAATAATAATAAAAATCTATTAAAACAAGTTCCTTGCTAGTTTATGGTAATTAAAAGCAATAAATATTCCTGCATGCAATGCTGTAGACCTTGACTCATCGGTGGGTCAATACTGCTTTCCTGGTGAGGCTGGGTAATAAATCTTTATTCCTTTTTGAATGGAAATAAGGATGGGATTTTATTCATGAATTCTGTGACCCATTGAAGTGACATTTTCAAAACAAACACTCCAGAAATGAGGAGTTTTCTCTGCAGAGTGGGTTAATCTGCTCTCTTCTCAGCGTGTCTTTTTCATACCGATGATTTGCCCGATGCCTTTTTAATCCCAGCAGCAACTTCTCAGCGAGCAGGAAGAAAACTAAAATAAAACAAAGTAACTTGTAGAGAACCGAGATGCATATGCCGGGGGGGAGGCTGCAGGGGAAGGGGGCACAGGGGTGGAAAGGATGGTCTAGAAGACGTCTCTGAAGATCTGACTTGCTCAGCATGGCTGGCACTGTAGATTCACTGTCCAGTCACGCTTCTGCTCGCACTGAGGCTGGGGGCGGCCTTGAAGTCCCAGCCGTGAACAGCTACATTGCTCCTGCCTCCTGAGCTGTCGGCCTTCATTAGCTTCTACTACTAGATGGAGGGTGTTTCTCTGAACCCAGATCAAACAGCAGCTTTTTGTGCTCGTCTGCAATTGACTTCATTTGGTTATGTAATCTAATTGGCTTGGGATGCTCTGTGAGCTGGGGAACGAAGCCGGGGGTTTATAAAACAAACTTGCAATGCGAAGCATGCAAATTCCCACTGAGTTCTGCTCCTTCTGAGTGCTGCGTAGTGCAAGTCAAGCACCAGGATGAAGTCTCTGGGTTATTTTTGTCTCTCTAAGAGGCTGCTCTTTCTTTGGAGGAGGCTAAACATAGCAAGAGGCCCCTTCTCCAGCAGAAAGGATTAATCGTCAGCTGAGTTGCTGCTTGTCATTAAACTATGTTCTGAAATGCACTCGGGGCCAGGTTTCCCGTGTGTGTGAGGGAGTGTAGCTGCTGTCTGCAGTGGAGTGGCAGGGAGAAAGAGCTTTCCTTTCTGTGGTACACACAGATCAGTGCTGTTTCCGAGCAGTGGTTTCTCTTTCCCGCTTAACTTGTTTTTTTCTGAGGTCAGCCTCCATTGCCGTCAATAAGATATCACTCAAAGACAAGCAGTTTGGCCCAGTTTGGCTATTTCACAGGCCAGAATTCAGAGTTTACTGCTTTCCTAAAAAGCTGAGTGCTGCCAAACGATCCAGTGTGTGTAGTGTCCGCAGAAGTTTCTTGTTCACCTCTTTCCTCCCCCTGTCATCCTCACCACTTGGTTTGTCAATCAGACCTTACAGGTCCGGTATTTGCCCAGGTGTGCCGTGAATGTGTCACACTGTGACCGCAGAAAGGTGGGCTTGTGACAGCTGAGCTATGTCTGTCTGTGCTATTTTGGTTGGAGAAATACAGCACGCCTAAAACACTGCCTACCTGAAAACCTTTAGCTTTTATAAACATCACCAAGCTAAGATTTCTGGATGTGGTGCTAATAGGAATCTGCATCACTAATGAGATGAGCCAAGAGGGTTCATCCCTCCTCTGTTGCCTGGGATCACCCAGGAAGCTCATCCATGGGTTGGAAGCGGCTCTGCATCAACCACTCCCTTAGCAGGTTTTTTTTCATTTTGCTGAGTACGATGCACGGTCAGGCCTCACAGAGAGGAAATGTGAGGCATTTTGACCTTCTACAGTGGCTGGAAGGATGCAGATGCTAAAGTGGCCAGAAAAGCCCACCTTCAGATGGGACAGGACTGTTGTCTGGTGGTCCTCATTCGAGCTGACATTTGAAACAAAAGTAGCTGGAGTAAAATGACGCTTTCCCCTTATACTCAGAGCATTGAAGTGGCAGGAGCACTCACCAAGATTAATTTGAGTTATTTTAATTATGATTCTCTCCCCTCTCTCTCTCTCCCCTCCTCCTCTCTCACATACACTGTCTGGACAGGGAACTGCAGGTTTTCTTCCAGTTAGGATTAATTAAAAAGGAAAAGTCAATAAGTTTCTCAGCAATTACTGTCTTTTCCATTTGGTCATTTGAGACAGTAAGGGGCTCAGAAATTGAATTTCCAGAGAGAAAATCGTGTCTCATGGACCCTAGCACAAGGTTCTTGGAGGGAGAAATATCTGCATTTTCTTTAGCCTGCCACTGTGTCTGAGAGAGGGCAAGCGTCAACACAGATGGGAGACTGAAGGTGATAATGACAAATTTTGACTGCCCAGGGTTTTATTGACTTTTTTTTTACCAGATAAGGTGACTGGTCATTATCACAACCCTAATCCAAATCCCTCATCCACAGTCCTTGTAAGTCAATGGAAATCTTTCTACTGACATCAGTGATCTTTGGATCAGACTTCACTTGATTCATGCGAACACAACAAACTTAATTCAGCAGTAAGGTACAGCTGCTTTCTGCTGTGGATCTCAGCCCCTGTTCCTTTTATTTGAGACGGACTGTGTAAGGACAGTACAAGACACCACAGGTTTTCATTTTTTATTTCTTAGGAAAAACTGGAGCTGGAATGGAGAAAGGGTGCAAATCCAGAATGTGCAGAAAGGAAGTAAAATAAGCAAAGACTAAAAGAGAGTGATAGAAGATGGAAAAATTAGAAAAGAAAACAAGAAGCTATCATCTCACATGGTTTTGATTTACAATGGGGCTACCACATGCTACTCCATATAGGAGTGAGTGCAGAATCGCTCCCTCTCCTCTCAGTTTAAATTCAGCTGGAGCAGAACTTCTGGTTTATTTTCACATTCCCATTGAGTTGCTTTCTGCAAGTATTTCTTGGAATGAAAGAGAAGAAAAAGGAAAAAAAAAAACCCAACCTCACCAACTCTGTGCGTGCTCTTTTGCTAACAAACCTGCTTTGCCCCAGAGACCCTGCTGGGTGTGCAGCAATGCTCCCTGCAGCTTTGTTTAGGAAAGTTACATTTGCTTCTCCCTCTGTGAGGCTATTAACAGCCTTTTCCCAGAAGCGAGTCTCCTTTTATTACCTGAAATTGCTGGGGAACAAAATAAATCTAGATTCAACGAGTAAATAAATAAATGAATAGATAAAGGGGGGAGAATCAGAGGGAGTTTTACTGGGAAAAATAAAATCCCAAAGAAATAAACCTAAAACTTGGGAGGCTGGGTGCCTCATACAGGGCTCTCTGCAGCTCCTGGCTGGATGGAGCCTGGATCCCACCAAGACTGATTAGGCTGTCACCACAAACAGCATGTAAAAAATTGTGCCTTATTTTATAAGCTGGAAAACAGTGTTTAATGCAGCTGGAGCTGCAGCTTACGGTAAATGATGGAAGTTTCCTCTTGGAAAACCGTCACCGATGGTAATGACATCATTTCTCCATGAGTTCGATCCAGTTAGGACCGTGGCTGGCTGTGTTCATTGTCAGTCTTCTCTCTCTTGCCTGACAAATATGCCATTCTCAGAGAGTTCAAGGGCTTTAAGCCTGTTCTGAGACAGAAGAGAAAACATGGATGGTAGGCAGCAGACACCAGCTTTGGTCAACCTGTCACAGAACGGCAGGTAAGGATTTCCCTCATGGTATAGCAAATCCATACTGGTGACATTGAGAAGTGGGATTGATTCTCATCTAAGAACAGCAGCAAATGCCTTCCAATAATGTTTAAAAGCTCTCTCTGCACCCTGTCACTGTGAAATGTAGAGGAGCCCAACCCTCCCTGACTTGTGTCTTTTTGCACAAGGATCCTGAAACCCTCCTCTGCAGCAGAAAAGGTCATCTGGTAAATCTGTGGTCATTGATATTTCATTTCCAACCATTAGATTTGTATCTTAATTTCTAGGTGTGATAGAACATGACATAAAGCCTGTGATAAGGAATAGTGTCTGCGGAAAAAATGATGAAAAGTTGATCTGAAGAGTGAGATGTGCTAGCAACATTAGAAACCATTTGCCACTGACTATCCCTGTACGCCAATATACCCACAGGGCAGCAGCCTTAAGCTGAAGGCACAACGGCTCCTAAATTGGAGCAACATGGATGGGATTGCCTGTTTAGTTAAGTGATTCACAGTCAGCTGTTTCTCTCAAGGAAAGGTTGCAAAGTGTGTCCTTCGTGTTCCCATTGGAGAATCACAGAATCACAGAATCACAGAATTGTATAGGTTGGAAAGGACCTTTTAAGATCATCGAGTCCAACTGTAAACCTAACACTGCCAAGACCACCACTACACCATGTCCCTAAGCACCTCATCCAAATGTCTTTTAAATACCTCCAGGGATGGCGACTCAACCACTTCCCTGGGCAGCCTGTTCCAATGCTGGACAACCCTTTCAGTGAAGTAACATTTCCTAATATCCAGTCTAAACCTCCCCTGGCACAACGTGAGGCCATTTCCTCTCGTCCTATCACTTGTTACCTGGGAGAAGAGACCGACCCCACCTCTCTACAGCCTCCTTTCAGGCAGTTGTAGAGAGCGATGAGGTCTCCCCTCAGCCTCCTTTTCTCCAGGCTGAACAACCCCAGGTCCCTCAGCCGCTCCCCATCAGCCTTGTGCTCCAGACCCTTCCCCAGCTCCGTTGCCCTTCTCTGGACACGCTCCAGCCCCTCAATGTCTCTCTTGTCGTGAGGGGCCCAACACTGAACACAGCATTCGAGGTGCGGCCTCACCAGTGCTGAGTACAGGGGCACGATCACAGAATCACAGAATCACAGAATCATATAGGTTGGAAAAGACCTTTAAGATCATCGAGTCCAACCATAAACCTAACACTGCCAAAAACCACCACTACACCATGTCCCTAAGTACCTCATCCAAACGTCCTTTAAATACCTCCAGGGATGGCGACTCAACCACTTCCCTGGGCAGCCTGTTCCAATGCTTGATAACCCTCTCGGTGAAGAAAAATTTCCTAATATCCAGTCTAAACCTCCCCTGGCGCAACTTGAGGCCATTTCCTCTTGTCCTATCACTTGTTACCTGGGAGAAGAGACCGACCCCCACCTCTCTACAACCTCCTTTCAGGTAGTTGTAGAGAGCGATGAGGTCTCCCCTCAGCCTCCTTTTCTCCAGGCTAAACAGTCCCAGCTCCCTCAGCCGCTCCTCATAAGACTTCTGCTCCAGACCCTTCACCAGCTTCGTTGCCCTTCTCTGTACGCGCTCCAGTACCTCAATATCCCTCTTGTAGTGGGGGGCCCAAAACTGAACACAGTATTCGAGGTGCGGCCTCACCAGTGCCGAGTACAGGGGCACAATCACTTCCCTAGTCCTGCTGGCCACGCTATTTTTGATGCAGGCCAGGATGCCATTGGCCTTCTTGGCCGCCTGGGCACACTGCTGGCTCATATTCAGCTGGCTGTCAACCAACACCCCCAGGTCCTTCTCTGCTGGGCAGCTTTCCAGCCACTCTTCCCCAAGCCTGTAGCGTTGCATGGGGTTGCTGTGGCCCAAGTGCAGGACCCAGCACTGAGCCTTGTTGAACCTCATACAATTGGCCCCAGCCCATTGATCCAGCCTGTCCAGATCCCTCTGCAGAGCCTTCTTACCTTCCAGCAGATCAACACTCCTGCACAACTTGGTGTCATCTGCAAACTTACTGAGGGTGCACTCGATCCCTTCATCCAGATCATTGATAAAGATGTTAAACAGGACTGGCCCCAGCACAGAGCCCTGGGGGACACCACTTGTGACCGGCCGCCAACTGGAGTAAACTCCATTCACCACCACTCTTTGGGCCCGGCCATCCAGCCAGTTCTTTACCCAGTGAAGAGTACACCCGTCCAAGCCATGAGCAGCCAGTTTCTCCAGGAGAATGCCGTGGGAAACCAGGTCAAAGGCTTTACTGAGGTCTAGATAGACAACATCCACAGCCTTCCCCTCATCCACTAGGCGGGTCACCTTGTCATAGAAGGAGATCAGTTTGGTCAAGCAGGACCTGCCTTTCCTGAACCCATGCTGGCTGGGCTTGATCCCTTGGTTATCCTCTACATGCTGTGTGATGGCACTCAGGATGATCTGCTCCATCAGCTTCCCCGGTACCGAGGTCAGGCTGACAGGCTTGTAGTTCCCTGGGTCCTCCTTCCGGCCCTTCGTGTAGATGGGTGTCACATTCGCTATTCTCCAGTCAACTGGAACCTCCCCAGTTAGCCAGGACTGCTGGTAAATGATGGAAAGGGGCTTGCTGAGCAGAAAGGGGCTTGGTGAGCCCCTTTGGTGAGAAAGGGTAAATCTTTGCACATGCCAATCCACAGCACACAATGAACATGAATTTTCAGCTGACTTCAGTGGAAAATGTGACTTACTTCTGGTTTTCTGTCTATACAGCTGGAGTTTTGAGCTTCCTGACATTCAGAGCTAGACAGATAACCAGAGATTCATTAGAAAAATCCAGTCTTCCTCTCCTCCTCCTGCAAGTTGGCCACTCAAAAATTGCAAAATTCCCAACTGCTATTCATTGCTAAAATGGCTATTTACAAATGTCTTCAGAGGATGGGAGTCAAGGCTACTAAGCTGTTCACAAACAGTTCGTTGAAACTATCCAACATTCAAAGTTTGAAATCCAAGCTGCATGGATAGTTACATGAGCTGTATTGTATTATTTCTGATCTCTGATTGGGCTGGTTGTGTAACTAATCACATCAAAACCAGCATCCATTTTGAACTGCATGTTCATGTGTGTAATTTGGAATATGCTTTTGGAAAATACTAAGCTATTTGAGTTCCAAATTGACTTTTGATGAGTATTCGCACCAGTAAAGCTCATTTGCTAGAGTATTTGTGGAAAGCAGCCATAGAAACAGACCAGGAGATTCAAAGCAAATTTGTTCAGGACTTCAAATGAATATACACAGACATCTTTCTGCAGTATTCACTCACCATTAGTCATGTTGCAGTAATACCTGCAGTACATACTTACAACTGAGTTAGACTTTCCACTGTAAAGCTGTGTTTGTGAGATTTATTAGCTCAGTGGTTTCAGAATGGATTTGACCGAGATTTTTAATACCAAGTTCCCAGCTTGGAGGGACAGTTTTTAATTCCATCCCCTCATGCCCCCTCCCCCTTCCCACTGCAAACCATTACAATAATTTAAGCAATTGATCACTTCTGTAGCTCAAAAGCCTGAGCACAGAAAAAAAGGAAAGTGGTGGCTGAGGGGATGGTCAGAGGATTTTAAACAGTGAAGCGGAGAACCCCCACGTTCTCTATAAGTTGACTTTCTTATGCTCAGTGAGAATCCCCAGAAGCGTGAGTAATAAAAGAAAATGCTTTAGAGGTAAAACTTAAAGGACAATATGTGAAATCTCATTTACAAGTGGGAAGCAAATGAGGCAGAATCCAAATCCTATATAGCAAAGCAGGCTCTAAATCAACATTTATAACAGCAACTTGGCAGGTGGGTTTTACCTCTCACCAACCTGTATATGCGTTAAAGTCAACAGGCCAAAATGTGTTCTTTGTTGCATTCAATCAACTCTCAGCTAAATTTACTGAATTTAAGGAGTTAAGCAGTCATAACTATGAACAGAATGTGCCTTAAAAAGATCTGGTAGGGAAATTTCACTTGTCAGAAATCTTACCTAAACCAAAACCTCTCCAGAAGAGTCTTATTTACAGAACCACCAGATCCTGTAAATATGAATAGCCAAATGTCTTCCAGTAAGTTATGGTCCAGTCGTGGCGTCACTGGAATTGTCTATAAACATTGCTCCATTGCTTTCCATTTTCTCCATTTCATTTTGCTCCACCCCATCCCCAACATTTTCTCTGTGCCTATGTTTTTCACATCCGATTCGTACTTACCTGGAGCAAGATGACTGGCACCAGGAATTTTTGTCCACTTGTGTCAGAGACTGGTGCTTCAGCTAATTGCCACAATCAAAATTCAGGGGACACACCAGAGTCATGGGGCTGCTCTGGGACTGTAATTTGTTAAGGCTGTAGCAGGTAAGTCTGTCAGAAGATCCCATGGTGATGGTGGTCTGGCACACATGGACCCATCCATGCCATGCTTGGCCACTGGCTTTGCCTCTTGCCATTTGCCCATGTGGCTCAGGGGTTCACCACTTTGCTGCAAAATGTCAGAGTCCAAAGCAAAGGCCCTTGAGATCATAGAAGAGGAGCTGTTTTTGTCACCAAAGAACAGTATCTCAGCACATTGTTTGTTATAACCACATGCTGATTGAGTCATGTAGTAACAAAACACCTGCCCTATAAACATAAAACAAGCTGTCACAGCATATCAACACTTGAAGAGGCAAAGCAATATTGGAACAGGGTACCAGAACTACATGCTGGTTTCCAGTATCGTCGCGGAAAATAGCTGTTCCTACCCAGACAAAGAAGGCTTTGCATTTTCTGTTTGAAAACTGGTGCATTTTGTAAAAGTTATTTCCATCATTTTCTGGAATGGAGAGACAGAGGCATTAAAAAGTTAAATCATGCATGCTAAGAAGGGAACAGAGTTCACCTGAGGCAGAAATAAGACCAAAAGCAACTAATATGTATTTTTCTTTTACCACTAGTCCATTCTGCCGTATAGGAAGGTAAAAATGAAAAGAGACCACCTCAGCAAAAGCCCTGTCTCATTTTCCCTGATTGCAAGCAGGCGTGGAGAAGAAATGTCCATACCAACCGCAGAATATTCCTGAATGTCTGATTTGAAAAACTTGAACCCTTTAGCAGAAAATAAATTTCAAAAGTCAATCAACCTGCATTTTCTTCCCACAAGAACCCTCCCTTCCATTGTGGAAGGCTGGAGACAGATCCCGGCAGCTGCCCAGCATCCCCTGAGCACCTCTGACCCCTCTTCTCTGCAGAGCCTCCCACGTGGGCAGATTAAGCAAGAACACTTGGCCACAGAGCCAGCATGTGCCCCAGCAGGGACATAGGCTGTGTGCACCCAGACATCTAAAGGTGTACCTCTGACCTGAGACGTCTCTTCCTTCTTTGGCATTTTCTGCAATTACCCCTATTGACTGACCTAATGTAGCTGTTGTGTTATTTGCTTTTCATTTTACCTGCTCACACTGGGCACAATTCACAGCAGCTCTTATTCAGAACAGAAAAACAACACAGTGATGTGAAAGCGCTTATGCACTTCTGCTTTGCAAGAAATTTTTAGAAAACATCCTTCTCTGGCTAGGTTTTGAGCTGTGGTTCTTCTTTGGGCACAGCCCTGCAAACCAAAATCCCGTACCAAACCACATGAAAGAGAAGAGAGTCTGACTGGCTGATCACAAGGATTTTTGCAGTGTTTAAGTGTACATTTCTCTCTGCAATACAGAGATTGATCAAGGGGTTCGGCACTGCATGGTACAGATTAGCTCATGGTCTGGGTTTACTGCTGTGTGTGAAACTCCTCCTCTTCCAAACTGACCTGCCTCCTCTTTTGATATTTGATGCAGTAGATAGGTATGTCCTGGGGCTGAGAAAACTAAAGGGAGGAAGGGTTTATTCTGGCATGAAACCTTTGTCACATTTGGTCCTACACAAGTGCTGGTTTTTTTTAGTTTTTCTTGAGACTCTGGAGTGTGCTTTGCTCTTACACACAGAAGCTACTTTTGGTCAGGTTGAGGTATTGCTGTTCAGTCTTCACAGATGGTCTTGGAAAGGCTCTGGGCTGGGGGTGGGATGTTGTCTGCAGAGTTCTCCCCTGGAGACAGAAGGGAGCACCTGGGAATGGGGACACCCTACAGCTTTCCTTTCACATTCTCTCTCTTCAGTCTGGCTTTAGAAACTGAGGAAGGGGACTTTCCACTGTTGCAATGACAGGATATCTCCAATGGCACTGGCAGCTCAAAGTAGACACTCTGCTATCACTATGTAAAATATAATCCAGATGTTTAACTTCCTTCACTGCACAGTCCAGAGCTATAATAGTTTGGGGTGATTTAAGCAAAACCAACTTGCACATCTGAACAAGAGACAAAACAATAGTTTGGATCAACCTGACCCATGAGGTTTCATAGCTTCTAGGACTGCAGTTCAAAACATTTCACTGATGTGTTCTTATTCTCATTCAAAAATATACCAGCTTTCTCTTTGAGCAAAGAATTTGGGAACCAAATTCTAAGAGAACAAAAATACATTGCAAAATGACACCATTCACGGCACAGTTTTAATGCTATTTGCTTCTGAAAAAATATGCATTTACAAAAGTTCAGTGTATGGGTATCTGCTTATTATATGGTCAATGCTTGCAGTTAGCTAGATAATGGTGATCCTCATTGCTGGGCTGTAACATGTAGCCTGTAACTCCTTGAAGCAGGCATTGTCTTTTTGTTCCGTGCTTAGACATTCCCAGCACAACAGGGTCTTGGTCCAGGGCTGAGGGTCCCTCCGTGTTGCTGGAATACAGATCAATAGTGGGAAGAAAGTCCTTAGTATTCAGTTTCATGCCTCTAAGTGTCTCAGTTTTGAACATGGAAAGCAATTATCATAATATTACAAACTGGCAAAATGATAGCTGTAGATGAAAATGCATTTTTTTGTATCATAGTAGGATTTTTCAGGTTAAAGCCAAGCAAAACTTTCTTTTCTTTTTTTTTTTTTTTTTTAAATTGAACTTAGGTAAATGAAGAGGATCTGACCCACATTTTTTTTTAATGTTAAATTAATGGGATGGATGAGTCACCAGATTGTTATTAAAATGAGAGAACTGCATGGCTGACCATGCTAATAATACCCCCTTCGAAGCTCAGCGGCGTTTAATATGCACCTGAGAGAATATGCACATTTGCTGTGCAGCTAAGTAAGCCAGGAATACAGATTTGAAACACAGCCTTGATTCACCTCAAGGACTGGGGAATATGGACGTAGCCCCACCCTCCTCCTCCAGCTGACAGTGAGGGAATAACCAGAACTTGTCCACCAGCTTGTTTTGCTGCTCGTTAGTGTAACAAGCTTTTGTATGCCTTGGTGGCTTGTACTTAATGCCAGATCTTTAGAGCCTAGGCCTCTAACAGAAGAATTACAGGCATATTTGTTTTTAGCTGTACTAGTCTGATATCTTTTAATGGATTGATCACAACAGGAAAGTGTGAAACAAAAGTTTGGGTCCTGTGAGCCTCTCTTTGGTAAGGAAGAGAAGGGACATCTCAGTGTCTCTTCCTTCAGCCATCTTCTTTCTCAGTCATCTGCTCAAAGTGTTGGCCTGATGCCCTGTAAATCCTGCTCTTTAGGCTCTTGCATCAAATCTCACCTAGGGTCATGCTTTTTGACTGAACAGGGGCTGAAATTGCTCTGCTCAGACATGCATACATGGAGCCTGGGGCTGGTGGCTACCTGCTGGCGGCTCATGGCTGTTTCAGGAAGATCTTCCTTCTCCTCACCCACGCTTGATGTAGGTGGCATTTGGATGCAGCAGAAAGGTGCTACTTGGAAGACCTTTTGGTCACCAAATTAGAAATATGTGCCAGGTAAATGTCTGAGGCTTTAGCAGTGCCCTTTGGAGAAGGATGTATTTGGCTTTGAGTGAATCTCCCAAAAGCAAAGAGGAAAATCCCGTTGTGCCCTTTTTCTGCACCCCCCCTGTGTATCTGTGTCCTCATGGTTTTAGCTTTGCAAAAAAGCCAGCAAAGGACCATGGGCTCTGTAAACCTGGATGCTTAATAACCCCCAGGTTGATCATTTACCACACAACTAATTATGACTTTTTCAAGGCTCCTGTTTGTGCCCTCTCCCTCCCCTGCTTCCTTTTCATTTCCTGTGTCCAGGGCCTTGAAATCCTTGGTCTTGACACAATAATTGATGGCTTCTGGCTGTACAAACATAAAGGCCTGGAAGTCTAAATAGAGCCAGATGGAGCTTGTATTGTATTGTGTGTTTTTCTTAAATAAGGGAAAGATTTATAAATTGATGAAATTTATTGTAAATAAGAGAACATTGTCCCCTTATAAGAGTCTATTGTAATTGAAAAACACCCATGAGTAGTCTGCTCTTGGGTCACATTAATGCTTTGTTTTTCATTTGTTGGTCTCCTGAAGAGCTCACACAGATGCTTTGTGTCTCCTGTACCCAGCTGGGCTCTGTATGTCACATTCATTCTTACTGCATGCTGCCGAGCTCACAAATACCAGTATTTTGCAGCCAAAATTTCTGTTCTTTGTAAGTCTTATCTAAACTAACACACAGTCAGGCTAGGGAGGGTCAAAACCTGGGCTGGAAACTTTAGTAAGTCTTGAAACTATCAGATACTGGGAAACAGGTAGCTCTTTTGGGGTCCTCAGTGATAAGGTGGGCGGTCTGGGACCTGCAGGCACCCACATTTAGGGATGATTCCTCCTTAGCAATACAAGGTACATCATCCACCCTGGTTGTCTGAGGGAGGTCAGAGACTTGCTCACAACTTATGCTCAGTTGTAGCAGGCTCAGGTTTCAGAGTTCATGTAGGAGACCACTTCACTGGAGTGGGAACAGGTTGGTCAGGAAAGCTGGTAATGTCCCCCCAGAAGAAGGGAAGTGTTTTGCAGCTGTGTTTCTACTTGGCTTTCAGTCTATAAATCTCTGCACAGAGACTCCCTCAGTAGCACTTTCAGCTCCTTAGAGGCCTTGAAGGAAGATAGATGCTGTCTGAGCCTCCTTATGTTTCAGTACTTGTCATGCTTTTGTTTCATTTGTTAAACCTTAGAATTAGTATAAACAACTTTTTTTTTGTCTCTGGCCAGTTTTCTAGTTTTGGATATACTCTATGGTATAGACAATGAGAGGTCTGGAATCAGCGAAAGCCTCATTTTTGTTCCTTCTCAAACCGCTAAGTATCATCTAGTAGCTTACTTGGCTTATCTGTGCCTCAGTTTCTTTAGCCAGAACAAAGTAACAGTGACCTTCTTGGTAAAGTGCTTGGAGATCTACCGATGATCTAGCAATTTAGGACATGAGGTTAATGGTCTCCTCTAGCCCTAGTTATTTAAGGAGACTGATTTGATGCAACTGAGTAGAGAGCTCAGAGGAGCAGTGTTGCCACCTCAAACCGCACAGCAAAATCAGGTTCTCAGCCTTAGGTTTCACGGAGAAGACAGCACCCACCTCTACGTGCTGGGGCACTGGTTCTCACTGACTCGCACAAAACAATTGCTGCTTTCACAGCTGTGTCTGTGTCACATCCAAACACTGGCTGTGCTGTTCCAAGTCAATCAAGCCCAGAAATCAGGTTATTGTTGCTTATTGATTGTTCCAATTAACCCTTTCAACTGGGAAGAATTTCCAAGGTTGTTTGTCTCAGTTATCTGCTTCCCTAAGGAACTGTAAAACACACAGCACAGGAAACAGACCAGTCTTGCTGTTATGTGCTAGGGAGACCCAGTTAATCCCAGAAAGGATACAGAAGCTGAAGCACCCTGAGCTTTCTGAAACCAAAAGCCTCTCAGACATGACTAACAATTTGTCCTTGAAATCAGCAGTTGTCAAACTCATGATTTCCTAAGGGCACCTTCCTTCTTAAAGCTCCTCCCTGCCTTTTTTTTTTTTTTTTAATATCAAGGTGGCTTCTGCTTGTAGGCATCTACTGATCCTAACTGCAGCACAAGGACAGGGAAGCTGTCCCAGAACTGACAGTTCAAAACCCAAAACTCAAGAGAAGGTGACAAGGAAGGAAGATTTTCTAAGGAAAGGTCTTCCTAAGGATGTATCCCCCTCAGCTGGCAAACGCTGCCCCACCTCTAGCCTATGCATTCATCCAAGTACCAAGCTTAACCAGACACCATCATCCCTATAGAATATATGAGGTTTTTATGTAATGAAAGCCCAGACCCTTAAGGCAGGGCCAATGGAACAAATGCACGCACCTCGTCTCGAGATCTTGTGAATACTTGTGTTATGTATAATCCCAGACAGCTCCTACAAACCCTGGCCTTCCTCACCTGAAGACTCCCTTGTCCCCCCTCCACTGCCAGCGTTGGCTGACCTTGTGGTTCATTGCAGCTACCTCTTGCTTTGGAGGGGCAGCCCATGGGAATCGGGAAAGGCCTGTCAGACTCCTGTTGCTCTTTTGCTCACTGTATGATAAAGCCCACTGTAAATTCTGCCCTAAAAATTCTTTATAGAGTCCACCTGTCCACAGCAAATAAATCAATTGCTCTAAATTAAATTCTGTAAAAGCTGAGTGGCATAGGGTATCATGTCTGGATTTATTCAGGAGCCAGGAAGACTGTAATTTTCTAAGTCAACACTCTGACCCTGCTTTATTCATTCGTTGTTCGTGATAAAAGTGGATCTCTCTCTATATTTTTGGCTGGTTGTTTCTTCTATCTGAAATAGCTGTAATAAGCGTGTCCCTGAGAAGGGGGTAGTGGGGAGGAGGCACAGAGGGCTGTCATCCAAAGGAGAGAATTAAATCAGGATGTATCTGCTCATGCTGGCTCCTGTTTTCACACAGCCTTCTGCTTATATTTTGCCTGCATTAACTTTTCACAAGCAAAGCTAAAGTGCCAGGCAAAGGCCTCGTTAGACACACGTCTTGGGGAACTCTGATGTGCCATTAATTAAGCTCTTTCACTGCCTCTTTCCTGCTGGTTTCAAGGACCAGCCTGTGTGCCTTAACTCTTTTCTTCTCTTTCATTTCCCTCTCTCCTCAACAGTGCTCTGAAAAGAGCAATGGAGGGCTCTTTCACAGATGGGGATGGGATGGTGTAGTGCCCTCTAAGTGAACTCTCAAGTCTTCTCTAGCAGAGGGAGAGCCCTTGCCAAGTTTGTCAGATGCTGGCGCACAGAGCTGCTCTCTGTCAATGGATTTGTTGGGCAAAGTCAGGCTTTGACAAAGAAGAAGTAGATGCCAGCACATCCTGGCACAGCAGCATCGGTACGGCACCGTCCCCCTGCTGTTACCCTTCAGCTGATGGCGTTGGGAGCCTTCCCATCAGAAGGGCTTGCACTGCCAGCTTGATTGATTCACCCAGCTAAAGATTCAAACAGCAATTCACAATATTTGGCTTCTGGTGTTGCTTTTCTTTCATTTTATTATTTTTCTCCCTCTGTTGTCCCCTCCAGCAAAGTTTAGGGGTTATTTAAATCATGGAGGCATGTTGTCAGAAACACAGGGTGCTCTGGCTGAGCCATTCTCCACCACCCTTACCCTCCATCCTACAAAACCACTTTACCAGGGGAAGGTCCAGCTGGGGAGCTGGTCCCCTCTATGATCCCACTAAGTAATGACTTATTCAGACAAGGCATCTTCTCTCTAAACATGCAATAGACATATAAACATATACTTCAATACTGAATATATTTGTCCTAAATACACTTTATGCAAAGAGTTGAGCAGTCAGAGCTAAACCTAACTTCTGAAGGGATATTTGCATGTCTGTTTATCCATTAGAGGAAAAGGAAATGTAACAGTATGTATCTCCTTTGCTAAGAAGCTATGAGATGGGGATGGTACTAATATTTTTATCTTTGTCTTCCCTTGGCAGCTCAACCTTCTTTTCATACATCTTGGAGGAAAATTGGGTGCCACTTTCTGCTGAGTCTACTGTCTACTTGGTCCTTAATGACCCACTTTGTCCCTGTAACTGAAATCCCAAGCATGGAAGGCTTTAGCAATGAATCTTCTTTTGGGTCCCTGAATAGCCTCTTCCCTTGCAGCTGCCACTGCTGCCCTTTCTTCATCCCTCAGTCTGTGTCCCTGCGTTAAGCTGTGCAGAGGTTTGGTTTGCAGGCAGGGAAGCTAGTGCCAATGAGCATGTGAGAGCCAGCAACAAAATCCCTTTGCTGGCTCCTCCTGTCCTGCCGTTTCACAGGTATCGGGGCCAACCTCTGCTCTGTGTGAGAGCCGAAGCAGAGCTCTGCTGGTGACACAGAGAAGGTGACAGCTCAGCAGGAAGACTTCTCACTCAAGGCAGCTCCTCTCCACTCTCTGCCTGCTGTAATTAATATCCTTTTCCCTGCAGGCTGTGAGGCTCTGACAGGCTTTATTTTTAACTCCACTTAATGACAGAGTATTAAGACAAAATGCAACTTTTGTGAGCTCTAGGCCTTGGGGAGGCGTGAGGGCCTTGGAGCGTTGCTGTACCTGGCAAGAAAGCTCCAGCTTGCAGGCATGTGTGAAACACAGCTTGCTCAGTGTGCTGTGGATCAGAGACCATTCAGAGCAGACTGTGGAGACCATCTGACACACATTCAGTGGGTGGTAACTCAAGAAGACACTCTTCATGGGCCTGATCCTGCTCAATAAACCTATGGGTTTTCGGTATAAATGAACGTATCTCTGCCAGAATCCTCAGAGGAAGGTAGTGGGCATATGCTGTCAAAAGACAGACAGAGGTTTAGGTTATAAAGCTTTCAGAAGTGGATGAGGAAAGTGAATGATAGTAGATGTCTTGAAGATTTCTGCATATCTGCAAGATATTAGGCAAATTCATGGAAGACATGGAGTGAAAAGAGACAATAAATGATGCTTTCTGTTTTATCAGTAGGCAACGCAGGGCAAGTTAACAAAGTGGTTGGAGTCAGCATGGATTGGGAAGATAAAGGATTGGTTCAAACCAAAATGTTGGCCATAGCTTATATATCCCTCATATATAGGTAAAAAGCCAAGAAAGAGCAGCATATGGAAGCAAAGTGTGGAAAAGTACAAAATACATGAATGTTCCTCCTGGAAATAAAAATCCTGGGCACTCTTCATATAATTTTTTTAAGGTCTGGGAAGTTAGTAATATGAGGAAAAGAACTTCCTTATGCTTTTTCTTCTCCCAGGTCTGAGTAAAGGAAAAAGTGAAAAAAGTACTCTAAAATTGCTAGGCATTGACAGTTATTGTCTCTAAAGTTATCAAAAGTTACATTTCAAACACCACAGATTGCATTTTTCAACTGTCCCTCAGAAATGACGAAGATGATAAAGGCTTATCTTTATCAGATACCACACCAGCTGGTCTTCCCTGATGACAGCTTTTCAGGAATTGTTCTTAAGACAAAATTTCAGATCAAGCTTCAAGTTTCTAGGCTGGTAAAAGGGCAATATGGAAAATTTTGATGCAAGCCCTGTCTCCTTTGCTGCAGGTGAGTGTGAGCACGTACAGTTATAAGTGACTGGAGGCATGATGGACATGCATATTTCTCAGGGTTAGCCTTATAGAGCTGAAAAACAGATTCCTTTTCTTTGGGAAAGAAACAGAGCTCATACATTACAGAGCTATTTACTTAGTAGGTTAACAACACTACTTCTAAGATGAAGTTAGTAAGACATTCCCCAGTAAATTTCACAGGATTTTTCTCTCTTCTCCCTTCTCTGAAGGAAGGGTGGGCAGGGTGAACTAAAGAGGGAAATGTTTCGTTATGAACTCTCTGAGCATCTTACTTTCTATGATACCAGTACAGCATTGTGTTTAGAGTGTCACCAGGTATTAAGTGAGTGATATAGAAACTTAGTGCCAATAAGCAAGGAAATTAAAGGAAGCCTCAAATCTGACTCTTATTGCAGCTGTATTTACAATGGACTCTTAGACTGTACTGCCAGAACATCCTGATTCTAACGTTTACCCTTCCAGGACTGAGAAATCCTGCAGAATTCAATAAATGCATTGTTTCCCCTATTGTCAAGGTGTCCTCTCCTACTGATGAGGAATCAGGACCTCTTAATCATGACTTGTAGTATTCATAGTGACTTTTTTCCAGGATCTTCCCTCCTGGTTTGCATCCTGCCAGGAAAACATTGCCAGTGGACCAAGCTGAGAGCAAGTACGTCACTGATTTATTTTACTTAATGTTCATCTCTTCAGTAGAAAGAGGCAGGTGTTTCCCTTTTAGGATATTAGGCTCTCTCTCAGCCACATATTCACAGTGGTCTAGTTAGGTGATCTCTTTCGCACATTGATGCTTTTTCGTAATCCTCTGTCCATCCTCCAGTGGAGGAGAAGCTCCCCTATAATTAGTACCACTGTCTCTGTCGATGGATTCCAGGCCAATGCACAGAGTAATTGCTGCTCAAGATTACTTATGACACAAATGTTGACATTCTGTTGGCATAACTTGCAATAATGTATGCAGATTGCATCCTTCTAGTGCCTTAATTATTACTTCTCCGCAAGAAATAGTCAGGTTACCCTCTGCTTTGATTTGAAGGAGATAATTCCCCCTTCAGAAACACAGTTGTTTAGAGAAAGGGGAAGGGCAAAAGGAGAGGGGAGGAATGGACCGAGATGCTATATCGTTGTTTTTCCTCCACATGGGACGCGTCTGTAGCTCAGCCTTGGCTACGTTTTCCTCCTTTTTTCTGCCTCACTGTGGGAGTGGGGAGGTCTCTCTCAAGGTGAAACTTTCCCTGGAAAAACAGAGGAGTGCTGCATTTAATGAGCCAAGACAGATGTCCTATTCAACACCCAGCAGCATGCATGAAAGTACTTAGTATTTAGTATCTGTAGTGTGATAGTGTCTAGAGGCCACAACCAAGGTTGAGGCCTTGTTGGGCTAGGCCATGTATAAAACACCTAGTTAGATAAAATTCCTGACCCACGAAGTCTAAGCTATAAATTAAACAGGAGGCTGAGCGAGGAGAGAGGAAAAAGAGATCCATTTGCAAAGCACAGATCAATGTGAAAACCAGCAACAGATACTCAGTAAATCTGACACCACCTTACCCTTATAGTTTGCATTTCCTCTCTATCTAGAAGAGTCCTGGGAAACCTGAGAAATTATTACACAGAAATACTGTATTCAGACAAGTTTATGGAAAGAGAAGAGCAACAAAGAGCTCTAGAAACCTAGTCTAGGAAAGGAAACACAAGGCTCAGATTCTCTAACATGTTTAATATTATTATTTTATTTTTATAAACTGACAGACACCTGAAGACATTCAGAATACAAAATGAGACACAAGAAAATATCTTGCAAAGTACATCCTTGGAGAATACAGCTGCACAGCAACAGAGGATGCATGCCTGGAGCTTTGGAAATAAAACCGCTAAAGACTCATGTTTTAGACATGGGAGAAGGCAACTACTCCATGTCTTTGCAAGGGAGGGCAAAAGTCTCTGCAGGAGGATGTGCCACTGCTTTGATGTGCAGATAATAAATTTTTTTTCTGATCAAAGCTCCTTCATATCTTTGAGTTATGCAAAGGTTTAATCTGTCCTGCTGTATTGATCATTTATATCGACTCATTTATTCTGATATCCTGCATGAGTATCCAATGGTTTGGAGAAATCGTGTCAGTCAGTCATTCACCTGTACCTGGTTCCTAAACATTGCATTACATATGTAGCCAGCTGTACATAGCTTACACTGGAGAAGGAAAAACCTTTTCAGGCCTGGCTGACTGAGTTGAGATTTCATTCTCTGCCTTACATGGCAATTGATGCTTTTATTGCAAGGGGAAATAACTAACCTTCTTAAAAAAAGGGAGCCTGGTGGACTTGTTGTCTTGATAACCCCCCTTGAGGCACTGAACTGTGAATGTCACCCATACGCTGGGTGCATTTCCCTTTTTGGTTTCACTAATTGTGTCCATGTTCTTGCACTGTCTGATGGAAAAAGAACAGGTCTGCTAAGATTAAACTGAAAGAGCTTGTGAGAAATGGGTCTCCTGAGATAATTGGTGGAGGATAATTGACGTAATTGGGAGTGTTCACTTTCTTTAAGTCCTTTTTTGTCAGGAGGGATCAATTTTCCAGGATTTAGATAAAAATGGACACCCTCCTCAAAATAATTTTCTATTATTGTCCCAGAAGCCAATTAACACAAGGAACTGTGGCCATTCTTTCCTCCTGGGGACTAACTGAATGAAAACCTTAGAGTATATTTAAGTAATAGACCTAGATACTATAGTTATCAAGTTCTCCAGCAATTCTAGGCACAATAAATGAATAATAAATCATCCAGTTTTTGGAGGGCTTGAACTCTGACTTTTCCAAAGCAGACTGAGAGAAGCTTTAGAACAGATAGATTTCTTAGATCTAATTACATCTAAGAGATCTTGGTGGTACTCTCCCAGCTGCTCAGCCACAGCTGCAGGTCTGGGTTGCAGTGCATCCCTTTTGTGTGCTGTTCATACTTTTGTGTGCTGGATTGGAGCCAACAGCCCAGCAGTAAAAATTAAGTTGAACAGGATCATGTTGTGGTGAGTATTTTGCCCTTTTTTTGGAACTGAAGCTGACCTGGCAAGACCCTCCTTCATGAACCAATTTCATTCTGCCTTATTCAATAAATGCACAAACTGTTGCCCGAAGTGTGTGTGTATATGTATCTATCTGTGATAGCACAGTTTTGTGCTACATGAACTTTCCTCTACGTAGGAGTGTGGTTAAGCCCTGGGCCAAGATCTCATTTGCATTTTCCAGGAATATTTTACTCACTTTCTCACAGATTTGGGAAATTTTGCATACAAGTTGACTTCTCCCCTTTTTCCCTGTTCAGCCTGCTGCCCCATTCTTCTCCCTCCTCAACAAATTGCCTTTCCTTTGCCTCCTGTCTCAGCCAAACAAGGGCAAGCACGGTGGATCCTGCCCCTTCCACAATGTGGTCTCTCCCACAGGACCTGCCCCATCTCTGCCTGCCCTAATTCCTGCTTCTGCCACCTGTATTTGCAGTGGGGGAGCAAGACACGAGGGGTCACACTGTGGAAAAGCTGGATCCCCTCCAGGATGAAAACACATGTGGAGAGAAAGGAGAGGATGGAGTGGATAGAAGGGCAGGAGAAGGGTGAAGAGCCAGGGGAGACACAGAAATCAGTGATGAGAGCCTGAGTGCAGTGGTCGAATCCCTCCCTGTTGCTCACAAGCAGACACTTGAGCAGCTGCTGTTGCTCTGGAGCAGAGCTGGTCCCTCCTCTTGCTCCTGGCCCCAAACCCTTCCCTCCCAGCCAGCCCCCACCAGCGCAGGGGCCAAGAACGGCAGCACCATCCCAGCCCCTGTCCAGCGGGATGGGGAAGATGCCCGCTCCCTGCTAATCACCCCATCACCATCCCTTCCCATCCTCCCTGCTCTCTCCTCTGATGAAACACAGCCCAGGTTTGTTTAGTCAACTTCAAGTGAAATGTGGTGTGTTGGCCAAAACCCTCCATGAAAATCCTGTTAATTTGTTTGATGAGCTGACTCCAGCTGCAGCCAGACGAATAAACGCTGATTGGCTCTTTTGCTTAAACTCTCCATAATGAAATGAGCCAGCTTTGTGCCTCATCTGAGCATGCCAGCCGGGCTCGGCGTGAGAGGTGGATGTGTGGGGAGGCGTGGGGAGGCGGGGGGGGAGCAGGAGGCAGGGGGAGATGAGTCTAATGGCATCATTTCCATTTCACAATAGCTAATCGTGCCTAAATCAATGAAGCCCTGGCATCCTAATGAAATTGGGTTGGAACTTGTTCAGTTTATGATGAGCTTTTTAACCTCAGCTTCTTAATTAGCCTGGTGCAGGGTTGAAATGGGAAAAAAAGGAACATTTTTCTCCCCAGCCCATCTTTCATCGGCAGCGTAAAAATGGTGAAATTAGATGCTAATCTGCTGGTTGGGTTTAAAAATAATCTCTGCATTTAACTCTCCTTGGGGGGGTGTGGGGGGAAAATAGAGCAGGGTTTTCATGTTTACGAGGTTGGCACCTTACTGGGATGTGCAGGTGTTTCCCAGGCAGGAGAGAAAAGGGCCCCAGAGGGCCCTGCAGAAGAGGGGAGCAGGGACTGTCCCCTCACACAGGCTGGGAGGAAGGTAGAGGGGAGGAAGGGAAGGGAGGAAGTGGCCAGCAGGTCGAGGGAGGTGATTCTGCCCCTCTACTCTGCTCTGGTGAGACCCCACCTGCAGTACTACATCCAGATCTGGGGTCCTCAGCACAAGAAGGGCATGGAGCTGTTGGAGCGGGTCCAGAAGAGGGCCATGAAAACGATCCGCGGGCTGGAGCACCTCTGCTACGAGGACAGGCTGAGAGAGTTGGGGTTGCTCAGCCTGGAGAAGAGAAGGCTGCGGGGAGACCTTATAGCAGCCTGTCAGGACTTAAAGGGGGCCTATAGGAAAGACGGGGACAGACTTTTCAGCAAGGCCTGTTGTGACAGGACAAGGAGCAATGGTTTTAAACTAAAGGAAGGCAGATTTAGACTGGATTTAAGAAAGAAATTTTTTACAATGAGGGTGGTGAGGCACTGGCCCAGGTTGCCCTGGCCCAGGTTGCCCGGAGAGGTGGTAGATGCCCCATCCCTGGAAACATCCAAGGTCAGGTTGGACGGGGCTCTGAGCAACCTGGTCCAGTTAAAGGTGTCCCTGCTTACTGGGGGGGGTGTGGGGGTTGTGGGGTGTGTGTTGGACTAGATGACCTGTAAAGGTCCCTTCCAATCCGAAGCATTCTATGATTCTATGAAGGGATGGAAGAAAAATCTCATCCCCTTTTGTGAAATCAGTTTGAACAGAAATGTTGCTGTGTCTTCCACAGAAATGACACTGCTTTGGAAGAAGGAGGGATATTTGGACTGAACTTTAGGCAGGTGTCTTGAAGAGCATTTTGATGAATCTCTGAGAAAGAAGAATATTTGTGGCTACCCAAGTGCAAAGGGAATGAACCGGTTTGAAGGAGGCCAAGACACTCCAGAGAGGACAGGCTGAACTCTCCCCTGGCAGAAGTGCTCCAGGTCAGGCAATTAGCTATGTTTCCTTGGGCACAAAGCCTATTTTCACAGCAGGGGCAAGAAAACCTCTCTGCAACTCCTTGAGTCCATCCTTCCAAGGGAAAGGAAGACCATATATCCGTTTCTCTTTACACCCAGGAATAATCGCTTGGTGAAGTCCTACAATACTAGGGAGAACTAGGAGGTCACTGGGAGCCATTTAGGTAAACAAGCAGCTCTTCCTGCTCTGCAGTTTTTCTCCCCACAGAGAGAGGGAAGAAAACATACCTTCTTTTCCCCATCACACTTTCCAGCAGAATAAAATGTGACTTTTTCCCTAAATAATTTACAGCCTGTCTTCCTCCTGAAAGTTTTGGTTAGTACAAAATGACACTTCTTACCCTTTAATGCTCTGATGAAATATCCTTCCATTTATAATTTAGGAACTGGCAGCTGGTAGTAGCAGGACAGGTGTAGTGCTGGCGTCTGCAGGCAAATCCCTTGGCACTACTTTGCTCCCAGGCCATGGGCGGAGACAGCGCAGGAAGAACTGAGGACAGGATCAGTGCAGAGACATACCTGCCAAACCTGTGTTTTCTGAAAGGGTAAAGAGCAACTGGGAAACCAGCTCTGGTGCAGCTTGGAGGGATATCTCACTGCAAGGCAAGCAGAAAGCCTTAGGGTTATGTTCAGCAGAGGCAGATATGAGCCTAAGGAAGGGGGAATAAGGTCAAAGCCTTGCTCTACTGCAGGCTTGCTTTGTGGCTTTGGTCAGTACTATAGGCTTGGATCAACAAACGTGCCTATATTTGTAGATTGTGCTTAAGTTCGAACAAGCTCCAGCTTTCACAGAATGGGACTTTGCATCTTTGTGTCCTTAGAAGAGGAAAAACTGCTCCTTGTTTTAGTGCTTTAAACAGGGAGAAAGAATTAATTCCTTTTTTAGAGACATATTTTGAAATATACAGGTGTTTCATTGCTCCTGGAGCATTATCACTGTGTTTCAGGTTCAATTTTCAAAATCTTAAAACCAGTAAAAATCAGCAATGTTCAGGTTTCATCCCACATAAGCTCTCCCTTGCAAAATTTACCATTACATTTTGAGGACATTTCTTTTGTCTTGTCATCTTCTGCTGGTCATAGGTTCCCTTCCTTGGCATACAGAGAGAGGTACAGACTACCTTATCTCAAACTAGCTTTTTGAAAAGTAGCGATGGGACAACCCTATCCCACCGCTACAATGACATGAAAGAAGCTCAGGGTAGATCCAAGCATGGATGTGTTGCGTTCAGCAGCAGGAGCATTTCCCAGCCTGTGCAACAGATGATACCAGGCTAAGGCAAATGAGGAAGATATCCATCTGGGTGCAAACTAGTGATGGTACTTTTGACTTTTGCCCTTTTCTCGCTGCCCATGGCCCTGCCTATGAGACATAATTAGCCTTGAGCTCCTGTAGCTCCCCTGTGCAATGGCTGTGCAGTGCTGGAGTGCCTCTGGCCAGGGGCTTTTCACAGATATTTCATTAATGTTCAGAAATGGCACTTACTTGCTAATAATCTACCAACATTTAATAAACACAGCCCAAGAGTTTTATAACCTGTTAACTTCCAAGTGGCAATAATTAAACAAAAATGATAAATAATTAAGGCCTAATCACATGGTATAAGTCATTTCATTTTCCAGCAGGCATGTTAAGTGCATTTGCCACTACTGATTGGGGGCCCATTCTGCAAGTGCTCGGCACTTTCTCTGCGCGCCTGGATGGAGAGTCAGGTTCCATGCAGCTTTATGGTGGAGAAGAAAAAAGAAAATGTGCTTCATTAGCTGGGTAATTGTCCCCTTCCACCACTGAAGATAATTCCCACTGAGGCTGTTGCATGACTTTGGAAAGCCAGCAAATAGAGCCATTTGTGTCTCATGTTTCCATGATAGACCGAGTTGTAGGAAATGGGACAGATGCATAAGAACAGCCCTGTGCCACAGGCAGAGATGCCTCTTTTCACTCTCCTTCACTTTGGATCTGGATCCCAAACTGACATTTGTACATTGGGCCCTACATAATGGGATGAAACAAAACCCAGTGAACAGACAGATGGCAGGCGTTTTAAACAGTTGTATTAGGATCCAAACTCATCATGAGATCCACAACTGATCAGCAAAGCTCCACTGTAGCACCAATTTACAGCATCTGAAAATATCTGCTTCCGAAGTATTTTGGCTGGAACTGAGGACTATCCTGAGGGCAAAGCTATAGCTGGAGGGGCTCTCCATAGCCTGTCAGCTGGAAAACTCAGAAGGACAGAGCATGCATGGAGCTGGCAAAAAAGGGAAGGAGTGGACAGCACTAAAGCTCTGCAAGGGTCAGAGTATGCAGCAGGCATGAGTGCAGGACACTGAAGTTGTCTGTGCTCTTAATGGACAAGGATAGATGGCACAGTCTGATACAGGCTAATAAAAGGGGAGATGAGCTGACAGTACAGAAGACTGAAGCTTTCTGTCTGGCCAGAGTGCAGGGATAGTACAGGGCTGGGGAAAGGATCAGGAGGGAAAGCATGCACTAAATCCACTTAGTTATCTGCTGCCAGGGCAGCTTTTGTCTGCTACAGGGAATAAATGGCGTCCATTGCTTCGAAAGCAGGGAATTGGTTTAATTGATCTCTTTTGGACCCTTAGTCAAGGAGGAGCCTTGCACATGCTTTAGCTTGCTTCCCTGAAGATGTACATCGAGCTAGTTTGCTTCAGTTAATTTCCAAATGGTTGCAAAAAGCTTCCCGGTATTCAGGCAGCAAATTCCACTCAGTTTTTTTAGCATGTTCCAGTTCATCCCCTCCAGATAGAGGACATAATTTGATTTTCCCAAAAGAATCTATTTCCTTATGTTACCCAGCCCCAGTGTTGCAAGTTTTGGTTATGTCTGCCCGTCCATCATCACTCCCCAACATACCAGTGCTGTCACCTTCAGCACTGTGGTCATAGATTACACAAACTTACTGCAATATGGGGTGGAGTGAGATGCAAACACAGTCCTAGAAGTTTGCTCTTTCTCTGTTTTTCCATTTGACTCCCTTACGGTCTACTGGGTAAGGGCTAGAGACCTTTATACTGCAGAAGAGTCTGTTTAGGTCAGAAAGCATTAACCATGCAGATGATCATGCTGAATAGCTTTGACTGCTTCTAGGGGTTAAGGAAGGACTGTGCATTGTAGGACTTTCCTACCCAGCTTGCAATAGTATATCACCAGCTGCTTAACGAGCTTTTATGTTTGGGTTCCAAGGCAGCTATGGATTTTGCTTTTCAATTTGTGTTTCTTCCCCAGATGGAAAGAGAATGAGGCTCAGATACAGGGTCAAGTTGTGGCCACTAAGTTATCACGTTAGCTCTTCGGCAGGAACTATGTGCAATTTGAGAGCCCACTGCAAATGCAGTGCAACACAGCTCTTTTATTAGGGGATAAGCTAGGATGAATTACTTTACATTTGCCATAGTGAAGGAGTTCATATCACATCAGGCATGGAGCCTCAGCTGAAAAGTGATAAGTCTTAATGTGTGGTGTCTGAGTGCACATTTTCACATTTAATTGCACTCTGTGGGCACTAAGAAAGAAGTCTAAACCAGCATCCCAATGCAACGTTTATCCTTTCTGCTCTCACCAACCAGCCCTACTCAAAAATAGCATTCACACCCCTGGCCACTCACTCATCTTTCAGCTGAGATTCAAAACTGCTTGGGGAAACACAAACTGCCCTGATAGCAAAATCTATCCTGTGAATCACAAAGAACCCTCAACATCCACAGAGAGCTCAATATTCCCACTTCAGCAGCTGGGGACTCAATCAGGCAAGGTGTTTCTTTACCACCCAGAGCATTACATAATGAAATGCTGAGGAAACCACCTCGCATGGATAGAAAGTAAATTCTCCACGGGGGAGGATATAGTGAGAGAAGCAAGTGGAGATGCATTAGCAGAACAATGCAGATCCTCACAGAAATGGGGGCACATGTCAGCTGCATCCCACTGTGAATGATGCGTGGTGCTGTGTTCGAGGAACTGAAGCATCTTCAAGCATGCCGGATTGCACAGAATTGCAGGACTGCTGCTAGGTAAGTGGCAACCCCGGATCGCTTTGTGTGCCTGGCTTGATGTGCCATTGGGGATGTAAGGGCTTATTCTGAGGTGACCCAAAAGCATATGTTTTGGTGTGGGTGGGCTAACTCAGGGGATTTGGGGTTTGACTTGAGGTTTGACAGCACTCACATGTGCGGCTTTTGAATCTGTGGATCTGTTAGGAGATCCACCTTGGAAGAGGAGAAGAAAGGACAGTGGCAGCTCCCTGTCTTTGAGGCACCTGCTGCTTCTAGCATAGATTATTTGCAAAATGAGGCTGGTGGAATGATTTGTCTTCAAATGACACCATCTTAGGTGATGCCTTACCCCACTGTAAGGAGAGGATAGATTGCTCCATTCTGTCCAAGACAAAATTTCTTCCAAAGATGGCTTTTTCAAGGGCTATTTCCACACTCAAGATCCCCCTTAGCAAGAAACACTGAGCTATATAGAAATGTCTTAAGTGCTGATTTTAAAGAATCCAGTCAGGAGTGTCAGTGTTGCCTGTCCCGAGTAAAAAATAGACCTTCTCTACCAAAAGCTGGAGAACTAATTGCATTTCCCCGTTTTCCAGTTGTGCTGAGGTAGAAGTGTTATTTCAGCATCCATACTTAGTCCAGTCATCAGAGTGCACTACTGTGCTGGAGGATTTTACCCTGGGTTAATGCAGCATCAAGGAAAATGGGTACCTGCTTAGCGCAGTAGTAGTTCACAGAGCAATGTCTGCAAAGGCTGGGTGCTCTGTTTGCAAGAAGAAAAGGATCTGCAGAATGTGCTTGCTGGGCCATGTTCTCCAGCAGCAGTGGAGAGATGGTATAGAGAGTGTGGATATTACAGCAGTGGGAATAGAGATCTGACCCATGGAAAAAGGCCTCTTTCAGGGTTGGAAAGACAGATGCAGAGAGGGTAGTGTTAAATCTCTGAGTGGGTCTGTTCATGGATGGATGCTTCCTGAGATGTTACCAGTCAGCCTCGCACCTGCTGCTTGGACATGACGAATGTGCTTTTCGCCAAGAACCCGGCCTGCAGGTAGCAACTCTTTGGCATAAGACAAAAAAGCACAAAGTTGCTAGAAGCTATGTTAGGATTATTTCCACAGAAACCACTCTCCTGCTTGTTCTGCAAAGAGCTTACAAGGACCCAAAACAGTGTCACAGGGTCCTTTTCGTTCTGCCACATCCCAGTTTGCATTATCTGGTTCTCTCAACAGCCACTATTGTGCAAACTCAATTGCCTTAAATTACTAGAGGCCCTGGTCTGCTCTGCCATATATGTTGGTGTCTGGGCATTAAATATTTATTGAAAGATTCATTATTTGGGCATTAAATATTAATTCATATGAGGGAATGAATTGGATGATTTGTATTTGTTTTTTATGAATTGTCTTGGAATCGGAAATGTCTGGTTTCTAAAGGGCGGTGCTTGGGGGCAGCTGTTTTTTCAGTTCTGGCTTTTCTGTGGAAACGCTTATTGCCTGTCCTTCAGACATCCTTTTCCCCACGGTGTCTGGCTGCCTGTGCTCTGGAGATTAACTTTGCTATCAATATGTTTGTGTTTTGTTTACAAACTATACAGTTTAAGACAACTTCCTTCTGCCGCGCCTCCCCCCAATCACAAGTGACACACACACACACTCATACAGAAGAGGCTTAACTTCAGATGCTCAAGCATCAATATAATTGTGTTTGTTACCGGGAGATGTCTGGTTGTGTTCTGTCTCTTTAAGTGAAGTTTATGGCCTGAAAGGTAATTGATTTGCAATGGTATTTAAGACAAGAGCTGGAGGATACTGCTGCGCTCTTCTGCAATAGAGTAGCCTGGAGAAAACCATTGCTAAAGCAAAAGCATTGACTTTTTTGGTGATGTGGTCTCTTCTGATGCACTCAGCAGGGGTGAAGTTTGCTCTATTTTTACAGAATTGTCTGCTATTTTTACAAAAGCAGTTTGGACACTGTACAATCTTGCAAGTTGTGCTGTGACTTAGGCAATGGGTATGGGAAGGGAGGGCAGGACACTCCATGCTTTTGATTGCTGCTCCCTCCTTTAACTTTTGCCTTGGATTAGGTTTTAGCTTGTTTTTCCAAGGAAAAGTAGTTTTATGAAGGAGTCAGTCAGGGCTTGAGAATCTGCTGAGGTTTAACTACATGGTATATAATGGCACGATGGGAGGGATAAATACATTGATGATTATGGGTAGAGACAGTGCCAAGATAATATTAGGGGGTAGGATTAGAGAAGGTAGATGGGAAGATTTTCCTAATACACTTGAGCCATTTGTACAATTGGTCTATCAGAAAAACTCTGTAAATTGGAGTCGGATGCAGAGATGGGAGAACATAAAAGTCCCAAAGTCGATGGCAAATCTCCTTCTCCTTTCAGCAGGGTTTGAATTTCACCTACCCTGTATGGAGCAGGAATACAACAGCAGATGGGTATTTTAGCTTTAAAAAAACAAACCAGAACAAAACAAAAAAAGACAAAACCAGACAGGGATAATCTCAGTACTATACCTGAGCAACCAAATGCAGCAAACTGTCCTTGCAGCTCACAGGCCCTGCTAGAGTCCCCATCCTAGTAACTTCAGAGCACAGTCATTTCCCTGAGCTGAAGTTATGGAGGAGCTGGGATTAGTTACCACTGCAGTATGAAAGGTAATAGTCAAGATGATCGCGGTAATAGTCAAATAGATCATTTTGTGCAAAGACTTCTGTCAGCAGCTAGTAGATCCTCTCAGGGAGAGACAAACTGCCAGAAATCAGTGTCTGTGAGCTTTCCAGAAATTCACCTACACAGCTGATCAAGTCTCCCTGGATATAGATGCCCACAGTGAGATGTACATGGTAGCTTCCCATTGCTGCATGCTGTGAGGAATCCTTTCTGGGAAAAGTGGTGTTGATGCATCAAAAATCAGGGTGCAACTAGGACAGGGTGACAGTAAGAGTAAGAAACCTTTTCACTTCTGTGACATGGCTTTCCAAGGGAATGTGTACCATGCTCTTTGACTCAAGTGAATTTTCCTTCTTATGCTAGGCAACTTAAAACTAAGGAATTTGACACATTATACAGTTTCATCACCTCCAATAGAAACTGCATGCATTCTGTGAGTCAGCTCTCTCCAGAAATCATGCTCAGAGACCAAGCTACAGATGAGTAAAGACTACTTCGTTCCACCACATCACAGGTCCAGCCTAGATTGGAAAGGTTATCAAAGACTGTCACAAAATGGAAAACAAATAAGTGCCTTGTTCTGGCCGCCTGAAGAGATTGGCTCCCTATCTTACAAAGCTTGCTGGTACCGTTCTGCAAAACCCTCCAGTGTGGTGCTGTGGAAGAAGCTGAAGCTCCACAGAAACAGGCAGTGGGGGCAAGGAGATGTGCAAAGTTGTGACCCTTGCTTCCCATGGCCCGGCATTTGGGAATCTTTGCCTTCCCAGGACATCCAGAGCTCTTAGTTTCTTTCCCTGTTTCTACAACAGGGACACACAGGCTTCAGCAAGCAAAGGTGTCTGCAGCACCTTTGTTGGACTTTCTGCTCTGTTGCATATATTAATCACTTATAATGATTTTCTAAACCAAAACCTGAAAGTTGCCCTTTCTCCTGTTACAGGGAGTGACATATTCTCCACGTTCCCCTTCCTTCTCCACCTTAAGGGGAGGCGACTCCTCCCCACCATAATCTTTTATATACTCACCTAATAATAACCTTTTCTGGTCATTTACCCAGCAAGGATTTGTCGTTCCAATATTTCATTAATCCTATAACATAAAAAACAAAAGATGTGTACATGGCTGAGCAGCAGCATATAATTCCTTTGGTAACAATCACAGCTTAAATGTAACACACACAGTAACAGCAAATAAGTTTTGAAGAGAGATGTCAAAACCACTATCTTCCACCACTTTTGGGGACCACTGACTTTTGTCACCAGAGTGTTAATTAGGCATTAGGAGGACAAAAGGGGATTCCAGCAGATTGAAACTCCTCCGTCTCTGAGAAATCCCTAGCTGAATCAGCCACTGCAGTGATGATGTAAATCCAGGCAAACGTAATTTATTCATGTAATTTTGGTCCATCCCTGTGCCAGTGGCTCCACATTGATCAAGGGACTGCTCTGAAAGTTGCCAGAGATGCTCTCTGCTTGCTGCTCAGGGCGCTGCCCTCTTACACATGGTTTTCTTAGGAATGTGCCCACTCTTTCAAACGCCCAGGGAGCACTGCTTTTGTGGGATTATTACAGAACCTCCTGGGGAAAAGACAAATCAGACTTTTTATCTGCTTTTCTGCTTGCCACAAGCTAGTCCCAGCTCCCAACCACTAAAGGCACTTCTGCTCTTCTCTGCTCTGTCAAAGGACTTAAGATGATCAATTTATAATGTCTACAGAGTGCTAGGATGAAAAGATGTTCTGAAAATGCCTTGGATGAAAAGATGCTGTAAAAAAATCATCTTTACCCTGATAGACTGATTACAATCTATTGTGCCATGGATTAGTGGGTGAGTATTTATTCAGCTTATTTTTTATTCCTATGTACAGATGCTCTGGACCACAGTGACCCCTTTGAAGTCATTATTGGCTCTTGCATCCATGAGTAGCATAGAGGGCACATTAATAAGCTGTGTATAGAAAAAGACAATGAAGTCCCCAAGAAGTCATTAAGAGTCTATTGTATTAGTCTGACTGTAGCCCACAAAAGATACTGAATCTGTAAGCTAAAAATATCCTTCAGAAATGCTGTTGACACAGTTATTTTACATTGGCAGCAACATCCTCCCCACATATACACATGCTACCCTTGCTTGTCCTGCTCAGTGCAATGTATGTTCTGGGAAGCATCTGTTTTTTCTTGGGATTCAGCAATCTCCAAATGGCACTGTCTGCACTGGCATCTTCCAGCTTTGTTAGTGAAGTGCAAGGGAAAACAGGAACTTAAATTTTAACTCTGTCCTACAATCGCCATTGTGTGAAATGCTACACAAATACCCAGCTAGAGACTGCTGTTATGTCAAAGGGCTGGAAGCAGAAAAGAACAGGACAGGAAAAGATGGCAAGGAAACAGGTACTCACTGTGTTTCTGCCCTTTTTGGACCCAGAGGTGCTCCAACCTCACAAAAGCACTGTTTCCTATGCCTAAGCAAATCTTCAAGAGGGAGACTTCATCTCATTCCAACAGCAGAGGAGCTGACCTTCTATTTTTCTAGTGATACCACCCCTGGCAGTCTGCCTCCTACGTTCTGGCTGGGACACTCAGAGGAGCCGGTCCCGAAGGTAACAAACCTTTGCAATGGACGGAGCAGCTCAGCTGTCTCAGAGCTATTGCTCTGGGCTGTCTGCAGGCTCAAGCAGACATCACCACATTTTCAAAGTATTCCTCACAATTTCTGGGCTTAGGGACAATGTTTCTTTTTTAATGGAAGCTGGAATTTGGTTGTTATTAGTCAAAATCAAGACATGGAGAGCAATATGTGTTCAGTCCTTATTCTAGTCTGAAGAAGTCCTAAACTAAGAGGGCAGTTCATATCATCCTTAGTGTAGTTATCACTGTTGACACAACAAAATAACACAACTCCCTCCAATGGCCCAGCTGTATTGTAAAAACCCTAAACATTACCAACACAGCAGGCTTACCCAGTTACCTAAAACTGCTCTGATCCATTCCTGGAAGTGTGTAAAATATGACAGATATTTAAACAGAGGGTTTGAAAAGTTCTTTAATGGGGAGCCATCTCATCCTAACATGCTCTGATCCTGCAAGAAGACGTTGCAGAGTATAAACAACTACTGAAACAAGCAAAGAGAAAGATGGGAATTGATGTAAAATACAGCTCTGCTTTTCCCTTTCCTGCTTAAAAAGGATAAGGAACAAGATTATTCCCTGCCTTACTTGGCTGTGGAGTCTCCAATATTGTGTCTAACTCATGCTGAGTAATGCGTATTGATTGCTTTGTTACAAGCTTTATTGTTCAGTCCATCACCAATAAAAAGTTTATGTAAAACAAGAGCTGAAGAAAGCAAGTGAGAGAAAGTGAGCTGGAGAGTGTGAATGTATACAGGGGGTAAATGTTACTTTTATTTCCACAGAGATATCCTATGCCCAGATTTTAGCAGCAGGAGTTTATTTTTCAACACCTTGTTTTAAAGCCTTTGGAGGAAGGGGTTTGTTTTTGTTTTTTCCCACTTGCTCATGTTCAAGTTTTCTCAGTGAAATAAAATACCAGGAGAGAAGGGGAAAACCAGGTAAAGATGCTAAATTTGCATATGAAATGGAGTGGATGATCATTTTGCTGCATTTAAAAGGAAGGGAAAAGGAAAGAATGAGGCTTTACAGCAGGAAACCTGAGGTGGCATGACAGTTTTAGGGCTGGATTTCTCTGAACACAGTACAGGTGATGTGTTGGGCATAACTACCAGGAATTCTCTCTGCTTCTCAGCGGTTTCTGGGGTGAAAACAATTTCATTTCCATGGCCAAATATTATTGTATGCTATGGCCTTTGCTAGGATGATAAATGAAATGGGGCTAGTGACAATGATACTCTATTTGTAAAGGGGAATGCTCCCCTCTACTAGCAGCTTGACTGAGATTCACCCAATTTGCTCCTTAAACACTGGAACTATCCTCACCACTAAGTAGATATGGAAATAGATACAGGGGATAAAAGAGGTTTTGATGATTGACCAAGACCCCTCCCAGGTTCCTGTTACGGCATGGTACCAGTATCGTAATACAGCTGCGATGCTGGTAAAGGGCAGTGGTGCTCCCCGGTCGGTGCCATGGCTCGCAGAGTGGTCCGCTGTGTGCACCGCAACCTGGCTCTTCGCTGAACCCAACCCTCCTTGCAAGCTGCCTTTGTTGCTGGGCTTCCCTGCAAAGCATCACAAGGACATTTATCAGTCTCGGTTCTTGCGGTTCCATTAACTTTTCTTGGCCTCAGACAATAAAGCCGTGGAGTTAATTTCATTCATTTAACCAGTGGGAAGGGGGTGGGGGTGAAAAATAGGCAGAATGCATTTTCTTTTAATCTGATGGATACAGGATGCCATGCTCGCATCCCTGATACAGTCAGCAGTGTCAGCACTCACTAGCATCTCGAGCTTTGCAAATAATGACTCACTTCATTCAGTAGTCAAACTGAAGCAAAATAATGGAGAAAAAAAGTGCTTCAAGGTTATTCACCAAGATGTTTTGACCCAAAACTGAAAGTTTGCTTTTATTTTAAGGCATTTATTCTTGTCTTTTTTTTTTTTTGTTTTCTTTTCTAAGTAACAGAGGATAAAGAGGCCATTTTCAAAAAGAAAGTGTTATTTCAGAAGGAAAAGTGGAAGCATTCTGTTAGGAAATAGAAATGTGGGAAAATGTTTTGACCTCTCTTTTTGTTTCTTAAGTTTAACTTTGTATTTTTGTCCTAGCTGAAATTATTCACATGCTGAATCTGAACTGAAAGGTACTGCTAATCCCTTCCCCTAGATGCCATGTATTGGTGTATTACATATTTTCACAAAGAATGTTGCTTTCATTTCTTCCCAAGATCCTGGTTTTGCCCAGGTGAAATGCAAGCAAAAAACATTGCAACAGACAACAGGGAAATGTCTGCTGGAACATCAACACCGTTTTTTAAGAGTAGAATTGAAAGAGGAACAAACATGGAGCATCAACCCGTATGTTTTTTTTCCCATATAACTGCTCTTTCTCCAGCTTGGAGGCTGCCCGCCTGGGCCTTCTTATCAGCACTGTGCTTGGTAGGGAGAATGGTCCTTTGTGCTCCAGGAAAATTGGAGACTGTGGATCAAAAGCATAACCATGGGTCACTAGAGGGGGATGCCAGATGGAAATTGGAGAAACAGTGCCTAGCAGATGTGAGAGCAGTGAAAACAAGAAACAAAACTATTATTAATAGCTTCCCTCCTCTTGGAACAAAAAATGGGCTATTTAGCCCATTCTAGTAGAATTTTAGTTAAGAAGCTGCAAGTTGGCATTGATAACTTGTTTGCAAACCCAGATAGGTAGCCTTCTTGACCAAATCCTTTTTACCCATAAAATAAAGGCATTGGTTATCTGTGTTACTGTCTATCAACCATGGTTAGTTAAAAAAAAAAAATACACGGTCTCCTTTTCTTGTGATCCTGTTTGAAAACTTTGAGCATGTGTTACCACATGATTAAATCACCTGCTCTACAAAGATACTACTTAATGAATTACAAGGGAATCCAAATCCTGAAATGAAAGAAACAGGAAGAAAATAGCCTAAGGGACACACATGACAGTAACAGTTACTTCAGCTAAGCATGGCGTTGGAGGGATACAGCTTGCTATTGACATTATGCATCCTCAAATATGTTCTGTCTGTGCTGGATGAACACCCCTGTTGGTCATTTTTGGCTAACAAGAGCAAAAGCAATGACAAGGCTGCACTAGTAGTGATTCACCACCACTGAAATGCAGCCTCTGGGCACTAACAAGACAGAACTATAGAAAACTATGTGTGTGAAGGATAGAGAGAGAAAAGAGAGGGACACCCCCCCCTCCCCCCCTCATCCATTTGAAAGCTGGGAGGTTTGGTACAAAATAAACTCAGACTACCCTGGCAGAGAAAGTGTTTTGTGTTCAGTGGCTTGTCATCCACAAGTTCCTTGGTCCATGTTTGTTTGAGGTCTACTGTTGGTCTGGGATAGCTGCTGTGTGCAGATAGCTGTGGTCAAGCAGGTGCTTCGTGCACAGCTAGCTAACCCACAGCTATACCGGAGAAAGGTTTCTCCATCTCTTAGAAATAGGATTTCAAGAGCCAGATAATCCTTGCCAAAGCCTGACGACTTCCTGTGGCAGATGTCACTTTGGACACGAGCAATGAGTTATTTAATCTCAACTACAGAATCCAGCTTGTGATAGCTTTAACCAGTCCTATATCCACCCACAGCACCCTTATTTTGATAGGTACAGCAAATTCCTTTCATTGAATCATGAACAAGAGGTTTTTGCTGTGTTTGAGTGAGCAAAAACCCAAATGATTCTCTTCCTAATTAGCCTAATGAGCCTTTTGGCTCTCACATGATGACAAGTAAATGAATTTGCCCTTTCCTTGACAAGTTCTTATGGGAATGATCCGAAGCCTTTCGTAACAATGCATCAAAAGTACAAAGTCATTAAAAACAGTTGTCCAACTATGAAATTAGTTATTGATTAATATTGCTTCCAGACAGCCATATTGTTCATTCAAAAAAAAAAAAAAAAAAAAGAAAAGAAAAAAGAATTCCAATGTTCATATTTCTTCATGAAAGTACACAAAACATTTGAGATCCTGAGGTCATATATGTCTGTATTTCTGTGCTCAGACATGCTCACTTTTTTCATTTGGAGCTCAACAGGGGTCTTGCACTTAGAAAAAGTAGTTGATCACTGTAAACATCTTGACTAATCTCATCTTGATATGCCCATTCCCAGCTGCAGAGATCAGCTTCTCCTGGAAGAAGCCTTACTAAAACGAGCAGAACTAGTCCTGTGAGTCACAGGGACTTTGTCATCTCCCAGGCTGTGAAGCATGGTTAAAAAAAGAACAGAGGGCTCCTAAAAGTAGCTGAAAGGCCCATGATCTGTGAATAGAGCCAGAAAATAACTGAGTCATCTCAAGTGTTGTTAAGGGCCAAAAGAGTGGTATTAGAAAGAACAAGAGTGCAGAGCAGGCTGTGAGCAATGGCCCACAAGGATGATTTCTGTGGCCACCCAGGCAGGTCAAGAGATGTGTGTCTGCCCTTTTGTATCATTCAGCCTCCATAATCCCTCAGTCTTTGAATGGAAAAGAAGGAAAATGATGTAGGGGAAAAAAAAAAGGGATCAGTGAAACAGTACTGGGAACCACACTAACCATAAAATCTGTGCTTTTTTTTTAAGATGGTGGTGGTCGACAATGTGAAATGACTGGCTTACCACAGTGTTATAACTTTGTATGTTTAAAACCATAATGCATTTTGTAATCCTCTCCCTTGCACAGAAGTCACATTTGTCAGGGTCTCCAAAAATTCCAAGTGCAGTTCGGGTTTCATTTCATTCTGGGGTAATTGCCAGCCAGCATTCATTTGTGCGCTGAGCTGATCAGAAGTTTTAAAAAATAAAGTAGGCTTTTTTTCACATAAATATCTACTTACCAAAACCAACATGTTTGGGGAAAAAAAAAAAAAAAAAGAAAAAGCATATTTCCTTGAACTTTCAGTTCTCAGAGGAGACTGGTCCAGCAAATGGCACAGTTATAATGTTGTTCCTCCATTACAATTGTTTCAGAATGATTACTCTTCTATTTCATCTTCAGCTGATTAGTCCCTAGGCTCAATTGCTTTCAAATGAATAAAATACCATCTATTCGTGTTTTTGCTTCTGTGGGAAAAATTCTACTTATTGTCATAAACTAAATAGATTGTTTTCGTCTGTGTGGGGTTTTGTTTTGAAGAATGAAATAATTTTGCTGGAACTGAAATTCTGATTTTTGAGTATCTCTAATGCAACTCTTCTGTTGATTTGAGAAACAGTTTGCATACCTGATACAAACACCTCTGGAAGCTTGAACTGAATTTTGGAAAACATAACAGAAATTTTTTCCTGTCTTTGTCCTCTCTGGAAAGGAACTGCTGAAATGCTTCACACGTGCCTGCATACCCATACCCACAAAAATGCTAGTATTTATGCTTTACCCATCATACCTATAAGCATGAGCAATCGTTCAAGAAATGCTGTACTTAAAAGATATATAGTCCTTGCACTCTTTTTTAATATAAGGTGTTCAGATAGTTTGGGAAAGTTTTAGATAGTAATCCAAAGTGAATCTTATCAGGTTTGCCTATTATTTCTTATCAAATCTGAAACATGCCAGGCATAATTTAGATTGAGATATTTGGCATTTCACAAACCCTTGCTACATGTCACTCAAATCCAAGTGATGGGCACTTCAAAGAAAACCAAGGTGCGGTTTGGAGCACTTCTTTATAAGTTTCTTTGGACCAAAATCTCTTACTTGGAAGCCCTCTAGTTGAGGCTTGCATTCCTGATAAATTTCCATGCATTATTAACCTAATTGGACTCAACATATATTCTAAGATTCTCATTAATATTTTTTAACACATTACAGCATCTTTACCCTTGAGCAGTCAACCAAGTTTTCATCTTCATAAAAATGGGTTCCTCATAATCAGACAATATCCAATCATTTCCAGTCCATAAGGTAAATTTCCTCTGTATTCTTTCAATTTTGCAGTTTTCTTACCAATCAGCACAATACATTTCACCTTATGGATTATTTCTCCATAAGCCTTGCCACTATTGCCAGAAGCTACTACCTGGAAAGGATGCTAACTTGAGTTGGAGGACACGTCAAAAAGATGATCTCAGGCTAAATGAAAGAGGACACAACTCCTAGCATTTTAGCAGAATTGTTCCACTTATTCGTGTAATTTAGACCCTTTACTGATTCTGATCATTTTCAAAATTAATAAAATACCAGTGGTATTTTTGTAATATGGTAATAATATACCAATGATATAGTATTTACCAATATGGACTGGTAAATAAATAGTACTACAGCCCACTGATTGTTAAGTTACTTGTTAATTTATCTGTATAGCAGTAACATTTTGAGTCCAGCTCCCGAATACCACAGTCTGAGGTGATACAAAAAAACATTAAAAGAATGACCTTAAGCTAAAATGATTACTGGTGTTTGTTAGGTGATATGGCTGCAAAAACAACAATAATCAGCCAGAACAATTATTGGGTAACAAAGATTTTTTTAATATAAATTCAGAAGGTTTTTATTGTTATTATCTAAAATTGAACTATGTAAATTATTTTAAGTGGGTAGATTTTTGTTTTGTATCCATGAAATTGCTACCATATTAACAAGATTTTCCAGACATTAATGGATTGATTTCTGTATAATTGTAACTATATTAATTCATCCCAATTACCTCTAAGTAAAATTTAAATTAAGTTAAATTGGAGAAATTAAAAATGTTTGAAAACCCTGCATGGAAACCTTGAGGCATCATAAGATTGTCATTTCTCATCTATAATATCATTCATTCTGCAACTGAGAACACAACATAAGTAGTCTCGGTTCTCCCAAGACTTGTAAACTGTTATTTTCTGTACATTTCAAAGCTAACTTAAAGGTCTCTCCATAAAGCCAATAAGATTTTTTTTTTTCCCCACTGATGGAAAAAGTGTCTCTGGCTGTTTCCTCATTTCTGTTGGTTTCTTATTGAGGAAGCTGATGCACAGATGATCCATTTATATTGTGAAAACATTTAACCGTAAAGACAGGTTTAAATATATAGTGGAAACACTGGCATTGGTCTGAAAGAGAGAGAGCAGTCATGACAGGCATAGAGGAATCTTCCAGCACCACAGGCACTCGACAACAACCCACAGCTTTGTGTGTACCATTGCTCCAAAAAGCAAAAATACACTGCTGTGCTGGTTTTGGCTGGGGTAGAGTTAATTTTCTTCATAGTAGCTAGTATGGGGCTATATTTTGGATTTAGGATGAGAATAATGTTGATAACACTCATATTTTAGTTGTTGCTAAGCAGTCAAGGACTTTTCAGCTTCTCATACTGGCCTGCCAGTGAGTAGGCTGGGGGTACACAAGAACTTGGGAGTGGACGCAGCTGGAACAGCTGACCAAAGGGATATTCCACACCATATGACATTATGCTTAGCATGTAAAGCTGGGGGAAGAAGAAGGAAGGGGGGGACTTTCAGAGTTATGGCATTGGTCTTTCCAAGTCACCGTTACATGTGATGGAGCCCTGCTTTCCTGGAGATGGCTGAACAGCTGCCTGCCCATGGGAAGGAGTGAATGAATTCCTTGTTTGCTTTGCTTGCATGCGGGGCTTTTGCTTTACCTATTAAACTGTCTTGATCTCAACCCATGAGTTTTCTCACTTTTACTCTTCTGATTCTCCCCCATCCCATTGTGGGGAGGAGTGAGCGAGCGGCTGTGTAGTGCTTAGTTGCTGGCTGGGGCTAAACCATGACAACTGCTTACCAAGGTCACAGCTAGGATGAGCCCTCTGCAGGGCTTGGTGGCAGATTCAGACTGAGATAGCTTTTATCCGATCTTGGAGAACACAACTGTATTCTAGCTTAGCCAAGATCTGCGTTGGTTATGTTGCGCTAGAAGAGTTTAATTTAAAACTGGCTTCAAGTGGAACCTCTTCATGATCAAGTTCTCTCATCATCATAGTCAGAGGAGCTGTGCTGAAGTTTACATGCAAACGAGAACTGGGAATAGAACTGTTGCACATCTGGGAGGAATTTGGACAGTTTGGTAAAGCATTCCATACACAGGTCAACTTTGCATATGTTTTTTTACTGTGCTTTTGGGATTTCAGCACCTGGTATCTCAAGGTATTTCAGCTCACTTGCATCTTATTTGCTCATCTCATGACTGGCTATCTCTTCCAAAAGACCCCTTCAAAAACACATTTCTCTAGTTCCTGATTTCTAGATACACACTGGGCTGGGAAGACCCTTGGCTGCATCTCTGTTAAGGTGGTTGGTAGGCTGCATTGATACGGAGATCAAGGTTTATTAATAGAGGCTGTCACGTTGCCGCTGCTAGCATATCATATCTTTCGGTGAATTTTTCCAGTCCCACTAGCCTCTGTAGGCTTCAAGGGTTGGCCAGGTGGTCTGCTCTGAAATGCAGCAGCTACCTAGAACTAGCATGAATCAGATAAAATACTCAGTTTAGATCATCCATGCTCTGCTAGAATTAGACAGATCCAGGTCACACTGAGGATAACCAACGAAAGACATCCCCCTCCCTGCAGCAGAGTCATTCATAGGAAGAGAAAGCCACTCACAGGAAAGAGATGGTTTGCAGAAAGGTGTTTCTTAATTGCATTTTTGTTCTGGACCCTCTGGTGAGCAGAGACACACTGGGAACAAATGAAAGTTTCTGGTGCTGGAAAAAAAAAGGAGGAAAAAGTTTTTCCTCTTAGAGCAGGGAAATAGTTTGAGGCTATGTTTTAATTAAAATGAATATCTGCGCTATCTTAATGTTATTGCCAGTTAAGTGTAGCAGGGTGATTTAGAGTTCTATAACACAATTATACTCTGGTAATGAAGCTCCACAGAATTATCCCAGGAATTCAAAATGCAGAGGGGAGCAGTAGCTCTCATTTGTAACCATGTTACAACCTTTATTGTTACAGTATTTTCTGTTTTCTTCAAAGATTAACTCAGTCGTATTTAAGTCTCTGGTTACATTAAAGAGAGATTGGGAACGGGTGACAGGAGTTGTTTTACCATCCCTGCAGCAGTTTGGTTCAAAATGTTCTTCTACCAGCAGAGGGCTGACTGCCTTAACCTCTTCATGCTCTTGGTCTTTCTACTGGGGCACAGGATGCATGTAATTAACTAGAAATATCACATGCAATGTGGTTTTGCAGGTGAGGCCTCAAACAAGTGAATATTCTAGCAGGGAAATCTCTATTGAAGATGCCTTGACAGGTGGCATGGAGCCTTTCAAAGTTCCTTTACTCCTTTGCAATACAACTTCTTCTGTTTCCTTCTGGTGTGCTGAGGAGGTCTTGTTTGCTTGTGGGCTCCTGACTGAGGGTTTTCCATGGGGTACAATCCCTGCTATGGAAAAGAAGGGCTGCATGGGAACAGGCAGTTCCCTGCTCTGCTTAGTCATCTTCCATATATGTGAAAAACCATTTCTACGTCTTCAGCTGTGTTTCCAATGCAGCAGAAGTTACACATGTCACAAAAATTTCTGGAGTTATGTATTTAGACTTACATGCCATTGAGTTTGACCTCTGGGAAGTACCTGGGTCATGCCTGGTTTTTGTACCTCAGTATGCTTTACCATGTGATCCAGAAAAATTCACACTCTTTGTAAGGAAAACACTCAAATTCAAACAGATTCACCCTTCCATCCATGCACATGAAACACCATATTTCTCCACCCCAAGAATTAATTTGGTCAGTCTAGAACTAAGCTTCAAGTCCCCCAAAACTCTGGGCTTGAGAGAGATGCTGAGTTACAGAGTGAACGTAGCAGCGTAGATACACCACAACCTGCTGTCCCACAAGGACTCTTCACCTCTGACTGAGAAAGGCCCAAGTTTTTGTTTCCAGAAATGGGAAAACTGTTTGGAGAAATCAAGAAGCCCTGTCAATCTTCATTCCTATTTGGAAATGAATTTGTTTGGCTTTGAGGAAAGGTGAAAAGTGAAACAGAGCTAACTTCACTTGAGTTTTTGATTTACAGGAAACAGATTAAAAGCAGAAAGGAATCAATACGATAATAAGAGCAATCCTCACGAACACCTCCAAACCCCTGTAGCAGACCCCAGCAGACTGATTAATCCAAGCAAACAGCCTGTGGATACTATCTCCCGAGTGCCATCACACAGCATGTAGAGGATAACCAAGGGATCAAGCCCAGCCAGCATGGGTTCAGGAAAGGCAGGTCCTGCTTGACCAAACTGATCTCCTTCTATGACAAGGTGACCCGCCTAGTGGGTGAGGGAAAGGCTGTGGATGTTGTCTATCTAGACTTCAGTAAAGCCTTTGAGACGGTTTCCCACAGCATTCTCCTGGAGAAACTGGCTGCTCATGGCTTGGACGGGTGTACTCTTCGCTGGGTTAAGAACTGGCTGCATGGCCGGGCCCAAAGAGTGGTGGTGAATGGAGTTTACTCCAGTTGGCGGCTGGTCACACGCAGTGTCCCCCAGGGCTCTGTGCTGGGGCCAGCCCTGTTTAATATCTTTATCAATGATCTGGACGAAGGGATCGAGTGCACCCTCAGTAAGTTTGCAGACGACACCAAGTTGTGCAGGAGTGTTGATCTGCTTGAGGGTAGGAAGGCTCTGCAGAGGGACCTGGACAGGCTGGATCCATGGGCTGGGGCCAATTGTATGAGGTTCAACAAGGCTCAGTGCTGGGTCCTGCACTTGGGCCACAGCAACCCCATGCAACGCTACAGGCTTGGGGAAGAGTGGCTGGAAAGCTGCCCAGCAGAGAAAGACCTGGGGGTGTTGGTTGACAGCCAGCTGAATATGAGCCAGCAGTGTGCCCAGGTGGCCAAGAAAGCCAATGGCATCCTGGCTTGTATCAGGAATAGTGTGGCCAGCAGGGCTAGGGCAGTGATCGTGCCCCTGTACTCGGCACTGGTGAGGCCGCACCTCAAATGCTGTGTTCAGTTTTGGGCCCCCCACTACAAGAGAGACATTGAGGGGCTGGAGCGTGTCCAGAGAAGGGCAACGGAGCTGGGGAAGGGTCTGGAGCACAAGGCTGATGGGGAGCGGCTGAGGGACCTGGGGTTGTTCAACCTGGAGCAAAGGAGGCTGAGGGGAGACCTCATCGCTCTCTACAACTGCTTGAAAGGAGGCTGTAGAGAGGTGGGGGTCGGTCTCTTCTCCCAGGTAACAAGTGATAGGACGAGAGGAGATGGCCTCAAGTTGCGCCAGGGGAGGTTTAGACTGGATATTAGGAAATTTTACTTCACTAAAAGGGTTATCAAGCATTGGAACAGGCTGCCCAGGGAAGTGGTTGAGTTGCCATCCCTGGGGGTATTTAAAAGACGTTTGGATGAGGTGCTTAGAGACATGGTGTAGTGGTGGGCTTGGCAGTGTTAGGTTTACGGTTGGACTCGATGATCTTAAAGGTCTTTTCCAACCTATACGATTCTGTGATTTCCTACCTCTGTATTTTTTTGTACAATTTCATGTCACAACCAGGGTCCAGACTACTCAAATGAAGCATATCTGTCAACCTTACAGGATTTTCAGTATTCAAATCTAGCATCATATTCCTGCAGATACAGAGATGCTTGATCCAACCTGGTGACATTTTTTGGGAAAAAAAAAAAAATAATTGGGCAATAAAAGCATGTTTTATAAATTTCTTACTATTCTGCTCTATGGTTAAATTTGAAATAAATTGGGATGAAAGGCATGTTTCAAATCTGAAATGTGGGGGGTTTCTTACATTTTCAAAATGAAATATTTCTATTTGCTTGCTTGAAACTAATTTTAGTTTGTCCATTTCTTTCCAGTGGAGCCTTTCGCAACCATGTTTCCTGGATCTTAGCAATAAGAACAGCTCTTTCTCTCAGGCCCTGGTCTATTCACACTGAGATGTGCTTTTCTGCCTTCAGGCCTTCTAAAATATTATCCAATGGGGCAAAATGCTGCTCAACATGCATAAAGACCTTGCCTTTCACCCTTAGGTCAATTCCACCTCTATGGCCCAAAAAGTACAATTCTTCCATTGTTAAGCTTTACCTGAGGAGTAAAGGCTGTCACCTCACAGCTGTGTAAAAACCCACAGCTTAAGCTTCAACTTGAGGAAGAAGCACACTGTTAGCATAAAAAATAGGTCAGTCCTTTTTCTGCAGAAAACATTCCTTCTGCAATTTTTTGGTCCCTCTCCAATCACTTGCTAAAAGCTCATGACCATGGAATAAAGGCTAAGGTCAAATGTCCTGGAGCTGTGAGACAATATCTCAGGATACAGGTGTCCTTGGGCTCTGATTTAGGTTTCCATGTGTCTTATTGCATTTGCTTAATGATTTTCTAGGCACCTATGGCCATAGCATCTGGGCTGCTGCCACAAATTAAATGCAATCAGACATTAAATCAAACTGTCTACAGCAGGCGCAGAAACTGGCCTCCTCCTTCTGCTACCACAATCAGACATAAGTGACTCAGAAATGGTTCAAATTCATGCAAAGGCATTGCTGAAAGGATGTATCTTGTGGTACGCTTGGAAAGTTGGCAGAGTGACTGTGGATTACTAGGAAATCCACGCTCCTGAACTGAAATTCTTCCACCATGAATATCAGAGAAAATAAGGCTGGAAAATATCTCAAATTGTTTAAATATTCTACATAGAGAACCTGCTCTTGGCCTCCCTTTTGGGCAAAATCTCACATCATTTATGCAGCACAAGACCCTGAGGTTCAGACACTAAGACTTTGGTGGTTATGGCTTGTTATTAGATATTTATTCTCCCAGCATGACTACTTGAATTTGCAATAGCACATGTTGAGGGAGATGCATACCTACCAGGAGCCACTGCCTGGTGTGAGCGTTCGTGCCTGCACTTGTATTTCACCCCATTTGGGATTTTATATTCTGTATGTTACTACTGGAGCTAGACACATACATGACCATTATCTGCCTGAGTGCTAACAGCTGGAATGTATAAATTGTCTGATATAAAAAAGAATTACCAATAAATTTTTCCAAACAGTATAATGTAAATTCAGCCCTGTTTTGAGGTATGAAAAAAAAGTCATATCTAGCACTATGACAATATGAAGTTATATCTGAAACATTGACTCAGTGATAGTATGTCTAGTGTTTGAGTGAAACTAGTGATAGTTTGTCTAGTGTTTGAGTCAAACTAGTGATAGTTTGACTCAAAATAGCCAAAATAGCCAGATACTCATTCAGTTTAATCCCCTTCATTGTAAGAGAGTGAGAGAGACTCTCAGGGCATGTAAAAATCTGTCTGTGTGTGCCCATCTGCTTGCAATAGCTTTGTACCGCAGCTTATTTGGAAAGTATTATTAGTTCTTCACATGGTAAAGAAAGGTCACTGTCCCTGAAGGACAAATTCCGCCTCTCTGTCCAACAAACTCCAGGAGTCATTGGTCACCCTCGGATGACAGCTCTGAATTGCAGGGCAATGTTTGCTGCGTTTATTTCTCAGAGTAATTCAGTGGGCGTGTGCAAGTGGAGGAGGGTGTCATGCATTTGGCCGAGTTCATGGTGTGAAAGAGGCAGTAGGCCACGGTCACCTCAAAAACACCAAGGGATATTTACGGAACAGAAAAAATAATCAGAAGCTGTTTACTGATTAAACTTTGAAGCAAGCCCAGTCCTTCCAAAAGAGCAATCATCTGCTATTCATCACAGATTTCTGCAAGTCTGGATGCAAGAGCTATTGAAAAGCTCTGGAAGTCCTTCATGTTCAAAGTCACTTTCTGTTGTTAGTAATAATAATACAGTAGCCCTTAGAAACCTTGACTGAGCCTTGTTTTAGCTTCTGGACAGAGAAAAAAAAAAAATCAAATGCAGGTGCTGAACAGAGATGAAATAACATCCTTTCTGCCAGGCAGCAACTCAGTGGCACATCTAGGAAGTGGATCCAGAGTTCCAGAGTCATGCTCTAACAGCCCAGTTATAGGGCCATACAACACCTGTGACTGGAGCCCAAATCTGGGTCAACTACATCTTCAACCAACAGTTGGAACTGAGGTTAATGTGTTGCAAACTTGCTGGACAAATAAAAACTCTCTTGGGTGAAAAATCACTGAGGTTTCAAGTTCATTTGTATCTGAATGAAAATGAGACCTTTTCATTTCTTATTTTTAAATAGGTTTTGTAAGAAAACAGGTTTATGCTATTGGATTGTCTCTCCCCACCACCTTTGGATCCTGTTGGACAATGTTGACCACATGTGGCAAAGAGGGCACAAAGATTCCTATCAGCTTTGTGAACACGGGCAGCTGGGTGACGAGAAGAGAGCTCAAGTGGTATTTTATGGTCCCAGCCAATACAATCGTTGTTTCACACCCAAAACAGTGGAGTTCTTTCTTTGGTTACTGAGAGTGGGAAGAATATTTTTTAAAATGATCTGTGTAGCTGCACCAAGTCAGCAGTCTCCTGGGAGTGTCAGGGCTTCTTCCTTGTTGCATGGCACATATCTTCTGGACTGCTAATTGTCTTCACAGACTTGTATAACAACTGCTGCCATCGGTAACCATCAACCACTGGTAATCATCAACTCAGTGTTTGCACTCATAACCCACTGAACACTTTCAAATACAGCAACAGTGCCATATGAATGGCAAGAGGGAAGAGGCACCAAGTTTCACCAGAGGTTACCTTCACTCTGTTTTGAAGATCAGAGTTTTTAGTGATGCCACAGCCTGAAGAGTTAAATCTGATCTATTTTCCATAACAGAAATCCAAATCACCATGATATTTTTTCCCCTTTTCGATAGTCATCTTCTATTAGGAAAAAAGAAATCACTTGCCAAGAATTTTGTCTTGCTCCTAGCAGAGCTGCTGTGTGGGTGGAACTGTCACATATTAAAACTGCTTCCAATCATCAGCAAAACTCAAAAGGCAGCAACTTTCTTTCTCTGCTTCACCCTCAGTTTAGGGGTGATTTTCTAATACACCTATAGCTTTGCCTGGGAACCTGTCTCACACCTTGAACACAAGCAAGAAATGAAAGGAAGACCAGCTTGGTACTGAGCATATAAAGACCCTTAGAGAGAAAATGAAGCAGCAATCCTTGAAAAAGGCATATCTGATAGAATAGATCCTGTGCTTGACCGAAGTGCACTCCGTAGCACTGGACTCGCAGAGAATATGAGGTAAGGGACGAGATCTCACCAGGAATGAATAATACCACGTACAGAGTCCTCATCTCAGAGACATCACTTCAAATATTGCCTGGGTCACATAGTTACGCTCTGTAGCCAGGAGAGTGCTTTGGTTATTGAAACACAGAATGAGCTATCAGGGGACATGGTTTTTAAACCAACTTGAACAATGACTCCCTGTGCATTTTGCAGCAAGTCATTTCATGTCTCTGTGCTTCTCTCCTCTGTATAGTGAGGACGATACCTATCATATGTACTGGGACACTGTAAAGCTTCATCTGCTGAAATTATTGTTGCTCTTTGTAACTACAGAGTGTTACGAGAAGAGGTAATGGAAGCACAAGTGAATTTCACATTTGAGTGGTAGCCATTAAGCCTTGCAAGAGTCCTCTGACTTTGAAGACATTATATCTCTTCACTACAGTGAAAGATTAACCTTCTAGGATTCACCTTGCATATAAACCTAGACTATACAGGCCTAATGTTTGGCCATACTTCCTCTAGTGTTGTTATTTACTCCAGAGAAAACAGAGTATGTAAGTATTATTCGGACCTGCTTCGTAGTGTGAAATGTCTGCCTAAAAATACATGCTGCTCCCACTTTCTATCGTTGGTAGCAATATCAGCATGTATTACACTGCTAGTTGCCAGAAGTCAGGAATGCGCATCTGAAATCTTCTGAAAAGTTCCTTTGGAAGCCAGGTACAGTCGCATCTCCAATTATTCTTTCTTTATGGATGTTTGATACCTTTTGTTTTATCTGTGTAGATATTTATATGTCCCTTGCTGACTGTAAGATGCCCCACATTAGCGCATCAGTGGTATAATCAGATAGTATCTTCTGTTACAGGAAAATGTCAATCCTTTTTACAGATGGGTGAATGCAAATGACGTGTAAGGATTGTCACAGGTCTGCGCAGGAGTTATTCTAGGCACATGGATGAGCATAGTGTGCACACATGGCACACAGGCACAGCGAGATCGCTGTATTTTATTGCATATGCACACATCAACTGCAGTTCATGCATACAGCAAGGCACAAAACTTCCTCGAACTCACTGCATATTTTTTGTAGAGCTGATCTCATGTGCCACGTTGAGACAGATAGCTCCTACCCAGGTGTCTACCCTGTCAAAACTGCAGGATGGACAAGGAAGACATGTACTGGAAAACCTGGATAGGGCAAGAGGTACCAGGAGAGAGGACAGGGCAAGCCCACATGAGAACCAGGAACTGAGCCCTAGCTCTCCTAACATTCAGCAAAGAGTTCATGCATCACATTCTCTCTTGTAGCAGAAGGACCATCCTCATCCAAAGCAACAAAGCCACAATACAGGTTTTGTAGGTTCTCAGATAAGATGAGTCATGGGCCTTTCCTTCATGGCACAGTTCAAGCACTGTGGTGGGGTTAGAAGGACCAATTTGTCTTGCGATTTCACTTTGTGGGTTAGTAGTGGGATTTTCAGGTCTAGGGTTGTCAGTCAATCTTGTCCCAGTGCTAAAAGTCAACAAAAAATAAACTCTTTGAAATGGAAAGCAGAATTTTGCAGGGAGCGAGGGCTGTAAGAATTGTGACAAAAAATGGCTTTTTTATTCATTGAAATTCAAATACAGATAAATAACCAACAGCTCCAGTGAGGATTATGGAACTTCTGTATTTATGAGGAAGCAAAAATATTATAAATATTGAGATTGGCTATTTTCTACCTACATACCTTTTTTTTTTTTTTTTTAAGAGTAATAACATTTGCTAGCCCAGCAGTAATACTATGCATTTATGCAGCGGCTTTCATCTAGAGATCTCCAAGCACATTACTAACATTGGCTGGATGAAGCTTTACAGAGCTCTTACAGAGGCAGATAATGAATTATTATTCCCAGTTTACAAATTGAGAAATGTTTCCACAAAAAGATCAAGGAATTTTTTCCGGAGGCGAAGGCTGAGGACATGGCAAAGCTGTGGCAGAGTCTGGGAGCTGTGATTACAGAAATTATTCTCCATCTGAGGGACTTCACCAGTTTAAAGACGTGGTCAGAGGAACAAGAGTTACTGCAATAACTGACGGTCTGTACTTAAAGCACATCAGTCACTTCATACTATCTGTTTATATGCATATTGTAGGTTACAATAAATGAGAGTAACTTATTCTTCCAGATCAGCATCAATATTGTATGAATTAAATACGATCTCAGAAGGGTAGATCAACTCAGAGTTGTGTACTAAATAGCTATGTTGCCTCATGTTTTTAGTTAGTTTAGGTATCTCTACATAGCACTGAATTATGCCATGTAAATGTCAGTTTTATGGATAAGGTCAATTTAAAATATGTTCCAACAGCAGCAGCAGCAGCCACAACAACAAAAACAACAACCCAAAAGATGTTTTAAAGGTTGTCAAAGCTTCTCCTCTACAAGACTTTTTAATGAAATTTCCACCTGCTTTAGAAAGAAATTCAGTGATAAAGATTATGTGAAGGAAAAGAAAAAGTGTCAAAATCAAAGCCAAAATAAATATAGACTGAACAGAACATGTATTTTCATCAACTTTTACCATTTTTAAAAGATAAAAAATAGGTAAATGTAGGACTGTTTCCTATTCTCAAAAGGAAAATTCTTCCATTATCTCAAAATATGGAATAGGGAGACTTGGGTCTTTCCCTGCCCACACCTAGTCTTCAGAATATGACTCCACCAGTATTACAAACTACCCCGGACAATTTGGAGGTTTCCTTTCTTAGATTCAGTTCTTTTTGTGGTTTTTCTTTGGTTGGGTTTTTTTTCCTTTTTTTCCCTCCTTTTCCTTTTTGCTATCTTCATGACATGTCTTTAAGTGATCACAATTACTGGGCCGGATAATCTCCAAGCAATTAATTGGCTAAACTGTGGGTAAGGTGATTAAGAAATTTTAATGGCAGAAGAGATGTTGAAAATGAAGAAGATGATGATGAAGATGATGATGATTTGATTTGTGGGTTCCTAAATTTATTTTGCTTGTCACCGTCACTGGCCATTTTGATATAGTAGGTTCTGGCTCCGTGTTGCAACCTGAGTATGTGCAGTGGGTGGCATTACACTGTCCTGGAAACATTCACATGCTGTTTTGAAGTAGATTTCACATCACCATTGATGTACGTATTGCTGCCTGGGAACTTCTCATTTAATCCGATGTCTTGTCTCTCACCCACTAATTTGTATCAATCCCTTTCTTTCCATTTACACTGTAACACCTCTTTAAATCAAGCATGGATGTCTTTTTAAGGGCTTTAAGTGGCAGGGAATCCACAGCATTTAGCTGTTGCAGTGATTAATTACCACTGCTATCTAGAGTCACACCTCCATCTAAGTTTGAACATGTCTTTGAAGTTTGCATCCATTAGGCTTTGTTAGAACATTTTCTTTACAATTTAAGAGCATTTTGCTGACATATCTCTTCCCCATGTAAGTACTGAATGACCATGATCAAGTCATCACTCTGTTCTTTACCACATGTAATACAACAAATATCTTCTGTTGGAAACTGTCATTTCAACTCCCTTGTCAAGGGATGAAAATACAGCTCTCTGTGAAGCATGAGCAGCCTTTCTCTTGACATGCACAAGACCACAGTTCTCATCCAAAGTTATTAAAGGCAGTGATCCAAAGGGAGAGGTTTCAGAGAAAAATCACTGATATTTGCTCATTTCTTTAGGACTTGCATGTCTGATCCTTGACTGTTTCTCTCCAACATCAAGTAAAGCTGAGTGTTGGTGTTGTTTTGTTTTGTTGTTGTTTTAGTGTTTTTTTCCCCAGGGATCACATTCCTAACTTGGAATATTGCTGGGATGGAGAAGGCAGGAAAGGAAAGGGCAGTGCTGGAGGCTTTTAGAATAGCACAGCATCTGTTTGTGGCTTGATTCATCCAGTGGCAAAGCCATCACTCCTTAAAATCCCCTTTAAGCAATTCTCTTTGGCAGCCTGAATCTACTGAACTCTTTGTCCAGATTCCCAGGCAGAGCAGAAAGCTTAAAGGGTTTCTTGTTTTGTTGTCCCTGGTGACCAGTACCTGCTATGCTGCTTTTCTACCGCTGGTCCTCAACTGATGGATCTGGCAGCATCCGAGGGGAAGGTTCATAGTCCAATGGATTAATGACGCTTTGACTGACTCAGTGTTGTTTGATGTGTTGTAGATATGCTCAGTCTGTGTCTCCTGTCTCTTTATCTTCCCTGTGCAGTTACGTTGACAGCTTCACCACTTGCCTCCTGAGCTGGCTTTACAGCACAAGTTCCTCAGTAGGAATTTTTACCTTTGTTTACCGGATTCTCTCTGCCATCCCTACAGCAATCCATCCTTTTTATGTAAGGAAGGTGTTCATGAACGTGATAACCCACTGTCATGGTTTAACCTCAGCTGGCAACTAAGCACCACAGCCACTTGCTCACTCCCCCCCAGTGGGATGGGGGAGAGAATCAGAAGAGTAAAAGTGAGAAAACTCATGGGTTGAGATAAAGACAGTTCAATAGGGAAAGCAAAAGCCCTGCATGCAAGCAAAGCAAACCAAGGAATAAATTCACTACTTCCCATTGGCAGGCAGGTGTTCAGCCATCTCCAGGGCTCCCTCACGCGTAATTGTTACTTGGGAAGACAAATGGCATAACTCTGAACGTCCTCCCCTTCCTTCTTCTTCCCCCAGCTTTATATGCTAAGCATGATGTCATATGGTACAGAATATCCCTTTGGTGAGTTGGGGTCAGCTGTCCCAGCTGTGTCCCCTTCCAACCTCTTGTGCACCTGCCAGATCATGGGAAGCTGAAAAGTCCTTGATTTAGTATAAGCACTACTTAGCAACAACTAAAACATCTCTGTATTATCAACACTGTTTTCAGCACAAATCCAAAACATATCCCCATACTAGCTACTGTAAAGAAAATTAATGCTATCCCAGCCAAAACCAGCACACCCACTTATAAAGGAAAGTGGTTAACTTGCTTTTTAAGAATGGAAAGATTCAAATCAAAAACCCTGGTCCCAAAGCTTTAGGAGTGCAAAAAATTAAACTGCTGCTCTGAAAATTCTGAATTCATCCTGACTGCTGATCCCAAAGACATCTCTCCCATGCAGATGGCTTGGTGTGCCTAAACACTGACATGTGCCACAAGAGTGGAAATGGCTTCCTACCACCCAAGAGTCACACAGTAGAGAAATTCTCACTCAGAGCTGCCAGCCAGAGACTGGGCTTTCCACCAATGTTTCTTATCATGCGTGGCCTTATCAAAATGCGCAGTCCAAGCTACAGCACCGTTCTGGGCTCTTTTCCCAAGCTTGTGAATGTGAGAGATGCTGGAGGTGTAAAGAGGGAAGTAGGAGCTTGGGGTATGTGAGTCTTGGCACATCTGATGAGGACAACAGATGACCTCTAGAAAAGACTTAAACACAGAAAGAGAAGAAGAAAAAGAAAGAAGAATCTGACTGTAGCAACACTTGGAATCTAAACTTATGATGGCTCCAGAGATAAATAAGTTGCATTGCACTGGGTTCTTAATCCCCAGAACTTGATAGGCTGTAAGAGGTTCCCTTCAGCCCCGGGGGATTCTGTTCTTTCACTTAGTTTTAAGTGCAGCTCTCTTTATCCTTCCATTTAGTTGTTCAAGCTTTCCAGAAAAATGGCAGGATTTCTTACAAGGTATGCTAAAACTTGAAGAAGTTATAGCCTTGTGTATCTAGGTAAAATACCAATAAGGAAAAATGTTATTGGATGGAGAGGGAAATTCTAGAATTCAAAATTGTCCCACTGAAAAATTAAAATGTCTTTTAAAACTTTTCCTCCCTTTCCCAATTGCAATATAAATGAAAAAACATCCACAGTTTGAATCGTGGCTTTTTGTGTGTGTGTATGACTAACTCAGATTTCATCCTACCTGCAGTTCTTGACTCTCTGAGACCATTTTTGATGCTCTGGTGATAAGCTTCACTACCAAGAAAGTGGAACTACATAAAATCACAGAAAATAAATTTGAAAATAAGCAACCTCAGGCAGTCACCTAGTCCACCCCTGCCCAAGGCTTGATCAGCTACATCTAAATCTTCCTCGACAGAAATTTGTTTAACCTGCTCTTAAAAACCAGTGGTTCCAATCTCACAGCAATCTATTCCAGTCCTTAACTGTCCTTATTGCTGGATGTTTTTCCTTCATGTCTAATCTAAAATAAACAATTATCTCTATTTTCTCACCTCTTTGGAGACATGAAAGATACGCTTTCAGAGGATGAGACCACACTTTTCAACTGAGAAAGCATCATTCTTCAATCGGGCTGTATGGGCAGCAGGTCTGTCCTTTGAATTCAGACATCCCTGTGTTTGTCATTGTATGCTTACACATTTTTCTTTACCATACACAAATCCCCTTTCATTTTTCTACCTATTTCTTTGTATTTTCTCTCTCATCATGTCATATTATTCCTTGTCTTTGTGTCCATTCCTCTCCATCACTCTTGTTTTTGCCTATGTTTGCAATACTTCCTTTCTCACCTCCCAACACAGCAGATGAGAGCCCAGTTAATGCAGCTGCAGTTCCATCAGTTGATGTTGTTGGTAGCTGAACTGGCATATCAGATGTCAAGGATAGACTCCATTTTGTCCTAGTGGCCTTTCTATGAACTACTGATGTAAATATGTGGCAAAAACGTCCCTCATGCAGGCTGTTACTCTCAAATGGATACATAACATGTCCATAAAATGTGATCTATGCGTAATCATCATACGCATGCCTTCAGACAAGGGAGAGAAGTGACTTGCTAATTAAGTTTTACAATCCAGCGGTTGTGAGAAAGATAAAAACATGTCCCCGGTCAATCCATTACAAAGAGAACAGAACATCTGACCTTTCATCCTGCACTCACTAGATCCATAACCTTTTCCAGCTGGAACGGAAAGTTCAATTAAGTTTTGTTGGCTCAGAAAACTGCCCATGTCCTGGAGAGTAGATTAGGCACTCAGGGGCTGCAATTATCCATCTGGTGCCACTTCAGCTATAATATCTATATATTTATATACATACTGCCATCGCTTGCAAGGATAAACATTGTGCTGAGTTGCTCAGAGGAGGGTCACAAGCCTTACCGCCAGGGACTCTTCTGATCCCTGGGATCCAAACCACCAGGCTCCATGCAGGGTAAACCCAATGTCAGCGAAGCTTCTGCCACTCATAGCCACAGAGGGAAAGTGTTAAAGGGGAAAGGATTCATCACATAGCACACAACCTTTCAGGTTTCCATCTGTGTCAATCCGCTGATTTATGGATCTGCACTTCCCCACAGCTGGGGGGAGGCATACAGAACATTTGGAAATAATTTAATCTCTGTTGAGAAAGAAATTTTATAAATATAGACACATGTATATATTATATAGTTAACACTTCTGAGGACAAAGTGCTTGGCCTCGGCAAATAATTCATGCAATTACATCAAAGATGAGGCACTGACAGCAACCAATGCATCAATCATCTGGCTGATCGATAATGCCTGCAGTATATGCAATCAAACCTAATCAGACTCACATAGCCTCGGGATGAGAGAACATCTGAGATCCTCACCGTGCTCAGAGAGGCTGTAGCTTCAAGGGCTCATCTGAAAGTTTGCTGAGCAAAATTTTCCCTGTGGGGCTGTTTTTACCCTGTTTGAGGATCTCCAGCTTTCTCTAAAAGGGGAATGAGTGCATCTTAGATAATCACACCTAAGTTATAACAGAGTCCTTAAGAAAGGGGATGCAACATGCACATTTGTTCCTAGTAAATCACAAGGCCAGTGGGCATTGCAATTCATAACACAAGGCTCTGCCTTTACCAGAATTTTATAAAAAGATCAACATAAATTTTGCCTTATCCACTGGACACTAAGAAAGCTAGCAAACAAGCATGCATTTGTATTCCAACGAACAGTCTACTGTGGTGCAAGGTGCTAGCAGTTTGTCAGTACCATGAAAACATAGGCTGTCCTGCTCAAAATGACAGGAGAAGACTGCCTCACTTTATCATCCCCAACAAAGAAGGAATGCTGGGCTTCCTGCTTCAGAAGTTCACAGATTTGGGAGATGACATTTCCGACCTCCATCAGGACTCTTTCTCCAGGGGTTGGTGAGCACAGCCTTTTCTCAAATGGTCACCACAGTCATCAAGTCCTGCACTTGCAGAAGATAGCCGCACCTGCCGCCATTCACACTAGTCTTAGGACATAGGAACACTCACCACGTATGCTGGACAGCAACCTATTAATGACCTCTGTTAGCATCAGAACAACCATTTTGCCTAGGCACTTTGGCTGCTCTGATGACCAGCTCTCTACTGCTAGAGCAAAATCTGCTTCTCTCAGCAGAAAAAAAATCTGAGACAGGTGGAAATCTGTCACTGATTTCTCCCCCTCCCCTTACTTGCTGACTTGTTTCTTTTCCTAGGGAAAAAAAGACTCTGAGAGAGCCCTAGGTCACAGATTTACAGTGGCTACTCTGAGAACTGAGGGAACTTTTTTTAATCTATTCCAAAAGTTGCTTCTTCTATCCCACAGCACTCTGATGACCACCTCCACCTTGATTCCAGCATACCTGTTTCTTCTTATTTTTTCCTCCTTAGTCTTCTTCCAACATGTGAAAAAACCCATAAACTCCATCCTGAAATAACAACGTCCAGTAGTGAGAAACTGGCTGCACCATGGGCCAGGAAGGGTGTAAGCATGGGTGTTTCTATTTCAGTGTCCTAGAGCAGGAGTCTGGGCTTGTCTGCCCATTGCCCACAGCATTGCCCATTGCCCATTGCCCACAGCCTGTTTGGTGGCATGGCTACCACCCAGATGCGCCCCTCTTTCCCCAAGGGGCTGGGAAGGATCCCACCCTGGCACAGCCCAATCTCCCTCTGCTTCGCCACCAGAGTAGGCTGAGTCTGCAATTCTTCGGAAATCTCCCGCCTTTCCCCTGCCGGTTTCTGTGCTGTGCCTCATTAGCTGCTCAGCTCTCTTCAGCTGGGAGACAGGAATCTGGCAGGAAGGTGTAAACACCCAGTTTAATTGGGTGTTTAGAACAAAAGAAGCAGTGGCAGTGCTGTCATTTTCAAGCTAGCTTACAAACAGGCAGTTTGAAAATCATTTCCTCCCATCTGCACAGAGTTAAATCTCCCAACACTCGTGAGTGAGCATCTCTCTGAACATGGGAGAAGCAAACAAACAAAAAGGTGCCTTTTCAGAGCGTGAGACAGTGTTTCTGTCCTGGCTTATATCCTGTCCTATGCAATCGTTTATCATCTGCCCTGAGGCTCTGCAAGGTTGAGACTACCCTTCTTTTTCTCCCCACCCATCTTGTGCTTGTGCATGATCATGATATGCACTTCTCTGCCTTTCACCGCTTTCCTCATAGTGACTTTCTTGGCCTGGGCAATCAATGGCAGGTGCCAAAATGTCCAGATGTGATGACAACAGACAGATCTGCAGCCACATCACATCAGTCCTGGGAGTCAGGACACCTTTTCTGCTGCGTCTCTTCACTCAGTCCTCTACAATTATCAATCCCCATGAAAGAATGCTATTTGCTTATTATTTTTCATTCTGGTGGTCTGTACTTAAACTCTGTGTCTCTGAAAGAAGGAGGAGAAAAAAAAATTTACTAAAACCTGTCCAGAGATGTCCTGCCTGCGCCTATAAAAGCAGATGTGGATTTATTTGTGTTGCTTAGAAACCTGCATCTGTGTCCCGTCTGGTCCCTTCGTGTTTATTTAAAATCACATCTAATAGAAAAAGACACAGCCATAAGGCTCAAGAGTGAAAGTTTACCAGGGTCACTGGTTCTGCCACCTGAACTACTTCTCTGATCTGTCCTCCCAAGCTAAACAAACCATTTCCATACAAATTGGATCCTGGTTACAGAAACACAGGATTTCAGCTCAGGTATCTCCCACCTAAGGTTTGTCACCTGCCCCGAGAAAACAATCCTTGTGTGTGATGGGGGCAGCCGTATTTCAGGCTGACAGGCTTAATTTCCCTAAAAATGTCCCTTTTTTCCTCCCTACTTGGAAGTTGTTGTCCAAAGGGAAGGAATAAGTGGAAATAAACAGATTTTAAGAGGGATGACAAATATCGGGAAGTCCTGGACAAATGGCTGCTGCGCATGTGTAGATAAACCAGATGTGCCCTGGCAGGGGGAGCCTGATGTGCCTGGAGCACATCAGTTTTACTGTGTGAATTGTTTAGGTAAATCTGCGCACAGCTGGACACTGGCTGCCTTCTCAGGCACCTTCAGGGCCTTCAAGTGCACATGTGTGGTAGAGCTGTTCCTGGCATGTTTGCGATGTCCACATGACTACATGTCCCTTTGCTGCTGCTGGAAATTTCCCTGTTGGATGCACAGACTTCGCTATCACCCTGTGGGGCATGATATGATAGGTGACAGATTTTTGTAGAATAAACTCACCCACTTAATTTTTGCTTGTTCCTTTGTTCCTTCTTGGTGTGTCTTGTTTTCTTACAAAGAAACTGGGGAGAACATCCTATTCAGTATGCCAGCTATGTATCTTAGTGTAGAGAGTCTTTACGTTTGGTTTGGGGATTTGGTTCCTTCTTAGGAAGAAGCTTAGGAAGAAGCTAATTCCTACACAAATAGCTCCTAGAAATGGATCCAGGCTTCCAGTCCCATGCTGATAACAAGGCTAAGGAGCATTGAAGTCCAGGTCCACACATGATTTCCACAGCAGTTTGACAGTGCCTTAATTTACATTTAAACACAATACCAAAATCCTTACTGTTCTCTTTTCTTCTGTTGAAATGAAAAAGATCTAGAACCAAAACTTCAAATCTAACAAATTCTGAATGTAATAGCTTCGTAAATTTCAAACGTGAGACAACTATGATTTACCCTTCTGCTTTTTTGTATAACCAAGGCCATAGATTTCTTCCACTTACTGGTTTCTGCATGAACCTCAATTGAGTTATGGTTTAAGCAGGGACATGCAGTCTTTAACACCACTCTCAGGATGAGAAATCTAACCACACTCCCTGAAAAGGATTTTCCAGTGACTCATCACTTTCACTGGAAACCAGGTGACACCTTAATTCAAGTTTGAACTTCTCTAGCTCCACTTCTGATTGAAGTTAGAATTTCTATAGAAGGCAGACAGAAAGTAAAGAAAAGGAAATAGCGTGTTGTCTCTCTGTCTTTTTGCATATCTCATTTCCCATCGCAGGATGATAATGTAACAGCTGAAATGCTGAAATGAAAGGCTGTTTTGAGGATCTCTTTAGCATAGCCATAAGCAGAACACACAAGAAATTTCAGGAGTCTGATTCTGCTGACGTTGCCTGCCTGAGTCGGAGATTCACGGCATTCTGTTTGAGAAGAAACAAACTTTCAGCGTGTTAGAACCACACCTCTGATATTTTTGAAGTTCACTGCCTATAAATAAGGCTTTTTTAACTGAAAGTCTCAGCACAAAGCACAGCCATGAGGGCTTAGAGTGCTGTCTAATTTTTCAGCTTCCTGCACTGGGACTTGATTGTTTTCTATGGCCTTTTGTGCTCTTAGCTTATGAAAAATCAATACTTTAATATAGAAAACGAATCCCCCAGCTATCTATTTAGAGCAGTATTACCTCCAGCTCTGTCGCTCCTGCTATTCTGTTCGCTACACTCCAAGAAACTGGCACATGTGTTCACCCAGCAGGATGGGATCTCCTCACTCAGGCAGCGTAGGGTGCAGGATGTGCATGGAAAGGCATCACATCACCTTCAGCAATGAGTTTGGTCCCTCCTCTGAGCTTCAGAAACATGGATTTTGAATAACCAAAAGGGTGGAATTTGCATACCAACTGCTACTAAGTGCAATGTGGCTAAGCGGGAATTTTCAGATTTAATAACTTTTTCCTTCCCTTATCTGATTGGAAGGTAAAGAACTATTAAAATAAAGGGAAGAAGCACTTTACTGTATTTTTTCCAGTTCAAAAATAAATAAAAAAACCCAACCCAAAACACAAAAAGAGATGGCTCGCAGAAAATAGGGCTGTCAGTGTTTATTTTTATGTTCACAGGAGAAAAAACAGGTTTGGGATGTCATTCCTTTTCACTAAAACAAAAGTCAAGATTTGAAAGAAAAGAGTTTGAAAATAATATATTCCAACTGATTCATTTCAGCTGTATTTTGGGTTTGTTATCCTGGACAGTTTGGTCTGGGGTGAAAATTGTAACATATGTCATTTAGCATACAGTGGTATGGCACAGCTGGTTCTTGGGAGGGGTCTCAAGGAAGAGCCGGGTCTCCTTGTGCAGGGAAGTGATTCTGGATGAGCAGGGTGTTTGCAGGCACAATGGAGTTGTTTTTTCACTTTAACTTTTGTTGAATGGCTGGTTCCTGCTCTGAGCCCGTGTGTCCTGGTGCACAGGCTGGGGACAGCCAATGCCACCAGAACTGCATCTACCTTGGAGGAGGAGGGGAGGCAAGTGGGGAACGGCTATGGCAGGTCTGTGGCTGAGCCCTCCCCAGGCATCAGTCCCACAGCAGCAGTCACATAGGCACCAGAGACATGTCATGGCTCTACATTTTCTGCTCTTGCTCCACTTCTGAAAGGAAGAGCTGCTGTGACAAAGCCCACTGTTGGGAGCCATCGGATCCCGCCCCTCCTGCTGAGGGCATGAAGACCTCACATTGGGCTCAGTGGGGGCCCTCCCTCAGCTGTGTGTTCGTGTAAATCAATTTGATTTTCCCCAGGACACTCCTAATGCCCTCCAATGATTGCTCATCACTAAAACAAATCTTTTCTTTCCTCCAGCACTTCCCATACTTTTTTTTTCAAACACCGAGCCTGCTTGGTGCTGAGAGATGTTGCCTTTTCCTTGCTTCTCCTCTCCCATGGCAAAGTGGGAGGGAGGAAAACATGAAGACCATCTACTTGAAAAAGCAGAAACATGTCATGCTACCTTTCTCCATCCCTCTGGCTTCAAACTCAGTGGCTCTTCACCCTCTCCCCCCACACCGTCATTCCCAGCAATCCCCCTAAAACAAAACTAAAAGGGTTGGGAATAAGTGGTCTGTGCAGGTAGGTAAGTGTTCCCGTGTGCAGGGAGTTATTTTTGGCTAGGTATGAAGTACCACGTGGCACAATCTTCACAAAATGCCAAGCAGTCAAAGCCAGAGCCACGTGCTCCTAACCTCTTGCACTGAGGTAAAAATAAACCTTAATAAAAGGGCTGAGGAGGCTTAATGGAAAGTGAAAATGCAAAAGGGAAAAAAAAAAGAAAACTCTGTTAGGATGAGCCTCTGCAGATCCGAGGGGACACAATGGGATGTCTCTGCATCTGACTCTCTCTCTTTTCATTGCAGGTTCTTGGTCCTCCAGGCCAGGGCTACAGCAGGCTGCCTGTCTACACTGGAAGGGTGCAAGTGTTTGGTTCCTGCTTGGACAAAAGGTTTGGGCAGTGTTGGGCAGGATGAGATTGCCTGCAAAAGGCAACCATGAAGAGAAGACACCGTGCATAGTTTATTACTGATTGCTAACATTGGCAGTGCCTTTCTCAGGGACCACTGACAACTTTACTTTCCCATCCCTTATATGTCAGTTCCACTTCCATGAATGGGATTTTAAAGACTGGAAAAATGTTATGCAAAAGATGGGCATATCAGCCACAGCAGTGGTGTCTTATGTCTTCAGTACATTGAACCTCAGTCTGCAAGTAATAAGCCTCTCATGCTTGATATGTGGATGCTTACAAGTTAAATCAGGCTCAGAAATCATCCTACAAAATCTGTTTGAGCCCTTTGAAAACCTTAGTAGGGGTTTCCATCTCTGGCTCTGCAATTTCAGACACTGCATAGTTAGCCCACCAAGCTGACTTCACTTTACTGTGAGCTTCTCCTAGGGAAGTCTATCTCAAAAGGCTAGAGCAGTTTACAAGGCACCCTGGCTGCCCTTCATGTTCTCACTTCCATCTCACTCCTTATTTTCTTACATTTTGCCAGATTTTTTTATCTGTTTTGTCAAAGCTTTTCACAAAATGGCTGGTTCTGAAAGAAAAAAAATCTCCACCACCCAACAACCCCAAACTCCAACATTGCAGGAGGTCTCTATGTGAGTATTACTGTGAAAACAAAGGGAATACTAAAACAGTGTGCTTTCCCAGCCATGACACACTTCCCTTTCTATTTATGTATATATCTGTCCCAAACAGTGCTGAGCAAAGCTAATCAGCTAGAGGGTGAAAGTCCTCCTGATAGGAACTGCATTGCAGTTCTGGAGAGTACGCTGTTCTCCTGCGGTGCCCTATCAAAGGAAGATTAAGTCCGCCTGCTAGTCTGGGACTGTGGCTGTTGTCAGGGGTCCTGGGAAGGTCAGGCTGTTTGCATTTTCCATTTGCCTTACAAATTAGGGCTCCCGGAGGCAGGATCTATAGGCAGCACTGCCAAGATGGAGCAGACCTTGGCTGGCCCATGTCTCAGCTCTGTCTGCTGGCTCTTTGCTGCTGCATCCACGGTCCTAGGCACTGAACAGCCCCGGTCTCTGAGGAGCAGCACCATGACCTAAGTGTTGCAGAAGGGATTTTAGAGGGGTCTCAGTAGGTGGCATGTGTAGGCTGGACATGCTGGTGTCCTGAATCATAGCACAGCCCACCTGCATCCTGTGACTCTTGCTCATGCAGGATTGATGCTTAAGCATCAGGACCCAGCAAGAAGAGACAAAGCCCTGGCACCAAAATGTGGAGGAAGTAACGGAAAGGCTCAGTGGTTTAGGGTTGGAAACAGCTCACAAGAGAAGACACAAATGCTCTGGCTGCTGTACGGCTCTGCAGCTTCTCCCCTGCCTGGTAACTGCCTATCATGTCCCGTCAGCTGCCAGACTGATCAGCTGTGTCTGGGTTGGAGGGGGAAGAATGAGGCTGTGCCATGGCCCCGGGGAAGGCCTGAGCTGCCCTTGTCCCATGGAGGAAGCAGCAGAGACACATAAGGGGAAAGGTGAGATGAACACATTTTCATCCTAAGCTAAGTCTTGTCCTGGCTGTGCAAACATTACCAGTCAGTGCTAGTAGAAGGGTATGCAAACCCTTCTCTGAAGGAAAAAGAGCACGGGGTCCTGAGGGGAAACAAGAGTGCATGGCTTTGCTCAGGGCTGGCCCAAGAGCAGTAAGAGGAGGAAAACAGAAGGTGGCATGTTTGAAGGTCACGAGTGATTTATCCTGCTTTTATATCTGCAGACATCATTTTTCAAATGAAACTAAGAGAGAAGGGATAAAAAAATCCAATGAGAAATAATAATTAAAAATCCCAGAGCAGAAACAAAGCAGGGAGCACAGGCAGTCTGACAGTTTCAATTTTCACTTAGACAGTGCTTCTTGGGACTGATAACCTTCTCCTTCTGCTGACAAGCATCCTTTCCCTGCCATAAATCCCAACCCCCAGCAGCTGCTGCTCACCTTTCTACCCTCACCCCAGCCCCAGCAAACCTTTATGAGGCTTCCCAGGGCTGTGGGAAGGCTGAATTTCAGACAAGGAGGGGATGTGGCCCCATGCTGGAGGGAACAACTGAAGCTGGAGGAGACAGTGGTGTGAGACAGGGAGGAGCAAAAAGGCCAGCATCATCAGAGGAAGAATAAAAGCCTTTTATTTTGGGTTAAAATGTCTATTTGAGCAGGTTGGACTAGAGGATCACCTGAGGTTCCTTCCCATCTCAGCTATTCTGTCCTGTGACCACTGGGATACTTCTGAGGAAAGAAAACATGGACAAGATACTGAGATACAGGAGACATCATGAGGTCATGGTGTCTCTGCAAAAGAAATAAACAAATAAAATAAGTGGGTGGCGGAGTAAAAAATGGGGGTTTGGTATTAAGACTGCTGGACACGGGCATCTTCCCTGTTTCTGCATCTTTAGCTTCACGACTGATGAATGCTGACCAGCACCACTGCACAGAGACACCTTACATTTTTAACCTCTCATGTTAAGGAGTGTTGACAATGCTATTACTGGAGCAGGAGAGAGACATCAAAACAAAAAAAATAGTGAAGAAGTCCATACCAAGCCTCAGGAACTATAACCCCATCCTGAGCTCATGTCAAATGTTTAAATCCTGGCATTGCCTCCTTTTCCCTGACAATGCCTCCCAGTTCATTAACGTTCAGAGTTAAACCTGGGGGAGTGTGGGAAAAGCCAGGGGTCACAGAGGGAGTGAACTCAGAATTAGAGGTAGACCTGAACCAAACCCCTGGGTCAGACCAGAACTTCACTAAAGGACAAGCAGGGGGGGCGAATTTTGCAGCTCAGCCCAGTCTATAATTCATTATGTATCTCTGGTATTTCTAAGAAGGCTACAGCTGTGATATTTAAATGCCAAACCTTTGTGCATTTTTAGACTCATACTTTTGTTGTTGTTTTTGAGGATCTGAAATAGTTTTTGCTCCTCCCTGCTTCCTAATGAAACCGGAGAGGGAGAAAGTGCTGGCAGCATCCTAGATAGGCTTGATTTTCGTTATTGTAATATCAAGGACATTTTGAATTAGTGAGTCTGGAGCTCAGAGCTATCTGATGGTTTGATTCACCCTTAATTTCAAGGTGGCTCTTTGCTGGGCAGTGAAAAATTGCAATACCACCCCCACACACACACCCCTTAACAGGCCAAACTTTGCGATTTCCATGGCTTATGATTTTTACCACATTTTTTCCCTATGGATAAACAGAACAAAGAGGCATGAACTGATATTACCAACTGAGCAGATAGAAGACTTCTGCAATAAACAGCATGAAAGAGTATAAAGGGGAAAAGCAAAAGCAGAGCAGGAGAAGGTGGTGGCAGTGAAGGGAAAGCTAAATGACAAGAAGTGTTTCAAACACAAGGGGATCAAGAGGCCAGCAAAGGCGTTAGTCAGGTCCCCAGGAAACAGCAGAGACAAGGCAGTTGTGTGAGTGATGCTGCAAATACAGATACCAAATTATCTGCACGATCTGGGCTGTGGGGCTGGCGGTGCTCAACTCCAGCAAAGCTACTGAATGCTGCCACAGTGAGAAATGCCACTGAGATGTATATGGAGGACAAAGGCGCGTGTGGTTTAAAGCAATGCAACAACTTCAGGGAACTGGTCTGAATTTCCAGACTTCCCATTTGATTTGGGGCACATCGTCCAAAATGGAGCTGCGACTCCTCAGCTTCTTTAAGGGGACACAGGCAGGGCTGCTGCCTCCTCTGCCCCATCCAGGAGGCCCTGCCTCTGTTCTGCATCAGCACCGGCATCTGCCCAGGGAAGATTTTGTCATTTCCCTGATCCTGATACAGCTTCACAAATAGGGAAAAACCATGGGACCACACATGGAGTCCTCAGATCCCAACTCTAAACTGAAATATTTTTTTTGTTGTTTCTCACCCATTGTCAGGTTTGTCAAAGAAATTTGTGAGCATTCTGGGGGCTGATAATTTTTTATATATAAAAATATGCATATATGCAACAATTAGTTGAAATTCTTGTCATAAAAGCTAGAGCAATGTATTCATTGACATTTAACCTCCTCCTTCTCCTGCAATCAAAGTCTTTTAACTAGAAATTGCATTGAATTTGATTCCATTTTGGCAGTTATATCTTTTGAAAGAAAAAAAAGATGGAAGTGGGAGAAAAATTTCTGAAGTAAAACAGACTGTGACAAAGCAATATGTATCTGCAGAGGAGAAGAAAAACCTTCTAAAAACTGATCCTGTGGAGCCCTAAAATTAAGATGTCAAAGGAGGGAACACAAGGAAAGGAGTGGAAGAGGGAAAGAAATATACCAAGACAAATACCGATGGGTTAAAATACATTGATAATGTCCTTCATAATGCCCCGAGCCACAGTTGTGCTATAACCCAATTAGCATCAGCCACAGCTGACGGAGGGCTGGGGACAGGCTACAAAGCCCGTGGTGCTGCGGGAGGTGAGGTGAGTGATTCAGTAATTGATGCTTTTCCTTCAGACAGCATTAAGCAAACAGTTGCAGCAGGGTACGAGGTGGAGACAGGCTGAATCAGAAAAGGATCAGCCTTTCAGAGGAAAATGTATGGTGAAAGGCTTCATTCAGCCCAGACTGGGGGTACCTAGTTCATCTGAAGAGGGATGGCAGTTGTATTAGCCCAGGCTGCTCTGCCAAATCTTTATGGTAATCCCCTCCTCATTTGTACAAAAGCAGCTTGTGAGAAGAAGCACAGTAGCCATTGCTTTTCATACTTTGATTCATACACCTGACACAAGATTCACCCAGTGGCACAAGTTGGCTAGGTGTGTTTGCGGCGGGATCGCAGCATGAGGATCCCTTAGTTTTTGAGTAAGAAGCCATTTCTGTCGTGCAATGCTCCCACCACAGGACACGCGCTGCATTTCTCCACATAGAGAGCGGCTTTTTGCAAGGCGATGAGTGGATAGCCTATCTCCCTTCATGGTCTGAAAAGCCCTTTGGGCCCCAAAGGAATGAGAAGCTCCATACGATGCTTTTATCATTATTAATGGTAACACTTGTATTAGAGAGAGATGGAGAAGAGATTTGGGAAACGTGAGACCTGTAAGTCTGGATTCCAGCAGTGGGAGGGTTATAGATACTGGCTACGCTAATCAGCAACAGAAGAGGGAAACCACCTAGGGAATTGCGATTTAATTAAAGATAGCCGCCATGGATTCAGAAAGAAAAAACCAAGCCCAACAAATTGTTTGAAGGAGCACACAAAAACGAAAGATGCCAAGGCTGAGGAGGGGAACGCTGTTAACTTTGGCAGGAGGAGAGCTGTCAATAGGCATCACGATGCCTCTGCTGAGCATATTCTCCCAAAAATCAGGGTAGAAAATGGTGGCATATCTGTGCAAACAGCACAATTGGAATGAGACACCAGCCTATAGGATGTGTGGAAAGTCTTGGGCAAGCACTGGTAGATACATGGTGGGCAGGAAACCCGTGCCAGCTCCCCGAGCTGAACCACGTATACAGAGAGAGACAAAAACTTAACCAGAGTTCAGCCCTGCTTTCCTCTTGACTGTACCTATACGGGAGTAGAGCTTTTGCACTGGGACAATTCTGCTGTCGTTGAGCTCAATGGTATAGAGAGCACAGGCTCACTGTGGGCTGGGGAAGAGGATAAAACTGATCACCTATTCCTGAATATTTTCTTCTCTCCTTAATGCTTTCCTGCTCCTTCTTCTTAGGCAAGAGCTGCATGAGGAAGGATTAGGGTGAAGAACAGTGCCTGGGGCTGGGCAGTGGTGCTCCAAAGCAAGGACTGTGGACAGAGATGTCACATCTGTTTGATTTTTCTCTTGGCTATCCAGGGAGAGCATCTTTGAGGGCAAGATTTTTTATGTGCAGAAGGTAAAATCCATCACTGTCAGAAACAAAAGGGAGGGTAGAGCAATATTGCATGGAGTAGGGCTTCCAGCTATTTCTTCCAATCTTAGCAAATAAATCTAAAAGCTTGAGAAGGTCTGTCCTGTACACCTGTATTATCAAGGAAAATCTCAGGAAATGATGAGTTCTTTCTTTTTTCTGCTATATTTTTTCCAACCTTCTTTTCAGCCCTAGATAAATGCATGTGTAGGATCTAAAGAACATTGCTTCTGTGCATTTGCCGCACCAACAGAACTAAAATTCCTGGAAGATATCATGCCAGGCCATTCAAATTTGGAGAGATTCAGAGTCTTCTTAATAGCTGGAATCTCCAGGCTGCAGTGGACTGGCCAGGAAGCCTTCTCTGTGTTTTTGGGCAGGTGCCCAGTCACAGAAACTTTTGCTCTATTGTCATAACAGAGACAACATGCATATTTTGGTCACCTTATTCTATAAAGAATATTGTAGAAATCAAGAAAATACAGCAAAGTGCAAACATCATGATACCAGAAATTGAAGAGCTCAGGTTTTCTCAAAATGGGAAGGAAAGTGTATTTGAAAAGATAAGGGGACCTGGCCAGATCAGGCATCAAAAGGAAGAGGCAGCATAGATATACATTTAAGTGTCATGTGAGAGAGAGGTGACTTCACCTTTAACTTGCTTGCTAATCCATGACAACCCTTCATTTCAAGTGTAGGGCTCCTTTCATGATGTTGGAAGTCCCAAATACAGCTCATGGAGACCTGGATTATTGTTCCACTGGATGCATTTGAACATCTCTTCCCTTACAGTATGGCATCCCTTGCCCTCTAAACCCATTACTAGTTAACAAGCTTTGGTGCTTCCAGAAGCTCCAAGGAAAGCCAGGGCTGTGGAGCAGTGACTCCTTTCCTCAGCGAGCATTTTTGTTGTCAGTCATCCCCAAATCCCAGCACAAATTAGCACCTAGGAGGGAGGAAGTGTGCATGATGCCAGTGCTGTACTCCTGGCAGGTTAGACATACTGCTTCATTTTACTTCTGGGCTCTGGACAATATTAATTTTTTAAGGCAAGGTTACATCTCAAACATTTGTCAAAGGCATCGCTTGTGAAGCTGAGATCCATCTCCTTCCTCTTGCCACTCCCTTGCTTTTTTTTTCTGCCTCCCTCATCTTAAATTACTCTAACCTGTCCCAGAAATCACAGCTTTCCTTTTTGCCTCTCCCCTTGGCTAAACCATTAGTCGCTATTGGTTATCCTCTGCTATAGAAAAGGTGATGACTTTTCCAGAGATTCCTGGAAAAGCCTGAGTGTGATCTTGGGCAAAGACAGCCACATCCTTGCCACGAGAAGCACAGTGTCCCACTCCCCTGAGTGAGATGCCACCGTGAGCCAGCCTCTGGGGGAAAGAGCTGTGCTGGAGGGACCACAGTAAATGGTCCTTGCATCCAGTCCATGATGGGAGTGACCCCAGGATGATATCTCCAGGGAATCAGCCTTCAGAAGCAGACTAGTAAAAACTAACCTTTTCATGAGCACGTATCAGAAGGTTGTTGTTGAGTTTGGGGCTTTTTTTCCCTTCTCTTTTTTCCCCCCTCTCCCTTAAAGGGAGAATAAATTAAGAGTTTATCTGTAATTTTCTCAGCAGGACAACTGCATTGAAGTGCCAGGCAGGATCCCCCATTGAATAAATCAATGCGTTTTATCACAAGCTCGGGCCTTCTGGTAATAAACTAAACAAGAGCTGCTTCTTTCTTCATGGATGTAATCAGCAAACAGGTGAGCACAAGAGCTTTCCTCATGCTAATGGGGGGGAAGGGGGAGGCAGTTAATTTGACCTGGAGTGCGGATTTAGTCTCTCCTACAGCGGAGCTGTTCCTGCAGTTATCTCTCCAAGTCCAGCCTCTGTGGCTTTCTGTCTTATTTCCAGTCCAGACATGCTCTGGAAACCATTACCATATTTATAAAGCTACCTGCACTCACCAAGCATGCATGAAAAGGTTAGAAAGACCTATCTGTTTTACCAGCTGTGCAGCCAGCACGTGTAAGTGAGAAAAGGAGGAGAAGCAGGAAAAAAAGAGAGGTTATTCTGCATTCACTGTGTAAGAAAAGTGCACATAGCCCTTCAAAGGTAGCATCCATTAACCCTAGAAAGCAGAACTACCCATCTTGGCTGGGTACATCTGCCCTTGATGGCAAGTAGCAGGTTACCACATGCCGCTATGTAGATTTACCACAGTGCTAGGGTAAATTTCCACGAGTATGCCTGTTTTCTGGCATTACAGGGCAGATAAGTGAAGAATATGAGCTGCAATAAGGAGATTTGGGGGACAAGGAGCAGGAGGAGTCTGTGTTGCAGGTCGTAATTCCAGGCTCAGGCATGGGTTTAATACATGATTTTAGCCAAGCAAGAGGATTGTGATGATTATAACACAACACATCTTCTTTACCAGCTAATGAGCATTGGTAAGAGGCTTTGGACAGGAGATGTCCAGGATCTAACAAACATGATCACAGCTATTCTAAATAAAAGGTTCCTGGTATGTTATCTCTGTTATCTCTGTTATCACTCATCTAATCCCTTAGTGGTCTAGTAATCCTGAAGACAAAGACAGTGAAAAATAGTCTTGAATAAAATTATATGAATTATATAAATATAATGTATTATTGCAAAGAGTCCATTGCTTGGCCTGAGGCACTGAGGACTCGCTATTCTACAGCAAGGACATTTGGGGAGCGTGCCTTTTTGGGGAAGCCTGCAGGGGATTCCCATTCCTCCCGAGTTCACACGCTCAGGTTTTAACTAGAGCATCTCTTTCAGCTGCTGGGAACGTGCTGTTTCATCTTCATCTTTGAAGAGAAGATGATAGAGTGATTATAATGCTGTCCTTCACATGTTAGGTGGAAGAAGCAGCTACACAAACCACAGGGATGGTTTCCTGCACAGAGAACAGATCATATTTTGCTAAGCATTTAGTGGGCCTGAGAAGTGTGGGCTAAAAAAAACACTGTAAAGGTTAGGGGAAAAAAAATCTTTGGGCTTCTTGGGCTCGTCTTTCTGTAGTAGCACAGACTTGAAGAAGATAACACAGAGAGATGATTCACTTTGCTTGCTCCGGTGAGAGTGGATCAGCGGCTACTTACACCCTATATAAGAGAAAAGAAAAAAATATTGATCCAGAGTTCCCACATCTATGATCTACATCCATGTGCTTCCCCTAAAGAAAATTTATTGCTCCCCATCAGCAATAAATCAGAAGATGGACTTTACTGCTCCCTCTCAGACAGATACACTGTTGTACAGCATGAGAGAAACTCCCCAAAGTGGAGGATATGAGGGTTTAACACACAAACATGTTTGGATAACAGTTCAGAGCTAGGAAAAGAAAGACAGATCAGATGCCAGTATGATGGAAAATAGTAAGCTTTTAATTATATTTAATTCATTTAATAGCTGTATTTCTTTAGTATACACTAATGTATAAATAGATACTTATTTATACTAATATTTACAAATGAAGGTATAAATATGTCTTTATAAATATATATTTATTAAAGCAAACTAAATAAATACATATTTATAAGGGAGTATTTAGTGCATTTAATAAACATACACAACTTGCTGCCATGCTAGAGGATAAAACAAGGTGAAGAAAATTGGAAGCAAACCTAAGCAAAAAATAACCTTAGATTGACACTTTCTCCCTAATGGATCCCAAAGCTCTGGTTTACTCTAATTTACACACCAGTGAGAGATTCGTTTCTGATGTGCAGCAGTCGCTGAGATGAGATACAGTAATTGTGTAACCAGAATAGCAACAACACAACTGAGTGCAGGCTGGGAAGTAAAAGACTGCTTCTTCAATGAAACTTGGACAAACTCCTCAGACAGGTGAAATTATTCCTAGTTTATAGAGAGTAAAGTCCTAACCACAGTATCCAGCTGAGAGGATGTCTATATTAAGGGTCTGTATACAGGGGCAACATAAGCTTTCTACAGTTAGATAACAGCAGGTTGGAGGTCGATGAGGACTACAAAGCCCTGAAAAAAAAAGTAGAATAAATTTGCCCACTCTGAGCAGCGTACTGCTAGTTTAAAGTGAACTTGGGTACTTTTACAGCAATACTGCTGTACAGCCACTGAATCCTGGAGGAGTTCAGAGAGGCTGGCATTTGGCTTTGACCCCCAGGGTTAATTTAACTGTTCTTGCAAAATGAGAAATAGGAACCCAGGTTCTCATCTCCTTTGCTATCGAGTCAATTGAGTGACACAGAGGTAAGACTGGCGTGAACAAGAATTGGGATCTCTAATGAACAGGAAACGCCAGGAGCTTTCCAATACTTGCAGATGTCAAGATGATAACTGCTCAAAACAGACTGGCACAGGAGGACAGAACATCTTGTCTTGGGTTGTTTCCCAAACGTGTTCTAGAAACAGCTGGGATATTTACTACTGGAATTCAACCCTGGGATAATGGTCCTTGGGATCTACAGGTACCTTAATTTCTCCTACATGCTTCCCTCCGAAGGAATTTCTCTAAGACCCAATGACAGAGATGAGTCTGGGACTGTTCTTTGGGTGATGTACAGTAGAAGTCCCCTCTAGTGTGACAACTCAGACACAGCCACGTAGGGGTACTGCACTGGTCATTTCCCATCTCTTCCTCACCAACAGAAGATTTCCTCCCTCCCATCACTTGTCGAGGTGATTATTTCTCTGCAGCTGTAGATTACTTGTCAAAATCTTGTCCACGGCTTCGCTGAAGAGTTCAAAGCTGCTCTCAACCTAAAGCTGCTGGATTAACACCAGGTCTTGACTTAATTCTGCTCAGGCAGTTCATCCTAGTCCCTCTCATAGCCACCTCTTCTAATCCTGCCGTTATTTTTATGGTCCTTAAGCTTTCCAAGCCCTTTCATCTTTCCCCAGGTGCTACATTGAGCAGTCTGTGGCTGCAGACACAGGACTCGATGCAGGAAGACAGACGGGTACTTTGCTCAGGTGGAAAACAACTCCAGAGATATAACTTCTTTTTTTCTTCTTTTAAAAACCTAGCCTTTGGAGGAGTGCCAGCTGATTTTAATACCCAGGGGACTCAAGTATAATTGCCAAAGAGGGGGATGCAGCCAGCTTTGCTATTACCTTCGCCACGGACAGGAAACCATTCAGCCAGACGCCTTTTGAGTGAGAGATCAGGTCATCTCAGCACTGACTCAAAAGCAACCAACCTCTCTCTCATCACTTAGATTTAAATCATAGCTCTTTTTCCCACTCCAAGGTCTCATTAATGCCCTAGACTCATGATAGGAATGGTAGAAATGCAGTATCCTTGCCAGCTTGGGATTGTTATTTCTATTATACTCAGCAGGAAAACAGAGCAATGCTTGGTTTAGTAATTGGATTAAAACAAACTGCAGCACAGGATTTGATCTCAACTCTCCTACTTTTCAGCAATGTGATTTAACCTAAGTCCATCTTCTCTCTCCATGCAAGAGGAACATCATGGTATCAACATCTGTCTTCAGCACTTGCTGCTCTGGGCCTGCTTCGCATTCTGGATAGATCTGTGAATGAACACTTTTTAAATGCTATAAATATTTTATGAATTTCTATCCACTTACTTTAATGGGGGATTGTAAAAGCATTTAACCATATTACACCCAATCTCTCAGACACTGCATTATTTCAGCAGAGCTATTTTATTAGAAGCAACTGGCAGAGTTGCTGTGATATTGTTTAAAAATATATATATTATATATATATTTCTCAAGCCAGATGAAATCAGATAGCAGGGAAGGGGAAACAGCCACGGAAACTATGTCTCAGGTTTGTTCTGATGCACTTGAAAGATTTCATTTGCTGTGTTTTGCATTTCTGCATGCAGGCTTTTTAAGTGTCTCTGTTTTTATAGACTGGGCTGAGACCTGAGTCTGGATGTCTGATGATCTTTCTCCTCTCCCGCAACACTAAATCCAGATGCAAACATGTGTCATTGCCTAGAAACACAGCCAAGGGAGAGTCTCTGCTGCTCAGCCTGAGACATCCTTCACTGAGGACACCACAAAGTCCCCTGTCTGCCTGGGACTCAGCTGTGATATTATTGCCTATTTTGCTTTTGCTGGAGACCAGCAGAAGCAGGCACGAGAGACAGTTTGTATCAGTCATGCCAAGTAGGATTCTTTCAGATCTACTTAAGATCTCTTTTTGCCAAGAGACCCAGAAGTCCCTATTCCAATCCCATCTCTGCTTTGGCAGTGAGATGCTTGTGCCACAGCTCTAGGACACCCAGCCCCAGCCTCCCTCCACACCAAGTAGCGAAGAAAGGCCACCCTACATCAGCCCAGCAGTACCTCACTCAGCAGAAGATAAGGATGCCACTTTCTTCTTCTCCTCACACCCCCTCCATTCATTGTTTATTTCCAGTATTGCACAAAGGCCTTTAAAAGCCCATTGAGCTGCTTTTGACTATGTCTCTGTTGGGTAAATGAATTTATGGTCTGCCAGCCTGATTTATGAATGCCCATTCTACTTCAAACAAGAGGGCTGGTGATTTTATACCTTCAGCCATGCGGGACAGGGAGCTGTTCTGATCAAAGAAGCACTGATTTTGCTGGTATGATTGATTCAAGCCTGAAGAATTACAGCAGGATCATACTTGCACACTACAGTAGTCGTGGGTCAGAGGCATCTTCTGCCATCAAAGACACCAAGTCTGAAGCCTGGGGTGCTGGAAGATTTTTACCCTTATACCTCCTATTACCCCCAAAATCAAGCAGCTGTTCAGCCATATTTGAAGTCTCTAAAATCCATTGATGTTAAAATGGTAACATACTAGTTGGTTTTACTGGTTGTCCCTGGGTCTCAGCTGTTGACACACCAGAAAGAGCAACTCTGCAGTGCTACAGATATTCCAGCCCCGGTGTGCAGGTACTTAGTGCTGATGGACTAAGGCACCTCAGAGGGTTAGCCCTCCAGGATTTGTGCAGTCAAGGAGTCTACCTCACTGGTTCTTAGCATCAGTTATTAAAATATTGGACATGTCTGTTTGCAGATGGCAAACTGAATTTTATATAAAATTCCATATATAGCGGTTCAAATTCTTTTTTAAAAACTCCCTTATCAAATACCTCTAAGTCACAAATAAAGCTTCATAAAGATTTTTTTTTTGTGTGTGGGACAGATAACACACAAAAATTTTTTTTTCCTCCTGTGGAGTTGTTTTTATTTTATTTTTTTGGTGACAAATGCTACCGCTTTCAGCCAAACACTCCTCTCCTCCATGTCAATATCCAGCCAAGTTTTTTCCAAATCTTCTCTACATTGTAACTCCTAATCAAAGTCAAAGAGGTATAAAGTATAAGAAATTCAGAATTTCTCCTTCTATCTGTCCAGAAAGGAAGGTCACAAACTACAGTAACTTCTGGACCTATTCATCAAACTCTTGGAAGTCACAACTCCCAGATTAAAAGAGCAGTGATTGATGATAACTTTTCCAGGGGTTACACTGGAAAAATGTGCTCCTTATAATGGAAACAGAGAAGAAATTAGTTCTCCTATCTCTCTTGAGTCCTAGTGAAAGTGGAAAACTGCAGATAAGAGGCTAAATCCCAAATTCTTTCCTCCAAAACCCTGCCCACTGAGCTTAAAAGTTCTTTAATCATCTTCCTCCCTTTACGTTTTCTCTAGATGCCCCTTGCATAAGAGGGAGTCATGATATACCCTTGGATAGTGGTGGCTTATCCTGATTATTTTAGCTACATGAAAATAGGATGCTTTAACATAAACTTTAATTAAGCTCTTCTAAAATTTATTGGTCCAGGACCAATAAAACGTATCATTCAAGTTTCACAGACAACCTTTCTGACTTTTAACAAAAACTGCATAGTTTCTATACGCCTTTAGTTTCACGCTTCCCTGTCATGCTTTGGTCCCATGAGGTGGTCAGGCACTGCAGCAATAAAATTTAGGGAAAATAAGGAAATATTTGTCATATGACTCATTAATACGACATGCCCCTCAGTGCACCTGTGTAAAGTCACCCTGCTGGAATTCATCACTCTAGCAAAAGAGAGAAAAAGAAAGACAGGAGATGTAAAAGAGTGGCCCAGATAAGATGTAAACTCTCAAATGTAACAGGGAGGTTTATAGCTGTGAAGGACTCCTCATTCCCAATCCCAGTGACAGGGTTGTTTTGACAGGGCTGTTTTGACAATGCTGAGAGGGGTGAGATCAAAAGACACTGATCTGTTAAAGGACTGGACCCACAAAGAAGAAGAGGACAAAGCTGTCAAGAGCATAAAGCCGGGGGCTGCAGCAAGCGTGCTGTAGTGGTTCCCCAGGAGAGCAGATGACACCGAGGCAAAGTAAATGCAAAGGATAGACATTATGGGGGCAGAGTTCTTATTTCAGCTTTTTCTCCAAGCACAGGGTATTTTCAAACAAAATATAACTTTCATTGTCAAGAGAAGCTGCTTCTAAGTTATTGCTCACTGTTATTTGCCAGAGGCTCTGGAAGGTGGGCTGGAAGAGTCCAAACCCTGGCTACAACCTGGTCTGTTGACATTTTTAAGAAACATGGTTGGGAAGGATCTGATCAGGATCCACTGAGAGATCCAGCTGTTGAGAGGACAGGTTGTGTGGTCCTTACTACACAAGAATGAAGATACAGACTGGTCCCTTGGGAAAAGTTTGGTCATAGGGTTTGTATCCAGGGCTAGAGGGGAATCAAACAGGCTGTCCTACTCCTGTGTCTACAGTGATGTTATACTCCACACTGTGGAAATCTCTTTCTCTGCCTGCAGAAAAAAGAATAATGAAAATCTGTTCCTATTATAAACAAATACTGAATAATGAAAAACAGAGAAATAAAAAGCACGGTTCATCAAGCAGTGTAATGACAGCTATCAGCATCTGCAGAGAGTGAAACCCATCCCTGCAGCCACAGCCAAGTCCAGGTTGGCTCATGGGGACCTGCGGCAGAACCCCATCTCTTAGCAATACTGTCGTGGCATCCCTGTTTTAGATGTACCCATCCCTTGCAGAAGAAAACCCTATACATGCCACGTGCCTACGTGAAAGCCAAGACATGTGAAATATGAAAATGATCACAGCTTAGACGGGGGATGCCAAAGCTAGTCTGAGGAGTTTTGGGTGTTAGCCAACAAGTAACTTACAACGCGTAAGATGAACAATTATCCAAAGACAAATCAGTGCCATGCAATTTCTAGTAAAGCATCAGGCTGTCATTTCTACACTGGATAAACATCACCTGCATTATTTCTCCAGGATAACAGTGGTTTCTCTATTTCTATTACTTTACTAGGAAATCTCTGACATCTCCTTGGGGCTGCCTAACTATCACTTTAGGGTCATAAAGGCTAATGCAAAGATTTTAATTTTTACCTCACTGCTTTCCTGCTGCCTCTTAGCTCCTGCAGTGTGTGTATCCCCATGCTGGCCCCATAACCTTGGGCATCAGCCCAGATCAGTCTGAAGCCTCACATCCAGGCTGTGCCTCTAGAAGCCTTTTCCCTTGTAACATCTCTAAATAGATGTGACCTTTCTTCTCCTGCCTTGCAGCCAAAACTTTTGTCCAGCCTCTCACTTTGTATCTCATACTGACTGCAGGGACTGCCCGTTCCTCTGCTATTAACAAGTGCAGCCTGGCTCCACTCACACATCTTTCCAGGATATGGATGCATAGATCCCTTTCCCAGCCCACTGCTGTCAGTGTGTCATCCCTCCGTATCCTCCCCTCCGGTGGCACTCTTTCTCTATCACTTCAAACATATGTTGCACATACTTGCTTTCACAGTCCATCTTCACCCACCCTCCCCCTCATCTGTCATTCAGCTTGGAAAGGTTGGTTCTCACCTTCAGTTGGCCCCTGGTGCCAGTCTTCCCTCACCCACTTCTTCCATTTCAAAGAAGTTATCCTTGTGTTTATCCCATACTGTTCCTCATGCTTTCTTAAACATCTACGAGGCTATCTCATCATACTCCCCCAAAATGTTACCTAAATGGAACTCGTCATTGTGATAGCTGCAAAACCCATGACAATTACTCCTCTGGCTCCGGTCTCTCACTCTGACCCACATCATCTCATTATTTCCCTACATTCCTGTCTCTCTTATGCATTTCTTGCTTTATACCTAGATGGAAAGGTCTTTGAAACAGCATCTGATTTTCAGTCTTTATGTACAGCACCTGGCATATTCATGACCCAGTCCCAGCCTAAGATGAGTAGTGACACGGAAATGACAAAAGGCAATTGCGTGTCCCTTTTCCTAAGTGGAAAAATACTGCTTTAAATTTCTGTGAAATTGGATTCTCATTTGCCCTCACATGGTAGTCACAATCGTGCCTATATAACAATGATACTCCAGCCCTCAGCAATGGCTCTGGGATGTTACTGGCACATGCCGTATTGCATGAATGTCTCTGTATTTGTGTATATTTTTGCAGAAATACTGTACCTTCCTGTTTATGGCTTGTAAGAAGGACTACAGAAAAGACTTGAGTCTGCTGCCCAAGAGGAAAACTCTAGAAATAGATAGCAGGGGATGTGCCAGGGGCAAGTGAGAATAAATAGTAAGAAATTACCCTTGGATACTAGAACACTTCATCCCACATTCCTAAAAATGAGAGCATTTTTGCTTAGTCGTATGACTGGTAGCAGCATCTGTCACTTCACCAGAATAGCAGCCCTCTCTTGGTTGAGGCAGGGAGAAAACAATTTACAGGAGGAAGCTTGTTCTTTCGACATGTGCTCAGGACAAATCAGCCATCAGTCACTCACTTCTCCTGCTAATGCTGTTTCACAATTCGGCAGTGACTGCAACATCTTGTCCCACGTTTCCCAGCCCTGGCTGGTGCTGTATGTCTTTGTCCATACCATAACCAGAAAGTAGGAGTGAATTTGGCTGCTGCTCTGTATAACTCCCCCCTCACCTCCAACTGGTCTGAGTCGGACCTTTGCAGGGGAGAGACTTTTCTCAGCATGTTATTTCTCATTCAATACAGCAAACATTTCAGCTTGTGACAGCCTCTCGTCACTCCAGCCACCTGGTGTCTTGCATCTGAAATGCTAACAAAGCTGGGGAGTCAGGCTCCGCTTCCTCTGCTGACTGTTCTGCGCTGAAATAACAGGTCTGGGATGGCAGGGAAGGGTAGGGGAAATAATATCCCATCTCCTCTGTCATTCGACGGGATCCCCACTGTTCGCATATCCGTGGGCTTCACGGCAGGCCATCACAAGGCATTTAAGGCCTTTGGTCCATGCTTTCACTGTAAACTTAATCCGTGTAAAGCATTTCCTGAATTCCCAGAGCCTGAAGAACTTTTAGATGGCTCCCTGTGAGGATACAGGGAGAAAATGCAACAGGCAGAACTGAGGTGAACATCAGACTTGCTGAAAGCCCAGTACTGGAAACAAGAGTGGCCACCAAGGAAATGTGTGTGTGGATCTGACTCTGGCTCCTTGCTAAGAGCAGTAAAGTGACCTGAGGGCATAAATAAACTATGAAGCAAAACTTTAAACATGCAGCAGTATGCATTTGAACAATGCCTACCTAACCTTTGAAACGATATCATTTCCCTGTACCACATTTTCCATTTGTGCTAAAGTCACGTTTAAGGTGAGTTAATGCCACTGAGCAGAAGAGAGGTGAATTTAAAATGAAAGCGGCCACATACAAAGTCAAAACTACTGTGTTTTGTACTGAAACAACATTAAAATGGATTTTGCGGGAGGATCTGGGAACAGTTGTTCATCAGTGCTTTGCATTTCTGTTCTTCCCCGTTATTTGCATTCCTCAGCTGGACTTCAATTCCCATCACACACTATGTTCTTCCCTGGGGTCAGGTGACTGTCATATTAACATCTCCTGATTCAAGATGAAACTACTTTTTGAAAGACTGGAGTTTCCTAAGGGATGGAAATTCTTGTTTGAAACAAACCCTTATTATTTAGTCTCTACTTGTAGTTCCAAAAGGAATTGGTATAGAGATTGATTTTACGCACTAATAGCCAGGGAATATGAGAATTTCTGGTGCATAGATTTTATTCTGGAGATAGAAAACTACATATTGTTTATCCAGTATATAAATAAGATATTAACATCTCTCCAGGAAATCGCTGGACTTAATGCAGTTATGAGCAAACAGCAGAAAGTAGTGAACTACCTCTTGTCCCTAGAAAACAAAGTATCTTTGCATTTCACAAAAACACATTGGTAAATTTAAAAATAGTTGTACAGTCGTCTTAGGAATTTTTGCCCTGGAGTTGTAAAGGAGCCCTTCCCTCCAACCTGCCTGATGTGTTTGTTAGCTTCTGTAACTAGATTCTGAATATATATTTCCCCTTTATTTGTTTGCAGTTGTAATCCCCAACAACATCTAAGTTGGATCCCAAGGGTCCAAAACATTGTCTGTTTCTAGAAGTATGTCAAGTTTGGACAACCCTAGTAGATATATACGTGGGTACCACATATATAGTCTCTGAAGCAGTTTTTGGAAACATTTTGATTGTATTTCATACAGGAATAACACAGCTATCTGTTTGAGAGATGGGGACATTCCACGTAAGTACTCAGTGTTGAAAAATTAATGAATGCCATTGATTGAGTTTATCCTAGTAAATTAAAGAAAATTCTTGCAATTTTAGGATAGAAAAGGTACATTTCCTCACATGTACATTACCATCTGGCATGGAGATGTATTAATATCTTGCAATATTTAGGTCATAAATCAAATCTAAGCCCTTATTGCACATTCAGAGAAAATTACTTTCTAGTGACATATGGCATAACCTTCAACTTCTATAAATTAATAAAATTCTAGCAAACCTACTGAAATTCAGATATTTTGTACCCACATTTTATTTTTATGGACGCTGTTAACCACTCATAATGTTGGAGGTCTTAGGTCAATACAGAGAGTTTATTGCAAAGCTAAAGGAAATTACCTTTCAGAGACCCAGGGCATGAACTTCAGTTCCCACCAGTCAATGAGGAGTTCTGATCTTACTGGCTGTTGATACATACAAGACACCAAAATTATATGCTGGGTCTTATTAAAGGGTTTTTAGAAGGGACACGGTTATGGCTGGTTACAGAAATGCTTGTCAACGGAATCAAGTTTGTTGAATTGTGTGGATTTAATGTATGTCTTGCCAGAACTCACCTGTTACATCTTCTGTTCTTAATAGACTCTTTGTGACCTCAGAATTCAGCATGCAAAAATCAGAATATATGGGCAATGTCTTTCATTAGCAGCAGTATTTTTATACAGCTGAGTAATAAACTTAGACGGGGGAAAAAAATCTTGCTTTACAGTCTTTGTTAAGCTTTACTTTCTAAATTGAGTCTTATTTGTTAATTTTTGCAAAAGCTATGTTTGTCTGAATCGTATTTCTCTGTCATTGTTGTGCAAAACAACACTGAAATTTGCTGCTTTTGAGTTAAGCTCTCAGGATTTAAGTTTATTAACTAGAAGCATAGAATTAGAAACAGAAGATGGCACATAATGTATCAGTCTTTTGCTGGCTCTTGGTCCACGATTCCAACTGGTTCACCAGTCCACACATTTTGATTAGTTACCATGTTTGATTTACCTCTTCAGCCCAAATCTCTTCATCCGTCCAGTTTTGCACCTGAGTCCATATTACTGTGCTACCTTCCCTTGGTTTTGCTGCTGCTCTCTCAAAAACCCCACTTCTCACCTAGGCTTTCCCTACATCTCAGTGTCTTTCTCATCACTGCTGTTCCTTCCAACCCCGCCCCGTTCCCTGAGGAACACAAGGTAGAGATTGTTTTTGACTTCCCATTCCCCAAAAGATCAAAAAGATCATGAAATCCAAATGATCCTAATCTAAATGTCTCCCTTCCTCTTTCAGTAATGCCCTAATAATATGCCTGCCTTGGTCGCTATGTTGCATTTTTTTCCTGTTTCAGTGGATTATTTTTCCCTCAGTCTGCAGTTCACAAGAAAAACGTTTTATGGGAAGACTTAGCATCTCTTTTTCTCTCTTTCTTTTGCACACACCCACTTCTTCAGTTCCTTCTAGCAGATAAAAGACCAAGATCAGGTGGCTGGAATTTGAGGTTGTCAGTGTTGATGTCACAAATTAGAGGCTCGTTTTTAACAATAAGAGCAATTAGTCATCAGAGCAGGTTCCTAAGCGTTATGGTGAGTCAGCCTCTTTTGTGAAGCTGACTAACTTTTCCAAAGGCTGTATTTTTGAATTAAAATCACAAGTTCTTAAGCTTGATGAGAGAATCACTGGGTGAACTCCTGCAGTGTGTGTTTTACTGGAAGTCAGGCTGCAATCATCCTAATAGCTTTCTTTGGCCTTAAAAAGATACGTGACTTCTGTCCTGGGTGGATTTCAAGTTTAAGTTCAAGGATTTTCATATCTTTCCTCCTGCCCAACTTCATCTTGCTTTTCCTTCTCTGCTCTTTCCATGTCCTATGTACTGTTTACTCCTCCCAAGCAATTTTCTTCGTAGATTTTTCAGTAGTTCAGTAGATTACTGCGTGGAGATCTTTACGTCTGACTTCTTTTGATGTGAGTTTATAACTGTCCGGGATCAAAAAATGACTCAGACTATATCGCTTTGGGCACAACATTGGCAACTCCAGTCAGCATTAAAATGAGCAATATAGAAGATTTCTGAACTGTTCATCTCCTGATCTTCAGTGTGCCTCCCACCGATCCTAACCCAGTCTAATCAGAGGTAGGAAGAGGATTAAAAGGACTCCCGGTCTGGGAAATGCATGCATGAAAAGAAGAAAAAAGAATTGCCTAGGATGGTCTGTGGGGAACAGCGATAGTTCCTGTGCTCTTCCCTGGCATCATTGTTAATAACTTCTAGACAGAGGATAGTGGCCTAGGTGGTGTTCTCATCTGACTGAACTGACATTTACAACAGTACAGGAATGTGGGAGGTTGCAATAACAAAATGATCCACATAAATAATCAGAGCCAATTCCACATGATTTTAAAATTCTTTACAAAATACACATATAAATTTAACTCAAAGATCGTGTCTTAATGACAGTCCTTTTTCCAATGCAGAAAGTATTTGATATGTCTCCTGTTGGGCTCACGTTCCTCTAAATAATGATTCTTTTCCTTTCTCTGCCTTACAAAGCATTCTGGGCAAATATATTTTCTGTAAAACCTATGGCTGCCACAGAAAGTCAGGCCTCGGGAGGAAACTTTTGCACATTTCTTTAGTAGGTTGGCAATTTTTCTCATCTGGCCTCCCCTCCCCTTCCCTCTCCTCTCTTTCTAACCCCTAACTCCTGGCGTTAAGTACTTCATCCAATCAAAGCATAAAAAGTTTAAACAAAACAAAAAAGAAAACTTAAGTTGGATGTCAGGAAAAGATTCCTATCAGTGAGGTCTGCAAGAGTATAGAATAATCTCCTGTTGGGAGCAGTGGGAGTCCATCACTGGGATAGACTAAAACTAGATGAAACTAAAATCAAAATCAATATCATCATTAAGGGAAGCAGCCTGAAAGGGTGAGGGATGGACAGGAAAATTTGATGCCCCTAGAGTTTAAGAAAATGGCTGTGACCTGCTGTCTAGCATTTAACCAGGGTTTTGATCAGAATGATACATGGAAGACGAAGGGTTTTTTCAGCATATTGGGTTTTTTGTGCTTAGTTGTTGAGTAGTTTACTGCTTTTGGGGGGGAAGCTCTTTGGGTATAGAAAAGACACAATATTCAATATAGTATTTAAGAAAAATATGTGAGGAATATGACTGATAAAGTAATTTATTAACTGTGATTTTCTACATTGAGGAAACAGCTCAAGATCTAGCAGTGGCCACTGATTATGCTGTCTAATAATCTGAACAAACAAACTGTATGAAGCTGTCTGCTTTTTCTTCCAGCCAGCTGGAGTGCAGCTGTGTGCACCAGCTTGTAGGATCTGGCCCTTAGTTAGCTTTTAGACTCTGTCCCTAACATGTCCTGGCTCAAGTACATCTATTTAAGGTCAGATTTTTCCAAAATCAAAAATAAATTGGACCAGATGCATTAAAAAAAAATAAAAATCATTCTGATTCCTGAGCATGGGGAAGTTTGTCCCTTGGTGTGGGCATCTGCTCACTGCTTTGTTTCCATATTTTCAAATCCTTGGAAGAAACACTCTGCCAATGGGTTATCTGGAGAGGACTAAAGTGCTTCCATTTAACTAGATGCAGCAAAGGTATGTGTGACTTACACAAACAGAAATAAACAGCATGTCAAAGCCTTGTAGCACTACAAAACATCGCTGCTAAACATTTTTCATTAAGAAATTCTCCAACTACTGGACTCATGCAAACGTTGGTCTAAAGACACTTTATATCAGATCTCCTTAACAGGACTGGAGTTTCCATTGGGAAATACCCAATGATAGACCCAGCTTCAAAAAGCAAAGCAAAAAACTTGTTCCCTGATGGGAATAACACAGCGGTCCTCTCCTAAACAACCCAGAGCCCTGTTCTTTTTGTCATAGACCTTTCAAACAAAAACAACAACAAAAAAACCCTCCACCCTGTTAGAAATGCACCCCTTCATTCTCCTGCAATATTCGCCCTACACTAATAACTCCTGGTCCTCCCCATCTATCTCCTTGCAGTACCCCACCTTGCTTTCTCCTCAAGCACTGGCTTTTGACAGCCTTTATAAAGGATAGCAGAGAGTGTGTGTTAGCTGCAAAATAAAGTCATGTTTTATTGTTCTGACCTCTGTAATGCCAGATGTAAATCAGCCAATTGCCTTTATTAATGATTTGTAGATGGCACTGTTTGAACAGAACAGTTTTGTTTTATCCCAGAAAAAAAAATTAAAAAGAAAAAGAATCTCAGCTCCTGGAGATTGATTCCTGCTGTCAGGAATCATTAGGTGTTTGGTACTTCTGGAGGTGTTGGGCTGTGGGCCCATGTTGGATAATCCCTCAATCCCTAAATCATTTCACTGTAAACATAATCTTTGAGTAACAAAGTCGGTCTTGGGTATCTGCCAGCATTCCGGGATGAAGCTTGTCGAATGATTTCTCCAATTGCCTTTGGATGTAAATGGCTTGAAAGCCTGAATGCTTGGCAAGGCCGGGGATGCTGAATCAGCAGTGAAAAAGCAATATGCGCCCATTCTGCCCCAGAACCCCTTCTGCTTCCATCTGGGAAGCCCCAGATGAAATCCCCCCCCCAGGATCACACCAGCCTCCAGGGAACTTGTGCTCACCCACTGCCTGAGCCACCTTCTTCCAAGAAGCAGACAAGTAGTCCATCTTAATTACAGTGGTTGCCTTTGGCTTGGGAGCCATATGCTGCCTTGTTATTGATGTCTTCCTCCAAGACCCTGCTGTGGGTCTGAGCTCTTTTTCTGGAAGTTAAAACTCTGCTTTGCCGACCTCTTGTTTTTCCAAGCCACAGACTGCAACTCCATAGCCCTTGTGGCTGTTCCTTTCCAAAACACTGAACAGAGGGAGATTTCTCCCAGCATCTCTCTGATGCAGCCTGTCTGGGGGTTGCAGGGAAGGTGATGAAGCTTTCTGCATTTGTATGGCATGGAAGAAACAGCTGCTTGGTATTGTACATGGCTTATGTTAAGATTTACTGTGATCTGAAAATATAACAGATCTCTTTTTGAAATATGTTTTATTACTTTTCTGTGTATCCCAGACTAGTCAGGACTTGTCAAAAATATCCTTTACTTATTGGGCATTAGTGAGATTGAGAAGACTACCCATGCAGCACTGAATGTCAAGAGAATGGACCATATTTTTCTCATGTGAAGGTCTCTTTTAGGGATTATACCAAAGGAGACTTTGATCCAATACAGATTACATGTTTATGGAAGGATTTATAGAAAGGTTGCTTTTTTGGACACACAGATGACAAAGGAGACCAGTCTAGACCATCTTGTTGAAAAATAAAGGAAAGAGAGGTATTCAGCTGTGTTCAGAGTTGCTTCAGCTCCTTGGGCTGCAAAGGGCTGACACTGGAGCAGGCAGCAACCCTGTTTTCCTTTTGTCTTGGCAGGGAGCATGGAAGATCACGTAGCTGAATAAGAGATCTTAATTTTCTTAGAGGATAAACTGGAAAAGATACCTTTGCTTAGCCTTAGCCACACTCTGTATCATCCATAAGCTACTGAAGGAGGGTCAAGATTGCTTGCTGCTTTTAACATCAGTGGTCTGATTATCAGGCACCTTACTCCAACTTCCCTACTTTACCGGCTCTATGTATGCCCACTAGATTTCATGCTGATACTATTTTTTAACTATTCATTATTTCCTGGGTCTTAGCTCCCTTGCCAAGAGAGAGGTATCATCTCTTCTCAGCCATTATATCCCCAACAAGCTAAACTCTTCTAGTCACATTTCTAAAACTGAGTTAAGGAAAGGAAAGCCTTTCAAATGGTCTCTCTGCATCTATCCACGTTAATTTATCTTTTCTGACCTTGGGTGACCAAAGCTGTCATGCCGTATTCCCGATAAAAGAACATTAGGGCTTTGCATAATGGCATTAATATCTCCCTATCTCTTTGGGGAATTCTTTGCCTGGTACATCCTAGGATATCGTTTGACATTTTCATGGACAAAACTCATTGGTGATTCATAGCCCTCCTTTGATCAGCTTGTACACCCTGATGTTTCTCCTCTTGTGACATTTGCAGAGGGTGTGTTCCCAGTCCCAACACATGTAACAGTGTGAATTACAGCATCACACGCCGGCCCCTTACTCCGGCTGTGAGATCATCCAGATCTTCCTCTGTGCAATACCTGCCTGCTTCTGTGAAACCTTGCCTCCCAACTCCCAGTAAGCAAATGCTTGATCAGAGCTGAAAAATTTCAATCCAAGGTCATTCATGAAAAAATCTTTATTAACTTCCAAAAAAACAACTCCTCTTTCGGTTTTATTTGTTATTATCTCTCCTTTAACCACTAGCAGAGACTAGTTTACAAGTCTTATGTTAATTCTCAGCAAAACTAATGAAACTAATATGGCTCTGTTGAAATATTACACTAAAATCAAGATTGGTTAAATACATTAGTTTCCTTTCTCTCTTTCAAAAAAAAAATCATTTCCTCGGAGAAATGAGGTTAGTCTGGAACCATCTATCTTTGGAAATTGAGCTGATGAGAATGATTTCAGAATGTCTGGATATTTGCTGACAGGAATGGATCTATTTTAGGTATTTATGTAGTTCATATTGTTGTAGCATGTGAGTACATCATGGCTTGCAAAGTATTTTTTTTCTACAGACTCCTGAAAGAAGTGAGATGATGCCCATTTTAGTGATGGCAACATCTCGTGGCCACGTAAGATGTATCAGTAACAGAACTAAATCCGAGTCTTTGCTCACAGAAGTAGCATTTCCTAGTGGCTGTGACTCCAGCCCAAAAATTTAAAATCATTTGTCTCAGCATTTATCTTCCTTTTAGACTTCTTTCCCTAGGCACCCTTACATTTTTCAACTGAAGTGAGTTCACAGCAAGTAAATGTTATTTGGTTCTGAATGCTGCCATAGACATAGCACTCACCTTCCTGCCACTAAGCTGGGACTTGGTCTCTCCCAGGGAAAAGAAAGGTCGCATCGACTTCTTTCCAAATGGCAAAGTCTTCCTTTTTTTTTTTTCTTTTTTCTCCTGGTGCCATAATATTTTACTTTCATGCAGCACCTCTCCTCCTGCTGGGTCCTTAAGCACTTTGCGGAGGATCTGTGCAAAGCATTGTTTCACCTACCACTGAAATGCAGCTTTTGCTGCATGGAAAAAAAAAAGCAGTTTGCACCTATGCCATTGGGGTTTTTGAGAGGGAACGGGAGGAACAAGTGAAATTGCAGAAGGAATCAAAACAGGACAATTCACTTCACCAGAGACCTTCACTGCATTTCCCCTTGCAATAAAATAGCACAGAAATCTGCACTGCAAGCAAGCACCTTGGGACTATATTATGCCTTGCTCAAAATCCATGTCTCTAATGTCTCCAAGCCATTGTTCGTGCCACAAGATCCTGCCACACCACCCTCAGTATTTCAGAAGAGGATTGAAATGCTGAGGGCTCCTTCAAGGGGTAAACACAACCCAAGAGTCAATCCAAAGTGTTCAATTATGTATTCTTTGGGGTGAAGCCATCCTGGTGGCTGCCCTGCACACCTACAGCAGCTTGGCCTATTCCTGTTGGGCACTGCAGCAATGCTAAGGGCAGAGGCAGTTATGATCATGAACCACAGATTAGTATTTTGGCCTAGATGCTTTTATCAAAGCTTCTTTCAAGCAGAGAAAGGCAAGCCCTGCAGTCACTAATATGACATCCCTTGGCCCTGCCAACTTCAACGGGGAAGGATTTACCCTGGTGTCCTGAGGGATCTGTCAGATCCACCCGATTTATTTCTAAACCCAGCTCATGTCAGCTGTAGCTACGATTTGCCCTGTCGCAACTTCGACCCAGACCTGGCTGGAGGCTACAAATATCCCTCAGAGAGGCTCCATTTAGGAGGTGGCTTTACCACTTTGGACACCAGTGCTGCGTTCTGGCGGCTCCTTATTGATGCCACATCCAGGTCCCTTAATGTTCCCACTAAAACACACTGATTAAATCATGCCTCTAATTGGTTTCCTCATTGCACAGACATAAAATTCCTTTCCCTAACAGAGAGCTGAACTATTTCAGCCTGCGCATCTCCAGCTCACCGCTGAACTTTTTCCAGCGGTTAAAGCAGCTTCCCCGCTGCCCGCTCCCTCTGTGGCTGCACCCTGCAGCCTGCTCCACTGCGGACCCCCAGCATCCCCGCCTGCTGCCTCCCCCTGCTCCCTCCATCCCCCCCTTTTTTGGGAGGTTTGGGGCCGGCTCCCTCCCTCGGGCTGCCCTCCGGTGGCCGCACGGGAAAAATGCAGCATCAGCTCTCCCTGCAGGGTGCCGGGGACATCAGAGGGGGAAATCCCTTTCCTCTTGCCCATACAGCCTCCATAGGTGTCTTTTGCCTCCAAAAATATAAATATTCCTCTGTTATATGCCTATCCTTGGCCACCTACACGTGCTGATTAGTAAGAAGATCTGTAATGCACAGAACACGGGACTGTCTCACTATCCCACTCTGGGCCATCATACCCAGAAGTGGGGAAGGGAGATGGACAATATGAGATGTTCTCACATGATCTGAAATACAGTAGAAATTAGGGGGATGCCCCTCAGGATCGGGACTTGGTAGCTTCTGTAGAGGCCGAACTGGGAAAGGACTAAGCTGTGATCACAGAGATCATCTCCAAATCCCAGGAGAGCTCTGAAGGCCTTAAGGGAACTTCTGTTCGCCCCTCAGGCCTTCTGGGTGCAGTTTTCTTGCATCCCCATGCCACAGGGCCATCTCACTGCAGTGACAGAGCATATCTGAGGCTGGTGGGTGCCGTGCTCATGCCTCCCCACTTCTCATCGTCCTCACTCATCCACCCTCGACCAGCTTTTGGCAGCGTTATTGTCATAGCACCAGAGAGCTGCTGGCCAAGGAGCCAGCTGGATCTTATTACTGGCACTGCCAGACCGAAGTCCTTCCTGCTGGGGCTGCTGGAAGTTTCCAGTCAGGACCTCAGGTTGAAGGGATGGCACGGAGCCACCATCTTGATAACTGTCCATGGAAAGAGCCATTTCCCTTCTGGAGTCAAAGCCATCTTCCCCTCCGGCCTCTCTGTTGGAAGCAGGACGGCCATTAACAAGCCCAGCTGAGCAGCCACATGGCTCCGCACTTGTCTGAACCTCCTGAAGGTCATGGCTCCGCAAAAGGACAGGGAGAAACCTGTGGGCCTCAGACCTTTTTATGCACTAGAAAACTACTTTGGATTATTATGGGGAAAAGATGCACACAGGCAAACACCGCGGCTCTCCCTGCTGCTCAGGATGATGCCCTGTATGATGCTGTGTGTAACTCATCACCGGAGGGAAGGACATGAATAGTGATGAAGCTACTGTTGTGTGAACTCTGATCTCCACTTGCAGGTGAAGGCCAGTGTGTGGAGAGGGCCAAACACCATGAGACACTGCCTAAAATAGCCCTTTTCAGAAATCGATGCTATCTCATAGCTTGAAAGAGATCATGATGTGCAAGCCCAGAACGTGTCAGGTTTTTCATATTGGGCCATTTGTAGCTTTCCTCCTGCACTTCACACTTCCATCTGCTACTGCTCGGTTGGCTGACAAAGACTACCTCTGTGTTTTTACAGCCTAAAGACCTTCTTCTGGGAGTAGCCACAGCAGAAAGACATGCCAAGACTTGCAGAAGGGTATAACATGGATCTGGACTGGTGAGGAGGACAGGAGCTCAGAGCTCCTTTGCAAGGAGGGATGAAAGACCACAAAGTTTTCAGCCATCAGAGAACACAATCATTTCAGTGCAATTGGCAGGAGAGAGAGATCTGGAGAAATCCCAGAGGAGCTCAATCAGAAACCCAGTGATATTTTAAGACCACATTTGATGTGTCAGAGCACAGGTAACAGGCACTGTTCTCATGGAGATGAGTGTGTGCTGGTGACTAAGCCCACCAGGTGCGAAGCTAAATCAGACACTGCTCAGGGCCTGTGTCCCTTTTAATTACCATCTTGAGGAACAGGTTGTGCCTGGATCCAGGAAACCTGGTGGACAGGAAAGAGGAAATCTGAGTCCTGCTCCCACCTCAGCCACCGAACTAGGAGGTGAATGTGGGCAACTCAGTTCTCCAGGCTGTGTTTCTTCTCCCCTCTGCAACGTGTCTTGGCTATTTAGATCAGCAATTTGGCCCAGGAAATTTTAGTGCTGTGCATGTTTGTGCAGCATCCATGACCAAACTCTGATAATGTTTTAATTGCTTTTTCACAAAGGTAAAGTCCTCCTAAAAACACCTTGGAAGTTGCTCTGGGAACAGCACCCAGTTACATAAAAAAAGGGGGAAGATATCTGCCATCAGTTCCCTAGGGGGAGGATGGTGGAAGGATGGCATCTCCCAGGAAGCAAGGGGAGATGATCTGCCTTCTTTCCAGAGCTACTATTTCTGCTGCAAGGCATGGCCTGATCCTGCTGTCAGCTCCAGCACTGCACAGGAGGAGGGGACATATTCTAATGTCTGGGCAGGAGTTGCAAAGGTTTCTTGGTGCTGAGCTGCCTTCCCTTCCCAGCAGACCCGGCTTGTCGTCTTAGATTCACTCCAACGTCACTCATTAAACTGAAGTGCCTCCATTCCCTCCAGTGCACAGGACTGGGAGGACAGAGCTTGCTGATGAAGCCAGCATGTCTGCTAGCAGGGAGGACAGCCAGCAACAAACCAAGGGTATCTTTGCTCAGCACCATTTCTGAAGGGCACAGCTTGTGGATGCATGCACAGACCAAGCCAGCTGAGGACTTTTTCACAAGAAGACTTTGTTTTCCTCTGGCAAGTCAGGACCACATACCCACGGAAGTGACCTATATCTGAGGATGCTCCTTTGCGAAAGCTCCAGCAGCATCAGTCTGTTTGGCGAGCTGGTTCCTGGCAAAGAAGATGTACCAGCATATCTTCCCAAGAGGGTTTCAAGGCACCATGCTTGTCTGGCCCTTGTTCCCTGTCTGTCTCGCCTTACCTTGTCTGCTGCACGCTGGCATTGTGGTGACTCATTCATGCCTGCTGGCTCCCTGCAGTAATTACCAGCGGAGCTTTCTGTCGTCACCGCTCTTAAGGTGGGCTCATGCTGTGATAAATAAGCTGCTTAGCAGCATGGAAAGAAATGGTATTTAAAGTTTAATATCTTTTTTTAGCCCCTTTTCAAAGGATGCTGATTTTGTGATCTGTTTGGGAAGATGCAGTAGGCTTTGTTTCTTTCTTTCTGCAGTGGGGAGAGGCACAAAGAGAGGAAGGAGAAATGGGTGTGTGCCTGTACATGTGGCATGACAAAGCCCGGCTGTCTCCCTTCCCTGTCATCTCCCTAAGCTTTACAAAAGTGATGGACACTCTTATTATACAGTTTAATTCATGCTGGCAGCTTAACTTGGCGTTGCGGCTCTGGCTATATCAGTGCTTTGCACCCATGCCCCATTTGGTTCCTTCTTGAGGAGTAGGGAAAAAAAAAGACCTGGCAGCAGTAGGCAAAGATTGCTACCCACATTCCCAGGGGACTCTCTGGTCCCTGCTGTGGGCTTACATGATCTGTGGGTCTTGAGTTTCTGGACTCACCATCCTAAGGGCCAGAGCAATGCATGGGGGAGCTCATGCAGGAGTATGACAGCTCAGCTTTGTGCAGCTGTTGAGATTTCTCTCCATCACCTTTCTTGAAGCTCAGTGTTTACCCTTCCACCCCTAAATCTTGCAGGAAGAGGTAAAAACTAAACTAAGAAACTTTTTCTCAGCCATGCAATCACAAAGCTTAGCCCTCTCATGACACTTTCTGCCCAAGTGCTGCAAGCAAGGATTGCAACTCACTATGGAGTTTAGCCAACACTTAGGTTTCTCCCGGCCTTCAAGAGAGGAATTTAAATAATTTCATGTTAAATCTCCTGATACCTCCCCCCATGCATTGGGAAGACTGTCCATTGCCTCACACTTCTGATGGGGCTGAGACGTGGGGAGGAGTGGTGGTGAGTCCTTCACCCAAAGGAGGTTTAAATCATCAGCAGAGCAGCACCTGGACCTTCCTCAAGCCAAGTCCTTTTGCTTTAATCACTGGGAAATATTGCACCTTTTGGGGTGGGGAACACCTATCCTAAACCAGGGAGGTTGGTATTCAAAGGCAGTAAGGAAAATTTTCAATCCATGCTACAATATTTTCTCCCTGATTCAGTCACTCAAGGCAGATTCAATGAAAGCACTGCTGGCCAGCGGGCATGCAGGGACAAGGAGGCTGTAGTGGGCACAGCTCTAAGTCACCTGTGGCTGGCAAGGTGGCAGCCAACATTAAAGCAGAAGGGGTTGCTGCTGTTGCTGTGAATTATGCGTTCAGATTTCATACCTCCAGAAAAGCTGGCAGACTCCAAACAAGCTCTCTGAATTCAAAGCCCCATGCATCAAGTTACCAGGAACATGTGAGTGATTCCAAAGGCTTGTACTGCTTTGAGTAACAATTTATAACAACAAAAGCCTCATTTAAGACAGGGACCCCTGTGGGAATGTTCCTATTCATTTCTCTCTTCTGTGGGTAATTGCAGAAAGATGACATTTAAGTTGTTTTACAAAAGTGGCAAGGAAAAAAAATGAGAGAGGGAAAAAACAGAGAGAAAGATGGTATGGTTGGATAGGGTGAAGGAGAAGATAGTCTGGCTAAGATTCCTAGAGGACAGGGAGTTTACAAATAAGTGGAGAAAGGTTTGTCCTGAATAGCAGTCTCTACTCACAGCAGGGTGACATCAGCTAAGTGCACTCAGGACAGTGGAAACGAGGCATGGAGGTAGAAAAGCAACGCTGAGCATGGGAGCACAGCTCACCCCTCGGGCTGAGGATTGTGGTATGGCCATGAACAGGAGAGCGCGGGCTGCCTGAATACATCAGGGCTGGGAGCAGACTGTCCAACCCCTGGATGCAAGTAGCCAAAGAGGCAAAGGAGTGTATGGTCAGTGACAGGAAACTTCAAACCTCTTCCAACACCCTAATGTAGAATGAAGAAGACCAAGACCCAAAGATTGGTAGAAACCTCCTTTCTATATGCCAGAGAAATCCCTCCAGGATGAAGAGCTACATTCCCCCTAGCTTGTGTGAAGGTGATGAACCCTCTTCTGTTCTGCAGATTTTCAGAGATTTACTACCTGTTAGAGGAGTTTAAATGTATTCAGTGTAATTAAACCCAGGGGGAAACACAAGCCTTTAATATCTCATGATTTCTAACATATAAAAAAAATACAACTTTCCCTGCCACTCTACAGTACTTCTGCCTGTGGTGACAGGTTTGAGGAACCCAAAGCTGGGACTGGCTTAATCCAGTGAGCCAAGCAGCTGCGTGTGTGTGTGTGTGTGTGTGTGTGTGTGTGTTTGTGTGTGCAAAATCATTTTAATGATCCGTAGCGGAAGGGCAAGTGGGTGAGGAAGGGGGGGTGCCAACTGGGGCATGTTCCGGCAATGCAGGGATAATTGGCCCTGCAATGGTAATGGCAAGCTGCTGTCAGCCTCTAACAAAGTGTGCGAGAGATGAAGTGACACCCTGACAGGTCCTGCCGACGTCCTGGCCTGCCCTGCCTCTGCCAAACAAATGATTACAGCCTTTCTGCTGACATTCAGGAAACTAAATTGGAGGTAATGACTCTCCTGAGGGGTGTGGAATAGGGATGGTAAGAGGGAGCCTCACAGCTTTGCACCTCACCTGGTACATCTTCTTTTTTCTGCACTCTTCCCAACAAGCACACAAGCTTTTCCAATAAGAGCACACACGTGGATGAGCTGAGGTTATGCCCTCCCAATTTCCTTTCCCCAATACAGATCCGTGGCAATTCACCCATGCCAGCTCTGACCACCCAGTGAATCCTGGACACAGAAATGGGATAGAGACGACGACCCTTCGACATCATCTGGGAGTGAATTCACCCAGTCTTTGGTTTTCCTTTTCCTCCTATGCTACATCTCAAACTCTCTTTCGTACTCTACTTGCTTGATCTCCATGTATTTGCAGCTTTCCCTCCTATACAGAAGCACGGAGCCCACGTTAGGCACATGCAGAAAGCATAGCAAAAGAACAATATAAAGCACTTGTGTAGCTCCTACTACAGCAGCCTGGTTAACTCCAGGTCTGCCTTAAAGCTGAATCTTATATCACCAATGGTACATTGCCATACAAGAACAAAATGATGAAAATCTCTGTAGGTATCCAGCAGGCTGCATTCCTGCTGAAATGATTTAGTGCAGCTGGAATGTCACCGATGGCGGTATGCTCTAATCTAAACCCAGACAGGTTGTTGGGAAATTCTCAGGTCTCCCATTTTTCAGTAAAGTCACATTGTTATCACATTGAATTGCTTATGGCTTAAACTTCTACTGTAATGGCCATACAAGGACTTGCACTTACTGTGACTGGAAGGAAGTAAGAGAGAGGGAGAGAAAAAAATTAAACTTGTTGACTGGAAAGCATCTACTAGAGCATACAACAGCTCCACCTCCTCATGTTATTCAAGTTCATCATATCTAAATAAATATGCTTGGAAATTGTCCATCACAAGGGAAAACAGTCATCTCAAGGGTACTGTTGAAAGCATATGTCAAAGGTAACACCATGGACATGTAAATTGATTCAGAATACTTAATTGGCACTGTTTTCTTTAGCACATTGATGTCATTCCAGAACAATCCCAACCCCCAGCACACTAGCGTCAGGTCATATTCTGAGCCCATTTACTTCACAAGGTTATTTCCTTTGACTTAAATGGATTAACCAGTTCTACATTGTAGTAGAGAGAGGTCAGATGTAGATCTCTGCCACTTACATTGAATTTAATTGATTTTTTGTATCTGTTTAAAAAACTTCTAAAACAGAACATAATGGAAAACAAATTTTCATTACTCTAACCCTCTCAAACACAGCACAGAGCCCACTGTGCCAGGTGGTGTATGCACACTGACAGAACAAAAACTTCCTGATTGTTGGGCAATATACCCCAAAGAGGGAAGAGCTTTCACTCCTAAATGAGTCAGAGAGCTATTTTACACCCCGAAAACACAGCCTTTCAACCAGCTCAGTTGCTTTCCTGGATAATCCCTCATCTTTTATAATCCTTCCTGAAGATCTCTTAGCTCAATCACTAGCACTACTTAGAAACCCATTCTCTTTCTTTAGCTAATTGCCCTCTTCAGATACTACTGATCCACAGTCCAATAAATGTTCTGAGGCACAGCCCTACCCCTGCCGCCCCAACAGAGAGTCCGTCACACAGTGACCCAGTCCTGCTCTCCTCTCAGTTATTACCCCAACAAGTGCAAGCAGCTCATCATCAGCAAGGCCTGTTCAACCAGGTTGTTCAAATTTGCCAGACCCTTCTTGACTCCATTAACGCTTTGTTTGCCACTAAATTTTGGGAAGGTAAAGGAAGTTACTACAGTCACTGCAAGGAATTTTCTCATGAGTATTTGCCATTATAAACCTCTTTTGGGCTCTGGTTTCTTTTCAGCTTGGACAGCAACATGCTTAGAAATGGTGTGTATGTATATGCATTTTCTCATGTGAGCAGTCCTTCAGCTTAGTCCTTTAGAGTTCAGTGAAGTGACCACCATAGCAAGTTCCCCCCAACATGGGCACCATGTGGTTACCACTTCAAGTGGTAACACCTGCTAAGAGCCGTAGCCAAGTCCTCAGCTCCTGCAGGGTTTTCAGGTGCTTTTTTCCTATCAGTGCAGCTGACAGAAACTGAGCTCAGTTCTGCGCTGAGTTCCCTGTCTGAATGTTTTTATTTTACTGTGGCAGCTAAAGGACCCAACTGAGAGCAGGCTCCATTTTGTGCTTCATGATGCACAAAGTTAGTAAGGGCTTCTCTTGCCCCCGAGAGCTTGCAGTTCACAGCCACAATTCTCCATGTCACACTGTGCGGCATGATGATCTGCTCTTTCTTTTTCATGACAGTCCAACAATTGGTGTCACCTCATCTGTATCTGCCCAAATATCAGAAGTGCTATGAAATCATGGCTGCTTAAGGATTTGCTCAATTGGCAAGTTCATGTCCATGGCTTTCCAAAGGCTCTGCCTAAGAGCCATTGCCAGGAAAGAGGACTTTCATAAGTTAATTTTGAGAACTTCTGTTCTGTGTTGTTGCCATAGAAAGAGATCTCTGCAGGAACCTAAGTGTCCAAAGTGATTGCAGTGCTGATATTGGGATACGCACTCACAAGCCGTGGACATTTATGTTGTGTTGCCACTGTAGACCAATTTGTCTCTGTTGAAAGGACTAACATTCTATAGAAATAGCCGTTAATTGTCAACAGACTGTTGAGACCATCGGGATGAACCCCCACATTGAAGTCCTGGCAATCAGCATCTGTTTCTGACTAGAAATTCCACCTTGCACAAAAACTTTAGTTAAATGACATGTTTAAATGAAAAGACTGGGATTAAACAAATGCCTGTTTTGAACGAAAAGCAGGTTTGGTCCAGCTGCACTGGCCTCTTCAAGCAGCTTGTGGTTCCCTCTGTAAGAGTATTGCCGGTGGCCCGTGAAGGACTTTGGACAAGTCTTCCTTCATTGTCATGCATCGATCTCACACATTGCAAATCCAGCCAGTGGCTGAGGATTGGGTATCTCTGCTAATTGGTTACATCTGCCTCTAATGCCTGGCTACCAGCTGGCAGAGGTGATGGCGTTTGCAATGCCGCCTTGGCAGAGAAGCTCTACGACTGCCATCTGTTGGCTTCCAGAGTCACATTTCCTGGATAAACATGGCCTCCCCATGGGAAATGTTACTTCTCATCCGTGACGGATGGAACATAAAAGACCCCTCCAGCTTTTGTGGGATCCTCAGGAACCTGCTGGGCCATTATCAAATGTGAAGCCATTATTTTATAATGGACATAATCCTTCTCCTTCCTGCATCTAATGTAAGAAGAACATACCCCATTTCCAAAGAATCCATAAGGAATTCTACTTTGCCACCAAAGATTTCTGTATTTGAACAGAATCAGAAAAGAAATGAAGTTTTGCTGTTTTGTTTTGGTTTTCCCATTGGTGATGCTGAATATTTAATCACAGTTTCACAAGGACATGAATTTCTCTTTGGATTCCTCCCTGAGCTTCAGTGACTGATCCTGACTCAGGAACAGACCTCAGGCCGGTCTCAATGGACTCTCTTGTTTTGTCCAGACTTGGCTGTTCTTGCTAGTTTGCTGAAAGGCCTTCAGGTACTCAGAAGAAAAACTTCTGCGCACGTGTTCGTACATGTGTGTGGGCAAAATATATATATATTCCCCAGGGTTTTATAAAAATGTTTTTGTAATGGAAAGTTCTTATTGGACAAAAAAATTAATAAAATACGAGCTTTCTTCTGAACTGTTGTCAGGGAAAGCTGTTTGGGTTCCCTGGGTGCAAAAGAATATCTGGAGTTACCTCAGGAATTTCTAGCAATTTTATATTTGTGTCCACTGAAATCCACAAAAGTCAGTGAGATCTTTCAGTGGAGTTCTAACAAATGAATAGCTAATGATGATGATATTTGCTCCAGAAGGTTGGTTATTTCTTCTAAAATTTGAATAGCGGAGTTCAAAACTTTAGAAGATGGGTACCATCCAGAGGAATCTGCATTGTCTTTGCTGACACAACCATTTCTGACAGATTGATTAATAAATATAACACCAGTACTCATGGCAACAGGATCACACAGGAACAGGTACATCAGTTAATAAATAATGCTGGTCATAGCTTCTCTCTTAAAAAAAAGTTAATATTCAACCTTTTTAAAAAGCAATTATTTGGGAAAGATTACTTTAAAAAAACGGCATGTGCCTGTTTGAAGTATCTTAACCATGGTAAGGCTTATTGTCTTACTTTCTCTCTTATATTTAAAACCACATTGACAATTTCAAAACAACAAAAAATCTCTTTTAGGTAATACTGTAAAATGGAAGTTCCTTACAAGGCTCTGGCTACTCTGTGGGCCTAAAGACATTCTCAAGGGCTAGAAAACTCTGGGGGTCTCAGATCAAATACTAAAGTGAATATGCTGGACAAAGCACCTGGAGTGTTTCCTCTGAACCATCAACTCCCCCAGGGCTGATGGATTCGTGTGTTGACTTCTCATAACTGAGCCTTCCAGTCTCTTTTTCCAGGACAGGCTGCCTGTGTAACCGAAGAACCAGGAATTACTGTTACCAGGAACCTGGCTTCAGTGCCCCAGGGCTAAACAAGCTCAGATCTGTGTTTTACTAGTCCAAGGAGACTTTTCATGAGTTTCAACCAGCATTACAAATATGCTAGGTAGGAAACATGATCTAGGCTGCCCCAGTTGTCAACACAGAGAGTCTGAGTGCCACACTAGAGTGGGCAAGGCTTTGAGTTATATGAAAAACAAATATAGAAATGTTATGTTTCTTTTCTGTGTTTTTTTTTTCCTCTTACTATTCTTCCATTGGAGATCGGGCTCACTAAGAAGTATGGGACTGTTTGTTGTAAGCAATTTCATTAAGACACCAGGCTCTGAATCAACAAGTTATTTAACATTTTAACCACTTAATTATATGCAAAAATGAAAATCCTGTTGACTCCAGCATGTGCTTAATGCTCTGTTGAACCAGAGCCTTAGTCCAGTTAGCAAACTTGTCATGAACTGATCCTGATCTATACGAATGGGTTTATTATTTGTAAGTATTCACCAAATAGGTTGGACAAATAATTTTTCAACCTATCGGCTTTTACTGTTTGCTTTTACTGTTTGCTAGTAATTCATTATTCATTATCGTTGGTCAAGTGCAACACATGATGCTTCTGAACGGGAAAGGCGGGGGGGTAATCAGGAAAAGATTAATGAATAATGAATAACATACTTCCTGGTATGAACCTTCATGCTGAAGTGAGTGAAACATTAAAAATTTGCAAACATTTTCATAAATTCTCTGTTGCTGCCTGGATACTCAAGAAAAGAAATAATATGACTTCAAGAATCATTGTCAACCCAGTAGGGCATTTTAATACACTCAGGGTAGATATTCAAAGGCAGTAAATGCCAAAAAATGCCAAGGGACACCCACTAAGACTTTCAAAGGTGCTTAAGCTGGCAGCATGCCTAGGGTGCATCACCAGCAGATGCTCTTGGGGGGCTGAAATTCCCATGTAGTGCTTATCTGCATCCTTTGAAAATCTTCTTCTCAGCCCCACCCAATGATCTCAGCATGAGGCCACTAAAGCACCTCCTGAAATCATTACTTATGAAACAAAAAGCTTATCACATGTTTGACCTGAAGCACGTGCTTGAATCCTGCTGGAGGCTGAAGTTATACTAAGAACAGTATGTATGTGAGTCCACTGAGGGGAGAAAAAAGTGAGGAAGACAGAGAAGCCTCTGTGATCCCTCCAGGGTTGCTCAGTGGTCTGCAGGTCAAAGAAGTGACTCCTTCAAGAAGTCAGTGGAGGAATAGACCTAGTTGGGGGTGAAGGTTTTATTTGTTTGTTTTCCAATGGAAAGTAATAATATTTTGCTTAAAAAAAAAAAAGTGAACACCAAGGTGTTTTCATGTTTTAGCTGAAAAGCTTTTGGTTTGAACAATCTAACAATTAATATAGAAATCACTATTTTCTGTAGAAAGCACGGAAATACGTTCAGCTGAAAATGCCATTTGTATTTACTGAAAAACCCCTTTCACTGAATCTTCTGGAGAAGGTTGGATAGATTTTGTTGCTAGGATTTTGCACTCAGGGAGGTGAAATCAAATGAAACTGAGGGCACTGTGCTTTGGGTTTAGCTAGCAAAGCACAGCTGAGTCATTTCCATCTGGAAAAAAACAACCCCCCTTCCTTCTCTCCGTAAAACTTTCTACATCTCACTGGCCAAGAGATATTTTCTCTCCTTTGCACATGGAGGTGTTTTGAGCAGAGCTTGTCCCAGGCTGCACAGGGGCATTCGCCTCCTGCCCCACTGCCTCCTCTCTCACGCTGTCCGCCGGGTGCGAGAACCAATTGTCAGAACCAATCGATTTACGAGCTTGCTACCAGCCGCAGTGCCCCACTCATTAGAAACAATTTGCATGCTGAACATCAGTATGACAGCCCTAGCGAGGGATTTGTTTAGCTAATTTAGAGTAATGGAGAAGAGAAATTAATCACTTTAACACTGATGCTCCCTGGCACGGCAAGGCTGATAGTCATCCCCCCCACCTGTCAGCAAGCCACCCCCAATTCTCCCCCTATTTCCAGCCTGTTTGCCCCCAAACAGAGTTCAGAGATATAATAACATGCCTGGAGTACCAGGCCAGAAGCTGTCAGCATGGCGAAAAAACAAGGCAGCTACCATGCGCTTACAGCAAGGTTAAAACAAACAGGATTATCTGTTCAAAGCACTTCAGAGTGCTGATGCTCTCAAAACAAAGGACGGGGGCAGGAGCCTCAGCCATCGAGCTGTGCTCAGCTGTCCCCAGCCTGCTCTGCCTCAGCTGGGGAGAAACCTGATCGCGAGCTACCACTTCATTAATGATTGATTAAGGGAATAGTGCTGGGGTGGAAGAATCCTGCATGTGGTGAGCACCGCTCCTCTCCAGGTGTTTCACCCCCCCGGGAAGCGGAGGGCTGTGAGGTGAGGGCTCTAAGATGACAGTGCCCAGCGCTAGGTCAACAAGGGCTGGGCTCAGGGATCTGGAGGGGAAAGTCTCAGGAAGAAAGTCAGAAATCAGTTCATTTTCAGCTGTTTTTTTTTTCTTTTTTAGTGTCTTTCAACATAAACCTTTTGGTTTACATAGTCAACTATAGAAAAAATTATCTATATCAAAATGTTCTGCTCGGCTAAATACTGAAAACATTCCCTTTATCAGAAAAAAAACCCATAACCCTTTAAAATCTTTCCTATGTATTTTGCCATTCTCAGGTATACTTAACATGCTTTAGGTATATACCCTTTCCAAATAAATAAAGATATAAGTTCAGGACAGCTGTGACATGAATAGAATCCATACTGTGAACTCAAATATCATTATAATGCATGGTTTGTTTAACATTTGTGATCACTCTCAGACATCGTCACACGTGGCAGTCTGTATTCCTTCTCTCACACTCTTGTTTACAAGTCTAACGTGAGTATTGTTCCCTGGTTAGACATCCTCAGCATATTTAAATTCCCGTGTATTGTTCCCTCGTCCTCTTCTAATGCCTAGAACAGGTAGGACTGTTTTCACGTGGAGGTTGTTGTCTCCCATTTCTCTGTTGCAAGTGTGCCCAGAAGAAAGCTTTTCTGACCTTCACTATCAACCCAGAGCATGGGTGCAGGTTGTTTTCTGTGGAGTTCCTCTAATGTAGGGCTTCTAGTCACTGAAAAGCATTAGAAACCCACATATCATCATTTATAGGTGCAATCCAAAACTCATCTCCTTTTATAGGCCCTAGCTTAATAATTGTGGCGGCAGAATGGCCGGCGGTATTATTCCCAGAATAAGAACTACTGAACTTAAACAAGTGTAATGCAATAAGGGAGAGATGGAAGTACCAAAGCTTTTATGTACATAAATGATGCCAGATTGTAAAAATGTGAATGCCGTAAAATAATGTCTTTAATTATATACACAGAAAGAAGGTTTTCAGCAGCAGATGTCTAAAGATAGGTTCTCAAAACACAGACCCATCAGTGAACTCTATGGAAAAAAAATGGAGAAGACATTTAGATATGGGCTAACAGGGATTGTTTCAGTTTTCCTTAGATGAATGTGTATACGTGTTTGTGTGTAAATCCAGACCAGGGTACTTAATTGCGACCTTTATAATTAATAGGAAGATTTAAAAGGAAGATTTGGAGTAAGAAATAACAGCAGTAATAATGGACCCTGAATGCACAGTGGTAATCCTGAACTCATTGCTCTGGCTTTTGAATTGCAGAGCAACAAGGCCACCCCACAGAGCCCAGAGGAGACCTACACCAAGTGCCGCACCATCTGGATACACCCCTGAGCAGTGCAGGTAAGGGCTATTCCACCGCTTGTCCTAGAGGCTGGTTTCATTTAACAGTATTTGCCCTTTGCAGTGCAGATGTAGCAGTAGCAGTAGAGGACCTTATGGTGTCGGCTATTGTAGGTCTATTATCAGAAGATGTTAAGGGATGACTAGCAGGGAACCACTGAGGGTTTTCTGATGATGAGGCTATGACATACAAAAGCATCTTTAGCTAATGAGTGTATCCTAAGTGTCAGTCTTGAGGTATATGATGAAATTCCTTTGACATGGATATGAAAAGACTGATCCTAACAGAGGCCAGGCTGGTCCCGTGGCTCGTGGCCCTCAGGGCCAGTCAGGTCTGGGGCTTTCCCAGAGCACTTGCACACGTCCAGGAGAACCCAGTTGAGATGCTCATCAGTGGGTCTCAACACACGTCCCACTGCAAAATTAAAAAAAAAAACAAAACAAAACCCAACCAATTACATCCCTGGATGTCGTTTTCTTGATTTCATCGGGATTTCTATCACACCCGAACAAAGGCATTTTTGTCCAAGGCTTTTCAGTAATTGGAGATGTGTGGGGAGTTTCACCTAGCACTTAAATCAGAACAATTGCCATATTTTTAAAAGATTATCCTAATGTTGAGCTTTCTTTTTTTAATGTTTTATAATAAAGTCCCAGAAATAAAGGCTGCAATGTAGTTGCAATAGAATTTACATTAGCATATTTGGAGAGTTTTTTGATCATTTTTGCATGCATTAGAATGAAATATTCTGTAAAAATTAAACATTATATGCAAATGAGTGCAACAAACCTACATTTTGAATAATAATAATTCATTATCCCCCTATAATATATGTAAGTGGCTTCCTCTTTTTTTTAAAAAAAAAAAAAAAGGAAATGCACTGTAGACATTAATTCAGCACAGCAGAAGTTTACAGAAGAGATCCACTGAAATTATAATAGAACACATTCCTCATTTGCATAAATCCCAGAATCCCACCTGCCAAAACCCTCCAGCTATTAATAGGTGATATGAATGTCACTCGATGCTCATTTATAATATTGTCTCTGTAATATAATGCATATTTAGGGCAGATTTTAAGAATCATTGTAATTAACAAAGCACACCATTACCAGCAAGTGTTTATTTGTGTTATAGGATAAAGATGTTGCATTTGGAAACAATTATAACTCTAGACATGTTGAATTACCCCCTTTGGAAGTGTTGCCTTCTTTTAGTGAGTGCAGTAGATTTCCACAGGCTAGTTGCATGTAAAAAAAATGGTTTAAAGTAACGGCACGTCTGTGTATCTGCAATGATAATAATCATTCACGTGCCAGGCCATGTCTCTGTGACATGTATTTATTCTTCACCCCAGGGCTGTCTAAGTTTGAAAGATTTTTTTCTCCCTTCATAGTTCTTTATGGAGAAACTGAGTTACCAGCCTGTGAGACTAGGCTCCTTGAAATAGCTTAACAGAGTTAAATGCACATTTACAGGTGGAGTTATTGTGTGGTCTTCTGTTTTCACCAATTTGAGTCCTGTTATCATAAGGTAGATATGTCCAGGACAGAGTGTGACTTGGTGTATGGGGCAATACCTTCTCTCCCCTCTCCTGATGAGGGCGGGGGGGAGGAATAGAGCGGCTCGGTGGGCACCCGGCATCCAGCCAGGGTCAACCCACCACACTTGGTCAAAACTTTCTGGAAACAAAATGGCTTTCTGGTAGAAATTATACAGAAGGACTGCATTGTTCAGGTTGATACTGAATTCCTTCCATAGTAATTCTCCAGCTTATTCCAGCACGAATAAGGCCTCACTAAATGCTTCGCAATTTGGCCAGATATAAGTTACTTAAAATTTAATTGCCCACATCCTGCGACAGAGCCATGGTAGCCAACATCAGAGCTGCTGGCTGATGAAAAGTTTCCTGCAGTTTCTGCATCCCCAGATACAGGCAGTGATTCCTCAAGAGCTCTCCCTGGCTAGGGAGGTGGTGGGAGGCAATGGGAGGCAGAACCAGAAGGAAAGAAATGCTCTCAAACACAAGAAAGGCACCACGCTTTCTGCTCGGTGCTTGTCAGCAAGGCTGCATGCCTGGGGCTTGCATTACCCCATGTGTGCGTGTGCAGAGGGTGGATTTAATGAACTGACTCTGGGCTTCCTGAAAATTGTTCTAGAAGGTTAAATCACCATGAATCTCCCTGCTCAGCCTTGCTGTATGGTCTTTCTCCTTGAATCCACTAGGGTTTTTACCCTCCATTTACATACGTCTCGCTCAGCAGATGATACCAGGACAGAGAGCCTTCCTCGGGTACCAGCTGTCCCCTCTGCCAGGGGCTCTAATGAAGCACCGTAAGCTCATTGGGGACTGCACACAGTCCCTCCTTGCTGCTGAATGGACCTCCTCTGCTGGTATAGACGTTGTCGTATGTCCCACCTTGGGGAGCAGCCCCCATGCCCCGGCTGAGAAGCGCTAGAATAAAATCTATTCCAGCAATAGCAGAGCTGTAGGTAAGGAGGAGGCAAAATTCTCATGTCTTTTCTGCTAGTGGATTTATTCATTCAAATTTGAATTTTTAATGCAAATCTCTTTAAAATTTCAGGTTTTTGAACATTTCTACCTCTTCCTTTATAAAACTGGTTATATCCCGCCTACAGTGCAGGGTTGATTGAAGCAGAGGTAACCTTAGATTTAGTAGTCTCCAGACTCTGCTTAGGACAGATTTCAGTTTAGAGTTTAACTAACTGACACGGTAAGAAAATGCTGTGGCTTTTCCCCGCCCTCCTTTTCTCTCTTTCTTTCTCTCTTCAACATTTCAGTGAAATATTTCAACAACACTGAAAAATAATCTTCAGCACTTTCCACAGGGAAAAAAGAAAAAAAGCAACATTTTTTTGTCAGAGAAACCTAACCAAATTTGATAGAGATACATCTGTTCAGAGACTCCAGGAAAAAAAAAAAAAAGAAAAAGACAAATGGAAACTCTCCCAGTGCTTGCCTGAGCACTGCTGAGAACAGAGACTTGTTGATCCTCAGGCTTTCTGGTTGCCCGAGGAAAAGAAATAATTAAAAACATTAAGTGAACAAAACACCCTCTGAAAAAGAGAGCCAATCTCTTTAGCTGAAAACCCATCTTGTCTTTTAAAGACCTTCAGATGGCAATCAGCTGACTGGCTCCCACACTCAGGCAGAGTGTGGACCCGAGTGTTCGGACCCTTCCGGCAGCAGCGTGTTTCACCACCGCAATTATTTTGGAGTCCCTGCTCCTCCTACTGTGGCCAGTTTTTATGTGTCACCCTCAGCTTAGGAAGAGCAGTGTATTATATGAGACCAGCAGTTTGATATGATCAAATCCATCTCAGTTTATGCTCTTTCTCAGCTCAGCTGTGGCAATCCTTTGTAACGGATGTTACGAGTCACAATCATTGGAAAGTCACCCCGGGTCATACACGGGTTCAGATGCACTTTATCAGATTGATGCCACTCCTTTTTCTTGCCACATCCTCTAGCAGCTTTCTTGTTTTGATGCCTTCATCTAAGTTCCCCACCGGAGATCACCCACCCCCGGAAGGGCTGGAGGGAAAATATCCTTCTGTATGAGTGATCAGAGTGCAATAGCAGAAGAGAAGCCTTTGAGCTTTCTGTGTTTTCAATGAAGTGGCTTATGAAGCAATCGCAGTGCTTTAGCCTTGTGCCTGCCCTGGTGTCCTGCAGGCTCCCCCTCCTGACTCCCAGGCATGACTTTGAAAAAAAGAAAATTAAATTAAAAAAAAAAAAAGAAAGAAAGCAGCAAAACAGACTATCCCCTAGAGAACTGCAGCCTGTCTTGGCCAGGAATTAGGCACGCAGGCTGCAAGGGACAAGTACAACTCACATCGCGCAGCAATGCTTTGCAGGGCAGGTATGTTGCTATCGCAGGTATTTTGCTGCTCTTGGGCAGCTTTGACACCTGAAGGCAGAGCCTCGGAGCTGGGTCTTTCTCCCCGTGGCAGCTTTCCCCACCCCAGGGTGCTGTGTCACTGTTCCTTCTCAGTGTCCCGACAGATGTGGCATTGCAGCGAGCAGGTGCCAGCATTTCCCTTGTCAAACGGCGTTGCTGGCTGTACACAACGCAGGCAGCGACGGCAACAGCAAAGCAGATCCCAGCAGGCTTCTGCAAGTGCATTCCTGTGCCTGCCATGTGCCTTCCTCTATAACATGCAAAAAATGCAGATGCTTGGCTATAGATCTGCCAGCCATGCACGCACGCACACTCCCCAGAAATACACACCCACCCCTCACAGCTACAGCTTCATGGGCAAGTAGAAATCCAGCCCGCACACACCTAGGGACTCAGGCACGTACATGTAGCAAACCCACAGCGAAACGCCGGCATGCAGCTACCCACAAACACTTTGCGCTTCTCCTGCTGTGCTGAGTTTCTTATTGCACGCAAACCACACACAGCTGCCTATAAATAAACACACCAATACAGCACCAGCCTCAATGTCAGCTCCCCTCAGCCTTTTGGTTTAAATATAGGCATGGGCTCTGGTCCAGGAGGAGGTACAAGTGGTTTCAGACTCAAACAAATTGTTATGAATCCCATTTGCAGTGTGAATATGCTTAGTGAATGTTTCTTTCTCTAATGAGACCAAAATAGCAATTAACAGGAGTCCTAATGCTACAGCTCCTGAGAAATATACACATATATATTTTTATTCTTAAGATTATTCTCATCTGGCTTCAAATGCAGAAACCATCTTGTCTGAGCATGTATGACACACATCACACCTATACCTGCACCTTTCTACTTCACACTTAGGCATGTGCAGGGGAGAAATATCGGCTTTGAATCACAGCAGATCCAAGTCCTCATTGCTGGTAAATCCCAGCACCTTTTTTCTCTCCTGGTTTTGTTTTTCTCTTGAAGATGATACAGAAGCAGAGCTTTTTCTCCCCCCTTCTTTGCTTGCTGCATTCAGCTTTTCCTATCAGGGTTTTCCTTTTTTTTTTTTTTCCTGTCTTCCCATTTTTTTTTGCTTTCCCTACAGCCAACAGAGTGGTTGGTGAATACAAAATTAGCTAATTCAGGCAGAAGCTGAACATCCCGAGAGAGCAGGAGAGAAAGAGAGGGAGACATGATCAGCCCTTGCCAAATAGGCGCTCTCGACTCCACCATGCATTTCTCCCTTTCTCTGAAAATCACATGAAACAAATGAGAATTATGGGGCATGCAAATTCCCGGTATACTCAGAGACTGGCCACCAGTGACCCTCCTGCCTGCAGCATTTCCCTGCTCTGCCCGTGCACTGCCGCAGTACAGAGCATTTACATCCCAGGCAGCCTTCTGCCTACTGCTGCCTTCCCTGAAACACCTGCAGACAAAAGGGCCTTTTAAAATGTTTTCCATGTGAACTAGCAAGTCTGACCAAAATCCTCTGGGACCAAGCCACACAGGCAAATGCCCCTCCTGCTAATTCCACTCATTTAAGCTGTATGTAGGTCTTGCTTGTCCTCTTAAGGGGGGTGCTTTGGCCTTAACTCCTGGTGGGGTGAATACTTGAGATCGCACCCAGGTTTTGGCACTGGGGACTTCCAGGTTGTGTCCATGTGGTTGAACTAGAGGTGCTTTTTGATGCTCCCCGCTCTCCTGCCTTCCAGCCTGCCCACACTAAGCACCTGCTGCAGAGTATTAATAAAAATCATGGGGTTCAGAGCCAGGTTTTATCCTGACCCAGAGCTGGGACACCTCTTGGGGCCTCCAGCTGCGATGTGCACAGTGAAACCCATCCATGCAACAGAGGAGGCAACGCTTGTAATGCAAGCACGAGGAGGCTGCATTTGCAGGCCTGCATCCAAGGTGAGCTTCACAGTGGGACCTTGCTTCTCTGAGGAGCCAGGGAATGGTTTGCTTTCCTTAGCTTACTAATATTTGCTTAGTGCTTTGAGGACGCAAGTCACACTGAGAGTCTGCGTGGTGGCATAAAAGATGATTTTAAACATTTTTCTTGCCCATTCCTAGTTTTGGGAGGAACTGATAATGACTGTTATGACTAATGGCCTCCATAAAATGGTCAGTCAGCAAACACCAGGACTGCTCTGGAATATCCTTTTCCCGTATTGTATCCTTCGAGTAGTGGGAGCAAAGAACTTTAAATAGAAGAGGAATCTTAAGGAGACCATCTACACTGACTTTTTGCAGTAAACTTTCAAGGTCCCCATAAGTGCCAAGGCATCCAGTCCATAGAGTATCCTGTAAGGCCAGGTCAATAACATTATTGATTAGTATCAAAAAAAGCTTCTCAGGTGTGTAGAACTGGGACTTTGGTGTAAGAAGGGGAAATAAATCTATCCTAAGCAGATATCTACAGCAGCACGTCTAGAGTAACAATATTATCAACAGCAGCAGTAGCGCATAGGTGCAAGGCTACCAGACATTGCTGGGACTCACAGGAATGGGGTTTTAGCTGGACTGGTTTCCAGTTACCTGTTAGGCAAACTCATTTAGCCTTGCCAGAGCCCCTGACTTTTCCCATCACCCCTTCCCTCGCATTTCTTCTCTCCCCTTTCACCGGTTCCCAACCCAGCTATATCTCCCAAGAATGGCTGATTTCCAAAGTGCCAGTGAGTGCCTGAGAATTGCGTAATTGCAATATAATTAATGAATTAAAAGAATGAGATGTTTTAAGTGCTTTCAATATGCCAGTCCCTATAATTATCTACAGAAAACGTGTTCATTAACAATCTCAGAGTGTGAGGCTGTGGCTCCTGCCTCTGAGTGCTTCTTTCTCTAGTGGGGCTGGAGGTGGAGGTGGGAGCAGGGAAAGGGTTTTTGTAAATCTTTAGAAAGCTTTGCTTTCTCTCTGGGTTTGGAGCAAATCAGAAGCGGAGTGAGAGTCTATACAGAATGTCTGCCAGTTCCCAGCAGACATGGAGGCAGCACGATTTGCTAGACCAGGGTCATAGGACCTGCATCCAAATCCTGGCTCTGCCACCTGAGTCCTGTGCGTGAACTCAGATGGATGTGTGCATTTCAGAAGCAGAGCATTTATCCCCTGCCCTACATAGCCCCATGCCATGGGTGGAAATTGCAGCGACCTCTGCTAGAATAGAACGCGTTCGTGTATAAATAATTGTACGCTGTTTTTCAAAGTACTAGGCTCAGCTGGTGCTGAGCCTAGTGAGGGAATTGCCAGGTCTTGCTTGTACTGGTGGGAAAATATTGGGCTTTACCTCTCCTGGATTTGCTGAGCAGGACGGAGGAGAGGGCAGGCTTGGTCTTGCTGGAGCACTGGTCAGAGCACTGCTCTCGTTAGGAGGTTTGCAGTGCTTTTATCAGGACATGGTGGTGTGCTTGAAGAGCTTGATTTTACTTACACGGGTGTAAATCAAGAGCAATTCCTTTGATGCCAATGGAGTGGCCGACAGAAATGAGAGGCGAACATGGCCTATTGGTATTGAAAGCACTTAAAACATCTCTTGAGGGCACTCTTATGAGGGAGCTCGCTCTGTGAGACTGATTGACAGGGTACAGCTCTGCTCAATGTCTGTCCTTCCCTGGATCCTAAATTGTAAATTAACTCAGCCATAGATGTGACTAACGCATTCTCTGTCTGGAACATTTTAGCCGTGCAGCGGGCTGCAGGCTCCGTAAATGGTTTTCTGTTAAACTTGAGGAATAAATGGCCAGTTCATTTGAAAGGGTTGAGCAGGCGGCACACAGATATCGGCCCACTGTCCAGTTTAGGGAAATTACAAAGGATGAATTACAGGGTTATCTCCGCACTTTAACAAATCCCCGTGTTTCGATTGCAATAACCTGTTCTTGCTGAAAAGGCAATATCCTCCAGCAGACAAGGGTTAAATATCCAGCAGCTGAGGAAGAAGCTGAAAGCGCAAAAGAACTCCAGTGAGGGCAAGTGTTAATGAAGGAAGATCTTTGCTGGAAAAAAAAACAGTCACCGGTTGACAGGGTTGGGCCCTGGTGGGCAAGAAAGCCTTGACATTTTCATTCAGAGGGACCTATGTCCAGAGTGCATGCTCCTCTCCCTGGACGTAGCTTTCAGCATCCGTAAGCACTGCCACCAGGGGAAGAGCCAAGATTTGGTGTGATTGTGCTTATTAAGCTTAATGGGACAGAATTAACTGAAGGAACACAAGTGCAGCAAGAGCTGGTTCCTGTTACTGTTTTCACGTGGGAGAGGGTGGTAGCAACAGCCCAGCTCTCTGCAATTATAGCTGCACATCCCAACCTCAAAAAATATCAGATTTGACTTTCAAAGCCTGGGAGCCCAAGGAGGCTGTTCCTGTCCTGTATGTGAAGGATTAATCAGTCACTTAGTATTATAGGAAGTAAAACATTTCATTGGAACAGGGAGAAAATGGTTTCCTTGTCTTGCAAACCTTTTTTTTACCTTACCCTGTCTTATCCTCAGTCAGAATGAGAAGCCAGAATCATGAAAATGCTCACAAAACTGAGCTCTAGAAAATATAATTTAAATAATTTTGAAATATCATGCTTTGATTTGGGCATTCTCTAAAAAACTACTTCAGTTTGTAACAGACAAGTAATTTTAAAGGGGAAATCTGGAATGTTTTGTTTCAAAGTCAGAAAATGGAAATTTTGGCAATCTTAAAAGGAATAATGTTTTTGCTTCATGTAAGAAAGTCATGAAAACCGTCTCTTTACTGAAAATATTTTCATTTTTGACAGTTTGCTATTTTTCAACCAAAAAGTGTTATTAGAAACATCAGAAAATAAACACAGAAGGAAAGAACTTCTCTATGGTAGGAAAGACAGGTACATTTCTATGAAATAAAATTAGTTTCTTGATGTCTGCTGAGCACTGCTCTTAGACTAAATCATGAGCACAGAAAACATGGAGTGTTTTTTTGGTTTTATTTTTTTTTTTACTGTATCAGGAGGTTAGGCCATATGACCGCTTGTAGTGTTTCAGTGCTACCAAAGTTCAGCAAATATATCCTGAATATAAAACACATATTAATATATAACGGGCACAGAGATCAACCTCTAACTGGGCTGATTTACCCATGGGATGAATCAAGTCCGCCGTGTCAACTCAACTATTCACCCTCTTTGCACTTTAATTTTATTTCCAGCTTTTGTGTCCATCTGCCAGCAATGAGCCAAGAGCTGCACCGACGTTGCCAGCGCAGGGTCCCTGGCAGAGTCAAGCCATCTGGCCACCCCCATCCCCGGTGCCGGCAACAACAGCAGCGTGGGATGAAGCCAAGCTCGGCTTTCGCCGCAGCATAAGGCAGGAGTCAGCAGGTGGCTTTCTGCTGGACATCGGCTCTTCTTAAAATCTTCAGCCAGTCTGTGAATTTTCAGGGCTGTGAGCCATGTCCTGAAAAGCCAGGACATCATCTGAGAATTTCAGCACATATCAGAGAAGAGCAGTCTTTTGATTTTTTTTTATATCCTGCGATGGCTGCGACTGTTGTGTTTGTGGTAATATCTGCAGGAAGAGCAGCTTGTGGAAAGGGAAAAGCTAGAGGATAATCCAGAAGAATTTAAAGGCAGTCAATGTAACAACATAAAATATCTTCTACATTGAATAGCACTTTTGATTCTGGATTAGCAAGAAAAAAATTGACCATGGACAGGACATCTAGATCTATTCCTTCTTCTGCTACACTTTCAAAGCATAGCTTTGAAGAAGAATTTTAACGAAACCAGGTCTTGGTTTCCTTATCTGAAGAACATAAATTATAACACTTTGCTTCCTGACATAGTTCTCAGCAAGCGCAATTCATTAGCTTTCCTGAAGTGCTTTTAAATCTCCTTTTTCAGGCACTACACAGGTATTCAAAATAGAGTTCACAGAGCTAGCTAAAACCACTTAAAATGAAATTAAAATGCCATAATTCCAGATTATGATAAATCACACTCAGAAAAGTTCTGATGACAAGTTTATGAATTTTTCTGTGTTTGTGGGGGCTGCAGGAGTCCTAGGAGATATAAAAAAGCAATTTTTTTGACAATCATTCTGAGATTGAAAATTCCACAACATTTTTAGAATTTAAAATTTCAGCTCCCTGTTGCAGATCTGGGACAGGATGGAGGAAGAGCTGGGAAAGGATGGAGGAAGAGCTGGAAAGATGGAGAAAAAAGGAAGCAAGTGATGTCCAGCCTCTCTACCTCTCCTGATCTCCAGGAAAGCTGCTGACCCTTTGAAATTCAGGCCTAAAAACTTTCAGTGACAAGGTCTGCCCAGGCACAAGAGATGAAGACCTGCTTCTAGCCTGGGGACCCAGGTGGGACTGACCTGTGCTCCACCCCTAAAGCTACCGGGGGAAGACACCTGAGAGGGACTAAGCCATAGGTGATCTGACAGTCCACTGGCTAATATTGAAGGGATGGGCAAGCTGTCCTTTTAATATGTGAGCATGTCTGTCTCACTCTCTCTGTTCTCCCTGTGCTCAATAATGTAAATAAAGTCTTTAAGAAGCCCATTACTTTCATCTGCAGTTCTGAGAGAATTGCTCAGGTTCTCCCTTGGCAGTTCTGTTTGCGCATAATAACAATACTAATAAAAAACCTGGGGAAAACAACCAAACCAAACCAAAAAATATAATAATAGCAAGAGTACTAATAAAATAAAATTTTGCCTTTTAAAGATGTTTCCCCCATTTGAAAGAAAAAAAAATTTGCAAAAACCTTGCTGGTATCAAACTCCTCTGTCTGCACTTGCAAGTTTAATAGGGGCAGCATTTACGTTTTCAGAGACAGGAGTGCAAGAAGTGTGTGACTGAATCGACACCAGCGAGGTGTGCCGGGCTGGGCTCTACGTGCCCCAGGACCAGTCCCCCAGCATTTGCAGCACCCATGGGCCAGCCAGGGCAGGCTGGTGTTTTTTCTCCCTTTCACACTAATTTCAATCTGCCTTTCAAATCTTCGTAGTTTTTTTTTCTTTTCCCTTTCACTCTTTAGGATTCTCTTCTTGCCTTTCATGCTGGTTCCTTTGTCATCTCATCCAGCCTCCACCTGCTGTCCGTGCCTCTTTCATTTTGGCCTTGAGCTGGTCACTCGAATCACAGGCGATGGAAATGTACTTCCCTGCTGTGCACTTGTTCTCCCAAACAGCCTCTGAAGGTCTAAGCCTGATGCTAGTAAGCTCCTTGCGATGCTTTCCTCAATAGCACATGAAAGAGACAGCTACAATTTTTCCTCACTTAAAAGGAGTCAGGAAGGTGTCTCTCCCCATAAATTTAACCATGGTAGACAGGGCCAGAAGGTATCCCTTGGCCAGAAGGTATGGCACTAATGCTCAGCAGGGCTGACTAGAACAAACGCAAGGGACCCAGACTTTGCTGGATCTTGGATTAAGTTGAAACCTTTTGTGAAGTAATGTTGCTTTGCTAAAATGTTGTTTTGGAAAGAGAACCTAGTATGGGAAAACTGGGGAAAACTAAACAATGATGTCAAACTATGTCTTTCAACGTTTTCACTGTATTGCTTTTTTTTTTAGAGTTTTTTAAAACCTTTCCACTTCGAATTGCATTATTAGTGCACAGTTTTGCAGACTGAAGAATAAAACCAAAACATTTTATGGAAATAAGACGTCTATCCAACTTCAGATATGTTATTTTCTTGGGTGGGGTTTTTTTTCTTTGTTTTTTTTTAACACTTCTATTCTGTGGAGAATTTTCAAACACTTGTTATTTTCATGCAATTTGGCACTATGCCAAGTTTAAAAATTGACATCAACTTTGCAAAACTGGGCTATCCCAATCCACCACCAGGGTCTTGAGTCCTTTCCTTGCCACCCCTAGAGGACAAAACCTCTGTTCCCTCAAGTGGTGTTCCTTCAACTCAATACCATGCTCCTGGTCCTATCCTGAAAGCCTTACTTTTCCTCTGCCTTAATGTAATGTTTGTAAAGGATACAGGAGTCATTTTAAGGTCAAGTTTGTTCTGTTACATTTTTCCGGTGTAAATTGAACCAATGTCATTGTGGTCCTCACACTGCTCACTCTCTGGTTTACTCAGCTCATCACCTTGGTCTCTCTACCCTGGGCCAACCTATTTCCCAGGGAAGGAACCTATAAATATTTTATTGTCCATCTTTGTGAGTCAGTCTTTGCTTTGATTGAATTCAACAAGTTAGGGAACAACAAGTAAACACTGTCACTGGAACAGACAGCGAGGCAGGCGAGGGATGGTCCATCGCCAGCTGCTGGGGTGAGCTCAGTGGAGACAGAGAGTAAAACAGGGGCCTCCCCGTCCCATTTGTAGACTCCTTTGGAGTCCCACTACCCGTAACAGCGGGATCTGCAAAACTGGCTAGACAACATATCATCATTTCTGTCTTTGAACATCTATTGGAGTCACGCAAGTTGCACGGAAATAATAAGCCAAGCACAAAGTTCAAACCCTGTCTCTGCTGGATCACGCTGTCTGCTGCTTCATCCCCTCCACCCTGCCTCCCCCCTTCCCTGTGCAATCTCTGGCAAGATTATTTGAGGTTTGGGAGAAGAGGTTTGGTCTATAATTAAAAAGAATAGGTTTTTTCATTGTTCTCTTGAAACAAACATATAATTCTATTGAAATAAAAGCGTGCCTCAATAATGCTTCAATTTCCATCACATTTTCAGCAGAAGAAAACATATATACATATTCTCGCTTTTCATTTTGTTGAAGTGGGACTTTTTTTGTTTTGGCTGTGGTAAAAATGTTCATTTTGATGATATTGTTGAAGTCATACTCTTTAAACACATGGCTTGTATTGAAACAATGAACAAATATTATTTGATGTTTTCAGCTATGTTCACTTTTCATTATAATAGCTTGACACTGTTGGAGTTGAAGATGTTCACAAAAATCAAGCATCATGATGCTTCCCAATAATATTTTGACATTTTTGATCTGGGGGTAATTTTGCATTTGCATTTTGATGTATAACAAAAACAAATATTAAAATTTCAGGGAATTAGCTCTGCCTGTTCTGACCAAGGGGGAATGGAGGATTTCCCAGTGATTGTGTTTGGACAGTGGTTGTGATGAGAAGCCCTTCTGCAACTGATCTAGTAAAAGAGGAATTTTTTTGCTATAATTAAAGAGGCTTGGCAGTTTAAATTTTTGATGTTAAAGAATTAATTATTAGCAGAAATAAAAATGCTTTAGAAATCCAACAAAATTTTATTTAGCAAAAAGACGAATCTTTCAGGGGAAAAAAAATTAGATGTTTTTTCAACCAGTTCTCTCTCTGTTTAAATTTGAATGAATAGCAGGGGAAAAGCCTCACATCCATCACTCAGGTTTCCTAAAAATACAGATTTTTTTTCAAAAAACAGAACTCTGTCTTCTTTGTTAAATTAAGGTATTAGAACCTGTCTCTCTGCTCATCCCTTCTTCTCCAGGCCAGGATTATGTTTTGATTTGTAATAAAATTTGACACAAATCTGACAATATTTTGACCAGGCTTTGCATTTGGGAGATTAAAATAAGCATCTGAAAATGGCAGCATCCCTTGCAATTACATTCCCTGGCTTCTTCTCCTTCTCACTGCTTCTCTGGCCAGTCACCTCTCCCTCCCGCATCCCCGACACCTGTCTGCTTACCATCGCTTTCTTGCTCCTCATGCCCAGGCTCCACGGAGCCTCCTCAGTCCCTTCCCTCTGCCTGAGTCCCTCGCGTCACCTTGGTGAGAAAGACTTTCGCCCGCTCCCTCTGGCCGCCTGGCTCCCTTCCACCGCCGTGTCCTCACGTTACGGCAGCATCGCACGGGTACCGTTGCTGTCCCTTACATTCCCTCACAAATTGAATTCATCATGACCGTATGAATAAATCCCCAAGAGAATAAAAGTTCTCGGAGGTAATTGAATCACACAAGAGTGATGGGGTTTTCTTTTTTTTTTCTTGACTCATTCCCAGCCGAGGTTCAATCAGCATTCATTACTCCCACCTCCCTCCATCTGAAACAGCAGAGGAACTGGGTGAAGGAGGACTCTTAGCCTTCTGATTAAATCTTCCAAACATGATGGCCTATCAAGCCCAGTAATTTGTGAGCCAGGAAACATGAGATTTTAATTCAACGCAGATAAAAAGGAGCAACCCATAGAACCAACTGAGAAGAACAGAGGAAGAGAATCATATTGAGGGTATGATGGTTTAAAATTCTCTTTTGAAAGGACAGTTTGATTAAAAAGTGTTTGAAAATATTTTCAAGCGTGGAGCCACTTACAGTAGAAAAATGCTGAAACAATTAGCAATCAAAAGAAAATCTTTTGATTTGACATTTTTGCCCTCTTATTTGATTTTGCTTCAGTTTAAGGAAAATATTAGGAAAAAAACCCTAAAATTGAATGGAAATAATAGCAATATTCCACACATACATGCCACTTGATTAAACATTTAAATTGCAGTGTTTTGACATTCTCAAAATGAAACATTTTGACATTATGAAATGGAATTTTTCAATAAGCTTGTTTTGATCTTTCTAGATCAAAAATATCCTGGAATTCTGCATCAAAAAGGTGTTTCAAGAATTCATTTCTCAGGCTGATTTGAGGAAATGAGATTTCTGCTTTGTAAAGGCTCCAGCAGCAAGCAGCGTGAGCAGGCTGTCAGCCCAGCAGTTAGCGATGGAGAGGCACATCTCACCTGACACCATCCCCAGTGAAGGCTCTGATGTGGCACCTCAGGATTACATGCAGAGGCACAGCTGAGTACATATGTCGAGGACTCACGCATGCCTTTATGCCGATGAAACCGAGTCAACCCTTGGACATATACCACGAAGGCTCTGATGTCCTCAGCTGGGATCTAACCTGTGACCTTCAGCACTAGAAACACAAAACTTTGCCGCCTGAGCTAAAGAAAATATTCTGCAGCTGCAAGAAAATCCCAGGCTTTTCAGTGCTTTTGCCCACTAGAGGGAAGTGCATTCACATGCACACGGGGTGAGCATACAGCAGTGCACATGCGATGGCTTTGTACGCTCACTCCCCACGCCGAGACCGAGCTGGACCCAGTGGGAAGGCTGCTGGAGCATTCGGCTGCGCATTGCAATGTCTCTGCCAAAGTGCTGAAGGCAGCTGAAGGGGGCAACAGTCATTGCCCGAATGACCGTATTCACGCTCCTCATCCCCTGCTATTATCAGCACACTTGCACAGGCACAGCCCCACTATTGGCAGATGTCCCTTTAGTGGATAAAAATACAGTGGCAAAACTTGAGCTCTGCAGAGAAAGGATTGAGCTACATGCTCACTTGAAGAATATCTATAAAGTTGTGCTTGAATTGGTGGAGGAACACTGAAGATCTGGCCCTAAGTCCTTTCAGCGCTGTCTGCACTTGGAAAACTGCTAAATGCACAGATGCAATCCGTACAGATGGGTTTAAACATGAGCATCCAAGGCAATGCAGTAAAGTGCACACAGTGACAGTATGTATATGTAAGCAATCAAACAGAGGCTGTATGAAATTATATATATATATATATATATGTGACCAAATACACACTGTGCTGTCTCACTGTTCAGCCAGCAAGGTTAACATATATCCTCCTGAGTAGACTGGCTTTTAAGGCAAAGCTCCTACATGTGTCCTGGTTTTGGCTGGGATAGAGTTAATTTTCTTTCTAGTAGCTGGTATAGTGCTGTGTTTTGGATTTAGTATGAGAATAATGTTGATAACACACATGTTGCGGTTGTTGCTAAGTAATGCTTACACTAGTCAAGGACTTTTCAGCTTCTCATGCTCTGCCGGGTGCACAAGAACCTGGGAGGGAGCATAACCAAACTGGCCAAAGGGATATTCCATACCATGTGACATCATGCCTAGTATATAAGCTGGAGGGAATTGGCCATGGGGCAACAATCACTGCTTGGGGGCTGACTGGGTGTTGGTTGGCAGGTGGTGAGTGATTGCATCACTTGGTTTTTTCCTTGGGTTTTATTCCTCTCTCTCTGTTTTCCTTTTCATTACAATTTATTATTATGATTATTATTGTTATTATTTTATTCTATTTCAATTATTAAACTGTTCTTATCTTGACCCACAAGTTTTCTTACTTTTGCACTTCAGATTCTCTCCCCCATCCCACTGCAGAGGGAGGGTGAGCGAGTGGCTCTGTGGTGCTTGGCTACTGACTGGAGCTAAACCATGACACATGCTAATGCAAATGTAAGACAAGATATATGTCCATGAACAAGGTAAATGTATTTGTGATATGCAGATTTAAGTGAGCTGCAAAAACCTATGGATATAAGCTACCTAATAGCCTGTATAAAACTGGGGATACTGACATGTGACTATGCACAGAAACACATGTAGCAGTCCTCAGTCCTCCGTGGATGTACTACTATGGATGCACAGAAAGACTGTTGCGTTCATGAGTGCACAACCTCCCTGCCCTTATATAAATATGCTCCAGGTGTGAATGCTCCAGCCTTAGAAAAGGCTACAGGCAAACCAAGTCAAATGCATCTTGACAAATCCTAGCTAGAGACCTCAGGACTGAGGAAGTAATGAAAGCAGGAGAGAGAGAATACATCTGGAGAGGAGATGATGAGAGATCATGCTACGGAAACCTTCAAGTGGTCTGAGAAACCATGTCCCTCCCCTGGGATGCTCAACAGCGGGTCAGAGCTGCCAGTGTGTGACTGTCTCTTCTGGTGGCAATGGAGACGGTAGACACTGTGAAGTGTGTCCTTCACTCCTTGAGAGGGGAAATCACTCTGTCCTTTCTCCCTTGGAGTCTCTGTCTCCCTGTGGCTCCATCTCCTGGGGAGTCCAGTAATGCTGATGATACTGGTATTGCACAGAGACTGAGTCCAGCAGTGTCAAGCATGAGGTAAAAAGCCTTGCACCTCAGTTTTCAGCTTAAAACGCACTTTTGGACAAGAGTGGACATTATAATTAACCTGTTGATATTTCCCCCCCGAGAAGTGTTCAAACTTTTGTGAGCTTTTACACTTCAGCTATTTTTTTTCTCTGCTGTCTAAAGGGCTGTCTCCATTCCTGGGGAAAGCCCATTGCTATTTCCACTCCTGTTTTAGCATTTTGTTGCAAAAACTGGTAAAACTTCTACCTTTTCCCTAGTTCACTCCAACGGCTCTCAAGAGCAGAGTCTTCAGCCAATTTACATTTGTGATACCCTGTGGAAGGCAATAGAGATTTAATGGAGCTACTTTGTGTTAGAGCATCTGGCCCCAAATTCTCCAGGGAAGCAGAGTATCATGTACCAGATCAAAGGGCTGGGTTGATGTGTGCTACAAACAGGGAATGGGGAAATTTGTTGAGATGGAAAATGATTTTGCCACCTGCTTCCTCACCTTGAGCAGGACCTAAAACAAAGTCCCTGGCAGGGTTCCTAAATGGAGTTATATTACAATAATTAACAGGAATATTATTACTACTTGTAGTAATTTTTGATTTACAGTTTCATGCTTGTTCCTAACTTCTTTCATTCTTTCATCACTCAAAGAAAGAAGCAGCAGAATATTATGAGATGAGGCTGTCTGATGTCATGTTTTAAATATATTTGACAGCTAGAAATATGGAAAACCCATAAAGGAAGCTTGCCCTGATATAGTGACATTTCCAGGGTAATTTTTCCCTGATCTAGACACCTTGGTGAAAATTCAGCTCAGATTTGGGGTGTTTCTCCACCAAGAATATTCTGAGTTTTGGTCTTATTTCTTGTCTCAGACACCAAGTTCTCTCTATCTCCTGTATCTTTAATCACTGCAAAACTCAAACGTGGAAGACGTTTATCATTATGTTAATCCCATGCAATAATAGCATGAAGAAGAAACCACATGGGACATAAAGAGCAGTACTGCTTCCTGGCCTGGAATTTTCCAAATCAGAGGCAGACACTAGTGGGTGACTGAGGGTTTTCTTCAGGTCCATGTCGAAAGATAAAAGAATAGTGTTCAACCCTACACATGAGCAACAAAACCTAGGTATGAGTTAAAATGACAAACTGGCTTTTAAAAGTTCAAAAGTAAAACAGAGACCTTATCCCAGATTATTTCAAAGTGACTCATGGACACTGTGAGTGATAGCTCTGGAGCTCCCATCTTGATGGCACCAAGTGTTCTGCCATTTTATGATCCAAACACCCCACTCAGCACCAGTCTTGACTATCTAAAACATGGTCTGTCTACTCCATCAAATCAGCAGAGCAGTTTATGATGGCCTTGGGGGAGGTTTTAATCTCATCAAGTTTCTTCTTTCCCCTTCTTTTTTTCTCTTTGTGGGAGCAGTTGTCAGGTCTCTACTCTCATTCTGTAACTGGAACCCCTAAGAAGAAGCAGGCTGAAGAAGAGCCAGTTTATTTCATTTGCTGATGCTATAAACCCTGTCCAGCTGGTCTCCTTGTTCTCATGAGCACCACAGCCAGGACTGCTGCTGTCTCCACATTGCAGTGCCTCTGTCAGTGTGATAAGGCTGCAGCAGCACACAGAGCATCCATCATCATGGAGCAGTGTGACAGGACAGATTCCCTGACACTCTACTTGGGAAAATACACCTCTGCAGAGAAATATGCACATAGACCTGCAACAATGTATATGCACGTTTGCATGCATGCTAATGTATAAACGTACATAGTCATCTGCCTGCACCTCAAAAGTCTACACAAATACATTCCAAGGATCTCTATGGAAAGAAATGTATAAAGCTGCCCCATCCTGCCCATAGGACTGAAAAGGAGTATTTTTTTATTGGTCTGATAAGCTATGTATTGGAGACAACAGGACAAGTATCAGAAATGGCAGAATTAACTCCTGTGCAGGGGTCACATGCCACCACCTGAGGTTGTGGAAGAGCATAAGATAATCCTTCCAAAAAGACAGGGAAGCTGCCTTTTTCATTAGCTTTTGGGGGGAGGTTTCTGAGTCTGCTACTGCTAGCTGAAAGATTGATCCTGGTTCGCTTCCACCCAGTGAAAACCTTGTCTTGTATCTGTGCTGTTACCAGGAACAAGATCAGTAAAAAACATTTTAGAATATATTTTTTCTGATTTGAGTATGTTGGGGTTTAATTCTTAACTGCTGTATGCTCCTGGTGTGACCCTGATCATGGTCAAGCCAGCTTTGCAAAAAACTTCACATGGTAAAAGAAATAATGCTATAGGGATTCACAAGAGTGCTTACCTAAATGCAAAACATTGGGCCCATTTATTTCCTTGTTGATCTAACTTGAGTGCGTACTTTTGAAAACCCTGCCAACCATCCATCCATCTCTGTGACTCTTCATCCACCTCCCTACTGTGGGAAATCAGTCTGAAGGGCAAAAAACAGAGATATATTAGGTGACTGAAGCTGGAAACAACTGAACTATTAATTAGACAGGTTTAGGCAGGTTATTTTGTGGGGAAGGGAAGAACTATCCTTCTTTTAATTTTTTCTTTGAAAAAATGGAATAACAGATCTGCTCTTCCAAACTTTCACAATAGTTTGTCCATGTGGATGTTCACTTTGGATGCAAGGATACCCCCAACTATGAAGGCACGATGCAGTTCAGGCTCAACTACAAGGTGATGTTTGCGAGCTGGGATCAAACTGGCCCAAAGGTTGTGGTCAGGTAAGGACTCAGCCCTTCCCGTGTGTACCTGAAGTTCTTTCAAACTGTCTAGCCCCTGTTAATGCCCCAAAATAGATGGACAATATTAAGAGAGCAAGTTTTCTTCCTGATATTTTTGTCATTTTCTCTTTGCTTATGCCTCAGAAACACTGTCAGAATTCGCTTCCTTGCTGGTATTTCAGGACATCTGCATCTGATTCCAGGTGGAATCAGAATGATTGGAAAACATTGAAATGAAGAATGAAATATTCTTTTAATGAAAGATAAAACTCTTGGGTAGGAGTTGGAGGCTTATTTTATTTTTTTTCATTAATCTGATCCAAGATTCTGCTAGCCTTACATCTCAACCAACATCTTTATCCTAACTAGGAAACATGTCCTGATAGGTCTCCACTTTAGCAATGCTTCTTACCTAAAGTCTGTCTGAAGTGGAGAAAAAGTAGAGTGCATCTGTTTGGGTTTCTTTTTTCCCAACCATTTTTGTTTTTTTTCTTTTTGTTTACACAGGCTAATGATAAATTAATGGGATAAACCAAAGGCCTTGCTGGAACAGCTGTAAACTCAAAGCAGGAAGTCATTCAAAGCCTCCAAAACCTGGCTGTGTAATGCTGGAGGAGTTAATGATGAAGAACCGAATCCTCAGCTGGAGCAAATTGGCATAGTTTGCTTGAAATACATGAGTTTCACTGATTTACAGCAGTTCAGAATGTGGCCTGAAGTGTCTCACTATTCTGCTTTGTTTGCATTTTAAAGTGATCTCTGCTGGTTTCTTAATGGTTTTGTCTCCTGTCGATGTATTCGTGGGATGCCAGTAACCAAGCCAGTCTCCAGCAAGCGCAGATGGTAGAGCATGGAAAAGCACTAGCTCAGTTTCCTGGGAAAATCTTTTTCTAAGAATTTCGGAATAGCACTGGGGCTATTCCTATTCCTGCAAAGGTTTCTATGGGCTGACAGCTGGTACTGCCATAATATCTAGTATCTGAGGTTTGCCTGTGCTTCTAAACATGAAGCAATTTAATTTTGGAGCGGCTCAAAGACGGTCTTACATTATACAGGATATTTAGATTAGCTTTCTGACACTATGTGAAGAGTGACACTTCAGTGAGAGTGAAGTGCTGGGAAAAAATAGCCCAGGAAGATGGAGAAATCATGATGGCTGGAGAGTTTGAAGGAGACTGGAGAACACACTTTGGGTACAGCACCATCAGGGTTGATCCTCCCTCGGACAAGTGGGATTGACTCAAAATGCCAGTTGTATTCCTTTGCAATCTTACATTTTCTAATACTAAAATTAACCTGGCTTGAAAGACTGCTAAATTTATCAAGAGAATGAGTGAATAAGAAATGAGTAATTCATTTGCTCTTTGGCAGAGCCAGAGCTTTATCAGTCAGCCTAACCAAGAGAGAGTCTTTCTTCTGCTGATCACATCACCCGATGATCCCAGCATCATCTGAATCTCCAGTTTGTGACTGAAAAATTGTTAGCAGTGGCAGAGAATATTGTCTTAACACTTGTTATAAAGGGGTTTTAGTGGAGAACACATGAGCATTCAGCTCTGCTTCTGCCTGAAAATGAAAGACTTAAAAATTGGAGGAAAAACCTTGTTGCAATTAAGCATAGGCAAAATTGCCCACAGTTATTTGCAGCTACTAAACTGGAGGCCTCTCTCTGAAAGCCAGGCTATCAGACAGAGCAGCTACTTCCAATTATATCCTACTGGAGGGGACTCATAAGCTGTCAAGATTCATGGAGGAAAGCCATTCAGAAAAATCGTGACAAACTTCTCCCCATGGAAAAAAAAGCTGCTTTATCGAAGTCTAAACATTTCTTGGAAATATACCAAGTGCAAAAATATTTCCATAAGGAAGATTTATGAGATCCAAAGAGAAATTTCAAAAAGCAGGAGAGAAAGAGAGACAAATAAACAAACAAACTGAGTGACAGAGGCCAATTTTAAAAGTGGGCGTTTAGGGGATAAACCTGGGACATGGAGAACAAGGATGAATCTCCAGATCCCAGAGGATCCTGAAGCTGGGGATCCCTCACCTGAAAGCAGCTCTGGGCAATGCTGAATGATATCAGTTTTGCTCCAGATTGGAGCAAAAATGTAAATATGCTCTGCTTTTTGTATTCCCTTCCCAGCTGGGATAAAGGATCTGTCTGTTCTTACTACTTCTCATAACCCGTGTTCAACTTCAGCTAGGGCATCACCTCAATCTCTGTTATCCATTGCATGCAGCGTGCAACAGTCCAGTCTCCAGAGAGCTGAAAGGGATTAGCATGACCTCAGTCACCTTGCTTAACATGTAGATAACTAGAGGAACCTAAATAGTCTGTCCAGGGGAGGAGGTGGACCAAGTGCCTTGCTGATGCCTTTGGTCTTTAAAATCTGTGAAATCAGGAGAGCGACTAGTCAAGGTGTGGCAGTTGGATGGGGAGAAAAAGGTATGTTCCAGTAGAGGAACCAGGATTATTTTTTTTTTTAGATGATAATTCATAGAGGACAGGAAGACAAAATTTCCAGGGTGTTCAGTTGTGGAGTCTGTGACCAGAATTTGCTGTTTCTAAACTGGTTTTGTTCAAAGCGAGTTTTGATTTAGAAAATGGGATTTCTGCATGGATATTTTGTACAAGGCGATAGCAAGGAGGGTAGGAAGCAAGAAGTCAACGGGGAAATAAAATAGAAGTCATTGCAACAGATTGCTTTGTACAACCTGTTCTGACTTTTCCCCAAAAATTATTGGTTCACACTGCCCTTAACATTTAGATTTTCATCTGTTTGCTCCTTTTTGTGACAGGAAAACTATGTTAGGCATCTCATAAATGCTTACATGGAGATGTTTCCCATCTGCTTGCAGATGCACCATGCTTGCTTTCTGCTAGGGACCTGGCAGTTCTCAATGCTTAAATGAAACTGAACCCACTCCATTTGCTGGATGGGCAGAATCCAAGGAGCAAAAATGAAAATTTCTCAGTGCTGGTGATTCTGTTACAGTGCATTGAGCTCTGAAAATACTTCCAAACATCTGCTGCAGGTCGCTTTATTAAGGAAGGACCCCTTCAATTAAGACCAAGAATTAAGACATCCAAAGCCATTCAAAAAGCACACACGCATTTGTATTTTGTGCATAAACAGAATTATTATTTCCATTTCCTTGGCCCCCTTCCAGCTAATTCTCTTCCTTCACCATACAACATATGTATCTCTTTCTGATCCTGCAGCACCGTGGTACTTCGCCATACATTGTTCAGCGTGGGCTGCCTCCATCCCAGAATGGTTTCACTTCAACAGTAGGTGGGAGGCACCATGTTTGCTGTGTTCACTGTGACACCAAGGTTTTGCTGAGCATTGTTCGTCACTCCTTTTGGCACACTTTGAAATACTCAGATATGTAGGGCTCTGCTCTACCCTCTTCTCTATAGGCAACCCAGCCAAAATCCAGCAGTGCCATCCAAACACTCAAAACCTTCCCCGTACTCTCCTTGAGCGAATCTCATCTGTCTCTTTCTCTTTTGATTCGCCTGCCTCTGAAAGGTTTGTGCATTTTGCAGACAGCATGGAGGCGGAGGGCGGGGGTGGCAGGGAAGATGAAGAACTCAGTGATATACTGAGTATATAGAACAGTGTATAATATACTGAGTGATGTAACAGCGAGAGAGCTAAGTGAATGCTACTGCCTTGTGATTTACTGCTTGCAAATGGCTTCTCTTCTTCTGAAATACTGTTAATTTAATAGACAAACATCCTAGGATAAAGGCTCACCAGAGACGCAACTGATGGGATAAACATCGAGAGATTAAAGACCTGTGGGCAAAGTGTATAATTCTGTTATTAAAATCCCAAAGTGCTCCCTCAAAATTAGACCCTAGCAAAGGAAGAGGAGTGGAAAACCTGTGCTTAAAAGGGGGAGTTATTGTGTTGAGCACTTCAGAATCATTTGCTAAGCAAAGTTAAAAGGAATAATAGCCCTGAGCTGGGTCTTCCGCTTGTTTTCCTCCTGCTGTCCCTAACTATCAAAGTGGTATCAAAGAAACCTACTTATTAGCTATGTGTTGAGAACATTTTCCAAAGGCAGCCAGAAAGCCATCAGTGGTAGCGTTTCTGTGACCTCCTAATTGCACCCCACACAATGTGGCTGCTGTTAGGCCCAGAGGACAGATGCATTTGCAAAATGTGTCCCATGTCATTATATCCCAGCTCACGAGTGAGCGTGCCATGCCGAATGGTGCCTGTTAGGGTTTATTTTTGCAATATCTAGTGATTCCAGCTGAGATCAAGCTGTCAGTAGACTAACTGCTGCCCAGGATCTGACACAGTCTATACCTAAAAAGCATAGTCTCAACAGGGAGACCACACAAAAGGAGTTATCACCACCAAACTGGACAGCCAGAGAAAGCTGAGGCATAGGGATCCCAATCCTCTGGATAACCCTGATCTGAACCAACCTAGCTCTTGATTCTTTATACACCGTTGGCCTGTTTCACTGCAGATTGCCTAAACAATAGACCGATGTGGATGGCTTGGGCTTCCTCGGTATTGAACCCCCTCTCTGAACATTTTGCATGTACCCAGAGCAGTGCTGGGTGAGTCTTTTCTGATGTGCAGGTCACAGAGACAGCTAGTTTGGTTTTCTTGGATGAGAGAAGGTCCTGATCTAAGGGAGAGGAAATGCTGAAGGAATTGCAATGACATACAGGAGGGATTTGAGGAAGACCACCGTGAAGCAAGAGAGGTCTGCATTCCCTTGCCACCAGCCATCAGGTAGAGGGACATTGCTTCTGTTGGTTACCAAGAGACTAACAGCTTGGCAGTGGGATGTGAGCATTAGGTAGACAAAGACAAAGGCAAGGAGAGGTGTAGTACCTGGCTCTGCTTTCTGCCTGAATGCCAAATGTTCTGACTGCTTCTATTAGATGAGCAGTACTGGTGATATGTGGGTACAGCGGGTAAATAATTGATGAAGACTTAGTTGCTCGTTGCTCTGGGTAGTACAGTTGGGTACAGGAGAGCTTTTTTGACAGGAAGTTTCTCTGAATATAGCTGCTGATTAGCTGGTCCTTCCACTCTGAAGGAATTTTTAATGCTCTGGTCAAAACTTGGAATTTCCGTTTCAGTGCACATTCCATCTTTTTAACCTTTTTTCTAAGGTGTACTGAAAAGTCAACATCTTCCCATGACCTATGATGGGAAAACTCTGAAGAAATTTTTTTTTACAAATCTCCAACTGTGCCACCCCCCTTAAATATACACTCTTCTTTTTTTTTTTTTTTTTTTTGTATATGAGAAGGCTAACACATTTAGAGAAGGACAGTTCTTTAAGACTGAAAAAATCAAAATATTCTGTTACCACAGACTAAACAGCTGTCTTCAATTGAAATTTTACTGAAATCAGTATTTGTTCCTGTAGCACGTTTTGATTTTGATAAATTGATGTTTTCTAGTGGGAGAACATCCCATCAAGATGCCAGCTACTTCTGTGATCGGTGGAAATGAAGCTTGTTTTCCATGAATATGTATCCTGTGGTTGAATTCCTGGGTGTGTAGTTACTTAGGAACTCCAACAGAATCAGCTTTTTCATGAGACTTGTGAGAACAAAATATTTTTGAGGCTGTTAATCTCTATATCACCTTTGATTAAAGCTGTTCAGTTAGTTCAAAAGTTATTGGATGGGACTGTGTAGTGGAGTAGGTAGATAAAGGTATTTTCATATGTTTGTACATCCAAACACAGAGCATGATTTTGTTAGGAAATTAGGCCAATAGTGCCCCTTTTAAAGGTTAATTTTGGCTCTGCTTTGATTGAAGTATGTCATGTTTTCCACCTGGACACTAGAGACATGAATGGTCTTCACACTAGAAATCTCCCTTATTCCCCAGATGCTTCCAATGAACCCAGTGACACTCAGGAAATCAGTGCCATAGACCATCCCATACTGTGGGTCTCTCCACGAGTGGATCACTCCACTCCTTGTTTTATGCAAGGACATTATACAAGGACACAACCATAGCAGGACTCCCTCCAGACACATCTGTTGGAGCCACATTAGGAGAGAGTGGAAGAGAACCCCCAGATTAACAATTGTCAATGACAAATTACTCTGAAATCGACCGATCATGACAAAATGCACTTTACTACGTATTAGTCACATATCACTGGTAGCCATATTAGAGTCCATAAACATGTTTTTAATGATCAAATATTATTTAATGTATGCTGAATCTCACAGTAAGTGGAAATTAAATGGACAATTTAGTGTATCATCTCTATGCATAGGCTCAGAAGCATTTCTCCAGTGGATAAACATTGACAATAAAGCTGTTGTTCGACAGAATACTACAGCTGCCAGATGTTAAAGGTTTTGGCCTTTGAATGTGCTGTCCCAAAGAAAAAGGTTGACATTTGCTGTTATACTGGCATATAATCTGTAGCAAGAAAAAAGGAATTCCAATTCTATTCTGAAGGCAATAAGGGCTGGTGGGTAAAGGAGGGGACCTAAAGATCCCTGTTTCCAGGCCTGTAGTGGTCAACTGAGTGGCCATGTCCTGTTCATCAGCTCTTTTTTTTTACCATCCTTGTCTTCTGTGCAACAGCTTACACACTTATATATATCTGCAGTAAATTATGCTAGCAGCTCAGTCAGGTACCAGTCCTGACATTGAGACCAAGTTGCAGCAAGGAGAAGAATGATTTATTTAACTTTCCTTAGCATGACTCTGTCCGTCAGTAGTCATATGACCCCCACCACCTCAGAAGAAAACTTTTCTATCCACCTGTTGCTTCTGACTTATATTAGTCCTGCAAAGCAACACAGCAATAAAAAGTATGAAATTAATTTGGCATGCAAGACAGAGAGCACCTGTTGACTCTCTGGTACGATACTGCATTTGCAGAGGTGGCTGTTAAGAAAACAAATTTCTTTTTTGATTTGTAGACTGAACAAATTTAAACTGGAGTCCTTGAACACAGTCACTGAACCTCATTGTGCTTTTTGTTTAAAGACCAAAAAAGGAGACACTTTTCTCAAGAAAATGTTTTAAATACAATGAACTCTCTGCAATTCTCCAGTTCTTTCAGACTCCAGCATTTGCAAAAATACAGTTAAATTCACGTAGTCTCACAGTATTGCAGATTGAGGAGCCAGGTCTTGGTATATCTGTTCACTTTGAGGTAAATCAAGGAAAAAAAGTCTAGGTGGGGAGGGAAATGAAAACCAGACCCTGACAACAGTGCCAGGAATGTCCTGAGAGAGACTGTATTCAGATCAGGATTCCTTCTTCTTGAGTGGTTTGGATGGACATTTGCATTTAAAACTAAACCAACTAAGGACCTTCGGCAGGTCTCCCATATTAATGGAAATTTCAGTCCCTATACCTTCTTTTTCTATCTGTGCTGTGACCCCAAGGTATTATCACAGCTAGAGCTTCCAGTGGAAAAAATGCTGCAAAAGGATTCCTGCAGACTCAGTGAGCAAGGTATTCTCCTCTGGGGAGGATATTTACAACCCAAAATCAAAATAACTGCCTTGCACCATAAAACTCCCCAACTCAAGCTTCACCTTCAACCCTGAAAATGCTAAAGGTGGCACATGATGCATTTCCCACTCTACCACTTTCAGAAAATCCATCTAAGATTCTTTGAATAAATATCCAAAGAGAGGGCACATGAGCAACAGTTAACTCCTTGTGCACTGGGATGGCACCTGTATCAGGAGACAGCCTTACCCCAGTCATGATCATGAGCAGCTGATTATATCCTTCTGATAACCTGCTCTGAAATAAACTCACAAGAGTCTTCCCACTGCTTGCTCAGACTCTCATACACAAATCCCTGGTTTATCCATAAAATCACAATGATGAAGTGGGGAAAAAAAAAATTAATTTTTGTGCCTCCCATCTTAATATTTTAGTTTGTCCCTTTGCACAGACTTGTCTTCATGCACAGGAGCCATAAATCTGGCCTGTCACTTTTATGATTATTAGTGGTTAGACCTGATGAATATTGATATGTGGCAAGCGCTCTTTCGACATTAAATACATTTGCCAATTTTCCTCCTCCAAACTCCACCCGTTAATGCTTCATCCAATATGAATCAATATTGGTTTAATAATTAACATGTTTAAACATTTTTTAATGTATATTTCATGACGAGAAGATCTATGTTTATTTTATGATGATAAAATATTTAGGGCCCAGGGAATTTTACTGTGCTGTCATCACAGCGTTAGTTGGGTCCTTTTCACTCTGCCTGAGGGGGCATCTCTGCCTCTTCTCAGCAAAGCCAAGGCTGAAAAGGTTTCAGGTACTTGTACAGAAGGTCTGTTTATGTGGATCTGAAGCTATCTGAAATATGTGGCGGAGCTGGAAGGGAAGGACTGCAGTGTGTTTGCTGCTGCGCTCACTGTCAGCAGCGCAGGCTCAAAACAACAGCAACGGAGATGGACGGGGATCTGACCTGGAGAGACTTGTAACAGGTTCAGCATCAAAAGCAATTCAGAGTAGAAGTTCAGACTTTGGAAAACATGCACAAAAGTGAGCAAGGAAGGAGAGAGAGAGAGACTAAACCTGGCACTGGGAAGGCTTTAAAGAGCCCATGGTGCTTGCTGCATAAGTGGGGGTTCACTGTTCCTCTTGAAGCCAGCAGGCTTGACTTGCCGCTGCTGTTTCTGTACTGGCAAAAGCAGGTGTTAAAACAAGTTTCCTGGAGTGGGAAGGTTTGAAGGGAGTTGAAAACATCCCTACATAAGTGAAGGGGTTATTCCTTAGCATTTGTGTAACATACAGAGGGTCTTGACAGCGTGACAGGGAAGAAAAATACCTGTAGGGTGGAAAAGGCTTAAGAAACACAGATTTGGTGCTCTGCTGCTTGGTCTTAGTGGTGTCTGGCTCCTCAGAGCCTACAAGACCTCAGCACCACATCACCTTGCAGAAGACAAATGCAAAGAGCACAGACTGCAGATCCATGCAAACGGCATTCAGGTAATGCTTTGGCTTTGCACTGGCTCTTACACAAGAGTGAACTCTGCTCTGGCTGCCCAGGGCCACCAGGGAATCAGGGATAATGAACAAACTGGCTCTGAATTCATTGAAATCCAGGTGAAGGTTTCCTGTGAGACTGTGATTAATGTGATAAAGATGATTATGTTTATTTCCATGTATTTGTTGAAAATTATTCAACTGGTCACAGTCCAGCGGCTCCTGATGTTCCACTTCTGGGCAGCAGAACAAATACCTTGTAGTACATCTGATCTGTCTCTAATCAGGTACTAACGCTGACAACAGCCCTCTCGCGGAAGGGTTGGAGGAGTGCTGCAAGCTGTGTTCAGCAGGGCTGCTGATTGCAGGAAAACACTTTTCTTGCAAGATTTGCTGTGGAACATGTTTATTCCAGAAACTGATTTAGAAAAAAAAAAAAGAATGTATCAAAGTCATGGTGTCTCCTGAGAAGAGATTTCCTTGTCAAAGTGTGCTTGTTTGATAGCGCATCCAGAAGGTGGAAATGTAATGTAGTTTCACACTTTACTTTTTGAACCCATGTAAACTTCTGGCATTCACAAAAACCAGAGTTCTACAGCTTAACTATGCATTTTGTGAAGCTATTAGATACTTCATGGAAGAAAAAAATCCATCAAGGGCATTAAACCCAAAGATAACACCTCTAGCTCAGGGAGTCCCTGAGCTGCTGATCACTAGAGGCTGAGAAAGCATAGGAGAGAAATACTGCCACTTGCCCTGTTTGTATAGTCTTTCCTAGTGGCAATTTTTGGCCACTATTGAACATAAGATACTGGGCTAGGTGGACTTTTCTTTTCCTCTGACGAATTTCTTCTTTTATTCTTATGGAATGAAACATGAAACAGAGCTGGGGGAAGGTCAGTTAGGATGTTGCTTTCTAAAAATACATGTGTTTTGACTTGAGCTTAAAAACCTTTCTGAAAAAGAGAGAGGACAAAGTGAATTCTTGCACATCCTGTTTGACATCAGGAAACTTCCTGCAAGATTTGCACAAATAAAAAAATAAATTCACAAAAGAAAAAAAAGACCCTGACAGGTTTCAAAGGTTTTATTTAACTTCATTGTGATTATTTTCCGGAGCTCTGGTTAGGAGTAGCAATTATATTAATCCTTCTCCTCCAGGTTGTTAATCCTAGTAAAGCAACCTGTTGCTTGGAAGATTGTATGTTGTTAAGGAGCTCCCTGAGAACATTTATTCATGCTTGGGGAGCGCATTCCTAATGCACGCACTTTTCATTTAGGCTGAAATTCACTCCTAAGAAGGGGGGCTGCGCTCAAAGCCTAGATATCACTTAATTCACGCTTAAACCCTTCAAATCAGAGGATAAAATGAAATCCAATGGAAAACTCTCTGATGTGGTTAGGAGACCTCAGCGCAGAAATCAGTGGGGCTTTGGGTGAGAAGAGGAAGATCACTGAAATTAAAACCACTTCCTCTGAATTTGATGTATCTGAGCTTGTGTGAGAGATGGGAGACAGAAGAAAGATGCTCGCATAGTTATATGAGCTTGTATATTTATGCTCCAAACCTGAGTGCATAGTGTAAATCGGATAAGACAAGTAAATTGCACCCAACGAGCAGTGAAAGCAGGCAACAGCATTCATGCGGAATCTCAATTTACACCGCAGCTGGGGTCCGGAAGAGCTTCACTGAGAAAGCAGGGGTCTGAATCGCAATCTGTTTTTTTTTTTCCCCTCTTTTTTTCTCCCAGTTATTTGGCATAGTAGGTATGCTCCAGCGAGACCGGCAATACAGCACTATGAGGCTGCGAACCAGTCACCTGGTGCCTGCAAAGACGTGTCCCACATCTGAGGATGCGTTCCACATACTGCTAATAGCCTAAGAAAGATTTGCATGGGCACCGTGCTCTGACATGGATTGCTGTCATTTCCATGTTAATACGCTGCTGTTCACCAGCCAGCAACCTTTGTCCTTGTAAAATGCTCCCATGGCTTTGTCACAGCAGAGTGGCTCAGGGGGCGAGCCAAGCAGACTTGCTGCCTAATGCTAATGGTGATATGTTCCCCGACTTTTTCCTTTAAACCTAGCAGGGAAAAATTCTAAATTTTGTTGCTCTGAGCATGTTTAAAAGTATTCATAACATGGCCGTATCCCAACCTCTTGCAGACCTTCCTGTCACCTGCTTCCCGTGAGATGCATGCTCTGCTGCTCCTGGGGCACCGCTGCCCCACATGCCTTAGCTGAGGGTTGCTGTGGGTATGGAGCCAGCAACGGGCTTGCAGGGCTGCGGGCAGATGTTATGGGATGGCCCATCTGCACACTAGGGCTGGGATTCATTCTCTTCTGACTTTCAGCAGCTCTGGCACAACTGTCTTCAGCTGAGCTAGCTGTCTAGACTCCCCTTATAGCTGGGAAAGAGAAATAAGCAATTCCACAGCACAATTCATCTGACTTGTTTTAGACGTCTGCCTTAGAAAGAGATGAATTGGGCCCTAGAAGTGACAGTTTCTCTGCCTTGATCATAAAGGGAGGCTCGCCAACCTGCAGGGATGCAGACCTGCAAGCTCAAGATATCTGTACACAGCCAGATAAATCCCAGAGTACCTGCCTTGTACTGATATAGCCCAGGGACCCTCCACTCTGGGGTGTTGAGCAACACCCATGGTTATGCCCTCTCCTGAAACAAGATCTCCTCTGCCCTAAGAAGTGTGAGGTCCCAGCTCGGAGGCTCACAGTGCCTCATTTCTCTTGATCACGGTGGTTTGCTATGACAGATATTCCAATCTGTCCCTGTATAAATCTCTTCTGAAAAGCTGTCAGGCCATGTAAGAAAGAAAGATGGAGCTCCTTCTTGCAAAGTGCTGACAGGGTGCCACCACGCACCAGCACAACAACAGGGCACTGTGCACGAGACAGCCACTTCTCTTTCCCCACAAGAGTGTTGTCCCCTTGCTCAGCTCCTCCTGTCCCTGGCTGAAGCATGAGAATGTTTTTTGTTTTGTTCTTTTTTTTTTTAGTCCAGCAATAAAATGCAAATTTTTTTTCCTGATGGTCTTCTTATCATATTTAAATTGGTGTTTGATTCAATTCTGTTATTGCCAGGTGTTTGATTATTTTCTCATATCCCTGACTGCAAAGATATTGTTGTTCACAGACATATTTCCAGGGGAGATTTTATTCAGTGGCAGCAGACATCTTCCCCTGGAAAGTACTGATGCAGATATTGGATGCCAACTGTCCTTGTGTGTTAGGAAGCATTTTAGCCCAGTTCTCTACAACCTGCTCTTCATGTCTCCAGCAAGCTCCACTCCCATTTTCTTCTGCAGCTCTTCCCAGAAGCCTCATCACCCACTGGTCCCAGTCTCCTTGATGCTGACCCAGCATCATGCACACTGACCCCTTTACCAGAGTTCTGTGACATCTGACAACATACTCCTAAAGAAAGAAGCAGGAGAAGCCCAAGAAGAGAGAAAATATTTTCAAACCTTCATTGGTAGAGGTGCATTTTCTATGCACACCTCTCTCCACACACTTTCATAGTGTTCAGATGTCACTGAAGGCATGAAGGTGTAAGGGAAATGGTGAAATTGTTGAATCACAGTATTTGAAGGCTTTCGACCTCAAGGTGTGTGAGCCACCTTCCTCCCATGGGCACCTGTGTGCACTCTCTGTGAGGGCTGAAATGTGTCTTTTCTTGCAGAAGTCTGTCTTCAAACTGGAGGAACTAGCCAACATCAGGTATTTTGGTCATCAGTCCTACAACTTGGCTCCCTACTGTTACCCATAGGCTGTGTGGTAAACAATGATGTACGTGCAATCAGAAACCTCCTCTACACACATGGGCATCTGTTTTTTGCTGCTTACATGCTCTCTGCAGGTGCACTGGCTTCAAAAACAAGCATGATCTATGAATGCCAGACACGTCCTGCTATACCTGCTGCATCAACCAGACATTTCTATAGGAAATGTATATACACCAGACACACACATAGCATGGAGAGACACAAGAATGGGGGGAGTCACGTATACTTACCAGTACACACACCCACATACAAATGCAGTAAGACACACTACATGAGCAACCATACTATATTTATTTACTGGAAAGTAGTCCTGTAAAGATCTACAGTAATCACATACACGCAATTGCATCTCCATGTGCAGCCGTGCATGCACAAACTCTTTCTCCTGGATTTTTGTGCTGTGCAGTCTTCAGAGGTGAATGTACCTGGTCTGTCTCCCAGATCTATCACATTCCAGGACTTTATCCAGACCCCTTCAATGAGGTTTCAAATGTTTCTGTGCATGTTTCAATCAGTTCAGGCATGTCAGACAAGTAAGTGCTGTGGAGGTACCTGCAAATTACACCATCTGGCTGCCTCAGTGAGCCAGACAAGAGGCAGACTGCAGGGAAAGGGAAAATCCAGGCATTAAAGGAAGCAGGGGAACGTAAAACTAACCATTTGCAGAGAAGGAACACTTAAAAATCACTCCAAATAATCTTGCAGTAAAGGTTTACCCATTTAATTTTATTAACCAAATCTGATAAGTGTGAAAGAATTTTCTTTGGAGTGAACTCAGTCCACTGGAAGATCATTTCCAGCTTAACCTTCGTGCATTGAGTAATACCAAGAAATGTCCTGTGCCGCAGAATCTGCAGATTCCCAGGTCTGGGTCTCTGGGGATAAGAAATGGTTCATAATGGGATTCCAGTGGGTTCAGTACTACTAATATAAATAGATTACTCCATGGGTACATAACAGGTGACTGGCCCTTTTTCCCCCAGACCCGTTTAAAAAAGAATATAGGTAAATTTTCATGCATGAGTCTGCCTGAAACAATGTCATTTCCAGCTAAAGAATGGGCTGGTCAGGCTTTTTGTCTTGTGTACAGCATTTCAAGTTCTTATTAGAAGCAAAACCCCTCACACCACCTTTGCAAGGTGGCTTTAAATCAGAACTGGAGGATTATTATACGAGGAAAGGGTATTTTCGGGGGAAATAAATTATTTTCAAACAAAGTAGACCCTTTCTTTCAGAAAGTTTAAAAGGAGTGGGAAAAAAAAGTTTTCTACTACAAAAATAAAGAAAACCAGTTAAGCAGGCTCAGACTGGGTTCTCAGACGGGGATAGATGGATAATCATCTGACTGGGAGCAACTGCTCAGAGGCAGGCTCACTTGCCCAGGTTGGGGGACAGGAACAGCCAGCAACACAACAGCTTGTGTCACCATGATGCTGACTGTACCTATTCTGGAGGTAAATCAAAGATGCTCATCTGTTGTGATGTTGATCTGGCAATTTCCCTTAGCAGAAAGCTCCTAATGGGAAAAACAAGGAGGGGGAATAGAAGTGTTTATTTGTTGAAAGGGAAGCATGTTTTTGTTGACTCAACCTTCATTAAATGGCTCTCATTATTGCCGCAGTGTGAGCTGTTGGCACAAACCCCTGCTCTGTCACTAAACCCTAATGCCATCTGGAAAAGGAAGAGAAGGGAAGCAGGGCAGAAGAAGAGCCTGAGCGTCCATGCCTCTTCCCACACCCCATCCCCGAGCTTGCCCTGATCTGAAAGAAAGATGCTGCGCTGGGAGGTGCCGGGAGCCCTGTGGCTGAGCTATAAATCTCACTCAGTCAGAGAGGAAGATTTATACTCACAGCTTGGAAACAACGCCTGTAGCATACACGCACATGCACACACACTTACACGCACTCGCATTCCCGCCTGGCAAAAAACAGCAACTTTGCCAGAACTGAGACTGAAGACAAGGTGCAGTCCCAGGAACAGCTAAATTGATTTCATGACTTTCCCGCAGCGTTTTGAAGACAAATTGGGGGCTTGTGTTTTTAAATGTATCCCCAATTTGCATTTTGATTGGCTAACAGGCCATGCAAATTCCATGGTAAAGTACTGATCTGTCAAAGGCATCTGACAATTTTCAACAATTGCTGAAATGGCTTTAAAACAGACCTGTGAGAGCTGGGGAGAGAAAAAAATAATCAAAAAACTCTGCCTGATGAGTGAGTTCTTTCATCTGCTAAAAGCTCTCCAAGCCCACAAGCCTGAGGCTGACTTTAAATAGAGTCAATGGAGAAATATCTTCTAGACAGGGGAATGATGAAGCCCTCCAATAGTCTCTCTCCTTTCATTCGCACTCTGACTCTCTCACACATGTATTTACCTTTCCTCTCTTCCTGCCTCCAGAAAAAGTCCTATCCAGACTGGTGTTGGGTACCCTCGCTTCTCACAGAAGTCAGAGAGATGTCTGCCATTCAGCATCTCATGGGGTTGAACTTCAGGATGGTACTGCAGCCACAGACTCACGGGATCTTCTCCAGTTGTGAAGGATGCTGAGGCTTAAGGTAATTTTATCGTGAGGTAAAGGGATCCTTCAGTTTATCGTATCTCTAAATGAGTCACAAGGGATTTTGCCACCGGGTTGCCAATCAGACACAACCTGTTTCTGGATTCAACCAAGAGACAAAATATTTCCTAAGGACATGTCATAGGGAGGCACTAAACTGCCCTGAAATACCACTTGGCAGTGTGAGATGAAGCTAGTTGCATGCTCCCACAGCAGACCACTGCACAAGCACTTTAGCCAGAGCAGAAGAGGCTTTGAGATGCGGTGACAAAGGGCCCGTAGGGACCTTTTGCCAATTTGTCACAACATTTTTGGGAGATATAAGGCAACAGAAAGCGCCTAGGTTTTCTAGGGCCATACAGCTGTGCTGGGTTATCTGTCTGCAAACATTTTTGTAAGTTTGAAAAATGTTCATATCCTGAAGCAATTTGCAAAACTAAAATTTCAAGTCCTCTGCAAAGTCAGAATGAGTAAAATAAATATATAAAACTAATCTCTTTTGGTCAAGTGAAGCTTTCTCTTTCAGTAGGGTATAAACCTTTTTCTTCCATTTTGTCATGTATTGACAAAGCAAACAAAAAGCCCTTCGATCCCATAATTTGCTAAGCTACAAAATGAGAAAGACATTGCGAACCGTCATTTTCCGCATTGCACAGGAGATATGCTTTGGACGGTTTCCATCACCACCACCCCCCTCCCAAATTTTTGAGTGAAGAAGATATTAAAACTGGCCCTATCTCCATTTTAAAAAGTTTTCAATGAATTTTCAGTTTGGGTTGAGAGAATCCTGAGAGAGTCACGTCAAATAGAACCTGAGAAGCATTTAGAAGAATGATGGATACTGAAAACTGAAGTTTCAGGCTACTAAGACTCCAAACTGTTTCTGACTCCAGAGATTTAAAGATCTCACCCACTCCTTTTCTGTGCGAAAGAAGTCAGCTCATCTTTGGGTGCCTTTTTATGGATCAGCCCATTGACCTCTGCAGAGCCCTTAGGCCATCTCCATGCACAGTGACATAATAATGATGGATAAGAATAATTTACCATTTTGGGGGAGAGGCAGAGCAAAAACAATGTTTCTCAGGCCTGCCACAAACTGTGGAGCCTGGCTCTGCACCAACCTGCCCCCTTTCCCAGAGCAATGTACAACTTCTCAACCCAACAGCACATTCCCGTCCCTGCCCTACAGCTTAGCTCTGATGCCCCAGCAGGTAGTATACTTTTGACCCCACAAGCATTGCACAATCTGCCTATGAGACTGTTCCTCTTTCTGCTTCATCTCAGCGATGCAGCATCAGCCTTAGGCGAACTCAACTGTGAAGAAATGACTATGCCTTGAGGCTGCGAACCTTTTGAGATACGCATGCAGATTCTACCAGCTCCAACAGGCACTTTTACCTACTTGCTCCACTTCTCTTGCTCTTCCTGGTTTCAGGTGTGACGCATCGCTTCTGCATGGCTCCTAGCACACATCCTCCTGGACGCTGCTATGTGTCATAAGGTGATAGGTAAAATCATTATAACATGGTGGGATAAGGAAAGAAGGTTGGCACTGAACTAGTGCAGGCTGGGAAAGATCCGTGGTACCTTTGGATTAGCCATGTTGAGAAAAAAATAAGGTAATGTGTTTAGGACATATCTGTGTGTGAATTACAAGGCTGTGAGGGCAACACATTGTTCGTAGCATGGTGCGATTCCCAAGTGCTTCAGGACTCAGGACCTATGTGGCCCATGGGGATGGTCAATGTTCCCTCCATGCTTGTTCCAGGTGATATAGTACCACCAGGATAAGAAGACAACTGAGTCCGGTGTGGAGGTGCAGAGGAGGAAGAGCTGCAGTCAAGGGGCTCCATCCCAGAGCTAATATCCCTGAAGCGTCTGATTCTGACCCAGCTCTGCACAATGATGTATGGCTTTCTCAGCTTGCATTAGCCTTGCATTAGCAATGACTGATGAATCTCTGCACCACTTGTCTTTGCACGCTCTGGATGAGGCCTCGGCAAATTACCTCAATCATCTGCTTCTCCTACACACAGCTCTGGCCTCACTACATCTCTCCAGCCACCCTTTCCCCTCTTCTGTTCAACATGCAGTCCCCACTCTTAACTCACTGTTTCCTTCCTCTAGTATTCCCTCCCTATTTAACCCAAGCACATTAGTGACTTGGTCATCTATTTAATCCTTAGCTAAGGTCATTGGAGTTGTATCCTTGAGAGAGGAAAGAGCATGCAAGGTCTTTTTCTCACTACTTTCCCTCCTTCCCCAGGCCTTCCTCTAGGACGATTTCCCTTTGGCCTTAGCTAATCAGGTGTTTCAGGTCGGTGAGCGGGGAGAGCTGCCTCAGGACAAAGCTCAAGGCTTTTTCTCCTCAACAGGTTCTTTGTGACAGTCCCCATTCAGCCTTTAGCAGCAGGTATTTAGTTATTAATTTCCCATCTCCATCAGGTGGATGGTGCACAGGGATGGCTGGTCTTGGCGCTCATAGAAGTTTTCCACTTGGGAACAACTTTTTTTAAGGTGTTGCCCTTGGCACAAACTGGACATCTCGGTGGGTTAAACACAAAGATGAGGAGGAGGTTGGAAGGAGAGGACAACGTGACTCCCATGCGCAACTCGGCGATTAGAACTGTATTGCTCTTTTCTTGTTCTTTCCCATTCTGCCCTCGTGCCTTGTAATGGTCATTGGTAGCAATTTGTGTCATGCCGTCCTGGGCTCTGAGATTCCGTGAATCCATTCGTTACGGCCCCCAGGAACAAATCCCATCAAATCACCAGTTTATAAACTGCATTTCAGATATGTTACATGAGCACTGATTGCAAATCTGAAGACATTTCCATTTCGCCTGAGGCCAAGATTTTTAATTTAAAAAAAAAAAAATCCCGTCAGGGTCTGTGCAAAGGCTCTTTAGATATTCCAACCAGCACAGTTTATTTAAAAATTCAATAAGGCAATTTTCATGGCAGCAAGGAAAAAGAAGCAGTGCTGGTGTCTGCACACCCAGTAAGGAGAAAGCAGCAGCCAGGATCTTGTCTCCCAGACCCACTTAAGCCAAACTATGCTGCTACTTCGTTTTAGCTCCTAACAGCCTACAGCCCAAAACCCGAGGTACCCTTTCTGCTTGACAATTAAATTTTCTCCAACAGTGGAACAAGGATTAGGGAGTGGGGAGCAGAAATAGCCTTTTTAGAATAATCTACTGCCCAGGAGTCACATTAGCTAACACAGAGCAAATATCATAGAATCATAGAATGGTTTGGGTTGGAAGGGACCTTAAAGATCATATAGTTCCAACCCCCCTGCCATGGGCAGGGACACTTTCCATCAGACCAGGATGATATAAATATAACAATATAAATGATATAATATATATAATACATATAATATTATATATATATAATAAATGATATAATAATATAAATGATCAAACCTATTTCTGGACTTCATGAGGCTGGTGACAATGGTAAGAGGAAGAGAGTGGTTAGCTTTGCATAGACATAGCCATGGGAAGTGGACAGAAGGCACGTAGGATGCATATAAAAAGTGGTTATTCTCTGCTTTCTGTGAACCATAAGGGGGTCCTGGGGAAGCAGAGACAAAACTGAATTGCTGTATTTAGACCAGAGGTGAAGAAACATCCCTGGCTGCTCTAGACCATGTAGCAAAGGTATGTTCTGCTACCTCATGGCCATTGCTATCTTGCTATGTGTTCCTCAGCCAGACATAGGCAATAGCCAAGACATCCCCTTGCCTTGGCATGGCATCAGAACACACACAAGCCTGGTCTTTGGAGGTATGGGAAGTTCCTATCCCATCAAGGAAAGAAGTAACCAGAAATTAGTGGTGCTTACAGAGAAGAGAACACAAAGAGACCTCTGTCACCCATCCCTCCCCTCAAGACCTTATCCCAAATACCCACCCCACCAGAGGAGCAGAGACACCTGTGTGACTTCCCCCATGATAAGTATTCAGGTCTCAGCCCACTGGCAGAGGAGCTGAAGGACTTTCTGAGCCTGCTGCTAACGAGATCATTAAGACAAACACAGCAATTACGTGAACCTTTCCAGTCAGAAGGATGAGGTGGGGTTTTAATTAAGGTAGTTATACTCAGCTGGAAAGGCTATTTGTGAAGGCATTTAAAGTCTCTAGGAAGGTGCTGTGCTGACAAGCTGGGTTTAAAGATAGTAATACTGATAGAGCATGTGAAGCCTACTGCCTGTGTGGACTACTGGACTCAAGCTTACCAGCATTGCTAGTGTCTTGTTCGAGAAACCTGATGCTACGTAAGAGAGGTAGGCAATGCTTTGCCAATGGCAATGTCAAGGATGAGTTTGTGCTGAAGCATGTCCGTTATGGAGAGGACACTGCTCTCTCAGCTCAGGGGAGTTTTCAGAGTGTCAGCACTTCTTTCTCTCCAAAAGAGGACAAGGACTTTTAACTTCAGAAATGTTCCCAGGTCAGTAATTTGTGGGGAGTGGCCAGTATCTGTGTGAGGTCAGCTAGCATTTTGTGTTTGTAATTAAGTGTTTTGGGTTTGTTTTTTTTTTTTTTCTTAAACTCTTTCAGTGCAGTGATCTACAATTTCTATATGAAAAGCCATTGCAACTTGAAACTGGGAACCTGGCCCTTTGACAAGTGTCACACTTCTACAATTCATAACAGTTTTGAATTTTCAGAAGATGGGTCAGAACTGACCCTGGCCTGCAAGAAGCTGGGATTTTGACAAATCAAAGCTTCTGTGTACAAGTCCCCATGTAAAATTTCTAATCAGCTCTGGTTGTGTATGCTTTACTCCCTTTTTTCACTTTTACTGACTAAAAGCCATTTACAAACCTATCACCCCTTGTTAGAAACCTGTCCTTCTCTTCCTTTGTAACAGCTTTGCTGAGTATTGGGGGTCCACAGTAAGGACATCGCATTGTTTCCTTATCCTTGGCAAGAAACACAGAACAGATCAATGTGACTTACACTTCACCCTTTCCCATTCAGTGCTGCCTCTCATTTTGTTCTGCTTTTAATATCATCTTTATTGCAAGTCTGTCCTAATGCTGCCTGTTTATTTATGGCTATTACTGAGATGATGCTTTAATTGTCGGATCAGCGCCTCCAGTCCATCAGCAAAGGAGCAGGCAGCTCTTCATAAACATCATTTTTTATTTAGCTATACCACATGCACACACAACACACACACACAATTAGGAACAACAATGGTGTTATTCCCAATGAACCCTTGTGCAGTTCTTTGTAATTTTACCCCGTCTTGAAAAGGACAGCCTTTGAGTCTGTTTACTGTTCTTTCTGCACTGAGCACTTTGCCTTGTAGATCTGCAAAAAGGAAATTTAATTAGAGTAGTATTCAGGATGGTTTTTATATATATTTTCTACCAATTAGCATTTCATTAAGGCAGTTAAATTGCATTTGCCAGAGACAGACACAACCCATTGCAGAGTATTATTTTAAGATCTCATTTCTTTTCTCATCTTGCAAGCTGAAAATGAAATCAGGTAGTGATTGATTAATTATTAATTCATTACTGGTGATTAGGTTGGGTTGGAGCTGGTCAGGAGTGTGAGAGAGAGGGGAAAGTGCTAAGATGGAGTCTTGGTTTGTTTCTTTGGAAAACTTTGCAGGAGCTACTTGAGGTGGACAGACTCATCCTAAAGCCAAGCAGAGATGATGGGCTGCCTTGGATGCCTGGCACTGCCTGCTCCTGAGTATTTCCTCACCCTGACCTCCCTGCAGGATGGAGATGACAGGGAGTGGTAATATCTTACAGTGTAACGTCTAAAATCTTTTGGGCAAGAACCATCCTACTCCTTGGTTAATCCCATTCTTCCTCATGATGCAGCCAATCAGTGGGATGAATGATTGCTGCTCTTTCTGGAGGGCTGATGAAACAGGACATATGCCCACATGTGGCACAACTGTGCTGGCTGACACCAGCTGTCCAAACTGCACCTCTGCCTTCTTCTAGAAGAAGGTTAAGCTCTGCCTTCCCTTTCATTTCTGCTTGCTCTGAGGGCTCCCTCCATCCCTCCCTCTGTTTGCAGCGTGGCTTTGCCTCTCTTCGTTGCTCTCAAGGTCACCATTGATCAGATTGTGAGTACTTTACAGCTGCAGCCTTGGATGGGCAGAAAGAGAAATTGATTGCAGTCAATTCAGCAGCAGATTGAACTGTATTGACTTGTCCCCTGTTCATGCAGACGAGGAGCTTTGCTACCTTTTAATTACCACGGCTATCCCTTCTCAGCATGAATGGAATAGTTGGGTGTGTGCATGGGAGTGAGGGGGATCATATGGCCTTGAGGAAAGTGTTTGGGGAGGGTGTAGGGATTTTTTTTCTGACCAGTCAGGACCACACAAGATAGGAGGACTGGTGCTGGTTGGCTGGTGAGGGAATCCCAGGGATAGAAAGTCTTCTTTCCTCTATTTACAGTGACTCTTCCTGGAGGAGTCTCTGTCACTGGAAATGATTTGTTTTCCATAGTGGAAGCCAGCCGTTTTAAAGAGAGTGGCACTCTGCTGAATAAATGGCAGCCACAGGTGATATAAGGGTGCTGCTCCTTTGAACTGGACACGCTTGGCAAGACAGGCAGAGGTTCATCTGGCAGAAGTCACACTGAGAAACTTTGCTCCTTCCCTCTCCCTGACTTTGAGCACACAGAGGAGGGGTGTGCTGCTGCAAGCTTTCTTCAATAGCTGGATAAGCTTCCTGTTTAGCAACGTCCTTTGGCCAAATCCTGAAGTCTGTTGTTGAGGAGGAAGAGCTGTTTTTGTGGTTCTTGCTTGCATCTAGGGATCAGGAGAGACTGGGATGTGTTCAACTGACCCCTGTGGAAAACAAGATGTACATGATTGATTTCCATGGAGCTGCTCAGGCTTCTCACCCTGGATTCTGCTTCTGGCTCTGTCCGTGGGCTTGCAGGCTTTGCCAGCACTAGCACAGTAATTCATTGCTATCATAGAAAGTGCAGTTGGCATTTTTGAAAGGTGCAGGATTGGCAGCTTTAGAAGACTGAAATCCTCTGTTCATCTACTGAATTGATGCCAGTAGTACAAGCACTAGGAGTGAGAGAAGAGCAGTGACTCCAGCAGGGCTGGAGAATAACAGCTTTTTTTAGTAAATTGAAAAGTGAAAAACCAAACCAGAACAACAAAATGACTTCCACTTAGGGTCAGAGAAAGTATTTTGATTTTTTTTACCATTAAAACTATTCTGAATAAGACAATATTAAAGGAAAATTCAAAAGAGTAAATTTTCAAACTAGAGCTAAAATGTTCATTTTAGACGTGTGTGTGAAGTTAATTTTTTCCCCCTTGCTTCCCTTTCCCCTGTTCCCTCTTCCTACAAAGAGATCAGAAATTCTGTGCAGTGTTCTGATGTGACCAAATACACCATTTTAGCCTCCTCCCTGGGACTTAATGTTCAACACACTTCTCCCATCTCCAGGACTACTTAAGCCTAGACCTGAGACTCCTTTGTAAGGATGCTAACCCCAGGCTGGGTTTGTGCACTACATGTCCAGTCACTGGAAGCTGGGCTAAGACAAAGAGTTCATTTTACATGAACTACTAAAAGACCATCAGCTGGTCACAAACACAGGCCACAGCTTCCCTTAGAACCCAGACCGACCTGTAGGACTCTTTCCTAGACATCTCCATATAATGTGGGGTATTTTTCTTGACTGACTGGGTAGGCAATGGTGTAGGGATCCTGACTTAGTAGGCTCAGATGAAATAGGCAAAGGGGCTTCACCTTTTCAATTACCTGCCAAGGTTAATAATCCTTTATTTTAATCTTGCAGCAGGCAAATGTACTGAGATGAGACGTTCAATATGTATATGCATGACTACGGTTTTAGCCCCTGCTTTCCAAAAGGTCTTTGTATGGAAGTCATCCCTTGTCCAGAGGGTTTGTGATTTTTGTTAAGACAAAATAAAATAGGCTTAGCCCTGTGCTCCAGCTTCTGTGGTGGAGAGATGGGGTTGTTATTGTTAGCAGACCAAGGATATCTATTGACATCCAAATTGAAAGCTAACACAGAGACCAGCTTTATAGTATAAAGCCTTTCCTCCTGCCCTTGTAGGAGACCCTTCCTCTTTTCTTTGCAACATCCCAAAGGGGAGAAGTGAATTCCAGCAGTTTACAACTCCCAGGGAGAGAATGTACTGTGATAATCTCCCCCAGTTTCTAGCTGTTAAAATAAATTCTTCCCATGTTAGTAAGACTCCCCTGAGGCCTCAGGAGAACAGGTGCTCACTTGACCCAAGTGTCACCTGCACCTAATATATCACATCAGCCTCAGGGGGGAAAAATGCAGCCAAAGCTTCCCTCCCCACACCCACCCAGGGGAGGCCTGGCTCAGCACAACCACAGATGGAGACCTGCATGTGCACTAGAAGCTGCACAGAACACCTCTCTCTCAAGAGAGACAGGATTTGCTTATTGTGCCACTTAGCTAGCCTGTCTGCTGCCATGTCTCCGGTGATGAATAGTTCATTAGAAGGCTCAAAGGAATCGTGCAAGGCTCCTGTTTGTTTGTTGCAATTTTTGAGGTGAGGCATGTATACCAAATGTCCTTCTAACAGGTGGCCATCCACTGACTTTTTGAAGAAGGCCTCTGGATTCTTATGGCTTTACATCGCATAGCTAGTACTGCTGGTCTTGGTCAAAGAGATGAACAGCTTCCTCTGATTTTGGTGAATGAGCATTTCTTGTGCAACTCTCTCAGAAGTGGAAGGAAGTCAAACAATTTTCTCCAGGAGTGGAAGGAAGTCAAACAATTTTCTCCAGGAAGTATGTTCCTTTCTGCTGTAGAAAGTCCCAGGTCATGTAGTAACAATAACTCTTCCTCTGTCCTCTCCCGCAGTGACCTTAAGGTGAAAAGTGTCACTCGAAGTAGCTTGAATGTTGACGCATCTAGAGGAAAACAACTCAGCTAGGGAATCCAGGCCTGAATATGTGATTCTAGAGGTGCGTGGGGGAATATTATGATGAAAGCAATGGGGCATGTCCTCTGTACACATGGTCCTGGCTGCCCACCATTGGTTTCTGGAGGTGGGTTTAAAGAACAGTAAATCCTACCTTTTCTGAAGAAGTTGGTAGGGACAGAGATGCTATAAAGAGAAGTTAGAGGAGATTGCCCCTGATATTAATCAACAGGGGATGGTAGGAGAGAGAGATGTCATTTTATCTGAATAATAGCAAGACCCACATAACATCATTACAACAGTTACCCCAAAGCCACAGCAGCCAGGTTATGCAATGATGGGCTTAAAACACAGTTTACATTCCAATCTTGTCCACTACAACCCAAACTCAGGGAGTACACATACTTAAGCTCTCATTTTTGTCCATACCTAATTATGTGTGCTAATTATTTAGCAGGTTATTAATTATTTTGCTAATTACTTAGACTCTGCATGTGACTGGTCATTTCAAATGATGTACAACATGGGTTAATTTCACACTTCATGACATGTTTATGCCGAAGTCAAAAAGGCTTGTAATTTTTTCATGATTAGAGAGCAATGTAGAGAGGTGATTGCAGAACAGTTGTTCAACACAAGGTTCCTGGGAACCTGAGCTAGAATTTCTAAGTAGCCAGCTTTCTTTGTGCTCACTTCCAGGCTATATGAAGCTGAACAGTCATGTTTTGCTGAGTGCAGTGTTGCGTGAGGACTTGCATAAACTTTCTATGAGCCTCTAGTTGGAAGTGTTTGGGAGCTGTCATCTAATACAGAAAAAGGTTCAACAGGACCTTATGATTTAAGTGGCCAATCGCTGCACAGTAATGATCAGCTTGTGAACGTTTCTGAGCATCTGTTAGAAGAGGAGTCTGGGTTGTAATACTAACGGTTTTGCACAGCAAAGATGCTTGAGAAAATTAAAATCTGTTTGTGGAATACTCTGGCAGCAGCAAAAGAGTTTACATATGGCTTGTAAATTCTTCACCAAGCTCTAAGAATAACAAACTGCTTGCATGGAAACAAAAATTGGGGATGCACACATAGAAACATGAGTAAATAGGAATCACTGCATTTCTTTGGAGTGAAATGGTGAGCAAATGCAAGCAGATATGAAATACACTGGTGCTTTGGAAAGACTTCAGGTCAGTTTTTCTGAGTGGCTGTTAGTAATTTACTTCTCTGCCTCACTTCCCATGTTTTGGCTAATATTGATACTCATTCAAGGATGGACACAAGTTCAGGGGAACAGGAAAAGAGGAAGAACAGAGAAAGGAAATAAGCTTGTGTCTGTCGTGTTATCATAGTGCACGCTGAGGAACTGCAGAAGAGAGGACAGCCAGCTCCAGAGTATGGGTGGAACTCATGGAGAAACTTTCCCATGATTCTCACTTCACTCCCATTACTAAGGCACAGGAAAAATACAGTCCTCAGTTGTGGAGCTAAAAGTCTGTGTTTTCCCTTGTAGCAGACTTACAAACCTTTCCTGAGGGCCACCTGTAGAGCAAAGCCTTCTCACGGTAGCCATCTGAGAGTCCCTAGAGGTAGGCTGAGTATTGTTATTTACTTCTCTGTTTGCTGTAGCCAATTAAACAAAAGCTTACTCAGTCCATAAAGAGCAATAGCCTTGGGAGTGTGGGAGGGAGAGGCATTGCAAGGAGGCATTTTATCTTTGACACACGCTTCTGGGCAGAGGATTGAAGGTCAATGTGTACACATCATACTGGGCTGATTACAGTGTTGACAACCATTCACTTAGTTTTATGGAATTATCAATTGATCTGTGATTGGAGAATCTAATCAACGCTTAGAAAATACAGTGGGCGGAAAAGCCAGTTGGGCTGGATTGTTCTACATTTGGCTCTGTGGGAGGGGTCTCTCCAGAAACCATGCAGCTCTCTGGGACAGCGGTTAATGCTACTTTCCCTTTTACAGCTTGGTAGGAGGACAACCTTTACTATCAGATGCCTTGTTTCTTAGCTGACAGGTCATCCTGTCCTTTTGTGGTGTTTTAATTCAAGGAGCACAAATTTGCTCACCCACTACTGAAATGACATAGAACTGTGAACATATTAATGTTATGAAGGTACTCGCCTGGATTTGGCTCTGGGTGAAAGGTTTGCATATCACAAAGGGAGTCTCTGGCAACATTTTGAAGTGATTAAAGATCTCTGGATATCAGCAATTCCATGTCCCCAAGAAAGCAGTGCAAAGTTTATCTCATGACAGTAATTGTTAAAGGACCTTCAACAAACTTTACAGAGAATGGAATCAGAAAGGAGGAAGGAATATCTGCAAGGGAAAATCTGAGAATTCATATTATTTACAAAATGATGAAAAGTGCAAGGTTTATCAAAAGGCATCCTGACAAAATATGGAAAAAAAGGACTTCATCAGTAATGTGCACTGATACAATTTTAACTGGGTTTTTATAAATCTCATAATATCAATTACTTTCTGAAAGACCCAGATCCAGGTATCATATTGTAATTTGGATAGTTCATCTTTTAGCTACTTACTTTAAGAATCAAGTTTTCATAGCAGAAAAGATGTGCTTAGTGACCATCCTGAAGGATCAGAAGACAGAAGTAAAAAAATATCCTTTTCTGTTTAAGTTAGTCTTGTATTTTGCAGAAAGTACCTTACACAGATTGTGGAGAAAAATGTAATTTTTTAAATGCTTGAACTTATCAGTACTGAGCAACATGGAACTGGTGTCAATGCATGGATTTTCTCCCGGAGCTTTCCCTTCTGAAGGCTGAACAGACCTGCCCTATCACCATTCTTTTTCTAGCAAAACCCAGTATTTTCTAGGTATCTATACTATTTTTTCTATACTATTTTCTAATCTAAGTACACAGCATTTCCCTTTCAACTCCTTTGTTCTGTCACTGGAAGTGCAGTGGTCAGAAATTATGCAGAAGTTGGTGTCCAGCATTAACCAACCATTAATTAAAAGAATAATGGCAAAAATGTCACTTCTACACTTTTGTAAGCATTCCTGCAGCCTTCCAAAGCTGGTAAGCTTGACAAGATCCAGTACACCAGGTGGGGTGATATTGATGTTTTTGCCTGCTCTGACTAACCTTCAAAAGGCAGAAAGAACACCCATTAAGAAGCCTTAGGAACATTCATTCTCCTTGTTTCATGCAGCAACTGATGAAATTACTCCAGTGAAAAATCAGGAAAACATTACCATTGACTGCTATATGAGAGCAATTCAGAATTCTTGCAAAGATTGGGGCTCTGTTGTACTAGGGGGTGTTCAGACACGTAAGTAGAGACATACCTGGTCTGAGGAGCTTCATGTCTGAATAGTCAGAAGGGTTTTTGGAATCCAGAATATTCTAAGATGAAGAGTCTGTTCTCCAAGGTAACAATAATGACTTAAGAATACAAGGCTTTTAAAGTAAACAATAGCAAAGGGATTTGGAGCAGTGGAGTGTGCCCTCTCTTTTGTTAAGTAAGATTTGTATTTTGTTTTTTTTTCTGCTGGTGTAAGGAGGTATGAATGGACTATTTCTTTTTTGCTAAGTGAAGGAAGCAATTCTCATGTAATCAAAATGATGCAAATAGATAAAACCTTGACATTATGGAGCTTCAGCTTATTGAAGCTCCATATATATATATATAAGGAGGTTATAATGACAACTCAGACCATAATAAAAGCCCTTCTGAAACAGAGGGGGGGGAAAAGGGAGAAAGGAGTTTTTCCCAGTCCCTTGCTTTGCAAAAGTGAAGGTAACTGTTCCGAGTCATGCTGGGGGTTGCTCAAGTGGCTGGAGTTGTGATAATTGAAAATGGTACCTGTGTTCAAACACCTGCCAGAGCAGCTCTCTGCCTTCACAGCCTGGTTTCTAAGCCTCTCTGGTACCCTACCACCAGTTGGCAGAAAATAGCTGTATCAGTTAAGTCCCACTGCTTTATTTCCAAGACCATGGCTCTTCTCAGAAGGCAGCAGAGAAATTGGAGAGGTTATCCCATGCCCTCTCCTGATCTGATTGAGGTGGCTCTAGCAAGCAAATGTATTTCCACTTTCCTTTTAAAATGTTTTACAGTTTAATAAAATGGAAAATCAAATTGCAAGAGAACAAAATGATTTTCATAAACATTGTTGTGGGCAAAGGGGTCCTTTGGATAATAGCACTTTTATCTCTGTTTTTGAATCTTCAGGCTGCCCTAAATGCATGTAATAACAGTAAGTCATTCACAACATGCACATTCTCACAGAATTACTGTATTAAACAACTCTGTTAAACTGGTGGGGAGCGAAGGTATATCTTTTTTTATTATCCCTGCAAACAGAACAGAAGCTGATTGGTAGAAGCTGGCCTTGCTGCTGTGGATAGATAAGATCTAAGCCTATGGAGGTCAGCTCGGACAGTCATCCCTTACTACTCAAAGGCACTGCCCTGCGGTCACACAGAACTGAAGGTGGAGGGATGGAAATAAATGGTGATATTTGGGGAGCCATAGTGGTAGAAGGGGCTCTTTTGTAGTGGTAGATTTACACTTACAGATTACAAGGCAAACTGGAGAGCCACGGGGATGAGGTTTTCCTCTTAACCAGAAATGTTAAAACAAATCCTCAGTCAACAGTCTCTGCACAACCTGTACTGTTACTAAGGCCAGGCTTTGGCTAAAACTGAAATGACTTTTTGCCTTCACAGCTGAGTCAGAACTGGAGAGCACTGAGGGAGCTGGTGATGATGGGGTGGGACTATTGTTCCCAGAGCCCCTCCTTGTCCTGTCTCAAGTTACTTCTGTAATATGTTGTCTGCAAGGGAAGGGGCTATGACTGTAGATATGGATGTGCTCTATAAGCAAGACATGGTCATTCCTCAATGCCAGCCCCTGTGTGGGTTTTACAGAGAGGAGGTGGACAGAAATCACACTGCAGTCCCACTATTTGCATCGACCTTTGTGTGTCAAAGAGCACAGGGGCTGCAATTCTTTCCCCCTTGCTATACCTCCTTTTAATATCACTTGGTAGGACAGCGGGTTGAGCACAGGGGATGGGAGGAATGAGAAACCCATAAGGCTGAGCCACAACATCCTTTCCTACAAACTCTGCTTCAAGGAGTACTCTGCTCAGTACTCAGGCAAAGACCCCAGGGAGATCATGTGAGGACTAAGACACGAGTCAGAGTCCCAGACTCTGACCTCCTGGACTCACCTGCACATTCCATGGTGCCAGACTGAAAGTTTCTTTCTCTTTGTTTTTACAGTAAGTAAAATCCCATGACTGAGAAGTTTTGTTGAAAGAAAAGCCTTTTCCCTGCAAAGTTTGGTGTCAAAAGACTGAGATTTTTGAGTGAAAAACCATTTCATGAGGGAATATGTCTGTGTCTGTTCTGTAGATATTGGTCGATTTGTATGTTTATAATGAGTGCTGAGAAGGAACATTTTGTCTCCTGTGAATATGGCCTGTTTGGGGAAACCATGTTTTTTTGATGGATTGCTCTGAGCTCTCTTATTAGAGATGTTCCCCCATTTGGACTCCAAGGGGTGGAAAAGTTTATCTTTAATAGCAGGAAGCAGATATATCATCATGTGGTGGAAATATTTCCTTCTGTGTTGAGAACTCTTTACTAAAATCTTCATGGAGAATAATTTTGAATTTTTCCTTTTCCCTTAAATTGTAAAACCTTTGCTAGCAGACCCTCAAAAGAAACACTGGCAGAGCTGAGGTGGTGAAAATGGGAGCAACCAGTTATCTCCAGGGCCTCTAGGCTTCCTTTATACACAAAGCCATGTTAGTTAATTCTTCACTTATTTCTGATGATATGAAGTAATGGGTTTTGAGGCATTATAGAGTGAAAGCTTCCATTAGAAGAATGTTGATCCAGGGGTTAGGAAACAGGCTTGCTATTTTGGAATTGGAAGCAACAGTTAAATTTGCTGTCTGGACACATCTTTTCTATGTTACTTTACGGATAAGTCCCCTCAGTCTGTCAGGTTCTCATCTATAAAAATGATGAGAATATTTCCACCTTATCCTAAATGTGTTATGAAATAAATCTAGAAGATTGAGGCTTTCTGTCTCCCTGTGTGCACACAGACATATACCTACGCTCCCTCCTCCCTTTCCACAGAGGCGTTACTTCATTCTTACAGTAGATTCGCAGCTTCCAAGAGGCAAAAGTGTTGGCTTGTCCCTGAACCTTCTTTTCTTTGCTGTGCAAAATAACATTCTAAAGATGACACAAGTCTGCCACCAGACATCAATTTCATGGTGCTCTCTGTAGCTGAGGCACGCCCTGGTTGAATGTGACTGTGAATAAGCTCATCAAAAGAGGAGTTTGTCTTTCCACTAAGATCTGAATCAAGTGGTACGTAGTATAAAATGTGGGTAACAACCCATTAACCATATTTCCTAGTTATAGTTATGTATAATACATAAATAATGCTCAAATATTATTCAAATTATGTATTGGTAATTATCATTCCTATTATTTGAGTGTGAAGAACGATAATATATTTTGGCCTAAACATAGGCGCTTTTTTCTCTTTTAGTCTATAGCAAGCTGATGTTTCTTTCTGTGTGGAGAACACAAAACCTGAGATTACAGAACTGGGCTGGGAAAGCTAAAATCTGTTCAGTGATCCATGGGGCAATTCTGATCAATGCTCTGAGAGCTCTTGCTTGAGTTTCCCCACCTGCAGATGTAATATAGAAACAGTGTCTCATTAGAGTGAGGCTAAATTTATGTTTAAGTACCTTCAGAATAGAGAGGTGTTTGGATCTATACAAAGCAGCGAAGTGTGCATCTATGCACATTCTGACATACACTACCCCTTCTCAGGAAAACAGGCTGTAATAGAATACTTTGCCCAGACAGAGGATTTGAATCTCTCACCTTCAGCTTCAGGGTCAGAACAACCCTATGTCCTAACATATTGCTCTTCTAAAAGTCTAGGGAGCATCTCACCCTGTCACCCAAGGGAACCTCAAGGTGCTGGATCACACCATATTTGGGGTTATCTTGTACACAATTCTCCACCTACCATTGCATTGGTGAGTGCACCAATCGGGAGTTTTGTCCATGGGTCTGATTAGAAACCTGCTTGAAATCAGTATGAATATTTCATTTCAGCAAGCAGGATTTGAATGTGATAGTTTGTAAGACTGCTTGGGCCTCACTGGGATGAAAGGCACTGTACTGAAATGTAATACAAAAAAGTTCCTTCTTCCACACATTCCTATTCACATGAATATAGGTACATCCACCTACTTCAGTACACTGAAACGAATATCCACTATAAGAATAAAGCTTATCAAAGCCTAAATACAGTACAATCAGCCTTCTATGTAGATGCAAAACCTTACTGAGCAGCAGCAAAAAGAATTAAACCCAACAGAGGAAGACAGAGACTCATTAAAAAGAGTTATAACAAATCAGTTATCAGACGTTTAAAGAATAAACTTGTTAGAATAAACCTGTTAAATAAATCCTCAGCAAAGCTAATTAGGTCGCTGTTACACTGGCACAATGGCTCCCTTCTTCCATAGAAGACTTAATGATAGCATAAGCCTGTTAAAGGAATACACTAAGTATACAATAAGCCAACTATTTAAAGGATACCTTGGTCAGTTCATCCTCTAAATCTGACCTACCTACAAATTGTCACTGGTAAGAAATATCTCCTAGGCTCCAATTGCCTATTGAAAACCCAGGCCTGTGTCCCTTCTCATTTGTGAGAGAGACATCTTCTCGTTTGTGAGAGACATCCATGGATGCTCCCCTTTTTCCAAACAAAGGGACTGGTGATGGCTGTGGAAGAACTACATGTTTTGAGGGACTTTTGTTTTCCTTTCTCTCTGTGTTGTACTCAAGGTGCAGATTAACCAACTGAACCTATTCTCAGAGCTTTAATGACAATATTGATCGACTATTGGTGAAGCAGCAAGGAAAGAACGAGAAAAAAATAATTACTTTGTCCCTATATAGTGGCTTTTGTCAGCACATGTGTAAGGATGGATGATTTGGAGATTAAAGACGTTTAACTGAGGCTTGGAATATCTGGGTTTGTCCCAGTTCTGCCTCTGGTTTTGTGTAAAACATACTCTTTCTACATCCCTCTCGTGAACAACAGGGTTACTACTGCTTCCTTTTGATTTCACCTGTTGCGATACTGAGGTCTGTGAGGCAAGCCTTAACTTTCCTCAGGATGATCTACAAAGCCAAATGAAGCTTTGGCAGAGTGTGTTAGCATTCCCATGATGGTTTACTCTTGCCTGTGTGGGTAACTGCAGGAACGGATACTTTTGTAAGTGCAAACCATGATGCTCTCAGTACTAACATTTCCCACAAATATCTTAACGTGTTGCTACCTTCATGCTGCTATGTAGACAAAAAGCTGGGTGGGTAACTGCAGTTAGTTCAGTTCTGGCTTCTGGGTGAAAGTTATACAAACAACAATAATCCTGACAAGATAAGAGCATTAGATTGGTGTATTATCACTTACATTACGTAGATGGAAGCAGAAGTGAAGAAGAGTAAAGTGATCCCCTTGAGGTTATGTGGCCATCCAGCAGCAGAGGCAAAAATAGAACCCAGGTGTCCAAGTTGGTCCTGTACATTTTATGCAATAGATCACTCCCTCCAGAGGTGAACTGGGTGATTTTCCTCAGGAAACATGGGAAGAGTTAAATGCTGACTGGCTTGGAGGGAAATTACCTAAAACTAGCAGGGAAAGAAATGTTTATTTTTGGAGAAGGTGTCACAAGCAAAAGAAAAGCTTGAAAACAAGAATTGAACACTACATAAAGAAACACTTGACAGCCACAGCCCTTTAAGTTGCCTTGAGTGTCTGTGTGCAGAATTCATTGCTGGCAACCAAAAAACAGTGTCCGCTCTAAAGACTAGAACCCAGGGTGTAACAGCACTGGGACACTGGGGATGACAGTGCTCTAGGGGAGACATCTGGGCTGGCTCAGAGCTGCCATGGACAAATGGATACCAAGAGGGGAAAAGATAGGAAGTAAGAACCTGCAGGATCCCCTAGACTGAATTTCTGTCTAATGTTCAACCCACTCCTGAAGAAATGCAGTGAATTAAGTGTTTGGTATGGAAAGCTGGAACATGCTGGCACCAGAGCGTGTCTGGCCAGCAGGAGGTGAAGAAGTATGTAGGTAAAGTTCATTGTTAGTAATATTACCATTAGCATGGAAAGGTAGCAGCTGAGTTCAGGACTGCTCAGGGAGAGGTGTGCATACACAGAGTAAGTAGCAGTCTTTGCTTTGGGAAGCATCCAAATAAAATAAACAAGGTGGAATTTTTGTACACACTCTTTAACATGCTGCCTGGGAAACTGTGGCATAAAAGCTACAACTAAACAGTCTGGCAGCTGTGTTTCACACTACACGTTAAGATCTTGGTGCTAGACATCTGGACAGGGGACAGGTTCTTGGTTTACTTGACCATGTTTCTAGAAACAGATTCCTGAATATTTTGATTTGTCCTTTCCTGCTCTGACCACTAACCAGAATAGCCTGAGAGGCTGTGTTTATGCAGAGGGGTTTTGTAAAGCCCTTGGGCATATGCCTTTCAACATAGTTCCTGAAAATCGATCGCATCAACTTTTTCTTAACAAGATGAAAAGTCCTTATTGTATATGGGAAATAACCCTGCTCTAGGCATGTGGTTACTGTATGGTAACAATAACCCCACTTCTCAGGGTGCCGGTATGCACCAGCTATCAACCTTGTGACTCACAAGGTATACCTGAAGCAAAGTGCAGTTATGTGAGAGTAGCAGCATGCTGTAAAACATGTTATTCCTTAGTGATTCAAATTCAGATTTTCTCCCAAATAAATAATAAATGATACCCAGGGGAAAAAAATAAAAAGTACTTCTTACTTTTCTTCCTATACTCAATACTTGCCAGGTATATTGGTTTGTGCAAAGATAATGGTGGTAGTCCATTCTGACCTAGACTACTGTTGATGAAAAAGTGCAATATGGTTGCATGAATCTGTTGTAAAGTGCTGGACTCCCTGCCCTGATGAGATGGATCCTCAGGCTCCAGAAAACGGAATTTACCCACTTTGCCGTGTGGCAGATAGTCAAGTGTCTTGGTCATTATTTATAATCCAGAGATAAAAAGACAAAGATGAAACAGTCTTGTGCCATCCCTTCCAGAAGCTAAAAAAAATTGCCCATACAGTTACAATATATCAGCATCAATTTATATGTATACATGATGTGTATACATGTTATGACTTGATTTTATGCTGTGGGTGGTACTGTCATTCTGTACTAACATCTGATCATACGACCTTAGCACAGCCATGCTAGATGCGCACTGGCTTCTCTTGGGTAAATCAGAAAAGAAGCACTGACCCTCTAACTCTCACTGACATACTTCAGGATTAGCTTAGAAAGACTGCTGATGACAATGGCTGTCCACTTCCTCCAGCAATGTCTGTTAATCAAGCTAAGATAGCTCTTTCTCATGCCTGCTTCACAAACGTTGAGAGATATCAGTACCTCTTGCTTTGCCATCTCCTTTGCAATGAACGTTTTTGGGGCTCAGAGATATGAAACAGATGCAAGAACATAGATATGTTGGAGTGAGGAATAAGGAAAAAAAGCTCAATTGAACATTCTAGTCCCTGCATTTGACTGCACGCGGGTTTCATCTACCAACTTTTTTTTGAGTGGTCTGAAGTGCTGAGTGATTGCAGATAGAGGCAGAGTGAGGCTTGAAGCCTTCTGTGCAGTGTACAGCTCATGATGGGTTGGGAGTTTCAAGTAGTTCCCTTTTGAAAGCCTTAGTCCAAGTTCAGAAGGAAACTAAGCTGCAGGTGATGAATACTGATGACTTGTACTTGGTACCAGACAATAGTAACAATAGTGAATATGAAAGACTGCTAATAAAGAGGATGGATTTGTGACTAAGATGGGAAAATCAGCAGATATGGGTTCATTTGCTTGCTCTTCTGTGCACCTCAGCAAGCTCTAGAGGAAAGTATTCAACTCCTCTAGCTTCATCCTTCTAAAGTTTAGGAATTCAGTCAAAGCTGCCGATTTGGTTCCCTTTAGAGTCAACACAGAGAGAGCTAATTTCAGAAGGAAATTCATCCCATGACGAAGGTAGTGTCTGAGATAACAGGAAGATTACACCCGTAGAGTTAAAATTACCCCTTTCTGTTAACTGGAGAGAATATATAGACAAATACCTGAAGACAAATGCCTGGCCTGTTCTAATTCCTCATGAATTCAATGGATCAAATAATTAATTTTGTATCAGTTAGCCTTGGCCAGGAACCTTCATATCAATGACAGCTGGGAAACAATCTTCTGAGCTGGGAAACAATCAGTTCTCACTGTTCTTTCTGCCCACTACATTTTCCTAGAACTGACCTTAGAGTGGTCACTGTCTCATTTTAATCCTCAATGAGAGACAAACCACTGTTATTTCTTTTTAACAAGACATCTGCTTCCTACCCAAGACCAGTAGGAAAAATACTAAAAAACCTAATCGGAAAGCTAGATCTCAGGAGACTGAAAATCTCATTTTGCAATCTCCAGAAGCTCATGGTGCTCAGAACAAGTATCCCAAAAGGTGAGTGCCTAGGACAGCTGAAGTTCAATTTTGAAGCTGTGGCATTTCTTCCTTTGTTAGTTTGGTGCTGGAAAGGTATTTCTCTCAAAAGATAAATTTGGGATATCTTAATTTAGGAGCAGTGCAAAGATGGAGAAGCACCTACTTGGAAAGTTTAGTGAGTTCAGAGTCTTTCAGGCTTCTAGAGCTGCACTGAGGATGATTCAGTTTAATACAGAGGAACCAGCTATCAGAAACCCCTTTCAGAAAAAAAAACAATTCCCAACTGTTTCTTCCCACTCTGCTGGGACCTGCCAACATTTTTGCTTAGCTTGGCAGGGGGTTCCAGCCTTCCCCCCAACCCCTGCTCAAGCCTTGACTGTAAACCTTTAATTCTGCATTGAGGATGGTGGAAACAGTCTCTACTAGCTTCTTGCCTCTTAGCCCTGACCCTTGAGCCCACTCCCAGACTTCTTCCCACCGTCCATCAAAACAGCCTCGTATTTGACCACACAGCCCTTCATGTCAACCATCTGGCTTTGTGAACAGAGACATCCCCCCACATGTTAAGGGATACCAACAGCAAATGAATATGGTTGGTGCTTAGGAGTTGGATATCTCTGCAACCAACACAAAGCACAGTCTAAATAAGATCACTACTTACTGTGATATTGTTTTCAGAGAAGAAAGAGGAAATACATTTCACAAGAGACTGGGAGAGCACCAGAATATCAATACAATGCTCACAAAGCAAGTTTAATCCATTTTTTAGACTGTAATAAACAATGAAGTCTGCAAAACCTTGACAAGAATACATTCTGCATCCTCAAGGAGGGCAACATGACAGGATATGTGGAAAGAAAAAGTTTGCTGGTAGCATGAGAAGAACTCAGAGTAGGTAGGGTCTGATTATCTTCACCAGCTCATGGGACTCTGAAGTGAGTTTTTGCTATAGAATCACAAATAGAAATGAAGTGTTCACCATATGCAGTTGGCACATACAGCTCCTTTTGCACTAGATAAAGGCACTTTGTACTGGCCTGCTTGGGATAGAGTTAATTTCCTTTATAGCAGCTCATATGGTTCTGTGTTTTAGATTGGTGACCAAAACAATGCTTTTAACATGCTGATGCTTTAGCTACTGCTGAACAATGTTCACACAGCATCAAGGCCTTCTCTGTTTCTCACTCTGCTCCCCTAGTACACACATTGGGGGATGTGCAAAGAGGTTGGGAGGGGACACAACCAGGTGGATGACCTGAGCTAACCAAAGAGATAGTCCATGCCATGTAACATCATGCTCAGCAATAAAAAGGGAAAAAGGGGGATTTTAGTTGTTAGCCATCTTTTGCTTGGGAACCAGCTGGGTACTGGTCTACCAGTGGGAAATGGTGAGTGATTGCCTTTGCATCACTTGATTTGTTGTTTTCTCTTTCTCATCTTCTACTGATCCTTCAATTATTAACAATTTTCTCTCAACCTCCAAGTTTTCTTGCTTTTACTTGTCCTTTCCTCTTCCCCCATCCCACTGGAGTGGGGGGTGGAGGGGAGTAAGAGAGCAGCTGTGCAGTGTTTAGTTGAATATTGGAGCACACAGTGGAAACCCATTTGCTCATTTTTGTTGCAGCTGTTATATGAACAACATGGACACTTCTTTCTGCTTTCTAGATTTCTGTTTCATGTGATGTCTTCCTAAACTTCTGATAGACAGTCCAAATTACAGTTTCCTCATCCTTGCCACAACCATAATTTTTTTTCCTAGTGCTTGCAAATGGGAGACTCTCTTCTTACACCATGTGTATTGTGAATTTCTGTTCTCCTTTATATCCTCCCTTGATTGACGAGTTTCTAATTTCTTCATGGGAAGAATATTATAGTTCAAAAAAATCTAAACATTGTTTTTAAGACAACTGTTGAAAGAGGCAAAAAAAAAAGTGAGGACTGGACATGCTAAAATTGCTAACAGCTCAAAAAAAGTCCTTACTGGAAGAAGAAATAGCAATTCTTGTTCACTGGAGCTTTGCTGATTTGGGGTGAAGATCCAGGCTTTGTTCATTGCAGGGAGAAGGTGAGTTGAAATATCCAAGGCTAAAAAGAAGAGACCACTGAAAAGAGAAAGCTACTGAAGTGAAATAATTTTGTTTTTAAAAATGGCATCCAGAATCCTTATCTTTGACACATAAGAACAGACACATAGCTAAATATGCTGTAACCTGCTTAGGTTTCCAAAGCAGCAAATTAAACCAGTGGACTATGCAGTGAGTGTCCATTCAGATGAGCAAAGCTCATTGAACACAACAATACTGTAAGAGAACATGTTGAATACTCAATGCACCAAATAATCCTCTTTTGATACAGAGACAGTAAAAGCTTTTGGGAAAGAGGAAGCAATGGTGTATGTATGAACTGGGGGGAAAAGACAGAAAATATTCTGGGACAGGAAAATGATGAGCCAAACTACTATCTTCACTTTGTTTTATGTTTTCTTATATTTTTATGATATTGATAGCAATTCTTATTTCCAGGCAGGACACTGGTCCCAAGGGTTTGTTGACTCTGACCTTCTGGAAGAAGGTGTTACTTTGTAGACAGTATTTGAGTTGTTCTCCATGTCTGTGAGACCTTTGGGTGGCTGAAGAGTATCATCTCGCCTGTTTTCTCTCACTCCCTCTTCAGAGGAATATGAAATATCAAGCTGGGCGGTGCCAGGTCCTACTCAACCAAATCACACAATAGCCTTCCCAGATGTAGTGAGGAAAGACACGTGGTATTGTTGTGTTAGTTGAATCAGTAAATCCCATTTGACTACAGTGCTTGTTCATGGAGCCTTTGCTTTGATTTCAAACAATCTCATGTAAGACAGAAGGATTCCTCTTCCATTTCTGGTAAGTGCCAAGAGCACCAATGAAAGAACACACTAGTGATAACCCCAAACACCATTTATTTGTTTAAACAAGTGTTTTGCACTTGTTTATATGTTCTGTATAAGACCTGATCCCTCAGTCTTCTCTGCTGTGGTGTAAGCCATTCCTCTGTGGCCTTGTACCAGGGGAATCTGTGAGAATCATTTCAGCCTTTTATTTGAGCCAATGTGACTGAATCAGGGGTGGCTTACCAAGAAGTGTGCTTTGCAGCTGAACAGTCACTTGGAAAAAAGTAAAACTCAGGAGCTTTGGGTATGCTGTAACTGAGATAAGCTAAGCTTCAACCCTATCAGAACAGCTTGGAGTTTAACCAAACAGCTTCTAATTCTGCTTAGGAAAGATTTGCTGAAGATTTAGCTTAAGACAATGTTCTGTAGCCACAGGGGATGGGTGAGAGAAGGACAGAGTGTCCTTGCAGGCCAGAGAAGGGGGATGGAAGGAGGGCGTCTCCCGTTGCCCTTCTTGTCCCACATACCCTACACAAGGTGGCTGAATTTTCTTCCGTCAGCACAGCATGGCTAGTAACTTACTTGTCTGAGGGGTCCCTGGCTAGAAACCTCCCACAACGGCAGGAATTGTTAAATGCTCTTCCTACGCTGGGTTGCCTTTGCTGAGCTGCTGAGATTTGTCCGGGTGGGTCATGCCCTTGAGGCACCCCCATCTCCGTTCCCCGAGCCCAGCGGCGGGACTTTCGCCCGCCCTGCCGGGCGGGCCGGGCCAGGAGGCGCCGGGAGCGCAGCCGGCTGCCCGCCGCCTGCCGGGGCGGCTCGTCTCGGCTCGCCCGCCGCCGGCCCAGCCCGCTCCCAGCTGCTGCTGGGCGCTGCCCGTGGAGGCAGGGCTGAGCCCGCGGAGGCACCGGCGGGGGCGGCCGCTGCGGCGTGGGGCGGCGCGGAGCCCCGGGCCCGGTGCGTCCCCGGCACCACCCGCCGGGCCGGCGCTGTCCGCGGTGCTGAACCGCGCCCGCACGGCGGGGCTGGAGGGAGCGGCTCCTTCCTCCCCTAGGGCAGGCGGGAACCCCCCAGTGCGGAGTCTGGCTGGGGGACAGCCTGCCCCTCCCCGCCCCCCCAGCAGCTCCCTCCTCGGCGGATCGAGCCCCGTGCTGGCTGGCTCCGGTGAGGAGAAAACGGGGGGCAGAGGGGGGAGGGGAAAAAAAAAAATGGTGGGGGCTGTCGGGAATCGCAACCAGTCCCTCTGCAGCCTCCTCCCAAATCCGAGGGGCAGATGAGTTTAGATCCTGCCACAGCCCCGTCCAGCGGCCCTTCTAGGTCTATTCCTCCCTTCCCACGGCCCAGGCTCCGTCTGGCCGGAGCTTAAGTCCCTCCTTTTTGCCCCCCCCCCCCCCCCCCCGCCCCTCCCCCTTTCCTAATTATGTACAAAACACTTCTTAGAATAAAATGGCCCGGCTGGGGCTCCTCCCTGCTTTCCTCTTCCCCATTCATCCTCTCCCGACCGCTCCAAGCCCCGCCCCCGGTGGCAAGCCCAGCCTCTCGCTTCCCTCCTGGAGCCCTTTTCATTTTTATTTCTAACCCCCTCTTCATTCTCCCTGCTGCCTCTGCTCCTTCCCTCGATGGCTACGAACTGAGCAGCAGAAGAGAGGGGGGGGCACAGGAATAAGGGAAGGGGGAAAAAAAGGCAAGAAAAAAGAAAAGGCAAAAAAAAGAGGGGGAAAAAAAAGGATTTTCTTTTTTTTTTTTTTTTTTGCCTCTGCCCTTAATGCCCGCGATCTGGATCAAGGAAAGGGATTTTCTGTCTGAGCATGAAAAGGACTGCTAGAGCCCCAGGATTTTCACGCCTGCATTATCAGCCCAGCACCCAGTATGCGAGCTGGACAGAGAAGCTCTCCCACAAGTTCCTACCGAGCCGAATAAAACCCACGGGCGACCAGATCTCCGCCAGAGAGGGACATTAGCATCAGGTAAGGCGAGCGCTGCGCTGCGGCTGCAGCGATGCCCCTGCCCCAGCGCCGGCTGCGGGCGCCGGCCGGGCTCACACGTTTGCCTCTGCGTTGCGCCCCAGCCCTGGGCAGCACGGACTTAGGGGGGTGGGGGAGTGGGGGGCTGGATGGCAGAAGTCCTGCAGCCCGGTTAGCGACCGTGTGTACGTGTGTGTGGTGAGCGTGGGGCCGAGATTCGGCGGTACTGGGAAGACTGGGAACACTGGTGTAGGAACCAAGCAATAGGGGTTCAGCCGCCGACTCGGCTGGGCTGGCGGCGAGGCGGGGGTGGAGGTGGGGGTGGGAGGTAGCCAGGCTCCATCTGTATTCCGGAGTATCGATACATCCCGGAGGGGGGGGGAACCGTCCCCAAGGAGATGGTGTCATCTCCACTTAATCCACTGCTCCGTTTTCGCAAGTGACAAGCAAATCGCGGAGGAAAAGGAAAGTCTGTCGCCTCGAATCCCACACTGGGCTGATTGCCTCTACTTCTAGTGGGGACTGGGAGACAGCGGCAGAGCCGGGGGAGGGCAGCGATAGCGGGGGGGCTGCATCCCACAGCGCAGGAGATTGGTTTTCCCCGGCTCAGCTCTCAGCGCTGCTTGCGAGGCTGGTGTGGAGCATAACTTTGCCTTTTCCAGTCCATGGGGAATAGGGGGACAGAGGGTATCTCCACGCCATTACATCATCCCCGAGGTCCAGCACAGCCTGGGTCTAAAGACCCAACGATGATCCAAAGAGAGGAGGGGTGTAGGTGTAAGTGTGTGTTTTGGCTTTGGAAAGTCCCCCTGTGCTTTTACTTGGGAGTGGGGAAGGGGAGGGGGTGTCACTTCTTAGATGCAGACTCCTCTTCATGGAGAGAAACAAGCAGCAGATGAAATGCTGCCAGTCTTCATGTATGAATTCAGTCTTGTGATTGACATCTGCACTAGGTAGGACAGAAGGGTCCTTCATGCTTTACTCTGGCTGCTCATCTGGGTGCATAATAATAATTTGTTAATGGCAGTAAAGCTGCTTTCCCAAGAGTTGTAGAGAAGTGTTTGGGGGATGGTGAGAGGAGGAGGTAGTCAGTAAAGAGGAGATGAGGCTTTGGTGTAAGAAATATGAAAGGATTTTATTTTTTTTAATTCCTTATAAAGGAAAAAGATTGATCAGATCTGCTTGTGAGTGACAGACGAGCCCGGGCTCTCTCCCTCCCACACACCACAGAGGCAAGCAGTTGTGGTCTCCCTTGCACACATGTACACACTAAGCACACAAAACACATGCTGTCGAACTCGCACAGTCCACCCCATGCTTAAATACAGCATCTTGGTCTCGCTCTCACATGGATGCAAGCACCTATTCAATCCATGCAGCCTCGCAGTTCCCCCACACTCAGACACACAGACTTGATCTACACATGAACACACGCCGTAACGTACAGAAATAACTGCATTGGTATTCTCATTATGTGAGTCAAATATTCAGACGTTCACATGAGCATACACACTCTGTCTTCTTTGCAGGTCTCTCAGTAGGTGATTTGCTCCTCCAGCGTAGTCTTCTCCCTTGTAGTTAGTTCCAGGCATCGATTTGGGGTTTGTCTGACTCCAAAGCCCTTTGCGACTCAGCAGAAAAAGCTTGCTACATTTTGTGTGTCTACATTTGTTTTACTGCTCTTTGCATGTTCCCAGGACTCAGTAATGCTTTCATTACTGGAAAGGCAGACAAGCAGCAGACAGGGGACCAGAGGAATGGCTGGGGGGAGCAGTGGCAATCCCATACCCATCATGCCCTCTCTGATCAAGAGCTGGAGCCTGTGAGTATGGGAAGTGCTCTGCTAGAGTTATGTTGCTTTTTTCTGTGTGCGAGTGTGTCTGTGAGCAAACCACATATGCATCTATAGCTAGCGCACACACGGTGCAAGGCTCCACTTCAGTCTTACCCTGGTTCAGAGCAAAACCCTCCCATCCTTAAAGCACAAATACTCCCGTGCCTTTGCAAGCCCCTTCGATCAGAAATGGCATAGTATGTGCAGGGGAGATGATGTCACTGGTGTTAGATGTATTTAATCAACACCCCCCTCTGACCTTCCTCCCCTTCCCCTCTTTCCATAGGGCCTAGTGAGCAGACTGTGCAACCCTTCAAGAGCACGAATATAATGAGGCTGACTAAAGTCCATGTTAAAACTTTGGAGAGGAGGAACCTATGGTGAATTGGCTTGCTGTAGGTAAAAGGTGTCCCAAAAGAGATGACGGAGAGTGTATCTGTGTTGCCTCCTCACCTCCACTGTTTACTACACTGGAAGTATGTGTGAGGCTGATGCTAAACACTACGTGGGAATGGGTCTGCCAGCAGACAATAATGATTGTTGTCTGTGTAACAGAAGTAGTTCAAAGCCAAATCCCTCCGCCTTTGCTCGGGCAGAAGTCCCACTGCCTGCTTTGAGTGCATCGCTCAGGAAAGCACTGCAGAAACTGACTCCGACTGAGAACCGGTGCATCCGTACCCGGCTCGCTGCCCACCTCCAGAAATGGATGTGGATTTCTAGAGTTTATCCAGGGCTCTCTGTCGACACGGTATTTTCCAGCTGATGCAGAGACATTAAGAAGGCAGGAAAAAATAATTAAGAAAAAAAAATGGCTAAGGATCAGAAATGAGGGTGAAGAGCCCCAAAGGCACCCCGAGGCATGACATTCGTAGGCGGAAAAGCGGGGAGGGACCCCCGCCGCGGCGGGGGGGAGCGCTCCGCCACAGATCCCCCCGCGGGAGGGACCTCCCCACCCTCGCAGCCGCGCAGCGGAGCGCGGAGCTGCGCCAGCGCGGAGCCCCTCCGCGGCCGCGGGCGGGCGGGCGGCGCCGCCGTGCCCCAGGAGGGGGCGCTGTGGCTCCACGCAGCGGCCGGGCGCGGCGGGGCGCGGAGCAGCGCGGAGCGGCGGGGATCGCCCGCCGCCCCCCCTGCCTGCCCCGGCCTCGCGGAGCTGGCGCCAAGCGCTAATAATAATATGGGGGCGGGAGGGGGGTGAACGATAAATAACAACAGGGCTCTCTTCTCCAAGGAGCCCAGGTGCAGCTGAATGGGTTCGGGCCGGATCCTTTCCGGCTGCAAACCCGCTAGTGCGTACGGGAGTTCTGCTGAGGATCTGGCCCGATACGTGCAGGAATCTTTTACCCGGTGATGAAATGCAGCTACTTCTGGGACAGAGCCCAGCAGCTTTTCCGTGCCAGCAAATACTACAGGGGAAGTGAAAAATCACTTCATGCATTGAAAGTGCAGAGATGAACTTAGTGAGGCAGAATATAAATTACCCGGAGTTAGGTAGCTTGTGCCCTGTGGTTTGATTTACACCATCCCTCTTGCAAAAGTATCATGAGATTTTTAACAACTGTAAGGCCCTTGGCCCATTTCCTTCCAGGCCACACAGAGCCGCTTCCCAGAAAGGGAGAATATCCATGCACAGAGAGATCTGGCTTCTAAATAGACCCAGGGACCGTGGTCTGATCCTGTGGTTCTTCCTCTTTCCTGGAAGATGGCTGCCGCCTGGAGCAGGATGCTGAGTTACCAAATGGTGCTGAGCTGAGTCAGGGCAGAGCATCTCCTCCCAGCTATATGAGATACCCCAGAGTGTTCTCGGATGCCAGGGGAGGTTTTTCCTTACTCACTGTGCCTCTCCACTGCCATGTCCAGCTAACCTGCTGGGACCGGAGCTCGGTTGGACAGGGCTGCAGCAGGCTGCGGCTTGTAATCAGCGTGGAAAAGGGAAACATTATCAAGCAGAGAGGCCTGGGAAAGGAAACTGGATATATCTACTGGGTTCTTCTGTCTGGAGAGAGTCGAACATGGGCAGAGCTGGACTAGACAAATGAGGTGACATTCACCAGGCTTCGAGTGTAGGCATAGGATAGCTGTTGCTGACTTGATGGGCTAAGCTGTACCGTTTCAGGGAAGAAAAAGTGCTAAGACTAGTGGGAAGGAAGAAGGGGAGAAAGAGCAGAAATCAGGGGAGCAGCTGATTTAGACTGAGCTGAAGACAACTGAAGGACTTAAGTTTACTTCAGGGATGCTGGATCAGATCCTAAGTGAAGGTGGTATAAATTGGGCATAAACACGTCATTTTGAAAAGGAGCTAAGAGTCAGGCCCAGGATTCCCTCTGTGGTTGGGTTGGGGAGTTTAATACAACACGTCTAAACCCTTGCAGCTCACTGTTTAGTGAGCTGTTTTCTTGCAGCCTTGAGGCAGGACCTGCAAGCAGCATCACAGGAGAGAGAGAAAGAGGCTTATTTATTTTTGCTATTTGTTCTTCTGCAGTCATGTGCTCTACATCCATTTTATTGTTGCCTACAAGGTGCAGCTGGCAGAGCTTAGCTATGCACAACGCTGTTGCTGTGTCTGCTGACAGGCCCGTTCGGAGCTCAGTGCTGGGTGAGAGTGGTACCCATGGTGGCACCAATCCCCCTGCGGCTCTAGTGATGGCACGTCTCTAGGTATTGAGATAGCATTCCCCAGTGCTTGAACTCTCATACACATGATTCCCTGCTCCTATTTCAGAAAAACAACTAGTTGCACTGCTGATGGATCATGTCTTACACTGGCAATAGAAATAACAGTAAGTCAGAGCAGCAGCAACTGATTGGAGCAAATAATATAAAACAGCTTCAAATGGTGGCCTCCAGAGGAGGACAGAGTGAATAGCCTTTGCCAGACACATACTGTTGTTGTTCACTGTTTATATTGGTGATAGAAATGTTGGGCAGAGGTAGAAACTCAGGTGCCAGGAGCACCAGTATGACTTTCAAGCCCTAGAACAAATTCTCTCTGTGTGTTAGTAGTGGGCACTGTTCAATGGAGTATTGCCATCGCAGTGACATCTTTCCTCCCAGAGGTTCACAAATTACAACAAAGCCAGCTCTGGGCTGTCACATACCAAGCAATGACACAAAAGCTTGCAAACCAAGCTATGAAAGGTTCTCACACATAAGAGAAGCTCCAGAAAAAAAAATTTGCTCCAGGGCTTTTGGTTGGAAATCAAAACAGAATAGAGGAGGAGAGGGAGCTCTCATGCTCCCCTCCATTCTCCCGTTCTGCCTGATTTCCAGCAGAGTAGCTCTGGTTCTTACAGTCTTTTCATGCTTGAGACCTGTCTCATGGCTATCCTCATAGCTCTTTCACCTGGTGTTTATAGAAAATAAAGCCTGGAGCCTTACAACAGATCTTCTTAAGCTTGGACTTTTATATCTATGCATATTACAGCTGAAATATGTTGTACAGCGAGTACCTGTGAAAAGCTTGGAATCGCTTGCTGTAAATCATCACAGCCTGTCAAAGCCAGGGGAGTTAACTGGCTTCATGGTGAGTGAGGATCTCTTTCTTAGGGTTTGATTTAGAGTGTGATTTAGAACCTGACCTGCACTCTAGACTCTGCTGTGTCCATCATGATTTTGGATGCCGTTTTAGCCAGAAGTCCTGAGTCGGCACAACTGATCCCATTTAGCCATCTCTTTACCCTGCCGGAGCTGTGTATGAGGTTGTCAGATACATTGCTAACATTGGAGACCTTTGTGGTAATTTATCCTTGCAGTTGTGGATGCCGACTTGCTAAGCAGGGTGGAAGATGGGGAGGGCGAGCTTTAAAACCATTGCCTTGTGCAGGCACTACATTCCAGGTGTGGCTGCCAGGACCACAAGAATAAATAAAAGAAGTTTGTTCAATAGTTCAGAGCAATAATTAGAAGAGTACAAAGAAACTAAAACTAACTGAGGAAGGATGGAAGGAAATTAACCGTGACCATAGGGAGGAGGTTGACAATTCAGGGCAGGCAGAAGAATCAGCATGAGCAAGTGTGAATCTTCAGCTGGACTTCTGGGATCAGTGGAATAAACAGCAGTGAGGGAGGCTACGAGTGCCGGAGCAGCCTGACTGCTTTCAGCATGTGACTGCTCTTCAAGCAGGTACAGATGGTGAGCGGGTAAGCGAAGCCCTCAGACATATGCTGGGGCACATATGTGGCTATGGGTCCCTCCTGGCTCAGACCACCTCCTTGCCTAGAATATGAGGATGCTAGAGTTATTCCAGGCATTTCTTGCACTGCTCTGTGCTGGGGGTGGTTTGCAGTCAAAATCAAAGGTGTGTTTGGAGGGAGCAGGGAGAGCTTAGGAGGTACAAGGGGAGACTGAAGAATGCTTGAGAAATACTGAGAAAGTCAAAGGAAAGAACTAACAAAGACAGCATAATGTTTGTGCTAAAATTGTGAACGGAGATAAAAAAGCAGCAACAGGGATACATGTAACGTAGCCTTAAGACCAGCAGCTATTTCTAGAATTGCTTATGTCATGTCGTCCAAATTCAGAGTTGCTTCTGCAAAACAACTCCAGGCTTCACTGTTTTATGCCTGAGAATGCTGATAATGTGTTTATCTGCCATTTCCACTCTCCTAAAAGAGAACTATAAAGTATTTGAAAATGATGGTGGGTTGCTGTACCATATTTTAGGCCAGCGAAGAGATACATCTAATCAGCTAGGGAAAAGACACCAGTTAGGATTCTCCCACAATATTTGTATGGTGCTGCCTTAAAGTAACATAATAGCAGTAATTTGAGTTCTCGTAAGTATTTTGATAAAATCCTTTTTGTGCATTTAGAGATACATGTGTATCAATCCTCTTATTTGCTTCTTGGGGGAGAAGAATTAATGATAAATACAGTGATTGGAACTGGATGTGTTGCTCGGGGTATTTGCTAGTGACTTGGAGGAAGGAGCGATATGTTTTGGTGATGGAGCTGGCCTTGTTAAGACTGGGAAAACCTGAAAAGTGGTCTAACCAAAACAGTAGGACACTGAAAGGATCAGAAAGGCATGGATGAGTGCTGTCAATCCTGGGATAACCCTTCAGCTGTTTGGGGACATGCAAAGTCAGCAGTTGTCTCAGGACAGTCATGTGCAGTGTCACCAGGAAGCCTAGCTCTTGTGGGTATGGCTATTTCTTTATTGAGTCCTTGTATGCTTTTGGTTTTCATAGTATTCTTCAGTAATGGAATTAATTATGAGTTGTGTGCAAAAGTATTTTGTTTGGGATTTTTTAGATTCGGTACCACATAATTTCCTTGGGTGTCTCCAACTTTCTATAGGATGAGGAGTGAATAACCATTTCTCATTGTCCATCTCTGCCCTATTTGTGACTGGATAGACTTCAATTCATAGCCCTTGTCTAAATGGTCGCTCACGTGTCACTGACCCAGTGCAAGCATGACTGCAAGAGGCCCGCTCCTGCAATCTGAATCACGCAGACAAATTTTTAATTACAGTCCCATGGACATAATGAAATCTATTTCCAGGATCAAAGTCTAAGCAACAGCAAATCCATACACATGCTGAGTGCAGAGTGAACCATGTTTATGATGCGCCGGAGTTCAGCTGCTTTGTTCCAAAATGGTATAGTGGTGGTCTTGGTAGTGTTAGGTTTACAGTTGGACTCGATGATCTTAAAGGTCTTTTCCAACCTATACAATTCTGTGATTCTGTGAAAACGCTGGTCAGGAAGGTAGGAGAAATATTCCCTGGGATATTATAAAGACTAACATATCATCAGAGGGAGAATCAATGGAGATTGATGGCAAATTAGATGGATACTTGAAACATTAAAAGGAAGGATGGAAAATAGAAGTGATATTATAATTGAACCATATTAATATATTTTAAATTGCTTTACAAATATTAACAAGTTAAATAAGGAAAGCCTGGAAATAATAGTTTATTTAGTCTGGGAAAGCTAGGAGTAAGAAGGGACATTTGGGTTCCAGTACAAAAGTATATGAAGGTTAGAATGAAAAGTGATCAGAAACATTTTAATGCTTTGATGATACAAGAACAAGGGGACACATCAAAATTAAAGGGCACAACTTTTAAAGCAAATTAAAAGGAAATAGTCCTTTCTTCAGTGTATGGTGAAGCTACACAATTCCCTGCTGCAGGATGTCGCTGAGATCAAAGTCTGGATGGATTTGAAGTGTAAAAGGCTACATAACTTTGTAGCAATTAATAGCATTTGCAGCTCTGCAATCTAGGACAATGGTAATCAGATCTTATGCTTCAAAGCAAAAGCTGACCATCTTCTGGGGTCAGGAAGGACATTTTCTCTCTGCATAGAAAGAACATAATATGGTTGGCTAGGTAATATGACTGGATATGGTCGATCCCGCTAGAAGCTAAGTCAGCAAGAGATTAGCAAATTGCTTCTGTGGGTGCTGGATTAAGGTATTATAAAAAGGTTTTCATCAATGCCACACAGAATATCAATCCAACAATCTCTTCTTCTGTGTCAACTCCCACAAAAGTAATTTCACTGATTACAGTAGATATTGAAGTAGGACATAAAATGGGTGGTTATAAGCAGCGGCAATGACCCTGAGCTGCACATTTCAGTTTCCTCTATCACCACTGTTATCTGCAGGATGGTGCAGAGCTCAGACGAGCCTGGAGACTCCCAGTGCTGACTGCTGCACAGATGCAAGCTCCCTGCCCTCGAGGGCCTGTAGTCCAGGCAGAGGAGGAGGAAAAGAAACAAGGAACGCTGTCACCTCTGCTCTGTACCAGAGGAAGTGCAGCACGAGGCTTGAGGATCAATTCAAATCCTATTAGAGCCAGTGGAAGCATTTCAATTTGCAAGAATAGGAGCTTGGGCTTGGCCTTGACAGATTTGGAAAGTAGTTGGTGGCAAGGTAACGGAACATTTCAGAAAACAGGGTCTTAAATATTGCAGTGGAATGTGCTGAACACTTGGAAAATCAGCCTCCAAGGTGTTTGTAAAATGTCACCTTAAAGAATTTGCCCAAGCTTACGCAGGAAGGCTGAGGCAGAGATAAATGCCTGAGTGCATCTAGAGATTTAACCAAACAAGTCTGGAAGGAGTGACAGAGTGGAGAGAGATCAGTTAAGGAGTCCATTAATTGATCCTGTCCCATCTCCTCTCCCCACATTTTCTCTCTAGTGCCACAGCCCCATGCACCAGAGGGTCCCAAGGTGCCCCCCGCAGATGGAGGTCCACCCTGTCTGCCATGTGCTGGGCACAGTCCTGCATCATGCCTGTGGTCTTCCACCATCACTGGGACCATGTTGGTGGGAGGAAAGAGGAACCTGCCTTTCTCCATACTCTTCCTCTCATATCAGCCATTTTTTTCCTGTTGCCAGAGACAGATGTTCGGGTGAAGAGAGAACATGCAGTCGTATACAAACAGACAGGGGTGTTCAGCTTCGGCGGGTGACACTTTCTGAGGGCCGCTTGCCCAGTGGCTAAAAGCATCACCAGGTGAGCAGAGAGGACGCTACTCTTCCAGTCAGCTGCACTAGGGCTGAGGCAGGTAATAAAACTGCGTTTTCTTGACAAAGGTGAGAAGGATGAAAACCTGATGGCTGTGAGGAAAGCATATACACTAGATGGAATAAAGCTGTGAGAGAGACGCGTGACCGGGGCTGGGAGGGAGGGAGAGGAGACCTGGCAGGTAGGAACACAAAGTTCACTGGCAAGGCAAGTGTGTGAACGCTGAGACAAATTGCCACATTGCGATGAAAGATTCCTTTGATTCCTGGATTGCAAACAAGAGAGAGATGTGACGGGAAGGTGCAAATCTGCCAACGAGGTGTTGTGTAGGTGTGGTGATTACCGTGCTTATAGGCTTGGCTGGAAAGGGGAAGGATGGACAAGGGAGCTTTTGTTCTGCAAAATGCATGAGAAAGATGCATGCAAAAAAAATAGCTATGAGGTAGGATTGCAGTTTACCTGCATTATTGAAAGATTGATTTCTGATGAAAGGAGCAGAGAAGGGAGGGGAATGAAATTTTATAGATGGCAAGAATGGGGATCAGAGCTTTAAAATGGCAGTTGTGAGTTAGTATTCTTGAAGGATTGGTTCAAATGTGACTGCAGAGACCAGTGCTAGTTTCTGATTTCCAACCATCTGCATTTAAAAAAGAGAGAGACCGACCAGCAGACTGGCCTCAGTGAAATTCTGCTGGATTTCCCTCAGGGAATCAGAATTGTCCCTGCATTTCAAGTACCTGGAAGACTTAAAACACTGACAAGGCTGAAAGGTGAGGCAAGGGTCAAAAGGGAGAATGGCTGGCAGGAATAAGCAGATCATAGACTAGGCTGGATAATTCAGGGATCTGTAATAAAACTGCACAGTGACAGATAGTGAATAAAAGTCTATAGGTATATTATGGTTTACGGAGCACAGGACAGATGTGTCTCTAAGGAGACTGCGATAAGGAGTGGAAGGTAGCAGCGGACCGGGAGCAGCAGCTGTTTTGGGATGCAACAGCACTGTGTGAATAAAGCAGCACTGTAGCAAGACAGTTCAATCCCGATGCTGTCACCGATGTGTTATATATGACCTTGAGCAGGTCACTTTGGCTGATATCTTTCAGAAGAGCTTTTTAAATGCATGTGTTTCCATGCATAGGAGCTGAATTTCTTCAGTGGTTCTGAGCCCTCCAGCTCACACGGTCTATGTGAACCACTCAAGGAACTCAGCTCCAAGTTTGGCATGAGGAAAAATCTGGATTTTTTTTAAGAATTCAGCAATCTGTGTTCCCAGGAAATGTAGCCCCCCAAAGACTGATATTCAGCAGTACTGAGCCTTTACATTTCCAGTGCTGGCCAAAAGCAGCACTGGTTTGCATCTTAACTCCCCTCCACCCCAGCAAAATGGCTCGATGTTTAGAAGTCTGGCCTGAATTAATTTCTCTTCTCATTGCCTAAGATCACTAATGAAGTTGGCCTTTTACTGGAATATGTAAGGGAAGAATATGCTAATTGTATCTCTTTCCCTTCCTTGCACACAGATAAGGGGCTTTTACTTACACAACATGCACAATGAAGTGTGCAAGCATGCGTGTGCACACACGCGCGCACACACACATATGAACACACATACACACACGTATGTGCATTGTGCTTTAAGAAGCCTGAATCAAGACTGCTGTTTCAGTGCAGCATATTAGCCTTTTTACCAGCTTCAGCATTTACAGTAACTAGCAATTAATGATAAAGCGGCTTACATTAAAAAGAAGAGCAGAAGAGGCTGATAAGTCCCCCCTACCAGTGGATTCTCCTGCAGTGTTTCTCATTATTACTTTGTTTGTTTTCAAGTTTGAAGACAGAAATTTTGTCCATGGCATTTTTTTTTCTCACTGCTCCTCCAAGGGAGGTCTTCCATAGAGCCTTGAGATCAGTGAAGTACAGTCCCCAGACCCTTGTCTCAGATAACAGGGACATGCCTTTGATGCTGGGGGCCTGGCCCTCCCCCAGGTGCCATATAGAGGTGGGCAGAAGGGCTGGGGACAAATACACACTCTGCTGCCCTTGCAGCATTACTGCTTGTCTGCAGACCTCCATCAATAAGATTTGGAGTTGTGGAAAATCAACAGGGGAGCTGAGATACACGCTGGATTTTATTTTTACATGTAATTTTAAAATTCCAGGCTCTTGAAAAGATATGAGGGCTGATTTCCAGCTCAATATTGCAGTATTTTTGTAGTAAGATGCTCGGGATGCATTTTGCATGCCCCATGTGCACGTGCAGAGTGTTTGAGCGTGCAGTGTCTTCTGGGACAGTGCTGAAGGACTATGAAAGATGACAATAAGCTGTTGGAGGGTTTGTACTTGCTCATATTGCCCACAACTGATGTTAATAAAGCAAAACATTCCCAGAACTGGGTTTCTTCTTAGTGGAAGCTTGTTTCCTCCTGAAGAAACCCCAAAAGCAAACTAATACAAAATGCTGTGTCTATGGCTAAGGAACCCAGGAGTTAAGTTCTTTGACAATGTAGAAACATCCAGAGATGTTCAGATGCCTAACTCCGATACATGTGCCTAATTTTCTTTAAATCCACTGGATGCAGGAAGCTAAGCAGGTGATGCTTCCCTAAATAGCTCTGGGACTGAGATTGCCAGTGGGTGGCTGTGAGCAGGGTCCCTTACTTGAGAGGTCAGACACAGAAACGGACGCCAGACGATGCCTGAGGAGCAGGATCCCCGGTACATGCTGTTCCCATCCCTGTGTGTGTGTATCCCATTCAGAGCGCACTTCGGTGGTTTGAATCAGGGATAGCCGATTGCAGGGAGCTAGGCTGCTTTTTTTTTTCTTAATGTCAGATGCACTTGGACATCACACGTTCCAATTTTCTGTAGGGACCTCATGCCTATTTGGTTACGTGTTAGAGAGAGTGGTGCTTAAAAAAAAAAAAGAGAACCAAAAGAAGCTAAAAGAAAGGATTCAGAGAAATAGAGAGAAAAAAGGGATGCTGTGACTGTCTTAAAATAAAACAGCAGTAGATAGCAATTTCTAATGGAAAGAAGTAAATCCAGTCTCAGATTATTTTCTGGGAATTTTTCTCTGATTTTTAATACAAGGATTTGTTAATTTATTTTTCTGTAAATCTGATTATTTTACTTTAGGTTCTCTATTGAATGCAGGTTTAGACTAGAAGAGAGCAAAGGACTATGAAAGACATTAGCTTAAGAAACTCACAGAAACTCAGCCTTGCTGAGATCCCTCATGTTGTTATGAAGATCTGACAGACAGTTATTGTAATTCCCAGTAGGGATAGGTGAATAATGACTTTTTTTTTTTTTTTTTTGGTCAGTTTGCTTCTGAAACAAAAAATGAAGGGGAAAAAAATTAGTTTTAGAAATTCAAACATAATTGGGGTGGGGGGAAGAATGAAAAAGCTTTTTTTATATGTGGGTCTAGAAGGAAAGGAGAATAGAAAATCACTTCCAATCTTTAAATTTTGCAGACATGCATAGTTTTTTTCACAACTGTATTATTTCACTTTTGTTTGGGCTTTTTTTTCATTTTCTTCTAGATCCACTTTGTAAACATTTCAATATGAAGCATTAAGTTAAGAAATAATGCAGTCATGTACTTTGATTCTTTTAAATTTTTCCCATCCCATTTTTTGACAGTAACTACCTAATGGATTCAACCTGAATTAATAAACATTGTCAGTCAATCCCCAAGCACTTTTTTGTGCCTGACTTTGGTATGTGTTAAAAGTAATGTCTTGCATCTTTAGTGCCTATGATTGCAGTTTCCTTTATGCTATGCAAAGTTAAAGACAATTCATACCTCAAATAACGTATACTCAAAGGGTACAGAGCAGTGGGAGATAAAAGGAGAAAATAAAAAGATTTGTCTGAAGTCACAGAGTAAATCAGTAATAAAAGTATATAGGGAAGCCTACAGTTTTGACTTCTATTCCCCTGCCCTCTCACTAGACTGCAGATTAATTACAGATCTCTTTCTCACCCATTAGATTTTTCTCATACTTCTTCTACTCCTGCACTTTCTCATTCACACCTTCAATTCTTTGTTACTCTTCCTTTAATTCGGCTTTCCTTACTCTCCATTTTTGCACGTTTTCCTCTTTTCTCCTCCTCTGCTCCTCCTGTAGAAGATTACTAACTAAGTGGCAGGTGTTAATAATGTCTTGGCTGTGCCTGCTGCGATGGATAAAGAAGGAGCAAGGTGGGTGAAGGAGAAGAGTAGCAAAGAGGGAGGGAAAGGAGTGGTCTGAACTGATTTCAGACTCCAGGTGAAGGTGTGTAGGAAGGCAGATGCCTCAGCTGCAAGCTGGGAAACCCTCACTGCAATGGGAGCAGAGTCCAAACCGAACGTCTAAGGAGGAGAGCATAAGGGTATCTGAGAGGTGGGACCTGTATCCTCAGGGATACAGAGGCCAAAAGGAGAGCAAAGACTTACAGGACTGGGAAACGTGTGGGCAAAGGGGAACCAGCAGATTTCTCCTCCTTGCTGTGACAGGACCTCAAACCTGGGTGGCTCGCACTTGATGCATCTGGATGAGTTTGTGCACAGGGACTTCTAGTGCTCGAGTAAAATCAGATGCGAATATGCATATTCAATCAGACAGGGGTTACGGGTGCTCTCTGCGCACTGGGCGTTGCATGCTGGCAGGGATTAGACCGCCATCTGCTTGGTACAATGTACATCACAGGGTCGGTACCTGAATCTGGGATGCTGCTGGAACTCCTGCCGATTTCCTCAAGTCCTGCAGAATAACATTTTTGTCACTGAAGCCTCTGTCGTGTGGTTAATGGACAAATCTGGACAGGGCATATGGATTTAGGGAGGAAAGGCATTTAAGGGTCAGATAGGAGAAGTGGCTGAAGAATCTGTACTTTGGGCTGATACCTACAGCCCTCTGAGGAATACAGCCCAAGCACACAACAGCTGGTGGGGGGAAATTGTGTTGATGCCGTGGGAACAAACATGTTGTCTAGCCTGCAATCCAGGCAGGAGGAGGGAGAAAACATAGATGTAAATTAGGAGGAAGCTTCCTTGAGCTGCTTTGGTCCAAGAATATTATACCAAGAATAAAATGTCCAAGAATAGCTGTCTGTCATTGTAAACAGTCATATTAGACATGATAGATAACTTCAGACTATGCTTTCATGAGCACAGTAGACTTTAAATATCCTTCTTTCTTTGGAAACTCCTTCCAAACACCTTTGATTTCACAGGAATAAGCCAGATAGTTGCAATCCTGTTCTGCATTTGATTTACCACTCACAGAAAATTATTTATCTAGCTAGCTATTTATTATCTAATTCCATGGCTGCAGTTGAGGAAAGTCTGTTTATTCCTTTTCCACAGCAGTGTCTCTTTCTCCAGCAGCTCTGACTAGCTGCTAGGTGCCCTGGGGAATGTCGAAGCAGAATTAATTAATCATGACCAGTGATGGAGGTGTTTTTCAGATTTGGATTTGGCCAGCTGATTGCACAGGATCTTTCTGGGAGTCAGGCTGTTGAAGAAACAAATGTGACGCCTGCTCTGGATTGCTTTCAGACAGACTCACTTTGGGAGGCTGCAGAGGCATGTGGGATCTATCAAGCAGTAGGGAAAATCTAGCAGAAGTCAGCTGTGTGCGTGCTGGTGGAGGGGAGTGCTCTCTCCCTTTGGCAGGACACTGTGCCAATGAAACTGTAAACTACAATTTAGCGTGTCCTGTCCTGTTCCCAGCCTGCAAAGGTGTGAATCTTTTAGCATCCACAAGAAAACCTTCTGGGCAGAGCCTCGTTCTGAGTGTCCCCTTTGGAGCAGGAGGAGTTGTGATGGCACCTGGCACATGCCAAACTGGAATTCACCCCTTCAGCGTGCCCACCAGTGATGGCAACGCTGGCCAACTGCACAGGTTGTGCTGAAACAGCAGTGTTTGTTTTACAAATAGCTCTGCATTCTTCCAGACCCTCTTCCCTCCCATTGTAGAACCTAGTAGAGCATGTGCTATTCTTCCTGGACAATGATTTCCTCCTGGCAATGGAGAAAGGTCAAGTGTCCACGCCAATTTTTTTTTGATCTGTCAGCAGCCTTCAAATCCTCTGGCAATGAAGGGCTAATGATTTGCAGTGTCTGGCATGGATGGGCAATCTCTCCCTGCAGGAGCATTCCTCCTTTCCAAAGAGACTCCACAGTGTGGCTTGGAGTAATGAAGCATTTCCCTCAAGGACTCTTCCAGGGGGTAATTCAGTGCTCAGTTGTACTGTTGCTGACAGAGGGATGGGGCTACGATATTACGGATGTGCTGATGACAAGGGATAAGATCAACTTTCAAGTAAATAATCCACAGTTTTCAAAATTTATCATCCTCAAACATCTTTTTCTGCCTTCTTCCATTGTTGCCTAACACAGAAACTAATTGAGGCACTTTGCTCCTTTGCCACCCCAGAGATGAGGCCACGTGTACAGAAATGTCGGCTGGGATGGAGCTATTTGTGGGGTGGGGAGGTGGAAACGTCAGCCTTTAATGGAAGTCTCGGAATACAGCAGTACTCGCTATTAGCAAAAAGCTGTAATCTATAGTGACAGGCCGGCTGGAGCAACAGTAGATAACCAGGGAAATCTGCATGCAGAGGTGCACTTTGAGCAGTTGCGTGGGGGAATTCAGATTTCAAACTGCAGTGCCTGGCAGTAGAGGCATGTGCCTTTAAGAGGAAAAGCAGACAGAAAAGCCCCCCGCTACTTTAAATACACCTCCAAAGGTTGGGGATGCTGCTTCTTTTTATTCCCATTGCACAAAGCACTGTGCTCAGCCCTGCAAAGCTCACGTGGTGGTGGGGACTAACCCCTCTCTCCAAGGGGTGCTGGCAGCCTTGCGATGGGAAGGAGCAGCCCTTACTACTTATTTAAACTTTCTTCTAGCCTGATGAAAGGGAGGAGAAGGGAAACGAGGGTGGTCACGCATAGCCGTGCTCTGCCTCCTGCTCCATCCACCATCACGCACAGCTTTGTATTACGGCCCTGCCTTTGTATATATTGTTCTCTGCGCGTACATTTAAAATGGACTCTCTGTCCTCTCGCCATTCAGCCCTGCAAACAGGCTCTGGCAGCGCTACAGTGCGCAGACCTCGGTACCGAGACCCGCTGCCCTCAATCTCTTATCGAACTGCAGTGAATGCACAGGAGCCGTTGGGGACATTTTCATCCATGAAATGAAGAATCAATAGAGTTGGCTCATTACAGGCTCTGCTCTGCGCCGCCGTTCTCTCCTTCCCTTTTGCCACTTGCCTTGCCCTTTTTTTCAACCCACTTTTACCACCACCTACACAGACTTGATGGTGCAAATTCACGGGTAGCAATTCCCCTCTGCTATACGCAGAGGAGCAAAAATATGGTTTAAAAGAAGGGGAAAAAAAAATCAGGTGGACTTCCAAGAAGGAGGTGAAATATATCTTTTAAAAGCACATAAGTGGTTTGGAAGCCAAAGGCCCCAGGAGGTCAATGGTATTCAGACTTTTAAATCCCTGATGCTCATGAAAATGTTACACACAAATTCCACTCTGGGAATCTTTTTTAATTTTTTTTTTTTAACAAGCAGAGAAGTTGGTTTTCTGTTGTGCAGAGGGGACTGGAGCTGGGCTATGCAGTCATCGAGCTGACAGAGCTGCTTGGAAAATGGACATGCTATTTGCTTCGGAAATTCTCACCTTTTGATTTGTGGTTGTTTTTTTTAAGCTCCAGTTTGAATGAGAACCATGCTCCCACAAAGCTCTTATGGCCTAAAAATTCAAAAGCAATCATAATTTGAGATCATCAATATCTTTTGTTTCTGTGGTGTTGAAGCACTAAAATGCATGGGAAATATTTAGCATTGTGTAATGATAACACATATAATAAATAAAACACCATCAAATATTTTATGCAATATGTAGTATATTTTAAACATATATCAATACAATACAGAATATGTAAAAATGTCAAAACAAATTAATTGAAACAACATAAAAATAATGTGTTTATCTCCTTGAAATGAAACATTTCACTATAACTGAAATGAAGAGAGAAAATCAAAATGATTTGTTTTGACACTTTAAACATAAAAATGTTTGTCAAAATTGACATGTTCCCATGCAACGTTTCGATTTCAAGAGAACTGCATTTTCCTGCGAAAAACTGTTCTGTCAAAATTTTTTGACCAGCTCTACTTACAGTCTATCTAAACAGACAAGCATCACAGCCAAGACTCTCAAACGCTCCAGGTGGTCAGAAGATGGATTTAGCACAGAGCAGAACAGTCTCAAAGAAGGAAATAAATAAAACTCACAGCTAGAGGTGGCCTTAAACTTGGGTACCAAACTGCTTTAATGTTTGAGATGCTCAGACCTGAGTGGTTTTGGACTTTAATCCTAGCAAGGACCAAATTCCTTCAGTTTCTAGCAAATCTGTGTTGCAGGATTGGTGCACTGATGGAAGAGGCTATTTGTGATGGTGAGATGCCAGTGTAGATTCTCAATATCCTCTGGGATTTTTCAGTTCTTGGCATTGGTTTGGGGTCTAGCTAGTAACAGCCCTCTGTGTTTGACAGATTAATGCTGGTAAGTATGAGATGGCTTTATTTTCCACACATGCTTCCATCTCAGTGGAAATCCCAGGCTTAGGGTTTAGGGAATAGGCTGAAATGCAGTGCTGCAGGTAGATTGGCTCTGGGATTCAAGGCTGGTGAGAACGGCTTTGGCTAGGAGTTCTCCCACCTTCATGATACAGAGATTTTAAATCTTCTCATTATATAAATGCAGTTTCAGGTTAATTTGAGCTTCTAATTTAATATGCTGTTCCAAATTAAGAGTTAATATGATATTTGATTATCTTTTTTGCAATGAGATCCAACCCAAGGCTCATTGACTTCAATAGACCTTCCAGCAGAACCTGCAACTGCAGAGCCCGCGTAGACGCGTGCTTAGAGCAGGAGACCTACGCTCAAGATTTCTGCCTTCTGTTTCAGAAGCTGCCAATAAAATGGTGTTATTTGGAGTTATTACACATCCTAGCTCACATTTCTAGCCTGAATTTAAGCTCCTGTGCATTAACGTGCGTATAACTTCACCTATATGGGGAGGCAGGGCAGTAGAAGGTGCTGAACCTGAGTGTTTTGAGCCTCCGACCAGTGTCCTATGCACTAAAGGAATCTGTCCTAAATACTTAAATCAGCGATTTGTTTAACACACCTCTCAGTCACTGGGCAGCATCCATCAGGTAGTTGCAGGGGTATCAAGCCCACGTCAGTGACCAGTTATCCTCACCCTGGTCCTGGTTACAGCTCTGTTCCTCTGCAGAAGTCTGAGCCATGCTGTCCTTGTGAGGTCTCACCTTGTCTCCGGAGTGGCCTGGCAGGACTGTTGCACAACAGTCTAAGGCAGTGGCTGCAGGAGCCAGTGTGGGTAAATGCACAGGGAGATTTTTATGGCCACAGCAAATTCTTCATCTGCTCAGTGTGATAAGAGAGGCGGATTTGCCCGGGGCCAGAATTTGCAGCCACCAACAACTTGGGGTCCCTTTTCCCTCCCCTCTTCAGCTGCCCCTGGTTCCCTTGGCTTCATCCAGCACGAATGGTGGCAGAACCTGGTGCCCATAGGAAGTGCTGAGTTAAATGGTGCTTTTCATCCTGGCAGGCAGGGCTGTCATTATCTAAGCAGCAGGAGCTGTACCAGGAGAAGCAATGGCCTGTGGATTTTAACCCCTTCTGCTCCTCCAGTAAGGGCTGAGGAACACGAAAGACCCAGGTCAAAAGCTAAGCTCCTTTCTGAGGGACAAGAAAAATGGGATGATATATAATTTGCAAGGATCATTAGGTAACCTCAGCTTCCTAGCACACCAAAACAAGCAGTGTTACCTTTCTTTTCCCAAACCCCATGGAGAGGGATCACTCCATGTGACTGTGGTGGAAAAGTCCCTGCCCAGGAATGAACTTCAGAACAACAAAAATATTGCAAAGAATGTCAGGTGTGGGATAACAGTTGACCTTTCGGATTGAACATTACATTATTGCTCTTCAGGGCAGTTTTGGCATCGATTTTTTTTTCCTTCAAGCTCTCTGCTTACAGGTCCAAATTGTTGCAATGGAATATATTAGAAAGGCAAGACTGGCACACAGAATGGAACAGGCATGAAAGCAAAAACCAGGGTTTCTGGACTCTGATACAGGCCTCTCTGAACTTAGTTTTCAGATTACTCTCTTTATCAAATTTCCAGTAATAATTGTAGGGAATAGTATGGTTTTTGTTCAGTTTATTGTGTATGGTTTGCAGGTGTTTCTTGTTCCAAAATGCGAGAAAAGTATTAAATGAATTTGGACATTTCCTTTTATGCATAAATTACAAAATCTATTTTGGCTCAGTCAAAACATGTTGTTTAAGAAAACACTTCATTTTGATTTTTAATGTATATTACTCAACATGTAATGAAAAACAAAACACAATCTTGAACCGATCCTTTCCAAACAGAACACTCGACACATTCTGTTCCAAAGAAAAGCTGACTTTATCAAAATGCTTTTTTTCCCCTTAAATCAACAAATTTCTACAAAGTGTGTTTTGCCTCTGATGAATTGGCATTTTTCTGACATAAAATGAGCAATCCAAAAAAATTCAAAGCAGCTCAGTGGCAAGTCTTAGCTAATTCTGGAATAGTAGCATGAAGGTGCGTAGGAAGGGTACTGCAAGGAGATGTAGCATTGAGCTGAGACTTTAGAGATTTGGGTTGAATTCCTGAAGCAGTTATAAAATGATCTGGGACAAGCCATTAATCTACCCCGTGTCTCAATTCCTATTCTGCAGAATGGGAAAACCAGCATTTCCCGATCTCCTAAAGCTACTGCAGGGATGAAAACCTATTAACACTTATGAGATTACTGGACTTTGATATGAGGTGTATAAATACTGAGGAAGACAGAAGACAGAGCTGCATTTTTGTGTAACTTAGAATGAAATTATGGGGATGTGGACTAGCTTGGACAATAAATTAATAATAGCAGGAATAATTTCAAGTTCAGGGCAGTGCTTAATAGAAATCACTGCTCACCACCCACCGTATTTTTTTTTAATAAGCAGCTCAGAAAAGTGCAATTTATCATTATTATTATAATCTATATTCATTCTATCTCTGCCACTTCACAAATGAGAGGAGTTCCTCACAAACATCTACAAAGCTAGCTCATTATCCAGCCTCCCTATTTATAACTCTCATTTATGACAATAGCTATCAAAATCTTGCCAACAGTAGGGCTGCTGGTGTGCTGACACCACTGCTCCACAGCCCGCTGAACGGTATTATCTCACTGTTCCCTTGCGTTCCCCCATCTGTCCCTGGCCATCTGGTGTCCTTGGTCTTCTAATTAGACTGTAAGCTTTTTGGGACATGGACCGCCTTTCTGGTTTCTGTTTGGACAGCACCTAGCACGATAACATTCCAGTCCCAGATTCGGCAGGACTGTCTTCAAAATGTGAATCTTCACCACATATCTGTGTGCACATGCAGAAGATCCTTTTAATTCAGTTCCCAATCTACTGAACACTGTTAGATGGATCCCCTTTCTAAGTAAAGCCCAGAACCAAGTGTCTGTGGATCCTGGATTTCAGAGCGGTGGCTTTGGCACCTTGGCTAGTAGATTTATGATGAGGACTAATGGAGTTTAATTCCCTCTGTCCAGCACCACCTGATGTTGTGACTTGATGGAGGTTGCACGCCTGCCACAGTTCTTCAGTTTCAAGCCACCTCTCATCCTCATCATAATAACACCAGGAGTTTATAATTAGCTGAAGTGCAGGGACAAACAAGCTGAAAACAGGTACCTAGTTGTTACCAGTGTGATTCTTGCCTCACTATAGGCAGGGAGTAATTAGAGTTTCTGCACAAAACCTGCTCCCTTTAGGCTGCTGGTTGAACTGCATTAATGACGAAGGATTTGTAGGGTGGTTTTGGTTCACTGAATATTCTGACAAGTTGTAAGCAAAGTGTTGACAAACTGAAAAGAAAAAAACCTTTTCTCCTCCAAGTCATTTGGGGTCAAAAGAAATATTTTTATCACTGTTGTCTCTTAAGGGGCTGGAAAGACAAATCAAAAGGAGAAAAAGTAAAAGCTCTAGTAGTTTCAAATGGAGATTTGGAACTGCTTCCCCTTGGTGCTCTCACAACCAAAACACTGACATCTCCCAATCATTTTTTTCAGCATGAACAATTTGGCAAAGTGAAGTGAATTCACGGACTGTTGTTGGTATTTTTGGAGAGATATTTTTCATCCTCCTTCCTTGCCTTTCCTCACCCAAAATTGTTTCAGCTGATGAATATCCCTCAGGTCTAACCACTCATGCATATTTTAAACTGAAATGGTTAAAGAATAAGTGCAAATTTAGACACTGATCAGTGCAGAATTACCAAGGTTTGGGGAGGGATTCAACCATCACTGCCTGAAATGGAGAAATCCCACTTCCATAAAGAAATAGCTTTGCAATCATTTTAGGGATTTTAGGATGTTGCATGCCACAGTCATCCAGAAAGTCAGAGCCACTGCTGAATTGCAGCTCCATCCCTGATTCTAGTCAGATACCAGCCTCTGTAGTTTGAGCTATAAAGACATCTAGGGCAGAAATGGCCAAATTCTGTTTTCCCAGGGGTCAGGTTTATCCACAGAAGTTCATATGAGTTAACAAACCTGGACAGATTGGAGTCCCCATCCCTTTCCATCCATGTTCCCTGTTTTCCCCTGGCCCTGACACACAAAAGATGTCCTCAGCTTGGTTGGATTGCTGGCCAGTGTTTCCAAAGGACCGCTAAAGCTGCTTCATGGGCGGTAACTGCCTTCCAGCACTTTCATGAGCCATCTCTGAATTAGGTGCAGGACATAAACGTTATTGCTCCATTTGCACCCAGCGACTTAGCACGAGTTAAATCCTGAAGGTGTAGGGCAGTAGTTACCTGTCTGGCAGGAATGTGAGTGTGCAGTTAACTTAAAGCAAGGATAGTTGAATAAAATCTCAGAGAGCGTCTCCCATACTTAAAATTAAGGATACACTTAAGCTGTTTGCTGAAACGAGGTCAGACGTTTGTCACTGTACAGGGTCGAGCTCTAAACTAACATAAGCTGTTTCATCTCTCCCTTGACACTTTAGTCTTTTACTAATTTATCAGCGTCCTAAAGCAGCGTGTGAAGTTGCTGCAGAATGGAAGTGTTTCAGATACAAATAGCAATTGTTAGCCTCTTCCCTCTGGTAAATGGCAGCAGGCAGAAACCTCTCTCAACCTGCCAAGAACTAAATGTGGGACACAAGAAAGAATTATTGGTGCATGAAGCTTAAAGAGATAGGGGACTTTACTGCAAATAATGTGTTCAGTAATTTCTCTTTCCTGAGTCTGCATTTCTGATGGAAATAGTCTACAACAATGAGCATGAGAAAACAGAAGGGATGTGTGCAAGATCAATTTGAATCTAATAGAAGGGATAAATGAAAGGTACAGGGGTTAGAAGAAAGGTAGAAAATCCCAGGAGGCAGAGAAGTAGTGGAGTGTTTACAGCAAGCAATGGAGCATCAGAGCTCCGGCATTCTGCCTTCCCGTTTATAGCGATGATCTGGAGCTACACAGCCTCCCTCGTATGAAACAGATCTTGCAATATCATTTTGTGCAAAATCTATCATTCTGAGCTATCCCACTGTATAAAAATTACCTTTTAAGTGGCTAAGTAGACACCCAGCTTTATTCCTTTCTTCTTATTTCAAGAAACAATGGGAGTAACAGCACTTGCCTGCCTTACTAGAGTGCTGAGAGCTTTAATTAATGTCTCTAATTCAATTTGAACTCCTTGGATAAAAGGCGCTGCCTTGTGACAGCAAAGGTATTGCCTAAAATAGAATATAATTAACACACAGATATCAATCACGATGAAATTAAGTGTACATTCAAATACAACTTGCACTTTACAGAAAGTACTTGCCTATTTTTCTTCCAAGAATCCTGAATAGTCATAAGACAAGGAACATATAATGTTCCAGGCTGAATTCAACTTAGAATAGGCATCTTAAACTGCCTAACAAACTAAAAGGGGTTGTAACAGAAATCTCCATTTGCACTGATGGATGTGCCTTCATGATGGACAATGCCAGAAACTGACTGTAACATGACTCAGAATCAGTACATCTAACATTTTCTTCTCCCAGTACTTATTTACTGTGAACTCCAGCCTATATCCTAGCTCACCCACCGATCATGTTTATTTACAGATGTGACAATTGCATGATCATGTTTGTTGGCATGAATCAGAAGGACCCAGATCATTGCATTGCTCTGTAGTGCTCCTGAGTGGAAATGGGCTTTGTAGTTTGGATTTTTTTTAACTGCTGCATTACAAAGCTTGCTGACACCTTGAGATGGTTGTCATTCATTGCTTATAGGACAGGAACACCTAGCGAGCCATGTGAGCAGCAGGACTGCATTTTGCCAGGTGCTGTACCCTGATGATGGCCTCTCCAACAAGTTCATGGTCCAAGCAGTCAAACAACTACTATTGTGTCTCCATGCTGATAATTGGAAAGTGAGGCAAAAAGGCACGTAAGGGCACTGCCCAAGATCATAGAGGGTGTCTGGGGCAGAACTGAGCAGAATGCTGGATTCCTCAATCAGAACCCGGTGTCTGACTCCCCCAGGCTTCCCCTTTAGTGCATGGATTGCTTCTGTGCCAGATTTAGCTTTTAGCTAGTCTTGGGTTTCCTACCCAAGGACTATATACTTGGAGGTATTGCCTCTCTGCCCCTTCTTCCCCCATCCCTTTTGCAAAATCCCCAGAACATATCTATCATCAGTGGAGCCCCATAAAGACACCTAACAAATTAATTTCAGATTCAAACTTGTTAGGAGTTAGATTGAATGCACCTCACAATATTGCCTTAGACACAAAATAATTCCACTTTAGTAAGCTTTATAGCTTCCATGGGGACCAGCCCCGTGGTGTGTATTAATCTTTAATGCGAAACAACATCTCTACAGCAGCTACAGGGGGGAAAAAGATACTACTAAAAAATTAAAGTTGATGGTGTGATAGTTGTCTAGACCCAAATGCGCTCTACCATACTCCATTGCCTCAGGCACCATTCCCTGCTCTCAGCATTGATACTCACAACCAGCTACCAGCCTGGAGATGTGTCCATTTCTTCTAGTGATCTCAAGGCATGTTCTCCCCATGTCTTAACCCTTGGTTAAGACCCATCACAACTCTAATCATCCTAACTCTAACTTTGACCTAAAAGGAAAGGAAGGGAGGATGAAGATGTGCGTTGGGGGAATTAGTGAATATCTCCTCTCTTTTTTATAAGCTGATATTTCCCCAATGTACGATGCTTGCATGACACACTGGGATTTCTCTGAAACCCACTTCTTTTGGCTCTTCTCAAATTTAAGTTTGCACTTGAACTGTGCTGGGAACTGGAGGTGAGATATCACTCCACTTTGGAACGTAAAAGCTCCCTTCCTCTCTTTGCAACAGAAATTCAATAGAAAGTGAAATGTTTAAAGGAAAACTGATCCAGGATGGCTGATGAAGGAAGTAGTTATGGATGAGTTTAATGAACAGACAACCAAGCGAGTTTGGACAATGTGTACAGAACAACTGATCGTTATCAGCAGCAAATCTGCATACCCATCTAATGGCAAATATGCTGAGTTTGCAGCTGCTTACTGTGATGGGACGGTGTAGCTCTGCAAAGAGCAGCAAGGCAGAGAAGTAGCCTGGATGGAGAAGCGGGAGAAATGAACTCCTGAACTGGAATTTGGCAATGCCGAGAGTGGGACGTAGCTGGGAGCATTTCCCAGTAATCACCTTGGGTTCATGACCACTATGAGTGGAAGCAGAGCTGTATTGTAGCCCACTTGGAATATACTGTATTACCCTCAATGTGGGGTTAGAAACTCCCCAAACCCCAGTTTTGTAAGGTAAAGTAGAAACACTTCTTTCTGAGAGGTGACGGGCTAAAGCATCGAGAATTGCCACATTTATGGGTGAAGTAGGAGTCAGCGGTAAAGGCTAATATTAAACACATGCCTCCAGAACAGGAACAACCTCCTCAGTCAGGATCTACGGGTACCATTAGGTTTAATAACAGTAATATTCTATCTGCAATTGGAAAGAAGTTTATATGTGCCCAACAGAAAAAGCGAACATTCATTGACTTTCCCATACTTAATTTTTTTCATTTCTTCATGTAATATAACAGCTGACTGTCATTTTTAACCAGACTTACACAACTCCATTTTGTCAAGTGCTGCTGAGCTCAGTGCAGCTCCACAAACACATGCTGTGCACACGTGCAGACTCCCACACACTCCGGCGCGCACACACACTCAGCACTTGTGCTCCCCGTCGCACTCCTGGGTTCAATCCGCCCGCGCAGAAGACATGCACGCTCACTGCCATGGGCTGCAGCTTTGCCATGCTTCTGGTGAAAGCTCCTGGAGCTGAGGAGATGGCCACGCCGGCCGCAAATGCTGATGCCCTCTGGTCTTTACTATGCTGTTCACACCAGCCAAGGTGTGTTCACACGCATGTTCACACGCAGCGCTGCAGAGGTGCATGGCACCTCTAGCACACCTTGGTTTGGCCTCTCCTACATTTTTAGCAACACTTTTTTTCTCTGGGAATTACAGACTTTCAGAGTGCTTACGGTGGACTCAGACTCAAAACCAAAAAGGTTTCTGGAGATGTACAAATAAACCTGACGTTAAATCTCACTGTAGCAGAGCTCTGCACGGCCTAATTTCTCCTAATTTAAAGAGTAGCTATAGTCTCTCTGCACTATATTCTGCAGATGTAGGTGGGTATCACCTGTCCTGAGGACAACTTTTGGCCAGGTTTGTGCTCCCAGAGGGGGGGATGCAGCCTCAAGATCGCTCTGCCTACCTGGGCATGCCCTCCATTTTGGCACATTCCCCACAAAACTCAGCAAGGCAGCCTGATCGACAGGAGGTGGGCAGGAGGAGGAACACATCCTGTGTACGGAGACGACTTTTTCAGAGCAGCATCAGCAATTCCCAGCGATGAGGAGCACAACCCTACATGCTGGGCTGCTGTTGCAGCTGCATTATGGTTAGGAAGCAGAAAGGGAGGGGGTCCATGCCAGGCACAGGGTGCCAGCTAAGCAAGCTGCTCACCTTCCACCAATGGAGCACACGGCTTCATTCGGAGGGAGGCATCGCGCCAAAAGCATGACTGCGGAGGCGGATGATCTAATGGCTGAAAACCTGGAAATGGGAGTCAGGAGGCGAGGGCTCTCTTCCAGCTGTATCTGTGGCTTGCTGCGTAACCTTTGGCAAGGCATTTCACCCCTCTGTTTCCCTTCCCACTCATCATATGTCTTGCCTGTTTAGCCATTAAACACATCAGGGAGAGGAGCTGGCTCGTAGCAGGGCTGTCCACAGCCATCATTTGATGGGGGGGTGCAGCAGGACAGCCACTATCCCATCATGTGAGCGACAGCATGCCCTGCACCAGGTGGTGTGAAGCATCCCTTTAAGCTCCCTAGTAAATCTCAGACAGTGAATATGCATGTTCAGTATGTCACCCTGTAAAGCCTTGATCTTGGGAAGAGCCTCGAGGTCCTACTGTAATTGAAATAGCAACAGACCCTCTCCCCCTCCACCAGACACACACCTCCCAAACACCCAGGCAGGAAAGCAGGTTGAGGTGATTTTTATCTTTCAAAGTTTGGCAGGATTTCATAGTCATGTGTGTGTCTGTGTGTGTGTGTGTGTGTGTCCGCATGTGCTCGTCACTGAAGCCTGGGTAATTATTTTGTTTTATTTCTTTTTTGGCAACGCTTTAAAGTAAGAGCTGGGTCTTTATAGATTGCTCAGGTTGCATGGAGTATGGATTACAGATCGTCAGAGAGACATGAAAGCAGAAGACACGTTTCTCTGGCACAGCATTAAAGGGACAATAACGGGGTAATTGTAGCCTAGAGTGCGGCCACCTTTTGCGCCCAGCCTTCACTCGCCTTCACGGCACTGCGGCGAACTTCATGAGGGAAATGACGGAAAAGCTGGGGTGAGGATGTCTCATGTCAGGACCTGGTTATTTCAGAGGTGATATATGCTCAGGGGGTTAAAGGCACCACTTAGGTACATGAATAAAACACCGCCAAATACTCTAAGCTGTAACACAGGCAGACTGAAGTCTTTTAAAACTTGATTTTTCATGTCTATTTTCACCCTGAGAGATGGTTTGTCAAAGGATAAAAACAATTTCCATTTTTAAAGTCTCTCTTTCTCTCCCTCCTCCTTCTCCCCTCCATTTCTCTCTCTCTCTCTCTCTCTCTCTCTCCTTCCTCCTCTTCCCTCTCTTTTTCAACAGGACTCCACAGAATGGAGCAAGAATGAGAGGAAAAAGGCAGACAGAAAAGCATGAACTGGAGGCTTGTTGAGTTCCTCTACCTCCTGTTTATATGGGACCATATACTAGTACAGCCCTCCCACCAGGACCCAGCTGCTACCAACCAACATGTCTCCAAGGAATTTGATTGGCTTATTTCAGACAGGGGGCCTTTCCACCACTCGCGGAGCTACTTATCCTTTGTGGAAAGACATCGTCAAGGATTTACAACCAGATACAAAATATACAGGTACGTTGGTTTCCTACAGCACCTGTAGCTTGGATAAGTTGTTAGGTGGTGGGAACTCAGACAGTTCCCATGGGCTCCATGTCCCGTGGGCTCATAGTCAATGGGGAGACGCATCATCGTTCCCATTCCACCTGGAAACACTTCTTTGATTCTTCATGGTCCTCAGCTGGGAATGCAAATTGCTTCAAAGACTCAGATGTAATGCTCTGATAGTGAGATGAAGGCACTGCCGTACCATGGCAATGTGCACAACATAGATCAAGATAAAAAGGGACCAAGGGTCTGGGTGTACACCATTTGCAGTGACCGATAAGTTCATAGGCAAGTTCACAACATGTTATTCAAATCAATGTATCAATGTACCTATGGGCAGACTATGCCTCTGTACCAAACTCATACATGTGAACTGCCAATAGCTTAAGGCTCATACGAGCAAGAACAGACATAAAGATGTCAAGACACGTATCAGTACGGCAATTCTCACACTGGTGTGCATGAGCTTTAGCTGTGTACAGCCTACCACAGACCTTTGCAGATTATTACCATGTATGAGTCGGACTTGCCCCCAGAACTGTGTTCTTGGTTTTTAAACTTGGTCTTTTAAAATTGCTCTTCCAATTAAAAAACTACAGAGAATAGGCAGAATTTGGATTTTTCCTTTGCCTTCTAGGTTTTGAAGCCTTTATTGTTGCCTGTTTCAAGCTCTTCTTGCCAGCTGTGATATCCAGAAACACACTTTTCTTTTTTCATTTTAACATGAAAGGCTGGGGTGCTCATATGAACCTCCTATTAAAGCAGCAAACGCTTTGGAGTGAAGGGGAATAAGCCAGCAAGTGTCATGAGATTTGCGCTAAAACCCAAAGAGACTGCAAAACTCTCATAGACATGTGCACATTTACATAATTATATAGTCCTGTTGTGTTTCAGAAAGACACTTGCAAACACAACCATGTAAACTATGTAGGAAAGTACTAGTGAATAGCCTACTGGCAACATGCATGCAGGTAACACATACACAATAACTGGTGGATAGGGGGAGCGGGGAAACCACATATGTGCAGGCAGTGTTCTCCCATGCGCAGAGAGCCAAAAGTATTTGCAGAGTAATAACGACATGCGAGACATCATCTATGTGGGGGGAAGAAAAATGAGTTGTGCCTGTACCGTGGCCTCCAGGGACTGCAGCATCCCCTCCCCTCGCACCAGCCTGCAGAGCAAGGGCAGGTTAGCATGGGTTGAGTATATTGTCCTAGCTTGTCCTCTTCATTCAAAACAGCTCAGGGGAGAAGACAGCCTGAAAAACCAGAAATTATGCTGCCACACTTCCACTAAGGACATGTCACCGTCTTTGCTTGGACAGAGGAGCAGAGAAAACATGCCTTTTTCAAAAAGACTTTCTTCCTGGTCATGGATATCCCCAGCTCTCTGCCTGCCCTGCCTGACAACATACACTCTGATTGAGACTGCAAATCTCTGCCCCACGCAATGCCCCTGGCAGTAGCTCTGCCCTTTGCTAAAGAGCTGTTCAGCCCTGAATGCTACCGCAGCAGTCGACAGGGGTTGTAGTGGGAGAGAAATGCATGCGATGTATGTGTTCAGACACATCTAAGAATTGTCATTGTAGGTCAGGCCAGAGATCCATCAAGCCTGGGATCCTGTCTCTAAGAATCATGGAGAAACGGGTCTGGAAGGACCTTGAGAGGTCATTTAATCCATGCCTCTTCCCCAGGGCAGACTCAGACATACCTGTGTCACATCTGACAGAGGTTTGTGGGCAACCTCTCCTGAAAGGTTTCCCATGACGGGGAATTCACACCCCGAGCAGGCAACCTGCACCACGGCTTTTCTGTCCCAACCTTTATAAAGGAGCTAAAATCTTGCTTGTATGCGAAGCCTGTGATTTCTAGTTTTGTCTGCTAAGGGGTGAGGAACAAATTCCCCTTTGGTTTGTAGGAGACTGCTAAGAATCTGAAGGCTTATCTTGGTTCAGGATTAACTCTATACATGAGAAGTGGAAAGGGATCTATTTTTTCTCCATGGATCTTTGATGGATATTGCCAAAGCACTTATGAAAGACACATCTAGCATGGGGAGAACAATGTCTCCCTTCTTCCAACATGGGAGGAAATGGGCAGCAGCATTCTGCATGCACAGGAGGCTCATGGATGTGTGTCGGTGTCTGAGAAGGGTCTTGCAGCTGGTCACAATGCTGGAGAAGTCATTTTTCACAAAATAAACTGGAGGTGAGACAGAGTCTGGTGGAAATAGTCAGGTAGAGAGTTCAGAGAGATGTGGAAAGACTGCAAGGGCACCTAGGGATGCATCTCTTGGCCAAATACCGTGCACTAAGCTGAAGGAGGGAGCTGAGGGCTTGGGGAAATCCAGCCATGTGTGTCATGGTTTGAGTTGCTGGGAATTGAGTGCTTTGGAAACACACTCTCTGGGACTAACTTTTGCTCCAACTGTGGTCAGCTGAGGAGGAGGGGAAAACCTCATGTGCTTCAGCAGAGCAGATGGAGCCATTAGGTAGGAGGCTGGCTAGACATTGGAGGGTTATTTGTTTGTAATATCTGGCCCTGTTGGCAGAACTGGTCACTTAAAAATTGGGCCCATGCGTTTTTTTAGGAGTGTCAAAATCAGTCTAGCTATAGTGAATTAGTGGAGCCACAGCCAGTTCTAGCAGTTAAGAGCTGGACTCTGAGCACACACACCCTCCAGAACATATCATTTTACTGAAACCCACAGGGGTAAAATCTCATTTTGTGGGCTCCTTAAATTGACTCCGAGAATCTGTAATGCTGTTGGGATTTTGTCAACTGTTTAATTCCAACATAGAAGCCTCTTTCCTCCCAAATGATGTCTCTCAATTGCTCTTTGCACTAGACTAGCCCAAGGGAGGCACACATTCTACATTAAGGATATCGCTCCTTTCCTTAGAAAAGCAGCTGATTTGGAGCATGGGAATTTTCTGTGTAGTCTTCTCTGTCAATGTTCCTTTTCTCCCATACTTTTCTTGGTTGGCTGGTTTGTTCTTTGTCCCTCAGTCAGACTGTTCCTTGGGGCACTTGTGATTTTGTTGAATGAGGTTTGACCTGACCACTGCTCTTCTGCTAAGGCCAATAGCAGCAGACGTCAAACAGCAACCAAGGATTTGGAGTGGATGTGAAATCAGGCAAGAGGACCTCACCCGTCCCTAATTGAAACACTGTCGCCTGTTTAGTGGTGATTTCCCCAGTGTCTTGCTATGCAGGAGCATGGACACAGCGCATTAGGACCGTGTCATTTACATTGCAAACCCACAGAGATAAAGCCACTGTCAGTGCTACACAGCAGCATAAAGCACAATGCAGCATGTTCTCATTTTTACAGGTGATGTTAAAAAGGAAGCAGCACCAAACTAAAACATGCAACACTCCTCCTTCCATCACAGCTGAAGTCCAGAAGTCTGTCAGCAGCAAGCAAAGAGTCTGTTTTAGTAAGCAAGGTTAATTTATACACTGCATAAACAGAATTGCTGTAGAACAGCATAGCTGCTTATATCTCTTCATAGGATGCCTGAATCCCAATCTACCATCCTAACACAGTTCGAACACAGTAACATCCGAACACAGTTCGCTGTTACAGTCTCCAAAGGCTCATTCCCTCCTTCTATGTACTGTGTTTTAGCAGTTTTTAGGCCTCTTTCTTGCAAAAGTTGAACCACTGATTTTCCTGGTAGTCAAGGTTTGCACCTTGCATGCAATATTAGTAGGAAGGCAAGCAAAGGGGGAGATGTTTTATATTAAATCATGGACAGTAGGGGTAGATACAATTGCATTAAGGAAGCACATTAATCAGCATCAATTCATACTAATAAGGCTGGTTTAGGGGGGCCTCTGGCAGAAAAATGCTGCTTTGATCATTATCTGTGCACTCTGATGCTAATGCAGATAGGATGGCAGATGCTGAGAGTGGTTTGTGGGATGTCTGAATATTCATTATCACTATCCTCGTTGTTGTTCCTAGTCATGAGAGCCTTGGGTACCAGCTACCACATGAAGGCTGGAAAACAGATGAAGCTCAGCTTGGCTTTGGGACTAGGGCACTGCTCAGACCAGAAAACATTCCTGTTACCACAAGACAGTAGTTAACAGCTTCAGTCCAATTCTTTGAAGTATATTGTTGTGTTGTCCTTTTTTCTTCTCGCAGAAACTGATTATTTAGCTATAAGGCAACACAAAAGAAACAGTAGACTGAGCACTATGCAAATAGCCAGGCAGAAGCACTGAAACAGAGGCATTTCACTAATGATGCTGCTTAGTTTAAGCAAGTTCTAGAAAAATGACTCTTTTCTAGAAAAAATGAGGCTTTGCTGTTCAATGCCAGAGGTAAGACATGGGAGGCAAAGAGGGAAGCAGTGAGATGGTCTCATCCAGCTGGGTAGACAGGCTGCCACTGCCAATTTTCCTACAGCAAAGCAGGGACAGGACACACCGCCTTGGAAAGAGGGACTCACAGTCAGACTGGAAAAGAGGTAATGCAGGCAGTATCTATATTTTTACCCCAGGCTTATGGTGTGGCTGTGGGTAAGCTCACTTCTCCGTGCCTCGGTTCCCTCCCCACCCCCCTGAGAATGGGAGATGACAGCATTTGTCTGCTCTGCGTTGCTGGGCAGACTTAATTAAATGCTGCAAGACGTTTGGATGTAAGGGACGACAGCAGTATAAAGTGGATGATCACATGGGGCTGGAAGGGGAATGTGCATGTACGAGAAGAAATGTGGATTTTCCACGTGTGGGAGTTTAATTCCATTTTCTGAAATGACAGTAAGGACAAGGAAATCTGGCTCTCTATGTAAGAGAGCAGGGAAACCCTGGGGTATAAAAGGGAGATCTGCTTGCCTTGCACCTTTGCCTGCAGTGGGACCATTTAGAGGCTGCCTAATTTCATGAAACCTGCAAATACAGAATAATTCTGAGACCTCTGCCAAGTCTGGTTAAAATGCACCAACAGATTCAAAACTTAGTGCGGGATGTGACAACAAACCAGCCAGTTCTGTCCCATTCCTCCGCCTGCAGAGTGACAGGACAAAAGTGATTGCTTACGTACACTCATTACAGTAAGGTCCCTGGATATATAAAAAGGAAATACAGCTCCTGAGACAGGAAAGGTTGTGAGTAACTGGCTGCACAAGCTAGCTATAAATTGGTTGGGATGGTGCCTGGGGAAAAAAAAGCTCATTTCCCCCCCCTCCCCCCAAAAAATTGTTGCATCAGGAGGGTGGTGCAGGTCTGGGACAGGTCAATGGAGAGGTGCAGGGTATCTCTATCCTTGGTGGTTTTCAAGGCTTGGCTGGACAAAGCCACAGTTGATGTGCTCAAAAGCTGGTGATAGTCCTGCTTCAAGTGGGAGGTTGGATTAGGGACCCCCAGGGTCCCATCTAGCCAACATTTCTGTGATTTCCCTGTTTCTCCGGTTCAGAGTGGACACTAAACTGGGTGCTCGTAAAGGGATTTGCACTACTGAATGCATTCGGCCACGCTAGAGATTTTTATTTAGTCCTAGTAAACCCACAAATCTGAGCAGCTACGTGCTCTCTAAATGTGTCATTCCCTTGGCAAAGAGGAAGAGAATTATCATGAAGCGAGGATCTTTGCTGTGCATGTAGCATGGGCTACAATTGCCTTAGAAATGCATATGCTGTTCTGCTGCTTAAATTTTCCCTTAGAGGAAAAAAAAATGAAAAAAGGAGAAAAAAATTTGGTCTCACAAAACTTTCAAAGTTCTATGGCACCACAAATTTAAAAAAAAGAGCCAGATTCTCTGTGACAGAAATATGTGAAACTGTTGACTCCAAGGAAAATTCACCAATTTGTTGGCTGGAGAATCTGTTCTAGCATATCTCTCACTGCCCACTGCCCCAGGACCTGCGTACACAGCACCGCAGTTTATAAGGCTGCTTGCTCTGGCTGCATGTCTGGGACCATTATGAGCTTTTATTATTGCTAAGTGAAAGCAGAATGCAACCCCTGCATTCAGGTACTGGACATGGACAATCTGGCTGGTGAATGTGAGGGTTTTATGATTGTTTTTAGCAGGTTCTCTTGTGGAAGTTCTGCCTTTCCTCACCAGACCTTACAGGCAGGTTTCATACAAACCTGTGATTTCCACAACTGAAGAACTGACGTGGCAGAAAAGTAATCTTGCAAGAAAAAAGAAAAAGAAAAAAAAGTTAATTTTCAACCAGATCACTTTTCTGGTCTCGTTCATTGTGTAGTCAGGTGATAGTAAAGGGACAGGACTGTGTGGATGGAGGCAGGAAAGGGACTAATGGGACTGGTGAGACTGCTGTTTTCAGAAGCAATGTGGATTAAAGTTGGATTAAAGTGGTTGTGAAAATGCATGCTAAGTTTTGGCAGAGACAAGATCTATTAGAGCTGCTTCCACCATTTTTTCAGTCCATTCTTCTTCTCCCATTTCTCCACTCATCATTGACTCCTTTTGCTGTCTCTCTATTGCATTGAATTTAATCTACTGGTCACTAGAGCTGTACAAATAATTGATTTTGTGGTTCACTGGTTGTACAGAACAAAAATAACATTAAAAATGGGTTGATCTGAAATGGATGTTTGTTCAACTTTTCAGTAAAATGAAAAAATCAAAATATTTCATTTTAGGCTCAGTGAAAGGTTTAAGCTTTGCTGTTTGTTTTCATTTTATTAATCCAGTGAAAAACATGGGGTTTTTTGCAATTTTTAAGGCATAAAAGTTCATCTCAAAACACAAAGTCAACCAATGCCACTTAAAAAATGTCAAAAGGGAAACATTTTGATTTTGAGTGTATTTTGTTTAGCTGTTTGCTCTTCAAGTTGCTCATTCAATTTATGTTGAATTTGCAAGTAGTTTTTATGTCCTTGGGAAGGAGAAAAAAAAAGACTGGCTCTCCTTATTGTTCACTCCGAGACTCTGAAATCTTAAAATTCCCCAGGGTTCAGCTTTGACTTCCCTTGGGTTCAGCTTTTAGCATCTTAGGATAAAGCAAAAAAAAAAAATTTCCCCAGCACAGCTGGGCAAGGGAGGCACAGCCAAGATGAGCAGTAGGACTGCAGCTTTGCTGTGGGAAGGCTCATGCTTGTTCAAAACTAAGGTGAATGCTGAGACCTGGGTGCTACTGACTGAGACAAACTGCACAACACAGGTGCAGTCATAGTTCCTCTCTCACACACATATCCTGGCAAGTTTTCAGTCCTGTTCCAGTTGTTTGGGTGCCTGAAGCATCCAAAAAAGCACTGTGAAGGTTCTTCTCAAACACCATTAAGGTGATGCTTTGCACTGGTACAAATTGATAGGCACTGTTAGGCTTTTTAATCTTTGCTTTGGCTTTTTTAGTCATGCTGAAGTTCTGCTGACAAGGTTTTCCTATTAGGCTTTTATGCTATCTGTTTAAAGGGGACATCAACTTTTATGTTTTTCAGTCAGAGGCAAGGCTTTTTTAGGAGAGGCAACGCAGCAATTGAAGGACAGAGGGAGCTGAGATGAAAGGAGGCTCTTGCCTCTGTGTGGAATGAGCAATGGAAATCCATACAGCATTGCATGGCAAAAAATATGAAATCTCCATAGTTTACATTATGCATGTAAACGAGTGATGTACATTGGTTTGTAATCAGTAAATGCCTTGTAAATAAATGTGTGTAAACCAAAAATTTAAATCTATTTCCATAGTGCATGTAAACAATGAAGCCTTCTAGTGTTCTTTTCAATGTAAATGTTAATCTAAAAATGACATTACTACAGGTTTATGCAACTTTACAAGAGAGCCACAATTTACATTCCTGTCTCACCAGATCTAACACAGCAGCTTGGCAAATACGAGCCATTCAGTGATGGGCGTAAACCAGCCAGTTCCATCACGTAGCCTCTCCTTTAGCCACAACCTTCATCTTTCATGCAGTTCAGGGACCAGTGTTGTTACATTCCCTGCATAATGCGTTTCCCTGAGTATGGGAAGCTTTTAATATATTTGCATAAGCAGAATAAAGGCAGGAGTGGGGGATGGCAGGGAATGGCTCAGGCTGAGCTGTACAGCACTTAGTCCTGGGGGTGTTGGACTGAGCAGACAAGGAGTTGGCCCTCTTTGGGGCTGGAGGAGCAACTGCTCTGCCTGCATTTGGATTCAGATGGCGAGGGCTTGTGAACATCACTGGCAGCTGCAGAACTTGACAAAAAGACACACCTCTCCTTCTCTTTGATATTCTTGAGAACAGAGGACAAATGGAAGGGTAAATGGCACCACCCTTTGATATGCTCAGAGCTGCTAACATATGGGAACAGAACATCTGGCCAAGCTTTGGGGAAGGGCAGACCCTCGTCTCAACGTGGCAGCACACACCCAGGCCATAGGGAATGGCGCAGAAGCAATGCAGTTGGTAAGTTCATATTCTGATAGGGCGCTTGTGGTTAGGACATGCCAGTTCCTCCAGAGAAAAGCATGTACGTGAGCTGTATGCCTAGAAAGGCATATCACTAACTGGTTGCCCTGCCTGCTGGCCCGGGTAAGCTCTTAGCTGGATCGGCTGAGTCTTAGCACAGTTCTGCAGAGTTGCATGCTCAAGCACAAAAATCCCCTTTCTGAATCCAGAATGAAATATCTTAACTATGTTCCCAATGAATCCCAGAAGCAGCACAGACAAATATTTTTAGCCACTGAACCTTTCCGAAGAGTTCTGCATCCTGCTGGGCTAGGAGGGAGCTGTCTACATGGTCCCCTCTGAGACTTTGCTTGGTGGGGGGATCTTTTCCCCTCTGCATGAAAAGTGGAGGGCTTTGCCCAGCAGGCCTCCCAAGGCTGCTCCCCAGCATGCTGCGACAGCAATGACTCTGCACGTTCGTCTCGGGTTTCTTCAGACTAGCAGACTATGGTCCAGTGGCTTGGGAGCATATTTTAAAGGCTAACAAGCCAAGGAGAAGCCTTCACTCTTTTTTTTGTGAGCAGATTATTAATTCTGCTTTTAAATCAGGCAGATGCTTATTTCAGCAGAGAAGCTGTTACATTTAAAAAAAAAAAAAAGTCATCCTGTTAGATGCATGGAATAATTTTGTTCTGGCACCAGTAGCACTGGGAGATGGCATGACTGTACCTATTATAGGGGTTTTTCTATTTCTGGATCCCTCCAATGTTTCCCTTGGGTTCCAGAAAGTATTTTTTTTTCAGCTCTTTTTTGCTGATTGCCACCCACCAGCCTCTGTAAATGGAACAAGATGCGTCCCACTGGGGCAGCTGGAGCCATCCAGGCTGGTTTCCTGTGTTAAACTACTAAGCTCAGGTACAGAACCCAAGGACATATCTGAAAAGAAACCCAATAATCAGCTCTGCCTGCAGAGCTGGGAGGGAGAAGGGTTTGGGTCAGCCCTTTGTGCCAGGATCTCCTCTCCAGGCAGTGTGAAATCAAATATGCCTGTGTGGAGCCGGAGTCCCTCTGTGTGCCGCAGCACATACGCACCCGGTGAAGGAGCTGACACAGCACGCGGGTGGCTTGGTGCAGCCTCGGCTTCCCCTACAGAGAGCCCTGGGCAGGTGGTACCCGGTCTGCTCCTGGGGAACGGGGAACAGCCTAGAAGTATTTAGGCTGCCTGGTCTGTGCACTAGGAATGCTGTTCACTGGTGACCAAGCCTGGAAACTTTGTATCTCGGGTGATCAGACCCAATTTCACATCTGCAGCACTTCACAGCTTTCCACCACTGACACAGTGACCATGAAGGATTTATGGGAAGCTGCAATGAGGTTCCCTTCAGCAGGGAGTCATTTTTGCTGGTTAAATACATCCCATCAGGTGAGAAATACTGAGAGGGAGGGGAGGAGAGGGGTAGGGATGGGAGCTGCAGGTCACAGTGGTATTCGCATCCATCGAGGTGTCTGGGCTGGAGCTACTCTGCAGAGCAGGCTGCAGGCAGGTGCTGCCTCCTCCTCCCTCCCTGCCAGACTCCCCGCAGCTGCCTAGCTCTCCAACCACTCTGTTTCTGCAGGATGGAGATCCTCCCCATCGTCCCCATACCCTGTAGCGTGGGAAAGCCTCCGACCGGCTCCAGCGCCTGCCCTGAAAGGCAAGCCTTGAGGTCTGACACTGGCAGCTGCAAGCAGAGCCAGGCTGGGGTGTAGTGGAGGGATGGGATTCTCTAAAGTATCTGCTATGCTTCTAAATCAAAGTCCTGCTGACAACACAGAGCACTAAATGCCTGCCTGGGGCTCTGCTCCTACAGTCGTGTGACGACATCAGAATTTAAGCTTTAATTAAGAAATGAGTGCAGGGAGGGAGGGAAGAGTCTCTAGCCCTTATGGCTGCAAAAGAAAGCCTGGAAACATGACCCGAGTGCAGCCAACATCTGCTTTAATGTGTAGACGGCTCCCAGCAGAGGAGTAAGCAGCTGGGAGAGGAAGCCATTGTATCAAATTCCCAAACAGGTCAGGCCTGCTTGTGCTTCTGCTTGCAATGAAAGCACTTGCTTGGAGAAAGGGGAGTTTCCATAAAAGCTGTGCTATTGCAGAATTACACCAACATGCCCTCCCTTACTGTACATGGCTCTCATGCATACTTGCAGGGCCAAATTTTACACTAACACAGCTTCTGCTTGTGCACAGCCATCGTCTAGAAGTGGCAAGAGCCAGCTAACTGCCACTGTGTTCCTACAGGCTGAATTGTGCCGACGATGTGCAGCACTTCTTAAGCAGCAACATGGAAATTCACTGCTCTGGGATTATGACAGAAGGTTTTTTGCCTCCTGGAGTTCCTTAGCCCAAATTGAAGGGAGTCCTTTGTTATGCCTATGTGGCATGCAAGCCTTCAGCACCTGCTGGCCTGAAAACCCATGCTGTGCTTTCTCCTGCCATCAGTTTTAGCAAGGGCAGGGAGCAACTAAATGTTTTAGAGACCAGCTAAGGAGAAGCCTCTGGATGCTCTCCATCTCCCAGGGATACACCTTTAGCAAAGTTCATTGAAGAATAACCTTATTTGATGGCTATGCTCTCAGCCAGCACACCAGGATCTGGAGGCTCAAATATGCCTGATATTGCAACAGCCTCTCATTCCCATGGATGAATATCATGCAAAGCCAGTGGAAGAGCTGTTCCCCTACAATGTACAGCTGGGACCTGTCTCTGGGCTCTGATTGACTTAGTGATAGCTCTTGCCATCATCCTGACACTGATCCCCCTGCTGATGTGGCTAGAGATCTTGTCATTTCTGCAATAAAAGTGCCCCTTCGCAAGCTGCAAACAAAGGTTTCATGGACTGGCAGTGACTGGCAGGTCTGCTGGAGCACAGACTGGGTCTAAGCACTGATTTTGGTAGCTGACCATCACAGTGCACTCAGGGGATTCAGTCTGGATAAGGATGCAAATGCTGACCAGTGAGGGACACTGCCTCCACACAGCTACCTGGAGGTGGAAGAAAGGACGAGGTGAAACCGAGCACTATGTCGGGAGGGCAAATTTCATCATCCATTCGTCCCTGCCCAACCTCATTTTGCTTTTCCTCCCCTTTCTTTCATACTGGTTCTTTCCCTCTCAGCAAAGGAAAACATGCCTATTGAGTATTCAGCATTAAATATTTCAGTGTTAGCTTCCAGCTCTTGAGCAAAAACCCAGAAAGAACATTACTTTTTACTCCCCTCCAAATGTCTGGGGCTCTCCCTGGGAGTGCAGGCACACAGCCTGGGTAAGGCTAATAAGAGAGCTTGGTACACAGGGAGAACTGCGTGATGCATGGTTAAGAGCAAGCAGGAAAGACAGGAATAAGAAAAGAAGGTTGTTAGCTTCATCTCTGGATAAAGCTAAATGAATAGTCCCCACCAGACTAATATGTTCTCCTTGCATTTTGTCTTCCTTCCCCCCGTTTTCCTCCCCTTACCCCCATTCATGCACAGACTGTGAAAGTCTCAGATTCCCCCCTCCCACCCGTAAAAGACTCCCAACTGTTTCTTGGGAGTATTTGATATTTGAAATTTGTGCCATACCAATTCAGCAGGCAAGTGTTGCCGAGTCACGTGATGAACTGTATCTCAAGACTATTTAGTGTCTCTTCAAAGCCCACACTTTTAGAGTCCTGTGATTATGTAAGAGTCTCAAGTCAATTTTTAAAGTAAGTTTACGGCCCTCATAATTGCAGAGGAAAACTTGATAATACGACTCCTACATACTCAGAAAGCAGAAGGCAAAAAAGAAGAAAAAAAAAAACCCTGAAGTTTATCAGATTTAAAAAGTCTCATGAATTTTAAAACCAATCTCTTAATTCTTTTTTGGAGCCTGACTCATGATTTTCAAACAGTTAGCAATATGGCTGTAGGGATTGTAAGGCTGGTTTGTTATCTTATTAGATAACTTACATAAAGTATCCAAACCCGTGGAGACTCAGAGATTGAGTATTGCACTTCAGTACACAGCTGGAGAGAATAGTGTCTTTTCTTCTGTATAGATCCTGAGGATCTTCTCTTAATCCAGGTCTCTAGTCACTACTGCAGCATAAATATTTCCCAAAATTACATTAGTGCTAATCATATGAATGAGAATAGCCATAACATTGATCTTCATAATGCTTAGGTTATTAAATTTGAGTTTGAAGGTAGTTTTGTGGGGCAATTCATAATAGTAAATCTCGTCAGCATGCATAAGCAGGGAAAACAAGCCACAGAGCAATAGCATTGCAAATCCAAAGAGAAATACATTCTAGAGTCTTCCATCCAAGATTGCACACCGAACAGACATGTGTGAATAAGTTAGCAATGCCAGAACTGACATTTTGCTAATCGTTTTATAATCTCAGATGAACTTAATTGATCTGAAAGGGGAGAAAAGCCTTTGGATGTTGAAACAACTTGTTCCAATGTTTCTAGGAGGTATACGCACCACCCAGGGGCACTTTATTCCTGGAAAATTTGCACACACACCAAGACAGGGGTGCTCCTGTGATAAGATGAAGGGAGGTTGCCACTGTCACCCTTAAGTGGTGGGCTTGCCTTCCACATACATGTTTACTCAGGCTGTCCACATCCAGTTTGAGAATCATACATACTGAAGAGGTAGGGAGGTAGCAGAGCATATCATGCTTGTAGCTGTTCCAGAGCCTCATACCTCCCTCTGTGCAGACATTGATGTTTGAGGTGCACGCAGGTATTGGGGTGGCTGAAGCATCTTGCATGGCCTATGGTGGATTAAAGGAAATCTGAGAATACTTTCCTGTGAAACGGCTCTAGAATACGGGACAGAAAAAGTCGTACCAGCTCTTCTAGCATATAACAAAGGAGGAACCAAGAGTGTGGAAGAGGCTGAATGCTACTGTATAATAAGCTTACAAGATAATTGCCAACTGTATTTGGACTTAATTTTCTTCTGCAGAAGAGTCATAAAAAAAAGTTTATTGTTTTCACTCCTGGGGCCTGAGATATTTGCATCATGTCTTTTAAAAAAGACAGTGCTTTATCTCCCCACATGAACTCCACTGGTGATTGTCTCCTGTATGATTGTGGGTGAGCATTTGAAGGTAAAGACTTTATATGCACAGCTGCTGTCTGCTAGCTGGAGTAGAAGCAGCTCAGCTCTCTGTCGGTCTTGCAAGTGTTTGTACCACTGGAGTAGGATTTTCACTCATAGTGGTGGGGACTGTGCACTGAAAGGGGGGCAGATCTGGGGTGGTTCTACAAGGATGCTGGAAGGCAAATGACAGGATGGCAAAGTCTTTGCATTAATTGTAATAATGCAAATAAATTTTAATATATTATTGTGTAATAAAATTGTCTCAGTGAGGCAGAAAAATATTTTCTCCAAAGTAAGGTTTTGCCAAAATGCTTTATTTTGTTAGCAGTACAGTGTTTCAGGCTGATGAATTGGATTCAACATATTTTTGAAGTCCCGGCCTCTCTGGTCACTAGTGACTGTAGCGAAAAAGAGAGATCTAAGAAATGAGCTATTTTGACAAAATTTTGTCTAGTGAAAACATTACAAGCTGTTCCAGATTCTTCCAGCATGGAACAAAGCCAGATTCTGCAGCCCTGAATGTAGCTACAAAAAGGAATAATCTCCTGGACAGCTCCAGCCGCAACTGAAGTCAGAGCTCTCCCAAATGTGAGCGATTTAAGCTTTGTCTGGAGACACAAAACTGAAGCCCTTACCAATTACAGATGAGTTATCATCAGGTGCCACAGGGACAGTGCAAAGGGACTGAGTAGTAAAGGATTAGCCAGTGCACACAGAAATATTGAGCAACTCACTACTACCTCCTATTGTGCTCATGCCAGTGGAAATCATTCTTAGAACCGCATATTTTATTCAATTTTTAAGAGCTCTCTATTTTTCATTTAGGAAAGGAAGTTGGAGCAGCGTCCAATCTGTAATCAATCAGTCCTCCTTTGCAGAAAAGCTCTGAGGAAGCACTCTTGCTCTTTGGTCCTTTATCTTCTCTGTGAACTCACAGAAATTATATTTCTGAATGGGATTAAGAGTGAGGGAGAGGGAGAACTACAGCCAGGGCAATCCTCAACTAAATCTTGTAGACCGCCATCTTGTAGTAACTAGCCCTACTGAAACTATCCCCAACCATAATGCTACTGTCTCCAGTCAGAAGCAGCAGATGATGTTTCAGATAAGCTTGGCCCAGACTTAAAAAAGGTATTTAAGCACTTTGTGTGGGTACTTAACTGCCTAAGTGCCAAATTCCTGTAGATTTTAGTGGGCATTACAAAATCAGGAGCTTTTGAACAGCATCTGCCACAATCTTAAATGAGGCCGTCCATAACATCATCCATGGATTTATTGTCCTTGGTAATAAATCACTAGAAATACACAGTGATAAAAGGAGGAATAACAAACACAGCTCATCCAGAGATCTCAAAGCTCTTTGCAGTCATTATTTAGGGTTCCTTATGATAGCTGAGAAAAAGTCTGGGTTTTGTTTGTTTGTTTCGAATGAATAAATTAATCATTAGTAAAATATTATGCAGTTCATCAAATATATTATTCACTAGCTATTTGTCAAAATAACAGCTCAGTCATATATTATCAGAACTAAACATTTATAATGTGTGTATATCTAGTCATCAGATGATTTATTCAGGCTTTTGTGGAATGAGTTAGTTATTGACCAGTTTAAATCACCGCTCCCTTGAGAGGCAGAGATGTATTAGGTTGTGAGCTCTTGGTGAACTCGCACCATCTTTTTTGCTGCATTGTTGCTCAGTACCTGGCACCACAAGCGCAGTCCTGTGTCTAGGTTTCTTTTTGACAATACCTCAATAAACATAGTTATAATTCTGTTTATCTATAGCCAATGCCAGGTCTGTCTCAGGTAGGAAAATTCAACCACTGATTCAAGATCAAACTATGATCTGAGTTCTCCATGTTCTTGTAGGACCAGTGCCTGAACCCACACCAGGATCCTCGACCCTTCTTAGATATCTCAACTGTTTAGTGTCTCTCCACCTCCCACTTGCAGGAAAAGAGGGTTTAGGAATCCCAGCTCACTGCTCCTTGTGATAGATCACACAATTTTGGTAACGCTGGGAAAGAACAGAGGAGCCCTTTACCAGGTCCCTCCCAGCTCCCTCTCCCATGCCAGCAAGCTGGCCTCCTTCCAAAAGTGCCTCAGCAGAGCGAAGCTACGTGACTGACACTCACTGACTCCCCTTGTCATTCGTGACCAGCATCCCAGAAGGCTGCAGTTTCTTCCATGCCTTTATTGGTGTCAAACATCACAGCTTCTCCCTGGGGTTTTATTGGGGAAGCTGATGCCAAATCACCCAGCTTCCTCCTACTCGATAAAAAATGTTTATAACCCAGTAAATTCTAACATATCAGCAGCTTGTTATGGAGGGAAAAGGTCACTGGGAGAGAAAGAAAAAAAAAAAAAAAGGGTGCCCTTCCATCAGAAATTCTGGCTGGGTATATACGAAAGAGTCAGCGCCAGGAAAATATCTTTTGATATGATAAAGTCTCATAATAGAAAATGTTGCTGCAATACAGGCCTCGTTTCTTCAGATAAATATTTAATATAGATCACTAAAGATTAATCGAGTACAGAAAAGAGTCTCTCCTATGGTTGGTGTAACGAAAACATCTTCTCGTTAATTTATTATGGAGCCTGAAATGAGAAAAATCCTATAGAGGGAAATGCAGGGTACGGTTTCCATAGAGAAGCAGCGCACCGCACCAGAATTTATTTAGTGTGTGGGCAGAGGCCTTCCCAGAACCAGCTGCAGCGTGGTGTTCGCGTGATAAAAAATCCCAATGTAGGAAGAAGCCTTACAGACTCATCGTGTTTTGCTGATTCGACTCCTGCAGATCCCAGGGTTTCTAGAAATGGTGAGACCATAGGACCCATGGGCTCTGGAGAGCATGCTCCACCCTGGATGAAGACTGTGCAATGGCATGTGTAACATCGCAAGCTGCTCCTCCAGGAAAGGGCATTCAGTCCTTGTGGAGTAAGGTGATGCCCTGAGCTCACTGCAAGGAGAGGAGCCCCCAGTCTGATCCTGAAGGCTGTTTGCTTTAGCCAGAAGTCCCCGTAAACATCTCCTTGACAGTTTCTCCAAGGCACTGTGGCCATTTCACACTGTGCTCCTGACTGTATCAGGCAGCAAAGAGTCCAGGGTCCCGGTGTGAGATTTCCATCTCCCGTGATTCTGGGACGTGTTTAGTCAGCTCCATTGTGATGGGTGAATGACAGGACCCCTTTGCTTTCTACAACATCACCCACAGAAACCATCTTCCCAAACATTCTGCAGCATTAAACAGGAGAGTTACAGAGAATAAATCATAAATAGCAGCAGAGACAGTATGAGGGAGAAAATAAGAGAGTCACAGGCAAGGGAGGAGAGAAAAAAGATACAATTTCAGCTGAGACTGAAATGGAACAGAGTCAATGAGATGGAGAGATACATGAAGGTTGTTCCAGATGGCCAGCCCCAGTGATGTGAAGCCTCTTGCACTGCCAGCATCCACAATGTGTGAACGAGGGGGGACCGCTTGCTCTTAGACAAGCAGTGGAAGCGGGCAGGAGAATTGGGCAGATCTGTCTGTGCTCAGAGATGGGGGAAATAGAGGAGCTCCCTCCTGAAATGCATGTTTTAGAGACCAGAAACAGCTCTGGAGAGAGGGAGGAGTTAACATTTTTCCACCTCTCCAACGAGCCATGTCTAGTTGTTTCTCTAGAGGTGATACTTTGTTTTTCTACTTGACCTTTTCCCGTGGACACCTTTCCTGTTTTGGGAATGTTTGTGTCAAGCAGTCAACAAAATGCTAGTCCACGTGTTTAGCTCTCCCCAGGAGAGAGGCCAAAGGAAGGAAGTTTGAATGCCACCAGTCAGATCCTAGGCATGCTGCTCCATGCATTGCTGGGAGGCATTCAGGAAATGTAGCTAGGTAGAAGACGGAAAATCATGTTTAGAAAAGGGTTGGCTTTATTTTTGTGGCATACACAATGCAGAATGTCTATTCTGCTGCTGCCATGCCTAGCTGATCTTGCAGGACACCATTTTTTTGGCTCACATGGAAGATGGTGGAAGGACAGAGGGGCTTTAGCATGTGGTTTCAGAGCCCAAGGAAGATGGGACTAAAAGGACCCTCCAGGGTCACAGTATCCCATGTCCCACTCTGCCAGGCACGGTGCTTTGCCATTTGAAGAATTACAGTCCTAAACCTCTAGGACAGGACGGGTGGTCTCTTTGCAGCTGCATCTCCCAGGCCTTAGCTGCTCCCAGAACCCAAGTAACAACTGAAAACCTAAATAGTAATTCTCTCTAGTTCTACCACAGGCTGTTGGACTTGATACAGGTGTGACTGGATGTCAGGCTCTAGCCTGGGGCTACCTGGGGAAAGACTAACTGATTTTTAATAGCAGCAGGGACTGTTGCAGTCATCTAATATAAAACTAATCTGTGTTTAGAACATTTATTTGTGGCATGTGGCAAGGATCTAGTCAGGAGAATTGCAACAGCTAAACTACCCCCAGGATAACCTGGGGCTGATCAAGGGGCTCCGATTTTCATCTCTGCAAACACCGCGACTGCACTGCAGTTTGGCCCCTGTCACCTTGGCAGGGGCTTTCATCAGCCATGCCCCTCCGACTCTGTCTGTCATGCTTCGTACTCCCGCCGCAGTGAGCCACAGATATAATCTATGGAACACAAACATGATTTTATAATAAGTTTTCTATGCAGCCAGGATAAAATGCCAAACAGAATCAGAAAACAATCAGTCAGTGAAACTCAGCACTGCTGATGAGTGCACTGCTTGTAACAGTTCAGTGCCCAGGGAGATTGAGGCTTTAAATACAGCCACCACCTGCCTTTCCAAACATGGGGATAAGTGGGGCAAGGCAAGGCAGGCAGGCAGGGCGATGAGGCTCGGGGAAGTGGGAATACCCAGTACATCTCCTGTTGGGATAAGTTAAAACCGGAGCAATATCAGAGCTGCAGAAAGACCCCTTGGTATGGAGTCGCTTCTTCTTATATCCGGAGACCAGCAAATTCGCCAGCAGCTGAGCTTTGTAAGTAACAGTGCGAGGAGCAGGTACAAACAGGTCTGCTGCAGAGACAATATTTGAGTGAGATAAACATGCACTTCTTGTGGAGGCCTCTGGGTGATGCTCTTGCACAGGGCCGTATAATTGATTCCTCCCACTGTAGGCAGTTTTAGGACGCCTCTCTCCCCCCCCGCCCCCCATCAGGCTCGCAACAGCCCCTGCCCTGAACAACTTGAAGTTTACATCAGGTTCTACGTCCTGCCACAAGAATATGGTCTGTAGGACCCTAAATCTGTACTGCTTAGCACAATGCAACAGCTGGGGGAGGGAAAAAAAGAAAGGAGGGCTGGGAAGCATGAAGAGGGGCAGCAACTCCACCAAAGAGCAGGAGAAAGAAGAAAACGGAGGGCCTCAGCATGGAGGGGAGTGCTGAAGAGCATCCTGCTGGCCTCAGCGGCAGCTCAGCTAATCGGGCAGTTTAGCTAGTCCAGGAGAGGGTAGGGCTGTACCCCAGGGGATAACTACCTAGCCCATGGCAAGGAGGCAGACTTTGACCTGTCCCCCTTCTTCCTGACACTTGCTCGGGCACTGGGAGTTGTGAGGTTTCTCGTCAGTAGCAGGAAACATTGGCACTAGCTCTCTACCACGCTGCACAGATTTTTTTTTTTTCCCTCCAGTACTTGCAGGAGTTGGGGGATTCATGCTACCTTTTTTCCTGTCTTCTTTAAGTACTCCAGGCTTGAGTCGTATTATTGTATAACTCACAACTTCCATTTAAAACATAAGAATAGGGTGTCTTTTAGGATTGCAAAGAAAAGCCAGAAAATATGGGTCTTTAAATCTCAAAACCCAGAAGGCAAATAAAAAGCATTGCAGATATTGTTGTTTTGTTCACTAGATAAATATATACATATGCATGTGCTTCAAAATTCTGGTGTCCAGTTCATTATTTCTGAGCAGAGGCTCAGATGTGCAATAGCACATAATCCCTTATTCAGCCATACGTATGTGTTTAGCTAGCATATGAGCTGGCGCTTTTACTTTGCCTAGTCCTCACCCCCTGAAACAGCCATGAGGGGAGGTCTTCTCTTTAGCTTTTCTGTGGCATCTGATCCCCCCAGACTAAGTTTCCACTACCTTGCCTCAGAGAGATCCTGACTTTAACTTAGCACAAACAAAAAAGCCGATCATGAAAGAAACCAGTGCAGGCAAAAGGGGAAGAACCAACCCCATAGAAGCTCCCACCCAGACTCAGCAAAGGATTCCTGAGCCACGATAAAAGCACAAAGCAAATACCTGCCAAGCCAAAATGAAAATCTGAGACATAAGAGCCCTTACTAAAGAACAACCCCCTTCACTCTCTATTTCGTTCCCTACTAAACTTAAAAAAAACCCTTCCCCCTCAAAAAAAAAAACCCAAACCACCCCCCCTTGCAAAAAAAAAAAAAAGAAAGAAAAAAAAAACACTATCAAAAAACCTATCCTCCCCACACAGCTGACTTCTCTTTCCTCCTAAATAGTCCTTGAATGGTGAGGCTATAAATTTTTCCAGCTGGCCTTATCCTGTCCTGCAGGAGAGTGCCCTATATTCAGGGAAGGGGATTATGCCCTTTGCTTAACAACAGTGCTCAACTCCAGCTCTCTGTGCCAAACCCTGAAATCTGATGCTTGCAGCCCAGAGACCTGCTGGGCCTTGAGACTGCCTTTGCCCATGGGGCTGGATGCTGCCTGCACTGAAGTTGAGGAGGTTTTGCTCTTAACTTCTCCAGGACCTGAGTTTCACATTTGGACCTTAGCATGTGAGTGGATTTTGCCTTGTAACTGAATTAAGCGATTCATGTGAACAGGTGCTTACGTGGCTCTGTGTGTATTGCTGGGCAGTTAGCAGTTTGCACGTACTGCCCTTTCACTGAGCTCCCTCCCTCCACCATGCCGCAGATTTTATGCCCCCAGCCTGTGTATAACAACCCCTCTCAGCTCTTTTAGGTGTGCTTGAAGATCAGTGAGCTAAGGAAGCACTCTGGTGGTCCTTTTCACACTAAAATAGTCTCCTGTATCATCTCGCTATGGTATATTCATAACACTGCAGGAATTCAGACAGGCACAACCTGAAGTGGTACAGACTAGCATCACTGGAGGCCTTAAAGGTCTTCAACCTTCTCTCCCAGACCATCCAGCGTGTTCTTTGCTCATTTGAACGCAACAGAGTTGGCAGTCAACATAACCTTCCTGAAGGAAGTGGTTTGCATTTCATTAGATTGATTTCACAGCCTTTGGGGTCCTATTATTTTGTAGAAGATAAATGCCACAGGTGTGCATTTGATCCCTCTCACTCTTGCTGTAGAACAGGTCCAACACCCTCCTTGTGGTATGACTCCAGCTCACTCCGCTTCATGTTTTGAAACACATGGCTCTTGTGTCCTCCCTGAAGGGCTGGGATTCAGGAATTTATGTGCAGTGGTGACTTTAAGACATGTATATCTGCCCCTGCTTCTCTTCTCTGGCAGGTGTGGGGTTGTGTTTGCACGTTGCCGCTGCTACCCTTACCATTATTGAGCACGATGTGGGAAGCAGTGCACCCGCCGAACTGAGCCCCGAGCAGGCAGCAAGGACCCTGGGCAGGAGTGTTTATCGGCACAGGCAAAATGGGCAGCTGTCTGGGGCAGCAAGTTTGGCCACAACCCCCCCTATCTGATAGTGTTACGTTAACGGTTGGACTAGATGATCTTAAGGGTCTTTTCCAACCTAAGTAATTCTGTGGTTCTATCTACTTTAGTCCTTGCTGGGGAAATGCTTTGTCCTGGCTCCAGATCTGGGTTCATTTTGTTCATGGCTGTGCTGTATGCTAGATCTCTTCCTTGGAAAAGTTGTTCATCTCTTGCTGCCTTAGCTTCTCTGTCTACAGTGACACATTTGTTTAAAGGTGCTTTGAGATCCATGTATCAAAGTCACAAATAAAAGCTAAAGGAAACATGACTCATGATTGGGAAATTGCTAAGCACGTGCCTGAATAACCAAGTGCTTCAAAGCTTCACAAACAGATCCCAGAAAATAAAAGCTTTGCATTCATTACTCTCTGTTCTCTGGATAGGACAGGACAAAAATAAAGCTTTCCCTTTATGAAATGTTGCATGAAAAGCATGGTTGTCTTTTTATTGCAGGCCACTTTGCAGCATGCAAAAAGATTGCCTTTCTTCAAGAGTTTGTAAATTTTTATTTTATTGTAGTCTTTTTATTTCCTCCATCAAAACATGTCTGAGTTTGAAATGGCATGACTAGGAATGAAAATTAAATACGTCAAAACTGATTTTTGTTGAAATGAGATTTTGGAGCAACCAGGGAATGTTCAAGGCTTTCTCACTGCTTGTGTTCAGTTTTTTTGCTAAAGAGGGATGTAGTCTGAGGAAATGGGTCACCTTTTTCCTAGAGAAAATTTCTTCAATTTTACTGTAATTCTGAAATGTCACAGGCTTTTTGGGACAGGTGTTTTTTAATCTTGAACAAAGCACAAATGTCTCTGATTATGGATGGCTTGAATTTTGCTGCAGCTATACTCTGCAGCCTAATTTTTTTAGCCCTTCACCTCTCACCTTATGTCTTTTGCTAGTAATTTCAGGCCCAGATACCATCTGAATCCTATGCTGAGAGAGGACAGTCTCTGCATATAGCCACTGTTTATATCCCTGCTTGCTGGATGTCACTGTTAAAATAGCAACCCTTGGCGAGTGGCCTGAATGTAACAGCACAGCTTGAAAACCAAAGGGATGTTGAGCCACAGCTCTTAGGGTGAAGGCACAGAAATGGGTGTCCTGAGGAACCATGAGGAGGAACCACCATTTTCTCCTAAACCAACTTGGAGGAAATAATGTCACAACACTACAGGAATAAAGCAGCAAGAATCAGTGTGGGAGGGGAGAGTGGTTTTATTTTATGATGACAAAACAGATTTTGTTCGCTTGCACTCTTGTACCTCCTCCATGTACTCACAAATGCTTTCTGCAAGATCTCTTGCAATGGCATGGGTAACGAAGGATGTCAGTCCTCATCACATCTCCTGGGTTATTCTGAGGCTGGTGACCATGTGTTGGATCTGGGTATGCCCTTAGGAGCAGACAGCAATTGGTCCCTCTGTCCTGTTGCATCTCTGCAAGTCATGATTTCCCTGCCTATTCTCTACATGCAGGCTGGAGCACATTCTTCCGTCTGAAGGACATTCCCTGGCAGGGAAGGGTATGGACCCCCTTCACTTCACTTAACAAAAGCCCCTCAACTGGCCTGCAGCAAGAGATCCCTGATGTAAACAGGTGGCTTTGCCAACTGGCTGTCTTTAGGCATCCAAGCTGCCCACCAGCACCTGCCTTACATGTTTGCTAGTGTCTCCATCAGCTGAGAATGACTCAGGGGTGAGGGGGTGGGTGAGAGGGGACAGTTTTCCCATTACTGCCTGCTCTTGCTGAGCCTGCAAGTGTGGTAGCTGTGCCCAGGTGGCTCTGCCAGGACTGCCTTGAGGGCACAGCTGGGTGTAGGAGGCAGGAGGGGCTTTGTATTTAAACGTCGGGTTTTTTCTGCTCCTGACATGGTGAATTTGAGCCTTTGCCAAGTGAGTAGCACAACTGACCAGAGGGGGGTGATGGCTCCATTTTCTAACAACAGTTCAAGTTTTGAAACATGGTTGCATGCTGCGTTGGAGAAAATTTTGTGCTTTTTGAGAAAAAGGGCAATCAAAGCTAAATTTCCGATGTTTTCCCAGTATTGACAAATGCTGTGCTTAAGTTGCCGGTAGCGTGGTAGCCAGGTACCCTAGCCTGTAGCATGAGAAATTAAGGTTCAAGTCCACATTTCTCACAGTTTTTTCATCTGAGTTAACTGTGAATCATGATAAGTAAAGAGCAAAGCTTGGGGCTGTGGTGTCACAGGCTGAGGTTATCAGCTTGCTACAGCTAAAATTAGGAAAAAAAACTCTGTAGTCTACACACCTATATCTTCAGGAAATAAAGCAAGTACAATTTAATGAAATGACTTGTTCCAAACTATGTTCTTGTTACAGCCTTTGATTCATGCTGTTGTGCTCATATGAACACTGGTAGACAATTATGACCCAGTCTAGAGATGGTAAACTTTGGGGCAGGGCAGGCCTAGCTTGCTGAGGGCCTCCGTGCGGTAAAGAGTGCTTACCATGACTTAGTGTGGGCCAATTTTCCCCTCGGTGATTTGTTATCTGTTCTATAAATTAAAATCTGTCTGCCAGTCTTCCATTTCAAATTTGCTTTCAAAAGTAACAGATTTAAATACTTTCATGTATTATTTAGCCATATAAGGAGGGGCTTCATCAAGAGTTTAATCCTCTCACCTACTCTAGTCCAAACAAACACTTCAATGTGAAAAGGTCTTTTTTTTGTTGGTTGTCTTTTTTTCAGTTGCTACAGCACAAGACTGAAGAATTTGGGGCCTTCTGTGTCTGCCCCATGCTCCTATACAGCCTTAGTTAATTGTCTCACCATCCTGTATCTTAGCTTCCCTTCCAACCTGTTGTTGGCTAAGTCTAATTGGCTGATGTATGCCATCAGCATTCTGGACAAGGATCATGTGTTGAGCAAAGGAGCGTACAAGAAGGGAATTGCAAGAAGCGTGGAGAAGAGAACCTAAAATTGTACCAATTATCCCAGGTTTCCTCAAGACTAGCTAAAATTCCTACAATGTCTCAGATGTTTCCATCTGTTACTTCAAAAGTGCTGTTCTTTGAAAGCATCTTCTTGACAGCTCCTTCATTTCCCAGGATCTGCTTGATCCTGAATTCTGGGTCAAACTCATAGAAATGTAAATCCAGGAGACCATGCTATGAAAAATAATATCTATGTTGTTGTAATCATAACTGTAGAACTCAAAATGCCTCTTTCATAGATGAGTTTCTCTAGGCTACCTCAGGTATTTTAGTGGAGAATTGTTCTGGCTGCATCTCTTGTGATTTTTATCATAATTCACAGTGAAGGAATGGGTGTCTATATTGTCCATTCCAGTGCTTGGAGCACAGGGCCCTGCAGTCTATTAGAATAGCTTCCTCCGTAGCTTAATAAACCATGTCTGGTTTAGGTAACCTTTTAGGAAGAAAACAGCAACAGAACAGAACATTTCCTATTGTTGATAATGTTTGTTAAGCTGTAGTGGTGCTAACAATGCTGGGAGCTTTTGTAGAGTTGTCACTCCGGCTTCTAGCAGCTAGTATCAACCACTATGTAAATTGTAGTGGCTTATAAGAAGTGCTGTCAGCCCAAAGCTGAAAACAGCTGAAATGTTGTTAACAGTAATGGGAACTACTTACAAGCAAGTCTCCAGGGTGGGCGAGGCTTAAGTAGGCTGGTGTTGGAAAGGGTATCGCTAGTGCCCGAGGTGTGTGCTGTTTGCAATGAAATCTGCACAAAGAACTTTATGGGGAAAGTTGAGGGGAATAAATGTCCCACAAGCAGTTTGCAGTGTAACCTGATGGGTGTGATGAAAGGGAATTGTAGCAGCTGACTTGGGTGAAATAGGGGAACAGATCAATAGATGACCAATGAAGGTAGCTGGTGAGTTTACTTTGTGTTGAAGAAGTTTAGAAGTTATTATGTGTTATCTGAGGATGCATAAACATGTCCTGGAGGTGACCCCATTCAGTGGAAGGGGTAGTAACCTACTCTGTCATGTTTGCTTGTGATTGTCTGATCGCAATGGTAGCTATGTTTAGATTTGAAGTCAGAGGTAGGATTCATAGCCATGTCCTGGCCATCATCAAAATTATTAATAAGCAAACTTAGGTCATTACATTTGGTCACTACTATCTTTTAACTTGTACTTACCTATGCTGAATCACTCTGCTTTGACTCTAGTAATACATTTATTCCAGCTTCATTGTTTTTTAAACAAATAGATCTTTTTCAGCACCCAGCAATTACATGTTGCCTCCTAAGAGACTCAAGTGTAGTCCCATCCTAAGAGAAAACACAAGACTCGGTCATGTCTGTCTGATTGGTTTTTAATTCAGTGCTAGAACAATCTGTTTACCAAGGCATTTTCAAGGTCTCATGAAATCCACCTAACTTTGAAATAATTTTCTTTCTTTTTGCTTCTTGCAAACTTCATGCCTTTCTGGACCTATTATTTACCTCCCTCTCCTTCTACAAAAAAAGCCCTCCAAGTTTTCAACCCGGGAACAATTTAATATTTTTATGAAAAATATCAGAGAAGAAAACAAAACTCTGTACTGGAAAATCCAACAGGCTAAAATGATTGCCCAGGAAAGGCGAAGTAGCTGAGGTTTCAGACACCTCAGCCAACACTAAGAACATGGCCAAAGTATAGACCAAGGAAAAAGCAACAGAAGATTCTTCCATTGTCCTGTGGAGACAGGTGAAGGAGTGAGTAGTCCAACAGCACTGTTTTATTCTGCCATATGATTCTGTTGAATCATCCAAATACTGATGGTCTTCTCCTTGGGTTCAGTCCTATCCAGGTAAATGCCCCTATAGAAATAAAACTGCTGCAGACAGCACAGCATTTATCAATAGTCAATTTATTTCTTATTCACCTGCCAGCTGTCATATGTCAGCCTGTCTGCTTGCCTGGTTGTTATGCAAAATGCTGTCAGACTTTCAGCTTAAGTGATTTCTTTTTCATACTTCTCTGGAATTAGACTTCTGTATTTTTTTCTCTCTTTCTTATGGCAGAGCTTCGTCGTCTGTCTAATTTGGAATTAGTTTGAATCTACGGACTGGAGTTTTCTTAAATAGATTAGGGGGATGAGTGCCAAACCCTCACAGGAAACTAATTCTTGTAGGTCCTTTGAAAAGCTCAGCTTTGAAGACTGACTTCTTCATGCTGGCCTAGATAGAGAAGAGGCCAAGCTGCAGAGGAAACTGCTAAAGGAATATTGCACTGCTCAGCCTGGGGCTGTCTGCCATTCCGAGGGCACAGACTAGAAATAAAACATCACTGACCCCACCAGAATCGCAGATACCCCCGTACAGACTCACATTAAGCCAGATCTGGCAGTAAAAGATAAGCGCTACAGTGCTGTTGTCATGCTCGTATCCTGCCCCCATGGCATTGTTTGCAGAGTCAAGGGCTCACAGTAACCTGGAGGAGCTATCACCCTGAGGGCTGAAGATAACTATTACTTTGTGCAGCCCATGACTGGGACGATTAGGCTGAGAAAAGGAAAGAGAAAACAAAACAAAAACCCCAAAGCAACAGCTCTGTTGTAGGAGCAGCTGGGAGGATTCTGGAGGACTTTGGGCTAAGTTCCTGATGCTAACACAAAACTTGTTTTTTACCTGGACAAGGCCTAAAATCTCAATTTTGGTTCACTCTCATTCTAACAGCTAATAACACTTGTTTGCAATATACATAGGGGCGTCCAAAAATGTCTGTCCTAATGATTGTGAGGTGCTTGGATGAAAACAAGGGGCAGAGACATGTCTAGGCAGATACCATTGTATATACACCAAAATCCAAGAAAGGAAGAAGGCTTTAGGAGTTCTCTGTCTCTGATTGGGGATCCTACTGATATCAGAGTCAATAATGTGTGCAATATGCCAGGTAGAGGACGTTAAGCAATGTTTGTATCTTGCTGTTACTGAAAGGGGTGTTGCCTTTGGAAAGGCTCTGTCTGCTCATCACCTATGGGAGCAGTAGATGGCTTTGGAGCTATGATCTATTAAAAAAGATAAAGAACCGCTGAACAGAAAGGAGCTGGTGCCTTCTTGCCCAGTTCCCAGGGAGTGGTGGAGCTGGCCGTGTTTGAGTGTGCACTGTGAGTGGGATCCTCTAACTGCCCTGAAGGCAATATACCCAGCAGCAGGAGGTGTTGGGGTGTTCTAGTTAGCATGACAGTGACAGGCTTTGTTCAGTGTCTTCCTGCTCTGCTTTTTTTCCGTTTTTCCTTTTTCAAACAGACTGTCTCGATCATTGTTTAATGCATTTAATTTCTTTTTGGTTTCAAGAGCCAGCCCCCGAGGTCTGTACTGAACTTGTTTCTTCACTTACATCCTTTGGTTGTCTTGGCCATTTGAAGATGGGGATTTTAATTTGCTCTGACGGCCTCTCTCTTTCAGACTTCTCCTCCCTGGGTAGAGATGCTCATGCCCTTGGATTCTCCTAGCCTCTCTGCTGGTGCAGTGGGGCGTCTGGGTGATGTACCCATTCCAGGCTTTTGACTTTTCCTCCTTCTTCAGCGTTTTTTCCCCCCTTTTTTTCTGTTTCCCTGGAGGGGTCATAGTGCTAATGAGCACTGAGACATTGCTAGTGGCTCCCTCTGTCTCTGACATGCATGGCCTTGATGGCGAGCTCATTAATGCAAATTCTGAAGGGGCAAGTATTTCCTCAGATATAGCAATATATAAATAAAATGTATCCCCTTACTGTGACAGGGAGGAAGGCCTGAAATATGTGTATCTGCCTCTGTGAGCCAGTACTTCATCCCTCTATTTCCTCTCACCTCCCTTCCCCCTTTAGGCATTAGCACTTCCTACCCCTTCCAGCCATTAGAAGAGTAGGCCCTTCAGTGCTTTCACCAGACATTAGAGAGCAGACCCCCTCCGCTGACCTGACAGGCATTTTCCTGGGTACGCTCCACATTAGCATGGGCTGTCTACACTGGCGAGACATTAGAGCATAAACAAGTGCCTCTCCCCCACTACTCAGACGTTAGGTCATAATTTCTCCTTATCCTGTCTCTGCATCAGGGATACAGACTCTTCCTCCTCCTTGCTAAGAGGTTTATCATCTTTCTGAAGCCCTTAAAAGCTTCCCCACTGGCAGAAGTTGAGGTCCTTGTTAGGGGTTTCCCCTGAAGGTCAGAAGACTCTGTACTAATCCTAACCGTATCATGGGGTGCCATCATAATCCTGGTCGAGTCTTTGAAATTTCTTCACCTGGAAAATGAGCAAGCAACAGTGCAATATTTCTCTTTTTATAAAGTGTCTTGAGACCTGTAGAGGCCTCACCTGTGCTTTCCGGGCAGTGGCACTGAAACTGTGGTGTCACTGGTGGTTCTGAGAAGCAATGATCAGTGAAATGGCATCCGAGAATGATTTCTGGAAGGAAAGATTTCAGTGCCCTCTCGCACACATCATCCATGAATCCAAGGCCTTGGTAGGTCCTCCAAAGATTCACAGATTCAAGGATTCTGTGGTGTCAAACAAACGAGAGTACACTTGCCTGGCCCAGTGCCATGGATTCAGTTTTGGCCAATTTTCTGCAGAAAGTGCAATTAAGTCTAGCATTGAAAGCTAATAGAAAGCCTGTTCTTGGAGGTGTTTCTTCACAGACTTCAGGAGTTACAGGTTGGATCATTCCCTAAGGACAGAGCTGTACTGTTCCCTGCAAATACGTCTTTTTTTTTTTTTAATCACTTCAATAATTCTGCGTGATTTCACTAGCCATATCCATTAATGTCAAGTCCATTTTCCAAAATTGTGGCATAATCTTGGCCTTGGGTGCATCTTACAGCACAGAATTCTATAGGTTGCATGGAAGATTGCTAGTATTTAGAGGGTTGCTTTCAATGTAAAGTATTCTGGAACTGGGGAAGCCAAGTTTAAAATGTATTTGTGGTCATTAATCAGGAAGCTTAACAATACCATATCATTTGCTTGACCAATCCCAACCAATCAACAGCACACAAAGGAAGAATACAACCAAATACTATGCAAAACCTTTAAAAAAAAAAAAAAAGCTTGAAAAATTTCACCAAGTAAATTCAAATAATGCATAAATTAGAGGGAATTGCAACTGGCTCATGGATATTCTATGAGCAGAAGATAAACATCTAAGTTAGTTGCATAAATTATTCATCATAACATATTTGCTCAGTTCTTCTCATCAGCTATGAAAGCCACATATCCAAGCATTTGGAGAGTATAATAGAACTGGGCTTTCACCTCAATGATATGCCCTAGGAGGTGGAAGCCCTGGGGAGGGATGGCATGCATAAGAACTGAGTGGAAAGAGTCTCCTTCACTATGATGTTTTAGATGTGGATTCTGCTAAGGGCTTGTCTACTGCATGAATGGTGACTGGAATTGTCCCTTGGCAGCTGGCAAGGTTGAAGATGTGGTAATGATTTATTTTAAACTCCTCCTTTTGCCTCCTGCAGTGGTATCGTGAGATGATGTTGGACCCGATGTAAAAAATGAACCCACTTTCTCTTTGACCATACTGTTTACTAAATTTTCATTCTCTGTTCCTACCTTCTCCCATCTTTACTGCTCACTGCTTTCCAGTGCATGGTTCTAATTGTAACTGCCCTGTCCATCTCCACACACTGAATGGAGGCACTCCTAGGGTTTGGGCGTTGATATATCAATAGGGCCCTACTTGAACAGTTGCACGTTTCAACTCCGTGGTCTGTGTTTTGGAATAGATAACTTGACAGTAACAAAAGCAAAGTCTCTGTACTTTGGCTGGGAACATGAAGCGTTCCCCCAGGCCTTTCTGAAAACGTGCTGGCTCTGGAGGGCTCTAGTCCCTCCTGACTTTATTGATAATGCTTGCAGGAAGCAGTAATCTCAGAGCAAAAGTGTGCTTGAGTTTTACAGGAAGTAATAATTGTCTCTTTGGAGAGGAAGCACAGATGGCATTTTTCCTACGCTTGCAGGTTATGATCTTTGATAGGAACATGCGAATCTCCGTTATAAAACCTTGCCTGTCTTTTAGCATCCAGAGCTGTGTCTTAGCACACGGTGTAACTGCTATATCCTGAAGGGACCCTTCCTTCTTCATGCAAAGGGGATTTCCTTGTATAGCCAGTTTTAGGATCACCACTCTAATCACGAATGATTAGAGCAACCTCTCTCTGTAGTGTCAGAGAGAAGCTATTTGTCTTTACTTTTAAGGTTCTACCTATCATTGAAAGCAACTGTGGGACCCTCAAATGTATCTTTTCCACAGATACTAAATGTTGGACTTTTGCACTATTCTTGGACAGCAGAGGAAAAACTATATTCTGCTCCATATAGTGTATACATGGATATTGCTAATGCACTTGTTATCTGCAGACAACTTTAAGGCCAATGGTCTATGTTTTCTTCACTCCTGGTAGTAAGATCCTAGTCTATGGGGTTTTTGGGTTGGGGTTCCTTTTTTTTTTTTTTGCCTTTTGACAGAAATTTTTTTCTAGGAAAGACTGATGTTTCTGTGGATTTCAAGGTTTGACACTAATGACTCTTAGGATGTGGTAAGAGGGGTGTTTTGTTTTGGAATTTTTACTTGGCTTGTGAAAGCCTAGGAGTTAGAGGGGGCATTAGCTCAGGTGTAAGGAGATATTTTGAAGCCAAGTGCCAGCTTTTTACTATTTTAATCAATACAACTGCTCTTAGGCAGCCTGGGGTGTTGTGATGGGGTGCAATCAAAATAAATAAATGCATAATTGCATTAAGTAAAATAACCTAACACACACAAAGTGGACTGGGTGTAGAATCAACCTGGAAAAAAAAAAAGATCTGGTTTGTGATCCTGGCTTTGCAGCTGGCTTGCAGCATCTCCTAAATCTGCCTGCATGTCAGGTTCTCTACCAGCAAAGTGGGATTGCCAGTGCTAGTTGACACACATTGATAGAAAGTGCTGTGTCAGTGCCAGGTATTGTCATTCCTGTTATTTAAATGAAATTTTTGTCTTAAACCCGAGTTACAGGAATAAGTGAATGAAAAGTGACAGAGAAGCCTGTGACTCGATTATCTGGGAGATGGCTTAAGATAGTGCAGGTGTGTTGTAGGAGAGTGGTTATAAATAATATCCTTTCCTTTTAAGAAGACCTTGCTCAATATTTTTCAAAGGACATTAATAGGTTTCTCATCTTTTAGGTGCTCAGCTGGTGATGTATTTCAGAGGCCTGATTTTTAGATCGCAGGTGTGCAAGGTTTTCTCTAGGCATTTCCCTCTGTGTCGTTTCAAAATGGATACCTGCAATAAAGCGCTGCTTTTGCAAACATTAACTTTATTTTTTTCCCAGTTGCTATCAGTTTAAAGGAAGGGATTTGAAAATCACTTTATAGGTTTTTAAAAAAAAGAAAGAGAAACAAACAAAACCTCTATTTTCATCCTGGCCTCTGCTTATATCTGAATCGATCCTTTCAGATGGTTTATCAAGTGTATTGTTTTTCAAAATGATCTTTTGCTGTACTCCCTGGTGTTGAAAGATTAAGATGTTTGGAGAAAGTGTTTCCTTCAGCCTTGCTTTGCAAAAGCAGTGGCTACGAGGAAGGCTTGTGGACACAGGGACATAGCAATGATCAGACTCGTCTGGATCTACAGTCTGTCTAACTGACCAGCTTTTTTGCTGTCAGAAACCAGAATTTGCTGCTTTATGGGGAAGTGTAAGACCCCAAAGTGTGTGAGGGTGAAAGGACCAGCTGCTTTCTTTCTAGGGAAATGCAGCCCTCTGGCAGACATCTCTGGAGACTCTGAGAATACCTCCTCATCAGCCCAGACCCTGATTCTCAGTGTGTTGTTATTGTGCAGTAATGTCTTGCTTTTCCTCTTCTCCTCCCCCTCCCCTTCTGTCTAGCCTTGTGGCCTCACGTGTGTATCTGTGTGGGGGTGTCCAACAGGATTGTCCTCTTTGCCATCCTCCTTCCCTGCCCTTGGTGGCTCTCCCTGCCCCTCCGGACTCGAAGCCTCACCCCTGTTGTGTTCCTGTGTTGTCGCATAGGGAGTTTGCCCGTTGGAAGGTGAGGAACACAGCCATCGAGCGGAGGGACCTGCTCCACAATCCACTGCCCCTGATGCCTGAGTTTCAAAGGAGCATCCGCCTCCTGGGCAGGAGACCCACCACGCAGCAGTTCATTGATACCATCATCAAAAAGTACGGCACCCACATCCTCATCTCTGCCACCCTGGGAGGTAGGTGGCAACCTGGGCTGTTTTCTTACGCGGGTGTCAGTGGCGGGGTGGTGAAGGCACTGGACCGCACCTGCGAACCTTGGCCGTGTTGTGTGGAGACTGGCCGGTAGCAGAGCCAGGCTGCAGCTCCCCTAGCCAAAGCCTATCTCAAGGTTAGATGGTGTGAAAATCCCCACAGTACGAATAGCCTTCGCAAATGAATTCATGGCGCAATGCGTGTGAGTTCGGCATCTCTGATACGTGTGCACCTGTGCTCCTCTGACAATGGTGTGTGTGTACTGGTGTGCGTCAAGATAAACATGCTTCATTTAGCCAAGGAGCCTGTCTGTCATTCCTGTGCCCCTGTCCTTAATTTGACAATAGAGTGTGTTGATCCTTTTTTTTTTTTCAGAATGAAACTAAATGCAGGAGGAAAAAGTATCCTTTCTTGCTGGAACTGGAGGAATTTTAAAGAGCTCCAGGAAAAGGGAGTTCAAGGAGTCGGGCAGGGAGCATGTGCAGCAGGGGAAGGGCTGGCCAGAAAGGCCTGTGCTGAATGCATAAGTGAAAGCAGTAACATGAAATAGACTTTTGAAAAAACAACAGTTAAGTAAAATTCAAAATGTATGTGCAAGGACTGCAGAGAGGCTTGCATGTGTAAGCAGAATATGTCGGTGATGACATAAGACGGAGTACTGTAGGGCCATTGATCCATGTGCATGCACTGCTATCGGTGCTGCATAAACAATTTCAGTATTGAGTATTGAAAACAGGAGGGGTGAAAATCAGCAACTCCTTTTGATATTTGATGCTGATTTTTTTTTTTTCTCTCTTGTACTATTTTTACTATTCTTTACCCCTTTAGGGTGTGCATTTAAAAGCCTTTCTCTTGAGTACTACTATCTGTAAGAGGGATTCTGCAGTGGAAAAGGGTCTTAATTTTAGTACAGATTTTGTTGCTGTTGCTTCTTCTAATGTACCTGACCTCCAGCCTTGCCACATTGTGAAGTTTGTAGTGAACTTTGAGGAATTTCTGGCCATCTGTCTGTTCCCAAAGCATTCTGCAGACACTCGGATGAGATGTAGATGAGATTAGATGTGTGCATGTGATTCATGCACAGATTAGGTGGTAGGTAAATTGGCATGGTTCCACTGAAGTCAAATGGCCTCTCGTGTGGCAAATGTCCTTCAAAGAACCTCATGCTGCTCTTTCAGTCCAGGCATTCAAACCCTCTGCTCCATCAGCAAGAAATGTGAGAGAAAGCAGGTTTCCATGCACTGAAGAGTACGAATGACTGCCTGCAATCAGGCCTTAATGAAGTGTGTGTAAAGATATACTCCTTTTTATTGAGAAAATCACTTTTCAGGACAATATTTCACAGAGCCCAAGCCAGCCAAGTAAGAATCCAGTGAAGTGTTGAGAGTTTTTTGTGGGTTTACTTTTCTTTCCATTGATATTCCTTTTTCTTGCCACTCACATCTGTGGAAATTCAAAATAAGAAAGACCTTTGATGGTAAAATATATTTTTAATTTTGCCTGGGTGAGGTTGTGAATTATTCACAGTGGCTTGTTTCTTCTCCTGATTTTACAACACAACAATTTTAAATATGCAGAGGCTTGTGACGAGAACTGGTGTTGGAGAGGAGTGCTAAATGCTCCGTCAGCCCAGAGCACGGAGAGTAATGGTGGGGGAGAAAAGAAGGATTTTTCTTGGCAATGGCAGTCCCAGAGAAAATGTAGATGAAGCTGAGCATGCATTATGCAAGGAGGACACACTCTAATCACAGTCTGTGTGCTAAACAAGACCACTGGGATATAAAAGCAGACATGTCCTGGCACCCTTGCTCTCAAGACCTCAGGTCTCCTCAGAAAAGTTACAAGAATTCTGCTTTGGATTACAGTGTTTTGTAAACTTAGCCTGATGTCTTATTAGGTTGCAAACAAGTGACAAACACACAGGAAATTGTTTTGCTTTTAAATGCCGGCTGTTGCATGGATCCCAGGAGGCTGGGTGATGGATCAGGCCAGCCCACCTGAGTACAGCAGCTATTTTCACACCTGGCCACATGAGGAACAGCTCTGATGCCTTTCAACCTACAGAGCAGCCAGGTCCCCCTGGAGCCTAATAAAAAACCAGCTCTGCTCCAGTATAGTTGAAAAAGGGATTGGTGAAGGGTCATTTTGAGGACATCCATGCTCTGGGATGGAGCACACAGAGCTGAGAGCCAATTTGCAGGGAAAACCCTGAAGGAAAGACAACTTTGAACATAGCATCTGCTTAATAAATGAGAAATTAAGACTTAATAATGCAGCAAAAGTCTATTAACCTCTCTTGATCTCAGGGTTGCTTTCTCATGCGCATTCTCCATGGGGACGCTGTGCTTTTCCAGGTCTGCGCACATGTACACAGAATAGGTTTCCAGCAACATCATTTCTGCTCAGCACCCTTCACTTCCAGGGACGGTATTTGTCCCTCAGGAGGAGCATAAAATATCTTGGGCTTTACTTTCCTGTTTTCTTCCTCTTCCTCCCAGTGGAGGGGTCCAAACACCTCAGGGAGGAAAAATGACAGCTTTTGTGGGGAAATCACTGATCTCCACTGCCCTACAGCACAGCTTTCTCCTGTTTTATGTCTATGAGATTCTGTGAGAATCACAGCTAAGGGGAGAATTATCCTGGTCTTCCCTTTCCTTTCACAGCCTTGTGAAATGGAGGCAAAGCATCATTTATGTCTGCTGCATCTCCATGCAGAGAAACACTTCTGTTACATGAGATCCAAAACTTTTGGCTCAAGACACAGCACTTTCACACTGGTCCAGCCTATCTTCCCCCAAGCCTCTTGGCTAACTCCCATGCAGACATCCTTTTGGTGGCAAATGGGAAAATTCACAGTCTGACCTTCCTTCAAATCCCCCTGTAAAACTCGCCTCAGAGATGAAACCTGAAAATGTATTGACAGCGGTCAGGCATCTGGTGTGCGGTGACCGCTGTTTCTCACACTAATCACACTCATCTTATTACCTTGTGCTTTGCTGGCTGCTTGTTGTATACACCTGTGTGTCTCATCAGATATGTGGGTTTTAAATCCTCTGGGACAGGAACAATCGTCCTGCTGTTTGTGTGGCTAGAACCTTGATCCCTGCCAAGGTCTCCTTGCACCGCTCAATCCATAATGTTAACGGTGATAAAGGAAATCAAAGCTGGTCATTTTCCAGGGAAAGTGTTTTTGTGAGAAGTAACAATGATGATATTATTACTTACTACTACAACTTTGATTGTGGTCAAAGGATGGTACGTTATTTTTAACAAAATATTAAAGAGAGAAAATTTTACATGCCAAACTTCTCCACTTATTTCCCCTGAAACCAATTAAAAGATTTCAACTGATCAATTCTTTTGATGGAAGTATCTTTTTTCCACCAAAAATTTCCATTTTTCATCTCAAAGCCAAAGGCTCAATCCTCAACATATCAATTGCTTGAAAAACTGAAATCCAATAAAAATATTTTGATTTTCAGCCAGAATATTTTTGGTTTGTTTTCAGGCATTTGGCTTCCAGATAAAAGCTGGAAAATTTCCAGGGAAAGCAAGGGGGAGAGATTACTGTTTTTTTTTCCATATATGCAATAAAGGAGATTATTTGGACAAATCAAGTTATTTCAGCTAATATGAATTTTTAAGAAAAGTAAGTGCTTGTTCCCTTTAAAAAAAAATATGCAAAAATGCTGAAGAGCAAAATATTTCTTGGCCTAAAAAGTGGTGGTGCATTTTTTTGACCATGCTACTATTGCCAGAGGCAATGTATTCATCAGTGGCTCATCTATCATATCAGAACAAGTACCATTCTTCTCATTAAGAGAGCTATGTAGAAATGGCACATTCCTACCCTAGGTATCTATTCTCTTCATTTATTACAATCAGAATTTCAGATGTTAGGAATGCAAGATGGTATTCTACCTTTTTACTCCTTCTATAATGCCAGCCTTATGTTTAGAATGAACTGGATTTTTATCTGGCTCATACAACATAAATTGAACTTTTAGGTAAATATTACTTCTCAGCTTCGTGTCCTTTTCATATACCTTTTGTTAGATTCAGGTTTCTGATAATATTTCGGATGTTTGGTGCTATCGGGTCTTAACTGCTTCACTCCCAGATTCTCTGTAATTACTGGCTCAAAGTCACCTTTTGTCTCTCATCTTGCACAATATTTTTTGCTCTCCACTTAAATTCACTGAATGAGACTCTAGGAGAGGAAAAAAAGCAGAAAGGGTGGATGGTTTAACTTAACTTTCTCATTTGCTCTTTCCTCTGATTGCTCTCCTTCACTCAGCCCCCTGCCCTTACCCTTTTGCATGGTCGCTGGAAGCTAAAGAGCTACAACTAGCACTTGTTTGTCCTCTGTACCCACCTATGTACCTAAGTCCTGTTTGCAACTTAAATCATCGTTTGTTCCTTCTAGAAATCAGGTCAGAGAGAATTGCATAAAAGTAGCATCTCCTCTGTCAGGCGTGCATCGTTCCAGAGGCACTGCCCACAGAGGAAAGCATTCCTCAAGTGTTTGAATCCTTTCCAACAGTTGTGGTAAGGCTATGCTGGCTAGTAAAAGCCCAAAATATTATCTACTCAATTCAGTGGAGCTGATCTACAAGTGTGGTGGACCTGGCCTTTCTGGCTGAATAGAGAAGGAGGCTCATATATACTACACTGAGGTTCTGGTACTGGTGAGGAAGGGTAGGTTCATTTAAGAGTGCTTTAGGTGTCGGACTTTTCTTTCTTTAGGTACAATGTGTGACATCATGTGTTCCTGTTAAGATGACCCTACATGGCAGCCTCCTGGTCCTTACTGAAATCTCCTTTTCTTTCTGCTGCAGGAGAGGAGGCCTTGACCATGTACATGGACAAAAGCCGCCTTGACAGAAAGTCAGGAAACGCTACCCAGAGCGTTGAAGCATTGCACCAGCTTGCTTCCTCCTACTTTGTAGACCGTGATGGCACCATGAGGAGACTCCATGAGATCCAGATCTCTACCGGAGCAATCAAGGTACTGTATCTTGCCTTGGGAAGAGAAAGAAGATTGTGTGTCCATACCAATACTGTAGGGATTTGGGGCAGGACTTTGCCAGTCCAGTGTGATGACTTTTTTGATGACAAGTTGTTTTGTTTCCATGCTGGTTTCCCAGGATAAATTGTTCTCTTATGGACCTTACTGAAGAATTGATTTGCCCAGGGACAGTGATATCTGGAAAGAGGTGGGCATTCTGTGTGATGGTTACGTAGGATAGGAGACTTCCACTATGTGTGGCAGAGACCTCTGGAAGGGAGAGAGGGAACAGATAATCCAGATCAGCGATGGACATTGAAAGGGAAAGGCAGGTCTGTGAAATGGGCAACCTCATGCAACCCAGAAGTATTTTCCTCTTGTGGGTCTAAGACTGCTAAACATCTCTCAGATTAATTTACTACAAGAAAAGGTGAAAAACTCAGAGTGGCATTACTGAGGCATCTGGAATGAAACTGACTGAGACACAGCTTGGGGGTTGCAGCAGGAAGGAAGGGGAGCTGCTCAGAGCATACAAAATAGGGGAAATGGCTTTGCAGACAAAGGCTGCCTTCTCTGAAAGCAATCATCCTATACTGGGGAGGGATTTTATTGTTGCAGAGTTCACTCCAGGGAAGGCGATGTGGATGGAGTCGTCATTGTTAGCCATTTCTGAAAGGTTTCAGCTCTTGTTATTTTTCTGTGGTGTCTCATGGCTGAGTCTGTTCCCTTCTGGATGGGAAATCGAATTGAGATATTGAAACAGTGACAAGAGATAATCACCCTTTGTGAATTCAGGAAGGGCAGCTCTCCTCTATGGCTGGAAACCAACAGCAACAACCACTGCAACAGCACTGCAGGTCATCTGTGCCTCCATCTATCCTCAGCACAAGGATGGTGTGCACATATGTTGTGGGAGCACTAGGCACCATTGTGCACTGGCAATCCATCTCTGTATCTTGCTTTCCAATAAGAGAAGCCAGGGAATAGTTCCTCTACTGGCTTCTGATGTTCTCCAATGGAGGTCGTCCATGAGAATCATCAGTCTGCAGGACCTCATTGCCAAGCCCAGAATAACAGGCAGTACCATAAAGAAAGCAGATACAATTCACTCTATTTTTTCAGCTTTGAGTGTGCCAAACGTTAGCCATGTGTGTCCAGCGTGGGTCATTTTTTCCCCAATTAGGGAAGATACATATTGGATTGCATCAACTGGTGACAAGGGGTCATGATATTACAAGGTCTGAACCTGCCTGGGGAAGATGTGTGGCTACAGTCAAAGGGAACACTCTCTCTTTTCTACATCCTCCACAGGTAACAGAAACTCGGACTGGCCCCTTGGGCTGTAACAGCTACGACAATCTGGACTCTGTGAGTTCTGTCCTTCTGCAAAGCACTGAGAGCAAACTCCACCTGCAAGGTAGGGCACAGGAATGAGGGAGATGGTAATACAGGGCATGGAGTGGGGGGATGAAATGAGAGAGGGGTGACCTTTATTATAGCCTTTTCCCCTCCTCTGTTTTCTGTGATCGTCTTCTTTGCTGTAAGTTCCCCAAAGCAGGACCGGTGGCTTCTGGTGGCTTCATATGAAGCTCAGCACAGCAGAGCCAGGGCTTGACAGGGTCTGAGCTAAAGGTGCAAGGAACTGCAGACTGGACCACAGTGAAGTGTCTGGGTGCCCCCTGCCATTGAATTTTGATGGACTTCTGTGTATTATACATACACTGATATAAACATGACCTTTTCCATTAATATTGAAGGGGCATTCTGGCCACATCTCTCTTTGTCCCTCCCAAATTGCTGATTTGCGTAAGAGGTTTGCAGATCAGCTTTTGGGACTCTCTAATGACCGTAATCTTTGGGAAAAGTCACAGAGGTTTTATTTGGATGCTAGAAGCCATGGCTTCAGTCCCAGTTGGGGAGCTAGTCCAGAAGTCAACAGATAGAGGTCATGACTGAATTAATAAATAAATACATGCTGGTTAGCAAGAAGTCAACTTCAGTAGAAGGAGGAAATTCACTGGGTGTGTAATTTACTAACGTTATTCCCAAGTTTTTGACAAAATAAGGAAATGTGGGATTTAATTGCTCATTTGCCCAGATGGTTTTATTTCTGGAATCCTTGTACTTGCACAAATTTTAATTTTTCAGATGAATGGGCTACATTACATCTTCCGCTTTGAGTATAATTTGGCAAGTGCTGTTTTAATCTTGGTTTCACAGAAACTGGGTTTCATTTACTGAGTCATGTTGCAGATATATTATTATTGTTGTTGTTATTTGCCTTTAAAAATAATAGGCAGGTTGTTTTCACTATTGCGGTGATTATCTAAATCACTGAGTTCTGGTTCTTACCTAATTAACAATAAACAATTTTGAGGCTTTTTATATACTGTGATGATGGCTGCTGGTAATGAAAATCCAAGGATGACACACCAGATAACTAGGTAAACAGCTAAATAAGGAGACAGCTTGGTTTATAGGCAGACAAACTGGTAAGTAGGTAAATCAATAGATGTCTATTGGCTATCTGATCCTACAAGAGAAGAAGAAAAAAGAGATGCCTGGGACGGCGAAGGAGGTGGAGGAAGAAGGAAAATTTAGGAGAGAGAGGGGATGTAAGGTGGATGAGACTGTGATTTCTGATGGGAGCAGACACAGGGCCTCAGGGGTCAACCACATGTGGATTTCATGGAGCTTCATGGCATAACCCAGAGCAGAGAGAGGCCAGACCCAAGCCAAGGGAGACAGCAAGGGAAGGGAGGAAGGTAAGAGCTCTTCTTAATAGAACAAAGTGACCCTTAAAGCTACACCTGAGTGTTTTCCTCCTAATCTGGAGTGTGGTTCTTGGGATAATTACCCAGGATCCTTCCTCTGCTCTGAGAGGCTTCATTAGGAATTAGTCACAGGGCTGCAGATAATGGATCGTGACCAAGTCTCCTTTGATCTGATTAGCAGCCGAGCATGAGCTGCTGACAAAAATCCATGTTACTACCTTCATGTCACTCTGGCTCCAAGGCCAGCTCAATAAAAGAGCAGCATCTTCATGACAGGGAGAATTTCTGTTTCTGAACTTGCTTGCTGCCGCCCAACCCTGAGAGTCATGGTTTTAAAGACATGCCCTTTAGGACATGCAATGGCCAGACCCAGAGCTAAGCTACCTTCATGCCTGCATGTAGGATTTGGGAAGGTCAGCCAACCTGGAGATTTAGGCGAGGACCTGGATGCATGCGCAGTGCGGGGTGTCTGGTTCTGCACCTGTGGTTACATGGACAGAAAATGATCACTAATTTATAAACCAGTATCCATGTAGACCCAGCATGCATGTACATCTGTGTCAGATGCCTGCACTGAGGTACATATACAGGTACATTTATCACAGTAGCTCAGGTTTCCCTTTTTCCTAGCACTACCTGGGGGCAGGTTCCCTGTCCTGTTCATGGGGAGGGCTGTGCAGCGATGCATCCTTCCCTCATGGGACTGCGGGGATCCTTTTGTGGGCCAGGATCTCATGGGTGACTGCACTTTGCACTTTGTATCCTCCTGTCCCTGCCACCAGCATGAAACTGTCCCTTCACCTGCCTCTGCCTCCCGTGCGGCTGATGCACGAGCTGCCTGGAAAAGGAGTAGACCAGAGCATGGGAGGGGAAGATGCTAACAGCTCTACAGCAGCCTGGTGGGAAATGGGAATTCGTGTTCCTTGGAAAAGTGTCCTAGGCTGAAATTTGAAAATTTGAGTGGGGAAAAAAGCAACATTTTGAAAAGTTTTGGGAAATTAAAATTCCAGAGACATATCCTCTTGGACAGTGTGACAGTATATGTCAATATTGCAACGTGACACTATTTCAATACGGTAAAATCCTTCTGTGCTATTCTAAACACTGAGACATTATACAGGAAATATTGTATATTAGGTAGTTTGTTATGTCAAATATGGTAATAGAATATTAAAATTTACATTACAATTAACATTAAAGTCTTTGCCAAGATGGGCAGAGCAGTAATGACAACACAAAACATTTCAGCTTTTCAGCGAAACAAAATGAGGAAGTATGAAAAATACATTTAGACCTTTCCCTGTCAGAAGTGCTGTTGGAGTCAACATGCTCTCACAAAATGCTTCAATGAAACTGCATTTTCAACAGAGAACTCTTCTGTGGAAAATGTTTCAAATAGCTCTAATTTAGAGCTGGGGAAATTTACCTCTTTTAATGCAGGAAGCCTTTTATATACAGTCCAAAGCCAAACATCTCTCTCTAATAGTTTTTCTATGTGAATTAAGGACATGTTCCCTTGTCAGACACTTCATATTCTGCCTGTAGTTATCTAAGCCAAACCTATACTAAATCTGTGCTCTTCTTAGCTTTTAAGAGGAACTTTACACTTTACAGAGTGGTAGAATTCCTCCTTCTGATCAATAAGTTACCTTCAAAACTAAGATAGTCTCCCTAACACTTGTCACCAGCAAACTTACCTTCTGCATGCTTTATGAGCTCCTGAGGCTGCTGTGGAGGATGAGCCCATTCCTTGTGCACCCTGGCTTGGATTGAGGTGTTCACCTCATGAAAATGGTCCAGTATCTCAGTCTTGAAGATCAGGTTGCCCCGCTGTTCAGCTGCTGAGAGGAGGTTGCTTTATCAGTAGACAACACTGAAAGATTAAAAATAATATTTTTTGATGTTTGCAATATTCAAAGAAAACTCTTAGAGAACAAAACAGCATCTTGGGATGTTTTATTAAGGTCGTGGTTGGCAGCAGGGCTTTCCCAGCTAACATGGCTGGCTGCAAGCTGCTCTGTGGGGCTAGCGTGCTGTTACAGTCCTTGGGACTACAGCTTTCCTGCCTTAAAAGTGTCAACTGAAGCACCTAGAACAGTGGTCTTGACCAGTATGGCCTTCTTACAATCTCATGTTTATAAAACTTACCTTAAAAATAATTAATCACAACTGTGCTTTACTGACAGCCATAATCAATTCAATTTCAGCAATATTTAGTCATTGGGCATGGTACAGAACTACATATGAATATGGAGGACTGGGTGAGATGGTACTGGCTCAGTACTTATAAAATATCTTGCTAGGATCTGGTCACAAGGATGCTCAACACAAAACCAAAAATATTGATATGAATCTGCCTGTGTCTGGGTATGATGATAAAAGTGTGGGTATTTATACATATATGTCAAAGTACAAATGTGAAAGCAGGCATGGTTGTATTTCAGTAACTCTAACACTGATTTTTTTTCCACAAGGAAATTCGTGGCTGGAAGATCTCAGTCACATGTAATCCCTACAGCATGTTTGCAGTTTTAAAGTTAGGGCTTTGTGTCTGGTGTATGCACACTCGTAGCTGGATTTGTGTGTCACTTGTTCCTGGTCTAAGCACATATTTGAATACGTGCTGCTTGTTAAATGCTACAATTAACTGCATGGATTCCAGCAGAACTGCTTACCTGATTAAAGTTAGGTATTTATAGAAGTGTTTTGCTGAATTGGTGCTAAGTGTACAGGGGGTCTGATTACCTCTTAAACATGAAATTATTTCTTACAAGAGAAGGTTATCCTGGAAATATTTTTTAGAAACCATGAGTTTTATGGAAAAAAGCAAGCATCCACATGAGGCACTCTGTGGGATGGGACCGTGTTATGTTTTGGAGATTACAAGGTATTAATGTTTCTGCATGTGCTGAGATACACAATGACTGTTCCTTGCAATGGGAAGTGCTTTCTGTGAAAATTCAGTTGCTTTTTTTACCCCTGTCCCCTCCAGAAAAAAATCTCCAAAGCTAGTATCATTTGTAACTGGGACCAGACAGCATGTCAGTGCTGTTATCCAAGTTAAAATTCAAAAAGAAAATATGGTGAGCGGAGGAGCCTGTGGGCATTTGGGCCTCATATTCAAAGGTTGGAGGAGCAATCTGCCCTGGTTGCTCCTCCATGAAGCAGGGAGTGGAAAGATTTATTCATGGGGACTTGGACCATGAATAAACAGGGTCAATGCACATCAAGAAGTCCAGCCTGCCTCTCCTGTGAGCTTGCAAGCTCAGTGAGTACAGAAGCCTTCAGGTTCTCCAAGCCCCTTTTGTAGATCTCAGTTCTCCATAGTGCTGCACTTTCCATCCTGAAGGAAAATCTTGGAGTCTGGCAGGTGGGACCATCCCAAATGTCAGTGTGAAGGTTTGAAAAGGGACCATTCCTCTGTGGTGGCTTCTTCAGATAAATCCCTAAAAGAGACTGAACTTCAGATCTTCCTGAAGACCAGATAAATCCCTAAAAGAGACTGAACTTCAGTTCTTCCTGAAGACAACAGGAGGAAAGCTGAGCTTCTTATTGAGAAACGTCTCAGGAAAGACCAAAGGGACCTCAAAATGCTGATCCTTAGACTGGTTTTGAGGTGTTCGCAGGGATGCTGTAGGCTGTGGTCAGCGCCTTGCGTGTCCCCTCCCTTCCCTGCAAACAGCACCGCAGAAAAGGCAGCAGGATCTACACGTACACAGTGCCTCCAAATGCCAGGCTTGAAATCCGTCCGTGTGCAAGTGTCACAAATGCCTTCTCCAGCTGAACGTTGCTCTGCATTCATCCTGACTGGTGGCTGCCAGTGCTCCACGCTTGACTGCGAATTAGGTCAGACAACGGGGCAGCCTGCTGCCACTGGGCATGGTGCTCTCGGAGACTGTGCCCTGGAAATAGCAGGAGGGGAGAGGAAACAGAGATCCCTGTGCCTTCAACACCCTCCTGATCCCCCCAGACTTGATCTTCCAGAGGGACCTTGTCAAGGCTGAGGTGTCTCTCTGGAACCAAAAGCAAAAGGGTAATGGGGGTCCCTGAGGCATTGCCTGCCATTTTTCTCTTGCCTGAGGTGAACGTGACCCATCACAGAGATGGGCCTGAACTCCTGAAAGGAGTCACTGCCCTTCCTGCACACTCTCATCCTCTGAATTATTGTCTTATTTTCTTTCCACGCCAATGAGCTGTCAGCCACAGATACAGTAATTCAGCGCAACAGAAACACAAACAGATGGGTAATTGACCCACGTGCCTTCATTACACTGGAGTTCAGCACTGCTGTTCAAGCCATAAACTCCTTTATCTGCCACTCTGAAATCCCTGGGCCTTTTATAAGGAAGGCGAAGTGGGCCAGGCTTCCCGTGAAAAGCTCGCTCAGAGTTATTGTCGTCTCTGCCTCATGCGCCACAGATGCTGACTGAGTCTGACAAGCAGGACTTGCCAGGTAGAAGAAAACAGCTGTGAATCCTCAGGGACATTTGTAGGGAGCCCGGAGATGGGGAACTGGAGAAGGACAGGATGGAAAAACACGTACACTGTACACAGGGCAAACACTTAAACTGTTATCGTGTCCTCTGGTACCTGAGCAAGTGTACACCTACGCTAATGCCTGCACAGATGGATGGATACACAAACACTTGCTACGGAGAAAGAGACATGGAGATAGCTCTCAGCTAATGTAAATCTTCAGAGCCCCACTGAAATCATTGGCACTAAATCCATTTGCACTTTTATAGGATTTGGCAAGTAGCCTTCCTAGCAGGGAGTAAACTGAAAAGACTCAGGTACCCAACTCCTGTATTTATACTGTGGGAGCTGGGCACTTAACTCTGCAAGGGTCTTTTATACATCCCTGCTTGTATTATTTTGCTTTCTTCTGTTTCCCTTTCTTTCTTCTTTTCTCTTTCAGTGTGTAGTTTCCTTGTTTCTGTGGTACCAAACCTATTTAGTCTCTCTCAGAACAGGTCAGAACAGCATAATGCTCATCACTTCTGAACTAGCACTTGGTTGTAAAGTATAAAAAACCCCACACCTGGGAATAAGGGATGCTTTGCATTCACATGCTTTGTGCTGTACTGGGATCCAGGACTGGGATGAATTGGGTATGCTGGGCGTTTGGGAGGGGGAAGTTACTTGTCACCCTTCTCTGGTAGAACAGATGGGCTCTACTTTCAGCTAACTCACTACTTGCACTGGAGCCATGCAATTTGTACCCCGCCTTCCTTACTCATGACAGCTCTGAGAGAAATATCCCAGTAGCTTTTAATTCCTCAGCATCACTTTCCCAAGCTGTTAATGAAACAGGTTTTGAAAAGAAGAACAGATACCCAAAAAGACTTTTTTTTTTCTTTTTTTAATCCTTGCTTCTTGTTTCTATGCCAGGTCTCCAGATCATCTTCCCCCAGTATTTACAAGAGAAGTTTGTCCAGTCTGCCTTGAGTTACATCATGTGCAATGGCGAGGGGGAGTACATTTGCCGGAACAGCCAGTGTGGCTGCCAGTGTGCAGAGGAGTTCCCGCAGTGCAACTGCCCCATCACCGACATCCAGATCATGGAGTACACACTAGCAAACATGGCCAAGACCTGGACAGAAGCCTATAAAGATCTGGAGAATTCAGGTGACCAAGCAAAACACGTTTTCCTATTGATTTATTTCAAACAAAGCGTGCCAGATTATACCAGTTAAGAATCCTTTCTTCCCTTAATACAGTGTTCCAGTTTGGATAAAACATAGAGGATCTTGAACGTTAAAAAATTATCTTAGTCTTGAGGGAGTGCCTTTTTTTCTCTTTACATGTACAGACAAAAACACACACCACATGTAATTCTATGTATAAGGGGATATTTTCCATGGAAGAGTTTGATTAAAAATCTGATTTTTCATGCTAAACCAGCTCAGAATTTTTCTTTAATAGTTCTACAGAGAAACTTCCACAATATGAATGATGCAGAAATTGCTTTTCAGATTTGCATGAATGATTTATTCTGCTTTGGTGAAAGGCAATTCACAGAGAAAGAGCACAGGCCAGATGACACCTCATTTGAGATAGAGAGGAGAAGGGAAAATGACTTCTCTCTCCTACAGTGCCGATATCTGCTGGTGTGAACGTTTCTCTTCTCCCTTCACTTTCTCCCAGTGTGGTGCTGGGGGTGTCAGCAGAGTTTGTTCCACATTGATGCTAGTAACACCCATAGTAGGTATGCAACATCAGTCTCAAGGGCTTGAGGTAGGAAAAAGAGCAATATTATCAGTGCAATTACATCCTTTCTTTTAGCAAGTGGTCTGCCTACCCTGCAGCCACATGGGCACTAAGCAGAACTTAAGAACTTCTTATCCCTGTGCTGCCTATCATCTCTTAGTGTTAGCCAGTTACTTTGCAACATATTTTCTTTAATGGTTATTGTCATAACTGTTCAGCTCTCCATGTTAGGGAAGAAAACTATGAGGAAGAGACCAATGAGGGGCATTGAAGAATTCTTCTTCAGAAGTGTTCCCAGCAGCAATTTCTTTCTTCATGTTGAAGGTCACCTTAATCCCTTTAATGGTTGAAATGAAGCGGCCTATGATGTTTCCTGAATGGGCTGTTGAGGACTGCTTCATACTTCAATATGTCAACCCTGCTGGTGTGTCTGCTGGTGCATAGATTCTTATGTCCAACTCACATTGCCAACTTGGTGCTCAGCTGAGCAAAGTCAGAATAGTAGTTAATGGCCCAAGGCTGATGACCATCTTGACAAGAGCCCCCCATATACTATGGGGAGCCACAAGACTGGGGCAGTTCCAGAAGTAGGTTCCTAGCTGAAGAGGTCAGTGGCTTTCTGGGCGTTTCTATAGGTTCATGGATAGGGTGGGTACACCAGGGCAAACCTGAAATGTGGATTTCAGAAGCTTCTGCTAGCTCAGTACTACACAAATTAGAATTACTGGCAGTGCCTGTCAGCACAGCTCTGCCACTAGTTAAGTGTTACTAGTTGCTAGTTCTGGCACAGTATCTTCACACAAGATGCTCAAGAGCCACATGTTGGCCACCACTCATCAAACCCCTTTACATTCCCAGGGGATCTAACCCAGACACTGAGAAGGTGAGATCCCTATGGAGAGAGAAGAATTAGAGTCCCACAGTGATTGTTTTACTGTTACATTCTGTGCTTGTTGCACCTGATCTAAGCAAAGACTGTGGTAGATAATTATATTGTTTCCCTTCCCTTGAGATTTCAACAGGGGAAGGTGTTTTTCATTTGCCATGTTAAAGTGACACATTGCAGTGCAATTCTCTGCTGTGCCGTAGCCATATTCCACCCAGGGCTAGAGGCTTTTCAGGGCTAGATGGGGTGATTATGTTTAAAGCTGTTGCATCTCATTCATCACTTTGTTGCATCATGCGTGAACTTATCCTTTGAGATGAAAGTTGCTATCACAAAAGAATGTAGTATTAGTATTTTGCTTCTTTGTTTTAATAAATATTCCCAATAACTAGAGGATTTTCTTCATAATGAACAGCAGAAAACAAATCTCTAATGACATCTGAAGGCTTTTCCAATAAAGTGGGCTGAAAGGCACATGAGTGTTCTGAAAGCAAATACCACTTGCACAGGAAGCAGCTGATAGCCTAAAAGATCTATATTCTGTTCCTGATCTGTGTTGGATTCTTATGTCAATTCGAAAAAATCGTGCAGGGCAAATCAAGAATTGGTGTGATTTGGGATAGCATCTTCAAAGTCAAGGAGGCTGCAGTGAACTGATGCTGCTTTAAATCAGCTCAGGAGCTCTCTCTTAGTCCTGTGCTTCATTGCTCATGTGTAAATTGAGAAAAATAACACTGCCTTATTCTTGGCATTTTAGTATGTCTGGCCAAAAAATTCTCTGTCAGGACTGCGATTCTGGATTTTAAAACAGCCTTTTGATTAAAAGTCATGGGTTTGGTTTTTTTTTTTGCAGTACTGTTGCTTTCTGATGAAAATGTGATTTTTTTAAACTGAAAAGGCAAGCACTGGAAAAATGAAAGTTTCACCTTTGAAAGAGATATTTGACATGGCCATTTTGCTGTGATGCTACCATTCTTCTCCAGAGGCTGGATCCTCTGCCCTGTACCACCTGTGATGATGAGTCATTGCCATGGGACTACCTGCAGGGACTGGGTGACTCTGCAAAAAGAGGGGGCCATGTTGCATTATGGGAGATGTAGTCCTAGCCATCATCAACATTTTCTGTGCAGATAGATAAAATAAAAACAAAAGCGAACAGCCTTATTAGTTAATTGGAAATTCTCAGGGTTAAGAATGAACTATTCCCAGAAAGGTACAAGGTTTAGCACAATGCAGCCATAGTCTTGGCTGGGGCCTCCAGGAATAGTTATAAATAAATATAAATAAATAATGAAGAAACTATTATTTTTGGAAAGTATTTTCTTTTTTGACCCCTCTTTTAAAAACAACTCCATCCAGCTTTTACTTTGCTCATTTGTTTTTCCCCCAACCTTGCACTGCAGTATCAAAATGTGCACACTGCACTGAAATTTCTCCCTTACCCGTCTCTATGAAAAATGTAGCACATTCATCATCAGAGGGAAAAGAGCTTGGTCTTTTGCACAAACAGGCTTTTGAGGAAATTGATTTATAAGGGGCAGGAAGCAAATGCAAGGCTTTTACTGCTGAAAGATACCAGGAGTAATCAGCATGGTCAACAGAAGCAATTATACATGATGATAGTTTCAGAGGACCACTGAACAGGAGGGAATCATTTTTGGGGAGGAGAAGGGCACTGAAAGCAGCATTACAAATAGAGTGAAAACCTGAGAGATGATTAAAAAAAAACCCTCTCAGTTATCTTTGGAGAAGAAAGGAGGCAAGCAGATGTCCTGTGGATCTTGATAGTGCAGTGATAATAATTATTTTTATTAGGTGCTCAGTTTCACCATGTGATGAGTAGGACATGGACATCCATTTACCATCTATAGAATGATGGCACTGACTAATGTATAGATATTCTTTGTTAGGCAGTTAAGCATGAACTGCAAGTTGCTGAGTAATAGGAAACCTGTTATGCAAATATATATAAGCTTTGTAGAATAGGTTGCAAATTATCTGGTCTGATTTTCTCCAATAATTCTATGGATTATTTCTTTTTTTGAAAAGATATCAACCTTTACAAGCTTTCATTTTTTGCCTTTTTTTTGGCTATTGTCCTCTTTTCCCTCTGAAAATAGGATGAAGGAATTTAAAAATAAAAAAAAAAAAGGATTAGGAAAGGAAGAAAAAAAAATGTAGATAACTTACAGGAAAAGATGGCTGCATTTCTTGTTGCATACTTTGTTGGGCTTATGGCAGGGCTTTAGTCCACCTCCCTCTAGAAGCAGGACTACCACCAGCCCTAGATCAGGTCAGCCACGGTTTTGTCTAGCAGAGTCTAAAATGAGAGATTCTTCTACATCTCTGGGCAGCATGTTTCTGTGCTGCATTACTTCCAAGTGAAGAAGATTTTCAATAAATCATTTGAACTTCTCAAGCTGTAAACTGTCTATTACTCCTTGTTACACCATCTGTCTCTAATAAGAAGAGTTTATCTCCTTTGTATTTGTAAGTACCTTTTAAGCAGTTGTAGGCTGTAATTAGATTGCCCCTTGGCCTCTTCTTCACCAGATTAAACAAGTGCAGCTCCCTCCACCTGACCTTGTGCTCCAGGCCCTTGACCATCTCATAGCCCTCAGCTGTGCCCTCCTCAGTTTCTCAACACCAGTCTTTAATTGGGTGTCCCTAAAGCTGGGCAGAGAAATGCAGGTACGGCCTCAGTAGTGCCAAGAAGAATTAGCTTCCCAACCTACTGGTTTTATCCCAATATGCAGTTTGTGTTACTTCCAGTGAGAACATAGTGTTGACCTACCTTCAGCACGGTGTCCACGATAACCCTCAGGACCTTTGTAGCAGCTGTTACTCAACTGGTTGTTTCCCCGCCTGTACTGATGTGTGCAGTTGTTCTGCCCTGGTGCAGAGCTTTGTTCTTGTCTTTATTGCACTTTATGGGGTTTTTGTTGGCTCACTCCTGGCATTTCTCAAGGTCTCAGTGTGTCAAACACAGTTTTGTGGTATCAAAAATTGGGTTATTTTCTACTGAGAAAGTTGGAACCATCTGTTTTTTCCATACAAGGATGTCCCAGCCTGGTAATCAGAGTCTAAGCAAACTATACTTCTCAGGAAGAAAGGGGTGCTCATAAACAGAAACCGTATCAGATTTTCTGTTTCGTGAAAACTGAAACCCTACATAATGTTTTTTTCATTATCAAGCAAAATCAAACAGAAATAAAGTGATCACAAAACAACATTTAACAACGTATTTTTGGATCAATTGAATTTTTTCCTTTGGCTAAAATTGACAGATTTTGTTCTGACTTTAGCCCTCTGAACTATTTTATTTTATTTTCATTGTTACATAAAGCAACTCATTTAACTTCAAATGAAGTTAAAGGAGAAAAAAGAATAAGAATGCTCTTTTTAAAAAATGAGAAAGCAGGACATTTTAACACAATCCAAACCCTTCCTCTGGGGATTTTTTTAAAGCTTTTTTTTCTCTTTTTTTAAACAACACAGCCGAAGTGATTTGACTTCAACAACAAACACCATTTTAGGAACAGCCAAAAAACCAATTTAAATTAGAACTCTTTAACTGACAACGATTACAACTCCCTGCTTTTTGTTCATAACCCCTAGACTATAATCCCATGCTCCAGGGAATTTGCTCTCTTTTTCTCCACCCTGTACACATTAACCGTATTGTTTCACCCTAATACTCTCTGGGTTTCATTTCCCATATGGGAGCAGCAACAGCCACGGAATTAGTGAGCTTCCTGGGGCAGAATGACAGGCCAGTGAGTTAATGAACATCACCTTCCTTTAGTAGAGCGCTGATGGCTTCATACGTCACTGCTGTTTCTCCATCCTGCTAATGAAAAGCTTTGTAACTTTGTTATAGTTCAGAAACCTCTGTATTTCTCCACATTTTTGTGTGTTCCAGATGAGTTTAAATCCTTCATGAAAAGGCTACCTAGCAACCACTTCCTGACTATTGGGAGCATCCACCAGCACTGGGGGAATGACTGGGATCTGCAGAACCGCTACAAGCTGCTGCAGAGCTCCCTGGAAGCCCAGCGCCAGAAGATCCAGCGCACTGCCCGCAAACTGTTTGGCCTCAGTGTCCGGTGTCGGCACAATCCTAACCACCAGCTGCCTAGAGAAAGGTACCTTCATCCTTCATTGGGGATGGGTGTGGTGTGATGGGTGACTGACGGAGCTCAGCCTGGGCTTGGACCTAAACCAAACAGCCTAAGTGTTCGAATATAGGGTGTGCTAATATGGAGGCTTGGGGGAAAATGGTAAAGTCTGGGAGTGGATTGAAATTTCTGGAGGTGTAAGTAACCTTTATCACATACCCAAGCATATTCACATCCCTTCTATGTGGTCTTACCTACCCAGGTGAAGGGCACCCCCTTATTCTGTAGTGTTCTGCAAGACTATTACAGGGCTGACATCATACAGCCAAGCAGACTAAGCTGCTCTTTAAGCGGTCTTGTACCATGTACCACAGCCAAGCTTTAAGCCTCCATTTGCTGTTAAAATGGACATATGGAGCACAAGATGCTTCAGCCCATTTTTGAGTTGTGCTCCTCAATGAATATAGCCAGAGTGAAAGAGAAGCTTTGGTTTCACTTGGAATAGATCGTATCTCTTCTACAAAATGCAGAGTGAACCTGCAAACCTGCACTGACCAGAAGCCTAGCAATGTTATTACAGATGGAGAAAGCAGATTTTCCATTACAGCTACAGCAGCTATTGATATCCAATAGTCACCTCCTGCTGGCTCCTTTCAGCCCTGACCTATGGCTGAGTTTAAGTTAGCTTTCAATCATTTTTGGAGACTTGCATCCATGGATTTTAATAAACATTTCTTGCTGTTTCTTTCTACATTGTCTGGAGTGAAGTAACACTGAAAATTTTTTAAAATTAGTCCAAGTGCCTTTTCTTCCATGCTTCTCTTGGAAGGGTCAGGCCAAGTTAATATTTGTAGAGGAACTGTTTTTTCACCTTCTTCATTACCTAAATATTCAATCTCAAGAGAAAATAAAATGATTGACTGCTGTCTCCTGTTATCACCCAGCCCCCTGGCTGCTAAGCACACTGAGTTTTCATTTCATCACTGTGCAGCTCAGGAAACTCTTCTAGGGCTTAACAACTCTTTAATTACCAAGGAATCTCATGTTTCTGGACAAAGACTTGATGGACTTACTAGGGATGAGGAGAAATATCTATTAAGACTAAGAGTTTTTGAAAAAAAGTCTAGAGAAATTCCTAAAATCGACCTGTTCCTGCCAATTGGCTGAGTTGCTGTAAACAAGCCAACTGGTGGAGGAGTCACAAGCATGTCCAGGCATTATTTTGAGTTGTGCCACGACAACAACAAAGTGAAGCGGCAGCGAGCAGATATCCAGCCAACCATGTTACTGCAAAGCATTCAAATAAATATGTCTTTAGCATTTCTCTTCTATTTTAAAAAGTCAGCCACACAGAAAGGGAGCCTCCAACTAACGCTATAAAATCTGGGGGAAGGAGGACGAAATGGATGATGGCAGCTGGGTTTTTAACTGACTGATGTTCTTGATTTGTTTAAGTCAACACCACCAGGCATATTGTAATTTCTTTTCTTATTTGTCATTCTGCATTTGTAGCTAGGCAGGAGAGGGGCTCTGTAGACAGATGTGTAGTGGAAGAGGTATGCATTTCATCGTTCTTTTCACAGGGCTTGGAAATACTCTAATTTTCTAATTGTTACTGTACAGAATGACAGATGCTTATCAAGCATGCCAGTGGCTTTGAAAGGATGGAAAGGTTCTATTAAGAGCAAGCCTCTCTCTCTCTTTAATACACATAATAGTAAGCCTACTTTATATATTCAAAAGCAATGTAAAAAAGAAATAGGATTGCTGTTGATTGTCTCAGGGAAAGGAAGAAGTGGTGTTTCCAAAAGAAAGAAAGAGTAGGGATTTTGGCAATTAGGCTGATTCTCCATGACCTTTTGCAATAGCTAAGAAGGAAATAAATATATTTGCTCTGCACTGCTTTTGCTTAAAAAACACCTCTTCACAGGCAAGTTTATTGGTTTAAAAAGGAAGCCATTCCTCAGTTGTTAAAGCTTCAATGTTGACTGAGTATCTACAGTTGCCTTTTAAAACTCTGGATGTAAAATATAAATAACATCCGGGGGGAGGGGGTGGTGGTGGTGTTGATACATGTTCTGGGCTCCAGCCAAATTGTCATTAGTTAAGAATACATCTCACAGCTGCTGAGAATAAAAATAGCATTTTTGCTTCACTGTTCCATACAGAAAGCCCAATAGTACCTCCACAGCAGCTAGTGCTGGTTGGAAAGTGAAAGGTGAGTTTGCAGAGGAAAACTGGTTAAATCCCTACCTTTTTTTCTTGCAATTAGAAAAAAAAAAAGAATCTGCCCTGCTGGATCAGGTTTTTGATTGGGGTATTTTTGCGGGTTTTTTGTTTGTTTTTTTGTTTTTGTTTTGGTATGGTTTGGTTTTATAATCAGCTCAGACACCATCTACAACAAAGCTGCGTCTTTGGCTCAAGGGACACGCATCAGTCTCTTCCCCTCCCCAGACCTGATTAATCCTGAAAGTTGACATGTCAGGACGAAAGAAAATTATTCATCACCTTTCTGTATAACCTGACCTCTGCTTCTGATCTGAAAGCCCAACATTGTCCTGCAAAACATTTTTTTTGTCACAAGAGATAGGTTTTAAGTGGTGAAACAGCTCTGCATGATTACCTGGCTCCCAGTTCCCAGCATTGCAGGGGACCGTGTGTCTCCAGTGAGCAACAGCAAGAAAACACTGCAAAATAACTCTCACTCACAACTTTGCCTGGATGTCATTTTTTTTCCTTTTAGTTTGGAACGTAGGATATTAAAGTTGAATGTAAAATTACTTGACGGTGACCTTTGAAGACATAGTTTTCCTTTTTTAATTTCACATGCTCTAGTACTTTATACTTTGAACTGGCAGAGGTAGCAAACATTAGGCAAAATAACTTTTGCAATGCTATTAAGAGGGAGAAAGATAAACTGATGACTCCGTAATGAAAGAGAAAATAATTAAAATGAAAACCAATGACTACTCTGCTACTGGCTTTCAGATTTTAAACAGTGGCTCTTTTCAGCTTTCTTGTGCCCTGATATCTCTTGGTTATATTCACATGAGTCTGAGCCATCATGGGTGTGTGTTTTAAGAAGTTACCTCCTGTCAGCTGAAGGGCTGTGACTGGTCCTGTGTATATTCTTATCCTGTCCCGGTTGCAAGACAAAATGGGGTAATTTATACCACTTTTCCTCTCTCTCACTCTATCACACTTCCCATTGTCATGCCCGGCTCTGCCCTGGATTCTGCATTTTCATTTAATTACGTCCTTTATTGCTGCCATCAGCAGATGGTGGGTAGCCTTTTTTTTTTTTGTCCTACTTGTGTCTTTGACGAATGCTAAGACATATACACACACACCAAAAAAACCCCAACCTTCTTTCTCCTGATCTCCTCCCATCCTTCCTCTACAAAGTTGATCTGGGGAACAAGAAAATTACTAGTTTCGATTGTAAGATATCAGATGAGACTCCTTTCTCGTTTTGCTCTGCCGGCTGTTAGTATAAGGGAAGGATGGAGGATAGCATTTTTTTTTTCCTCTAAGACAGAGCACACCTAAGACAGACAGGATATGGTCATATGAATAATTTTTGTCATGTCCCCTTCTGTATAGTCTGGCAGTCCTTGTCCCATGAACTCAATGGCATTATCAACATGTAAAAACTGTGTAAAGCATCAAGCCAGCACTGCACAAATACAGTGGGAATCCTGTGCACGAGCGAGTGCATGAGGAAATCGGGAGAGTCACGTTCACTTGCACAGAGCTGGAACTGAGATCTGTGCATGGTAGTTGCTCAGCGTGTGTTCGGCTGTCGTTTGCATATGCAGCTGTACGAGGCTATTGGCAGCTGTACAAAAGTGGTGGCAGTATGTGCACACAGGCACACTTCTGACAGCGCTGAATACCGCAACAAACCCACCTCAGAAACCACCTTTAGTCCTATGAGCCACTGTTACTACCTCATCTGGAAGCCCCGTACCACAAAAAGCAACAAACATGAGGGAGGGAGCTATGGAAATCAGGGAAATACTGTCCTCGCTTCATGGACAGGGGTAGGGATGCTGAGAGGGTACCTGATGGAGCTGGACATTTACCATCTATCTGCCACCAGCCTGCTGCCTCAGCCCTTCATTTTCTTCATGCTACTGGGCTTCTCTCTGTCCTTGTCTTGGTAGAAATTATAGCTGGAGCTAGGGACAAAGCTTGGGGCTGCAGGAGATACTCCCTTCAAAGCAACCTCTGATTTTCACCATTATCAAGCCCAATCATGGGAAGAGGTGGCATGCAAGAACTTTGTGCTTCCCTTAAGCAATTCCCCCAAGCCAGTGAACCCAGGCAGCTAGTGTACGTATATTGGAGGGTCACTTTAGTTTTAGTTAATCCTCCGCTTGCTCATCATCCCTCAGCTTCATGCTTATATTAGTGGTTAGAAGCAAAGAAAGAAGCTTTCAAGGAGATGCATAGAGGAATCAAGGTGGGCTCACAGCAGCTTAGTGAGATTGAAACTTGGAATCTGGGTGCCTTGCTAAATTCAAGTGCATTTGGCTGGCTTTCCAAACAGGAACTGCAAGGCTTCAGATGGGGTAAAAATTATTTGTATTGCTGAAAAAGTGAGCAAAAAATTCACCTATAAGCAGAAGGCAGACTCAATCCCCAGGGAATGGTTTTGAGAGTGCTTGTTGCTGTCAGCAATGTGCTTTGCAGCCACACTGTGCCGTGCTGTCCCCTCCTCTCTGAAGCAGACCTGTCCTAGAAACCAGGAGGAACCCTGTGCACTTTTTCGAGGGACCAGGGCTGTCACTGTCTTCCTCTACAGCAGGTATTTATAGAGGTCAGTGCCTTGCTCCCAAGCCAACCTTGTCTTTTCCACTAGCAGGAGAGCTCCTGTTAGCTGTGAATAGGGGAAAGAGACCCTGGCAGCCCTGTACCACAGGAGGAATGTGAAAATTGTCTTTTCCCACATCCAAGGCTTCAGAATTTTCCTGCTAATGCACTTCCTTTTTCCTCACTCTGTCTCATTTATTTTCCTTTCACTCAGTTTCTTCCTGCTTCTTTTCATTCCTGCCTGTCCTCTGACTTTCAGTTGTTGCTGTTGTTTCAGTTTTCCCCTTTCTCCATCCCTATTCCTCCTGCCCACAGCATTTCTCTCCCATTTTTCCCTTTACCTGCACATTTTCCCTGTCTTTTTTCCCCTACTCTTTCTGCTTCTCCTCCTTGGTTATTTCTTTCCTTCCAGTGCTTTCCTGTTTTATGCTCTCAACCCTCCACTTGCTCCCTCCCCCTAATCATCTTGCTGTTCTTTGCTGCTGTATCATTTAATGCCTTCTTTGATACAGCCTACAGCTTAATGATTATTCGGAGGTCAGGCGATGCAGGTGCCATGAATTTCACTAATCCAGCTCTGAGAGCCTCTGTCCATAATCACTCCTCCCGTTCTACAGGGACTGAATCCTAATTTGTCATTAGCCAGTCCTCTTGCTGCAGCGCTACCAAGAACTTTTTGCCCAGAGGAGACAATGAAGTATTCATTAGCTGGGGGGAAGGCGGAGGGGAGGGAACAGGCGGCTGAACAAGGCATTCTGCTGAAGGCTGCTGAGAAAGGAGTCGCTGTGATGAGATTTCCTGGGGCGGTGGGGAGGGGGGAAGAGGGGGCAGCAAGGCAACGTTGCAAGTGGGTTATACAAAAAGCAAACGTGAGTTATGGTGTCATTCATTAGGAGTCGTTCCAGGGCTGCAGGACGTGGAGGTGAGGGTGCTGACATAGCAATTATGGGAGCGGTGGGGCTTGGGAATGGGCAAGTGTGGTTGCTTGTTAAGGGGAGAAGCTGTAAGAGGAGGTAAATTAGCAGCAGATTTTTTAAAGGAGAAGCTATTCTAGCAGCTCTGTGCACCCTGACTTTCACACTCTCTTCATAGAATCATAGAATCGTTTAGGTTGGAAAAGACCTTTAAGATCATCAAGTCCAACCGTTAACCTAGCACTGCCAAGCCCACCACTATACCATGTCCCTAGGCACCTCATCCAAACGTCTTTTAAATACCTCCAGGGATGGTGACTCAGCCACTTCCCTGGGCAGCCTGTTCCAATGCTTGACCACCCTTTCAGTAAAGAATTTTTTCCTAATATCCAATCTAAGCCTCCCCTGGCGCAACTTCAGGCCATTTCCCCTTGTCCTATTGCTTGTTACTTGGGAGAAGAGACCGACCCCCACCTCGCTACAACCTCCTTTCAGGTAGTTGTAGAGAGTGATAAGGTCTCCCCTCAGCCTCCTTTTTCTGCTGTTATTGAGCTCTGCACCATAAGCAGAGGTTACTACTGGCTTTGCCTCATCCCATTACAGGTCTGTTTTTGGAGAGTGGGAGGAATTGCCAATGACATGGAGAGGAGTTTTCTCCTGCTAGCCAGGAAGTTACGCTGACCTGCAATGTCTGATAGCACCTCAGCCTCTGACATGGCTTTATCAGCTTCATTCCCCTGGTTGAACCTTGTCCCTGTGGCACTGATGGCATCCTTGACAGGAGACTGTGCTACTCTCAGCTCCTAGAACAGTGTGAAGAGAGACTTCAGATGATCAGTCCTAACTTCTAGCTATTTCTTAGGGGGCTTTTGTTCTGTACCAAAGGAGTAAACAGCAGATGAAAGATTCAGTCTCAAAATAGACTGGAATAGCTCCCAGATGCCATGGCAGGGCATCAGTGTTCTGAGAGCTCTGCCTCAGGTATATCCCTGAAAACATTGTGGCTCCAGTAAGATGCCAACACCAAAGGTTCTGTGAGGCTCTACAATGCTAATGCTTTCTTCTTCCTACCTGCAGGACAATACAGGAATGGCTTACTCGGGTCCAGTCCCTGCTCTACTGCAATGAGAATGGGTTCTGGGGGACCTTTCTGGAAAGCCAACGGAGCTGCGTTTGCCACGGTGGCACCAGCCTGTGCCAGCGCCCCATCCCCTGCATCATCGGGGGCAACAACAGCTGTGCCATGTGCAGCCTTGCCAACATCTCTCTCTGCGGCTCATGCAACAAGGGCTATAAGCTTTACCGGGGTCGCTGCGAGCCTCAGAACGTAGACTCGGAGCGGAGTGAGCAGTTCATCAGCTTTGAGACAGACTTGGACTTCCAGGACCTAGAACTGAAGTACCTGCTGCAGAAAATGGACTCTCGCCTGTATGTGCACACCACCTTCATCAGCAATGAGATCCGCCTGGACACCTTCTTCGACCCCAGGTGGCGCAAACGCATGTCCCTCACCTTGAAGAGCAACAAGAACCGGATGGACTTCATCCACATGGTGATTGGGATCTCCATGCGAATCTGCCAGATGCGCAACAGCAGCCTGGACCCTATGTTCTTTGTCTACGTCAACCCATTCAGTGGGAGTCACTCTGAGGGCTGGAACATGCCCTTTGGGGAGTACGGCTACCCACGCTGGGAGAAAATCCGCCTCCAAAACAGCCAGTGCTACAACTGGACCCTGCTACTGGGCAACCGGTGGAAAACCTTTTTCGAGACCGTCCACATCTACCTACGCAGCCGGACTCGGCTGCCCTCCCTGCTGCGTAATGAGACTGGCCAAGGGCCCGTGGACCTTTCTGACCCCACCAAGCGTCAGTTCTACATCAAGATCTCGGATGTGCAGGTGTACGGCTACAGCCTGCGTTTTAATGCTGACCTACTGCGCAGTGCTGTGCAGCAGGTCAACCAGTCGTACACGCAAGGCGGGCAGTTCTATTCTTCCTCCTCTGTCATGCTCTTGCTGCTGGATATTCGGGACCGAATCAATAGACTGGCGCCTCCTGTGGCCCCAGGGAAGCCCCAGCTGGATCTGTTCTCTTGTATGCTCAAGCACCGCCTGAAACTCACCAACAGCGAGATCATCCGTGTGAACCATGCTCTAGACCTGTACAACACTGAGATCCTCAAACAGTCGGACCAGATGACAGCCAAACTCTGCTAACCCGGACTTTTCAGTGGACATGTTGGTGATTGATCTTTTTGCTGTAAAAAAATAAAAGAGAAAAACAAAAAAAAAAAAGGAGAAAAAAGTAAAAAGAAAGAAAGAAAAGTGGGGGGAAAGTAAAGAAAGGGGAGAAAAACAAGATTTGTAAAATGTAATTAATATACAAAAGAGAAAAAAAAGAGGAAATTCTTCATTTGTTGAAAACTAAACCCGTTCTAGCAGCTGTATAAAACTGTCAGGCATGTTTGTTATTTCTATAATCCGTCATAAAAGGGTGACACCTTACTCTCTCTTGACCTTGGGGGTGTTGCTTGCTAGTCCTTGGGGGCAGCAGAGTAAATAAAGGGAGGAGCAGAGAGAGGAACAAACTTCTGTAATGAACTGTAAAGTTTTCTGCTATGCAGGTGCCAAGACAAAGAGACAAACAAAAAAAAATCAAAGCAAACAAACAAACAAGAGTTATATGTAAATGTAAAAGAACTGCCATTATTCCTATAGTGGGAGTAAATGGTTAAAGATAAAAGATATTTCTTCTGTTGAGATTTATGCCAGCTTTACGTTGAGTTATTCACGCAGCCTGTGCTGAGCTTTGCTGGAGGACAGAAGGTGATGGCAGTCTTTTGGGAGTAAAACTAATGCCTCATTGGTGAGAAGACACATCAGAGGTGGAGGGTGGGTGCAGGTCTCAGGTGTCTTCATTTTGGAATTTCCATTTTGGAAGACTTTTCACCAGAGGTAGTCTCAGCGCTTGCTGAAGAATGGGACATGTCAGGTCCCTTCGGCTACTTTGCTGAACTGGAGTTCATGCCCTGCATCAGACTGCTGTTGCCTTCAGTGATGTCAGAGCTTAACCCCTTGAGGATCAGCACCTGTAAACCTTCAGAGTCACTCATCTTTAAGGTACTTCAACAGATTCCCTAAAACAGAGAAAGCCAAAACCATATGCCACTTTGATAAACCCAGACTTAAAGGCAAACCTGAGTTTGGCTCTTTGCCTCAGGTTCTGGGTTTTCCAATAACACTGGAAAACCCACATCACCACAAAAACCAAAGCACAATGCAAGAAAATACATTTCCAAGGAAACCTGGAGACACTGAAGGATACACATGTAATTTTTGTTCTTTGGGGAAGGAAAAATCCCTTTTACTTTCTTATGTTTCCATGACTGTCAATAATATCCTTGTTTCACTTACGCTTTCTTTGTCCACAAAAAAAATTTACAGAAAATATATGAGAAAATTTTATTAAAATATTCACAAAAGTAGTAAAAGGGAGGGGTGGGAAGGAAGAGCATAATAACCAAATCTACCCTGAATTTGCAAGAATAAAGCCAAATTTAAAAAGGTTGAGTTATCAAAAAAAACCCCTAAAATAACTAAAAGGTGGGTAAAATTTTGTGGAGTGTGTGTTCACGTGTGTTTGGATTTAAAAAGATTATATATTGAATGGAGTTTGTGAATGTAGGATCAACTGAGCTGGGTGATGAAACCTGAACACAGTGGGAGGTGAGTAGTGGGGTGTTTCTCTTAATCTCCCTGGTTTTTAGTTAAATTTGATTGTGAGAAGTGCTAGTGAGAGACTAGAATTTCTGCCCTCCTCTAGGAGGGAGAAATGAATCTCTGATCCTGCTGGCTTCTAGAGCTGGAAAAGTATCCTGGGGAAAAACAGGCCTGAGCAGGAGGGACAGGCCTGATCCAAAGTCCAAGATTCAGATCTGGCTTGACATTTAATGTGTTGACTCAATTGAGTTCAACATAGTCTTGTAGAAATTTTGACCTTCTTATTTGGAGACTTTGGCTCAGATTCTGCGAATAACATCAGTTCTTCTGGAAAGAGCTAAATGCATTGCGGTGTTATTCATATGACACCAGGGACTTAGACAATTAAGTTTGGCTTCAGGTTTAGTTTAATTTGTGTGGTTTTGGTTGATGCTCGCCCAAACTGAGAAGGTACCTTAAGGAAAATATACATTCACTGAACTCTCCTGCTGAACTAGCAATTGAGGGCATAAGAGAAACTATCATCTGGGTAGTTAGTAAGAAAACAAAAAGGAGTCCTAGTCACAAAAGCGCACATCAGTCCCTGTCTGTCTACCAAAAGTCTGGGAAGTGCATGCATCTGAAGAAGAGCTGGGTGAATTAAACAACAAAGATGTTTCTAGGGACATCCATGGATTTCTGTTGGTAGTAGCTTTGTGTTTTCCCTAACTTGCATTGATATCTCTTTCTATCTCTACTGGTCAGTCCATGCAAGAGGTTGCAAGGTTTCCTACTTTTCCCAGTTTGTTCATTTGTTTGTTTTTCATTTGATTGGTCCTTGTGTGGTGTAGTAGAGGTTCATGCTTATAGACCCCACCATTCAAAGAGGTTTCTTTATAGTTGTGACGTTCCTGCATCAGCTTTCTGATAAGAGAAAATTCACCAGCAATAGTATGCATGGAAGTTAGTTTTAAGCAAATAGTAGAGAGTATTCATGGGAAATGAATGTCAAATTTGTAATTATGAGTGGAAATAATGTTCCCGACAGTTACATCCATCCAAGCAGGGAATAGAAATGTACTGTTTAATTTACCTGTATGACCCAAAGAGCTGACATTGAAAACAACTATAGTTATTGCTCTAAAAATACTGCTTATGAGCAACCTATAGCCTGAGATGCAGTCTGCATTCAGTGATGGGATTTGTTCATGTCTGGGAATAGTGAACGTGCTAACACAAAGTGAAATTAATTCGATAAGTTGTTTGCCTATGAGATAAGTATCCAGCTCTGGTGACTAGAAGCCAGAAAAGTTGCAATTAAATCTCAGATCTCGTGGGTAACTAGCAACGCATTAGCTAAATCTTTCCCCATATTTGTGGGACTGTTAGGGATCAAATCAATTGCTCTCATGTATTTTTAATGATGCCTTGGATTGATCAGCCCCTGGTTATACTGGGCTTCAGCAAGGGGGGCAACACTGCAAACCTTAAACAAGACATTGGGAGCCAACAGAACTTGAAATCACTGCTGTCCCATTCAGACCCAAGCAATGGCAGAACAGCAGCGGAGTTAAAGAGGCATTGTCTGACCTGAGCTAGCATTTCCATCATGGCTGGCAGTGGTGAAGCTGGAGCGGAGAAAACCAGTGTGGGGAGATGGAAGGCAGTTTGGCATAGATATGGTGTCACATATGAAACTTACCTTGGGAGTACCTGATGGTGCAATATGGCACCAGGGAATGATAGCACATCAACACAATGATCTGGAGCATGTTGCAACATGGCTAGATGAAATTTTGTGGTGGAATAAATCCAAAATGTCAAGAATAAATTCCCTTGTCCTTCAGGGTAGGGGAAAATGAAGCTATCTGGCAGCTCAGCAGCCATTTTGGGCTCAAAGGTTATGTCACAGAGAAAAAGGAAAAACATAACCAAACGACCCAATCAAATGTGTCCTGGGCCATGCTACACTCTGCTTTTGTTTATAGAAAAGAAATGTCTGCCACAAACAGGGCACATGTTCTGCTTCCACTGCTCAGTCCCATAAACCCTTCCCCAGGTAAGGGGACAGCTTGTGACAGCCAGATCCAGATCCCACAGGTTTGTTTTAGGGTATTTATTCTGCAGGCAACAGAAGATGTGGACTCATCTCGCATTCTTCTGTCTTGATAAGAGAAAGTAGTTCAGATCCCCCTAGAGAGGCCACATCAGTGCTACAATGGTGTTAATGGGTTTCTGAGGAAATTATGTCCAAGTCCTCCACTTGGTCAGAAAAAGATGTTTTACAAGACAATGACTAGAATGGAGGATAATTAATAGAGGAGAATTAGGTGGGGCCCAGAGAATAATTTCACCCATAAAACTAGATTCACTAAATTGCATGATCAGTAAGTATTGTTACAGAGTTTATTGATAAAAGGGACATCCATACTTTGAAATATGAGTAACCATTCTCTGACTGTACGAGAATGAAACTCATCTTCCTTCCCCCATATAAGAAGGAGTTAGGGAGCAATCCATAAGATTGTCCAGCTCAGCTAATACAGAGATGGTCCTACCAAATCATGGCAGATATTCGTCCCTTGCTGCAATTAAATTAGGGACTGTATGAAAGCTGGAGCTTCCAAATAACCCAGAGAAAAAAAAAAAAAAAACAGATGCCAGGTGTCCCAAAGGCAAAGTATGGCAAAAAGCAGCAGGTAGAGCAGAATTGACCTGCTGCTTCTCTTCAAACGCAGAAGACTTCTGGGATCAGTTGCTTCAAGTCACATGAGAGAATGCACTGGGAGCTTACTAAGAAATGTGCTTTTTTTAAGTTATTCAAATTTAGACTTGCCAGCCGATGTGGCAGAAGCAAAGCATGTCAGCAAGTCTTATTAATATGCTGATGCTATGGCTTCAGAAGTGTACAGAATGCCCATTTGGATCAGGGCTAAGAGCACAGCATGGAGTTGCCATGGCAACATGGGGAGGCCATTAATTAGCTATCACATGAAATCATCAGGAAGAATCTGGACCTCAGCAGCTTTGCCCTCCTCAGAGGCAAAGGGCACAGCCCCAGTGACCCCACAGTCAGACCCAGTGACCCCTCCACAGCTCCAACGACAACCATGTCCTGGAGCATAAATGTCGTCTTGGATGCATGAGAAGTGCGTGGACAAGTAAGGGGGAGGGGGTGACGAGAGCAGAAGGCAGACAGAGCAGACGGAGATTATTTCCCCTCTTATTTCCCCCTTCCCAGGAAGCCTGTTTGCTGTTGCATAAAAGATCACAAGAGATCTGCTGCTTTTTGAGCTGGTGGGACATATGCCAGTGACCCCAAAGAAATCAAGACTGGCCACAAGGCCCTGGTGAACTCAATTAATGGAGTTAGCATCTTCCTAGGTGAGCTGCACCTGGGATGAGTGAATGCCAATGCTCCCTGGTGCTGTCCTGCTCCTCAGAGCCATCTCTGATCATGCTAAGCCAGCAATCCCTTTCCCCAAAGGGAAACATGGGCAAGTAAGAGGGCCTTATTGCCCGTTTGCCCAGTTTTCCTCCAGAGCCAGAATCCACCTCCAGCTGAGGCTGTGTGTGTACGTTCCTGTGACAGCTGTGATGGACTTCAGCTGCCATGTACAGGATGTTCTTTAGCCCACTTGCTAAAACACCACTCAGGAGGACATTGGGCAGATGGCATCTCCTGCACCAGGGTGTAGCAAGATCCCCAGCCTGGCTGCTCAGTTCCCAGTACTGGAGGAGAAATGCTGAGTAGCAAGCCAAATGGTGTGCTCCTGCCTCCAGCTAAAGCGCTTTCCTTGGTGAATGTACCCTGGTGCTTGTTGAAAGGAAAAAATGGCACAAGAATTAGGTGCTGCAGTTTCTTGTCTGAAAGCAGAGACAGAGGAGGGTGGTCAGTGGTGTGTGTTAGGGGAGAGGCAGAAGGGAGACAGAAGAGACAAGGGATAAGGAGGTAACAAGGGAGGCATTTCCATGTTCTTTCTACCCTGGAAAGTTTGAAATGATACATTAGACCTGCTGGACCCAGTCAGATTATAGATCTTCTTGTCCAAGATATTTTTCTAATCCACATATCAATAAACACTCCCTCACATTTTCTTTGCAACTTCTTCCAGTAATCTTTTTTCCATAATCTAAAACTGCCTTCTCTTAATGTCATCAGGATTATTATTCTTCTGTAAATTAAATAAATATGGAAAACAGTGAGGACTAAAAGCTATATAAAAACCCCGTTGGAAATTTCAGTCCTTCCTCCTGAATTTTCAACTGACAAAAGATGGGTGCTTTGTACAAATACATTGTTCAACCAAAAATGACTTTCCTTTTGTGTAACAAGAAAAAAAAATGATACTCATCTTTGCCCCTTTGGATATGCAAAACAAACCTGCTCACATACAAGACTGTCCATATGAATCCTGACCACAAGAAACAGGTGAGCAGTGGTACTCCCCAGCCTACCAACCCTGCAGCTTCTCAGATAAATACTGACAAAGATAACACCAGACACTGTTGTGAGAGTGCGTCTCACAATAGGAGTATCTTTCCAGTCTGAGCTGGACTAAGTTTAGCAGGACACGTGAGGTGGGATGTACTTAGCTAAACATCTTAATGGCATTTAGTGCTATATTAAAGACATTTACAGGAACAGCCCCAGGTACACTATTTTGTGACCCCATCTCTAGTGTTTACCTGTACAGCAGTGCAATCACTGGGTGGTTCCTGTTGGCCTCCAGTACTTGCTTTTCAGACAAGAAGGAAATTTGACCTTGTGTAGAGACCTAGAGAAAACGGGCCATGGGGCCCTCCCCGGGAGAACTACAAAAGGTACTGCTAGAAAAAATAATCATGGCTGTAGAACCTGTGGAGGAGCGAGATCTGGTTAGGTGACCCTGAACAGGTATAGGCATGCGCAAAAGAAATTGGATTACTGACCTCACCATTCAGGGAGGACTCCTTTCAACCCCCAAACTCATCCTGTCTCTCATCATCTCCTCTTTTCAGTTTTGGCTCAGTAATGAACAAAACCAGCCCATTAGATGTTATATATAACACACATCATGTAAGTGCAGCTTAAAATAATATTTTAATGCCACTGAAAAAGTCAACCAAATTGAACTGAACAAGGAAGCAAAATGAAATGGGAAAAGCACACAGACTCATTCTGTTTATTAGGGATGCTTTCACCAGTCATAAATTGCTGTGAGATGCCTTAGTTTTTAACAACACAACAGTGTCCAGTAGAAAATGTCCTGCTGAATTATTTTGACTGAAATTTTAAAGGTGGTGTAAAAAAGATAAATTTAAAGTCAAGATTTTCTGGTTGAAACGCGTGGGATAGATACTACTTTTTGAGTGTCTGAGCTACCCCTGTTTCTTAATACTGTCAGTCATGTTGTCTAAAACGTAGATTTGACTAAATAGGAAAAAGAAATTCAACCGGGATGATTTTCCAAGGTGCTCACAGATCTCCTTGAACAGGGTGTACCAAAGGGACATGAAGGTCAAGACTTCTCAAAATTGCTGCCAGGAACAGAGGAAAAAGCACATGGATTATGGTGCTGCTAAATTCAAGTGAGGAAGCCAAGAGACTTAATGTGATATCATGAAGACAGAAACACAATTTATACCTTTTGTATTTCTACATACAGGTATATATTTACTGAAGTTTCGATATATTTATATTAGATTTCTTTTAACTTCTTAATAGATATCTGGGTTTTTATCTATTAATCTATATTTTGAGGTCTCAATTACAATCCAAGTCTCATTGTGTTTGGTCCTGGGCATACACAGAATTAACACAAGCTTGTCACTTGAATAGATGTCATCAGTTTAGGGCTAGCCTGATTTTTATAGGTGGGAAAGGCAAGCCCAAGACAGACAGAGACTGGCTTGCTATGGCAAAACCTTCACAGAACTGGGACCAGACTGAGCATTGTATGAAGAGGAGGAGAGATAACAAGACAGGAATGGTTATTCCAGGTATGCTTTTATTTCCACTGACAGTTCCTGGTGTCTGAGTGTCCCACTCTCACATGCATTGATAGTGACCTTGAGAAAGATGTATAATGATGTGCTACCACAATGTGGATTTTTTTTCAGACTTGTGACATCCCAAATGCTTAGGTCAAGCCTGAAAGAACTGCCTTTGCCTGATTTTGGTGGAAAGAGAAGCCAATAATAGAAATTTTCTAGAGATGAAGCAATTCTTATTTCAGTCTGTTTTTGGAGCAGGCTTCTTGACAGCGTGCAGCATCTCCCTCTGAGTTGGGCTGTGGTGTAATTTAGGACTGAATTTTGTTCTGCAATGTGATGACAAGATCATATTATACAAATGCCGTGCATTTAACTACTGCGATCTGGTTTTCAAACTTCTCTAAGACATTTAGACTCAGGGTTCTGTTAAAATTCATTCCAAGATGAGACAGTAAAACCTTAATATTGGCTGGGTTGGAGTTAGGCACTAATTTTGATCTTTTTGTGTTTTTACAAGCTACTCAATGAAGGGAGTTCACTCCTGACTTACTCCAGGATACTTGGGAACTATCTCCATACTTTCAGTCTCTCTTGATATGAAAATCCAATCATGTTCATTGCTCAAAATCAACTCTGGTTGAAGACTAGTGCAAAAAGGCTCAGCCTAAGCAAGTAGCTTGTTCAGTAAAATGTAGATAAGAAACCCTCGTGGCTTGCTTTGGAAGTCAATAGACTTGGGTTTAGAAGGATTAGTGAAGGGCTCAGTCCTGCAAGGTGCTGAGCATGATGGATTGCAATACTATGTCTGCGTGTGTGCGGACAGATGCATGAAAGTCAAAGGGACAGTTCAAAACCATATGACTTAAGATCATGCCCATATATTTTTCTGGCTCAAATTCAGAGTTCTCAATAACTGGTAATGTGTGTTGAGCTCTGGGGGAGTCCCAGATCTCAGGGCTGTAAAGGCCCAGGAATCCCAAGATCAAAAAACAACTTGCTAGCCTGAATTACTTTCTTAATCTTAGTGGCTGGGTTGGGTTCAGTAAGCCTAGGCAGCTGCGATGGCATATACACAGAGCCTTTTAGACTGAGATGAACACTTACATTGCAACCTGGAGCAGCCAGTGAAGTGCACAATGCGTGTCCAAATGAACACCAATTGCATCACTTCTTAATGAGAATTAATATCTCTGATGTAGCACTGGGGGACCTCAGTCATGCACCAAGACCCCAGAGTAGATGGCATTTTACTGAGACATAAGAAAAAGGAGATCTGGTTTCAAGAAGCTTCTCAGAAGAGCACTAATTAAGAGGAAGATGCATGTGGCAGCAACTGAAGTTCCCAGTGGGCTTTCAAGGGTCAGTCCCATAAAGGTGGACCAGTCCTTCATCTGTTTTTTAGCGTGGTTTTTTGCTGCCCTCTCTTCCCAGGAAATGTTGAACAGGAGCCATTGCTTTTGCCACTCCAGACATATTCCTATTTGTAAAGTGTTTTTTTACCTCTCTGATATTCTTTAAAGGGTGAGCAGCATTTCCTTCAGGTCGGCATTACTTGTGCATTTATTATACGATCCAGTTAATGAAAATAAAGATCAGCAAATTTAGAACAAGAAATAGCATAAAAGCCAACTAGATGACATGGACATGAAAAACTCGTGCTCCAAAAAGTATTTATTTAAAACAAGTAAGAGGGCAGAAGTAGATGTTGAAAGAATTGCTGATGGTCACATAGTTAGTCAGTGGCAGAAGCAAAGGAAGAAAAAAAATGGGTCTCTTGCAGCACTGTTCCAGTCATACCCAGCCTATGTCAGTGGTCTTCAAAGTCTGTATTTACAGAAGCAAGAGTCAACTGGGAAATCTAGGGTTTGTTGCCAGGGTAAAAGGAGCTAAGGAGCCAAAAACACATGTCTACCATGTGGCCACTTTATTCACCAGTTGTAGAATAGCTCTAATTTCTCTGAAATATCAGGTATTGGCCAGAGGCAAGGTATTAAACTCCAGGGTATCCAGTTGTTTTAACGGACCTGGCATATCCTACCTTTCTGCACTCTCCTGTAAAACAATAATGCCATTTCCCCCATCATTATGCATCACATCAATCTGGCTGTTCATTAACAGCTCTGACCTGAATCTATCACTTTACAAGAAACTCCTGTAGGATTCAAGGTTTACTGCCATGTAACTGCTTTATTATACATGGAAGGCTGTAATAAGCTGATTAAAAAACCTGCCTTTTTTTTTTATTTTTGAAGACTTAATATATACTTTTCTGACATCAGATAAGTACAAAATAAACCTGAAGTTTCACCCAAAATGTATTATGCAAAGACATCTGTCACTATAAAAAGCGTAAACCACGCAGGGCTCCCTGTACCAACTCCTCTCTGCACCACCTTTGCTTCATAAGAGGGAGTCCTGTTGTGGCAACTGTTAATTCTTTAAAAGCCTTGAGTCAAACCATCCTTTCTATGATTCAGCTCGTGCAAGACACCTTTCCTCCCTAGAAATGCAGCTTTCTGGAACAATATTTTCGTTCTGAGGAGGAAAGTTCTAAAGTTAAATGGAAAGTGCTATTCTCAAAGTTTAGAGTGAAAGGCAACATCCCATCATATTTTAGCTCAGGAATCTCAGGACAGGCTTCTTGAAGGGAAACTCTGGTAAATGATTGAAAGAGGTAAAGGCTTCTCTGCTGGATTTTGATTACTTCATGCCAGATGAGACAGAACTGGCCAAATGCTAAAATGGAAATGAAGTGTTTCAATAATTTCCCATTAAAAATGTCAACAAAAATTATATTTTGCTGAATTCGCATTTCTGTAAGAGAAAATTGTTCAGCTGGGGAAAAAAAAAATTGGTCAGCTCTATCGGCAGAGCTAGTTATGGGAAGTGAAGTTCATCACATCTGGGCTAATGGGGTGTGAAAAGTTGGCCTCGCTGAGTACATGTAGACCTTTCTTACTGCTCCTGAGAGGCCTCAGAGGAAGGAGTGATCCCTGATTACACTGTCTCCTGTCTGCACAGCTGTAATGGGCTGATCCAGACAGGGCTGGGGTGTGAGAAGCCCATGGGTTTGCTTCATGTGCTTACAACCTCCACCCTGATCTTCAGGCCAGTCTGCAAAAGCTGGTGTCTGTCACACTTTCCATGGTTAATGCTCCATAGAGGGAATCAGCTGTGATGGCAAGACATCACACAGCACCCACATTGGCTCTTGCCTTTGTGTGGCTTCCCAGCACCCCAGAAAATTATTTTGTGTGTATATTTTTTCACCTCAAAGTTTCAGAGGTAGCAAAGGAGTTGTGTTGCAGCTCTGCCAGCGTGGCACTGAGGACATGCTGCTTACTGCAGGACATGTCGTGAGGATGGCTGGTAGTGATGTGAAGGAGTAAAGTCTGTTCTGACAGTGGTGAAGAACTGTCCTGGATAGAGAGAACCAAACTTGTTATACATATGGATATCTAAAATAGACCCAGGAGCAAAACATTCTGTAAACTACACTAGTGTTTGACTTACAGGGAACAAGGTGATTGCTCCAAAAGGAGTCAGCTATCATGTGGGATCTGATTGCCTGAGTATAGGACCTTGGAGCAATATGGTGGTACATATGGCCAAGTAGAATAGTGTTTTTACAAAATAGAAGGCAGAATTATGATGATCATCTGCAATATTTTAAAGCAGGACTTTACAAGTTAGAGCCCAACTTAAAAGGGAGAGAAGGTATTTTGAGTCTTACATCTAAGCCATTGATAGTGGCAGGGTTTTACAGTGTGTGCTGTACAATCACTGAACAAAAGCCCCAGATATTTCTGTTAATCAAAGCCCATCTTTTGAATCAGTTATTGGGTTTTTCCTCTTGTTGCAATCACTGGCCAGCACAAGCTGGATTACAGTGTTCTTTATTAACCGGCAAGGCTTGCTCCACCTTAATTAGTGCAGACCAGTGGAGTTAAGGTGAATGAGGTGAACATTAGATGCAATTTTATCATTGATGTTGAAAAGGCAACCAGACCTCAACTTTTCTCTCTGTAAGTACATGCCTTCCTTTTGTGAGATGATCAATAGCACTTCCACTGGAGGAGATGGGCAAAGCACCTTTCAGAACTGATAATTGCACAGGATCCAAATCTTTTCTAATAAAATATTTCAAAACCTTTACAAAATTTCTACTGAAGGCCAGCTTTCCTAGGAGACCTATAATTATTGAGAGCAAAAGAGAGGAGTTATCAACCTGTTTCACATAAATAGGACCAATTCAAACAAGGGACCTGAAAGACAGCGATATGGACAATGAAATAAGGGTGGAAAAAATTAATAATAATAATAATAATAAAAAGAACAAGGATCAATATCTCAAAGAAAAAAAAGATCTTTTAATTTTATACAAACCATAAAGGGTACACACATTCTGTGATTTCCCAGAGGCCTCCTGGCTGATTCTGTTTTCTTGTAAAACCCACATCTTTACACACTGCATCCACAAGTCCTGTCTTAGCAATACAAAATGTACATTCAGACTGCAGGACATCCCAAGAGGTTTAATCCCTTGATGCTGCTCTTCCTCTTCTTTTTCATGTTTCAAAGTCAAATATTTATCATTTGGCACCTTCTATGTTTTGTTTTGATCCTTGAAAGAAAGAAAAATCCCTTCTCGTTGCCTTCGCTCTGGAAAACCATGAAGGCAGAGGCACCATCATTTTCAATGGAGTGACCAGGAAGATGCAGTAAGATGATCAACTTAAGATAGCAGATAGGAAGATGGCTCCAAAACAGTCGTTTTCCCCAAACTGTGGCAACATATCTACATACTGACACATTCAAAACCTTGGCATCCAGGAGGGAAAAATACTAATTCAGGTTGAGGAAGACACTCTGACATCTTCCCTTACCTTTGAAAACATCTGTTTTAAATTCACAGCTTACACATTATGGCACAGTCTGATTTATGCTGAATCATCTTGAAGACCTGGCCCTTTCTAAGAAGAGTAGAGATCAAAATAAAGTGTTTTCTACACAGCACAGTTAGTGCATCCCATGCTTTTGTGTGCAGCATTAGTGCGGAATGTCCGTGGAAGGCCTGTTCTAAGTTTATCCTGATCCAAAGGTGTTCTCCTTCTCCTGAATTTGCCTGAACCGTTGTCCATACCATGAAAAATGAAGGTGTTGATCCTGTTTTCTTGCTGACAAGGTGTGATATAGATAATTCGTGAAACTGTGTGGGATAGCGTGTAAAAAGGGCCGAAATTGAAATTAAAAATCCAGTGATGTCCCCCTCTCCCACCACAGACAAACACACACAGACTCTCAGGTAGCTCTGCCTGTGTCTGCTGCTTCCAGCGTGGAGATTTGTTGCATAGAACTCTGATGGACTGGGGTAATGCTCCTCCAGCAGCACCCCTGCCTCCTTCCCTGCATGTGGCATCCCTCAATGATGTCTCAGCCAGAGGTGTATCCTCCTGGTCCCAAGGTCCTCCAGCCCTTTTAAAGGTCAGCCTCTGGTTTCTTTTCACACATGCTTGCCTGTGGAGGCTTGGCTCTTCATCTGTTCCACTTAGTGCGGAGGTGAGAGGAGGCCAATCAAAAAGAAAAGGATGAAAAAAAAAACAAAGAAGGGGAAAAATACCCACTTAGCAACAACTGAAAACCTCAAATGTCCATATGAGAGCCAGACTCTCTGAGGTACCCTCAGTGATAGCAGTAAGGACAGGAGCTGGGAGAAAAAGGAAAAGAAAAAAAGAAAAAATCATTACACTGAAAACTCACTTGAAAGAAGCATGGGAACATGGGTCTAAGCCAGGCTGCAGCTCAGCTTCCATTGCTGCTGCTGTGTTGAGCAGTGCTTATCATTCTATGTAGTTCAGAGAGCTTTCAGGTGATTGCTCTAAAAATACCTTATCTGCAATGGTTAAAAATAGTTTCCTCCTTTCTATTTATTGACCTCCCTCTTTACCATTATGACCTCCCTTTCCCAAACATCTCCCAAGTATTTAAAAATAACAATCTGTCTTTATTCCTTCCCAGCCTAATTTGATTAGTTTATATAGCTCTGTTTAATTGGGTGCATGTGAAAAATGAAGACCTAAAAGACAAGCTTTGCATTTGCTGTTTAGCGTGACAGTCTGATCTCTCACAGGAAGGAACAACACTCCTCACACACTGTCCCTGAATATGTTTTTGGTGATTCAAATATAAACTGCTCTTTTTTGAGCTACTGCTTTGTTGTCCTAGTGGTCCACAGTCTGAGGAAAAGTGCGCTCGGGGAAAGAGACACCTCAGATTGAGGGGAAAACAGTAGACAGAGCAGCAAACTGCAGTAACTTGCATTGCACATGGATTAACGGCTGTATCTTATTGCAATTACAGCTTTTCATTGCTGTGCCTTCTCTTGCTACATGCATGAGCCAGCACTGCAAGGTGCCTGGCCAGCGTAGCTGGCCCAGTCTTCTCGGACGTTGTTTAATTGCTGTCTCTCATGATTTGAAGTGGGCATTTATTTCTTCATTTTTGGTATTCTGGCAGCAACAGGAAGCAATCTTGAACTCATCAGAGAGGATGAACTCCATAACACTGCCACTTCAGACTGAATTGTCTCTTTAAGGCACCAGATATTTTCTTTAAACATTAACTTACATAAGGGAGAAGTTGTGCTTGCGGGAGTCCACAGGTGTAGGCATGGAAGGAAGGACTGTGCAGGATGTCTGTCCTGGTTTGATTTGGAAGGATGATTTAGAATTACATTGTCCATCCTTTGCTAGAGACTGGGTATTATTTAGGAAGCAATAGTATCAAACACAGGGGAAAAACAGTCCAGCAGAATGGATACAGATGCACTTCATTAAATTTAGTACTTTTGTGCTCCTCACTTCGTGATTGGGGACACAGAGAACAGCAGCCACTTTGTGCTGCAAGCACAGCTTTTTATAAGGACTTTGCAGTACCTTCTGCACTATTAACACTTGCTGTATTCTACTCCCAGGCTTAATTATTCATCTTATACCCAAATGTGCAGCAATGATTAAACTGAAGAGCATTTTCAAATGGAAGTGATGCTGCAGCATTGGAGAGATATGTATTTCAAGGGTATGAGTTTGTCCCTCTCCCCCTGCCCAGATCTTGTCTCCACTGAGCATTGCCTCTGTGCTCCTCCACTGCTCAATCTTTAAAGCACCTCTCTTTGTTTCCCTCTCTCCTTGCTCTCACAATTACATCTTTTAGCTCCCTCGTGTCATTACCTTTCCTCTCTGTTGATTCGCCTCTGCAACTGAATATTGTCTATTGCTCTCTCCAGAGGCTTGGATGAAAGTCCATTGAAGACAACTGAAGTTTTCTTACTGACTGTTGGAAGATATTGTTGAACGGAGGAAACATTAAGGATAACAAAACTTAACTGCAGTTTTCTGCCTGTGGATTGGGGATGGGTCAAGTGACTTCTCCTTATGTTTCCAACAGGCTTTACTTTCTCTGACTCCAGGAAACTTGAGCAAACCATTTCAGCACCATTTTTGAAGGACAAAGATGTGCAGACCCCAGGAGAAAGCACAAAATGGTCCTTTGAAGGGGCCATCTAATGAGAAGTAAGCCTTCTCACCTCACTCTGAATTTTGAAAATAACTTGAGACAAATGCGGGTAACAGTGAAGATGACTAATTTCTGCCACCAAAAAGTTAGCTTTCAGTTGAAACTAGTCATTTAAGCCATAGAAAGAGAGACTGTTACCTTTGGAGGATGAGTCATCCCACCCACTTTAGACACTGTACATAGGAAGAGGTGACTCATTCTCTGGAGATGCCTCCCTTTTTCTTCACAGCCTGTAGAGGAGGTCTAGATCACTGGCTTAGACATCTAAACTTTTACATGGCTAAAACTGGGTAAAAGTAATCCTCACTTTGCTGAAGAAGACACAGATATTACCATGCTTCACAATGAAGTACTGTGATGAACGCCAAACCACTGTTGCTCTGTGATCCTGCAAGTGGAGCTGCAGGATGGATCTCCTGTCTTGTCCTAAACAGGTCTGAAGTAATTGCTGCCCACGGTGAGTCCGCTCAGGTTCAAGCTGTGGCCTCAGCTGAATTCTCTTGGGAGACAGCAAGAATTCTTTTTGTGTTTCCTGCTACTAAGTAGTGTGTGAACACTCAAGAGTCCAGCTTGATTTCAAAAACCTCTTCCCTCTCCTTTGCCACCCCACCTGGACATTGCACCCTGTGGGCTGTGGTGCCTTCTTTCCACTGAGCTTCTCATCCTTAGTCACCTGATTCTATTTGGATATCTCTAACAGGCTTGGCTTACTGTCCCTGACACTACTAGGACATCCCAAGATCCTGGGGCAGATGGGAACTGAGTACAAGACCTGGTTTCTTCTTCCAAATATACCTCCAGCTAGGCTAGCTATGGCCATGCTCGCTGTCTCAGAGTGGAAGTACCCAGTCCAGTACTTCACACGATTATTTGAGTGCAGCCAGTTCTCTGCTGAAAGAGCATGAGAGCAGTGTTCAAATTTTTCATTTCTAGAAAACCACACAAGAGGAAAGAAGTTAGGACTTGTTCTTGCTCCCTTTTGCTCATAGTTTCTCCCTTGCATTTTTGTTGAGGGCTGCATCAGTACATTCATTTATAAAACTGACCCGAAGACAAATGCGCACAAGCTTTTCTTGCCTTCCCATTGCTATCTTGGAGGCAAGGCTCCAGTTTTTAACCATATGACACAGCAAGATAAGCCTTACAATAAAAAGCAAACAATGCAAGGCCAGCCCCAGGCCTCCAAGTCGTGATCTCCGTTTGTTCAGCATTTTCCCAGGAGGTTGTTGGAGATACCTGTGAATAAGGCTGAATGCAGAGAGTCAACTTTGCTGAAGCAAAGAGCACAGCATTCTGGGTTATTAAACCATTTGTCTTACAGCCCTGGGGAAAATGAATTTGCTACAGAAATTCACAAATGGACTGAGTTTGCTTGTCTCAAGCCTGCTTCTCTCCATTTCGCTGCATCCCCAGCTTGGCACCATTGTAGCATGAGCACCAGCTTCTGGTGAGAAGAGAGCAGAGACTGAAAAATGCAAAAAAAGGATGTGTCAGTAAAGCTATTTTTGAAACTGTCTCTGGCTCTGGTCTGCGTTATCTCCAGATCTCCTCTCGATAGTATTTTTTCATTGTTCATGATAGGTTAAGGGTTTTTTTTCAACACAGTGTTATGAGAACATTGCAAATTCATCAAGAATTTCCCTAAAAATTAACAAAACAAAAACAAAACCAGAGTTGATACTGTCAAAAAATTCACTCTTAGAGTAAACTATATTCTCCATGGCATGGTAATACAATATGCTATTAAATTCTTTCACTCAGGAGGGAATAAAGGATATTTGAGCATAAATGCATTATCCACAATCCACAATAGCACAGCCTATTCCCCTGTGGATAATGCTATTAGTGCTACATTTCAAATTAAAAAGCATATGCTCTTCTTCTTTCAAAAACAAGGGAGTGCTGCCCACTTCCTTCACTTGACTAAAAACAAAAGCTTTTAAAGTGATAAAACAGCATTCATTTGATAAAAACAACCATCTGCACCTGATTTAGCTAAGTGTTCGCATTTAAAGACAAATTGCTGGTTGGGAAAAATGAAATACAAGTGTGAAGGTTGACTTGATTTGACCACAAATTCATTATCTACTACCCCCACCAGTACTAACCCTAATTTTGACACTAAATCCTGACCTTGAATAGCAAGTCCTGATCAAGAGTTCTTTAAATAATTTTACTTACAACCCATCAAATAAACATGTTCTCAAACCCAGCCCCTCCCTTCTCAACCTATTAGTCTGTATTAGTTAAAGTGGGTTGCTTATTAAGTTTTTTGTATCTTCAGAATAATTTGGAAAGACACCAAGGTCTTAATGTACCAGATTTTCATAATGCAATGTGATATTAACAAACATCAAACTCCATCAATGATCTGTGCAGCAGGCATCGTTAAAGCATGTAATTAAGATAACACAAGATAACATCAGCCACAAAAAAGAAAGCGGAGGAGGGAACACAAATGCGGTTTTCTGAGGAGGCCGCATTGAGATCGTCCCTTTGAGGTCAGGGCATAGCAGCAACATGGGAACAGTGAAAATGCTATTCTTACAGTGCACTAAACTGAGATTAACAGTATGTTGCACGAATCATCCTCAGAACAACAGCAACTAGCACAGCCAGAATGGAAGATGAATAGTTGAATATACAAGTGTCCTTTTAGAAATGGTTATGCAGACTCCTATGGAAAAGTCCTCAAGTGTTATAACTTTTCCTTGATTTTTAAATCAGTGAGGAATATAATAAAGGCAACAATACCCACCTGTTAGAGAGTGCTTTTCATCAGTAGATCTCCTAGGCTGCGCAAAAGGGGTCAGTATTTTGAATTCCATACGTTATCTCCATTGCTTTAGTTCCTATGCCATTCTGCTGGGCACCCCCCAAAGGTGGATGTGCCCATGGGGTATGTGTCCTGGGGGGCAGGAGGGGTGCTAACAAAACACGAAATAGTGAAACCAATATCACTTTGCATTTTCAAGAATCACCCAGAGTCCCCCATCTGCTGGGCTATTTCTGCTCAGTTTAGGAGGAGAGAAGTGGGAAAAGTATTTTCTTTCCAGAATGTTTCCATAGGTTTTGAGAAGCGTTAGCGGCTGTGCACACCTCCTAATCTCTTTTCACTGGTAAACGGCTGGATATTTTCGTGCTGGAAAGTGTGGCTGTGGATGTGTCTGCTGTTCCTTTTCCTAGCATAACTGAATACATCCATACACAACTGAACATGTATATTTAGCTGTTAAAAAAAAAAAAATCCCAGCATATCATGATAAGAAGTTTATTCCCCACCAGAAGGTTCCATCCATTCGGGCAAAACTTTCAGCATTCCCAGACAGTAATAGACAAGCCCAAATATATATTTTAAATAATGTCAGAGAGGAGAGGTTACAAAACATATTTCAGATGCATAAGTACGTCCAGGCTAATAAAACCCCCTTTCCCTACTCACAACCCCCAGTGTCAGGCAGAAAAGTAAACCAATTTGTCACTGCTGCTGCCTAGTGCCAGCATAAAAGCGTGTGCTATTCCCATTCCTTTGCCAGAGGTCACTGGATGCAGTGTCTCAAAGACTGTCTGAAGGAAAACAAATGAGTGCAAACATAATAAATTGCAAGTAAGAAGCTCTGTCGTGACTAGTAGGAAGGCAGGGGGGATGATATCTTTTGGGGGGAGCAGGAGAAAAAAAATGTGCACAAGACTACTCCAATCACTTCATAAGGGGATGGCTGGTTTCAAGGACAAATGGGTAATACATGTTTCGCTAGGGCCGATCGTGAGATAGTCAGTATCTTTGAAGGTACTGATACAGCAATTAAGCGAACTGGTGTCCTTGGGCAGCTGCTGAGGTTTCTTAAAAGTGGAGTTTCAGACAGCACTTCAAGTCTTTCCTCACTAGCAGTGGGGATGCACGGAAAACATGCTATTGTGCCTGCTGGCAAGAGCAAGACATCTGTCTGGGAACATCATTCCCTACTCCATGGCTACAGTTGGAGGCCACAGAGTCCTGATCTGGCATGTTCCCTATTCTAACCTGCCCCTTCACAGGGGCAGATGGAGGCACATGTCGATGCTATTCCCATGTCAAATGTAGAGGTGCTCCTCAGTAATATGGGGCAGTAAGAGAAACTATGAGCTTTTGTACCCTTGAGCTGTTGCCGTAGGATCAATTCATGTAAAAAATGTGCAACTGGGCTTGCTTGCCTGTGCAGCTTGGACAAATTTATTTTATGGGGTTATAAAACTAGATCCTTCTTTTGGTATCCTCAAATTAGGGGTGAGTCATAGGGATGAGTCCAGCACTGCCAGTTTACACTAGCAGTGCATGCACAGCAGATCTCTGAAGACCTCTAGAGAAGCAACAGCACAACAGATGTCATTTTGGCTGACCACAGAAACTGGGAAAAAAGCCCTACAAAGCTGGAAGTCTTACAAAGCTTAACAGCTAGATGTACAAACCTGGTGTCTGTCTCCTATCAGGAATGGACCGGGTACACAGTGAAACATCTGTTATCTGATGAGCAACGGGTTGTGACAGTTTCATAAAGGAGTGAAACAAACCCTCGGTTCCCACTTTCCTTCCCAACTCTGACATGTCCAGACTGGTACATCCACACTGAATCACTCTCCGTGCTCGGGGTCACCCAGAGGGAAGTTACATTGTACCTGTGCACTGCAATGATTAACTTCTAGCCAAAGGTTTATTAGGCTAATTTTGCTTCTTTCTAATTTATTAGACTCATTTTGTTTTTCTATGAGTTATCCTCCTACAACAGAGATCATTAATTCTTTGGATTTATTTGCCAAACATTTTTTCCTGGAATTATTTTTCTGTGTCATAACTTACTTGAATTGTAAGCTTCTGCAGGTTGTCTTTTTTGTCCTGTGTTTGTAGTCCATCTAGCACTTTGACTGGGGGCACACTGTCCCTCTTTGATATATATACATATAAAAAAATAGTCGGTACATTGTTAGTACTCTGTATCCCATGTTCATGTTGCGCTGGTTAGTTCTGACACAACCCAGAGTTCACATGCTGTGTATCTGTCCTCCTGATTTCATACACATTTCTCTATCAAAGCAGGTTGTTAGGGGTAAAGCTTAGAAACAAAGTTGATTTCCCTCTAATATTCCTCAGTAGTCATTCCCAAGCATAGGAAAAGGAGGTTCAGACACTGAGCAAACAAAAGCTGTATTAATTAGGCTGTTATTTCTGGAAAGTGTTTTGAGGTATTTTCTCATTGTTATTTTGTTCCCTTTTGTGGAACACTGTGCCTTGTGACCCCACCTGACACTCTCACCACCATCCTTGCTCTTTCATGGTATCTTTTATTGCCAGACAAAGGGAAAAATATATATTTGAATGTGGCCACCAGATAGGCCATTGCTAACATCTCTACAATAGAAAAAGACATTGCAGAATAGAGACATCATTGGTATTATCAGGAAGCCAGGTGTGGGCAGAGAGGACTGAAGTGTTATCACACATCACAAGGTTTAAAGGTTACCAGCCTTGACTTTGGCCACACTAGGGCAGATTCTCAGCTGGTGTAAACTAAAGTAGCTTCCATGAAAAAAAATTGAACTATGTCTATTATATCTCATGACTTCATTGCAGTAAAAGAACATGTGATGGAAAGAGATCTCAAAGGTCATTGCATCCAGTCCCCTGCTATCTCAGGCAACTGCACCACATAATCCCACTCGTAAACTGATCAAGCTTCATCATAAAACTAGTCAGGCTGCTGCTTGCCACCCACTCCTCCTGCTGAAGGCTGTTCCAGAGCTTCCCTCCTCTGCTGGCTGCAAACCTCCTTCCAGCTTTCAAACAGAATTTATTAAATGGAATCCATTTTGGCTTGCTTTCTAAATGCACAGTTTTAATCTAGCTGGGGGAGGAAGCAGAGGATGGTGGGACTTCTTTGCATTTCTTTTGTTTCACAAATCTGGGATAACCTTCCCCAGATGTAGGAAGCACACTGCATGGATGAAACGTAGGGATCAGCTTTCAATCCATACCTTTCCTTATTATGCGTGGCATGCACGTAATGAGACTGCAGCTGCTGAGTTTCTGTTATTTCATTTCAGTCTTTTCTTCAAAGATCACTTTCTCCTGGGCAGAGCTATTTCCTCATGGTGAGACTTACCCCAGGACAATTAATAGGAAGGAGAAAATACCTATACCAGTTTTTTGTCCACAATCCAAGGTGAACCGCAATAAATCTACAGGCAGTTCACTCAGAAGGGGTGCATAGGATCACCAGGCCAAACGTGAACATAATGGAATCCTGTGAGCTTCACAGTGAGTAGAAAGATGGGTTACTTCTGCTCCCTGCACCCTGAATGTGTTATGATAGTTTAATATGGAGAGTAGACTAGACTTTATTCATTCAGGTTCATCTATGATACTTCATGTCGGGTACACCACGATTTTGACCAACTGGGAGCTAGGGGCGACACTAATGCCATCACGAGTATGGCTGCATCAGTAGTGAATGGGAAACATGAGCCTGTACTGCTCTTCGCTCTTAGTCTGCACCCACCGCTGGTGACAGGCAAAAGCCCTCTCAGTCTTAGCCCAAACTGATAGCAGGTTACAGCGTGATCTATCAAGACATGTCCTGGGCTTGGATCCTCCTGAGCATGCTGTGTGTATGTTTAATCAATAAGGCTTCAAAGCCTGGTATACACATTATTTTTCTCTCTGCACAGAAATAAAACATTTTTGACTAGCATTTTCACCTTGCTGAATATGAAAAATATCAAAGGAAATATTCTTTATAAAAAAAAAGTATAATCAGCTCAACAAGCAAGATTTCTCAAGAGGGATGTGATCAGATGAAGGGAGAACTCACTTCTGGACTTCTATTTGCCTGCAAAAAATATACCATTGTTTTGGCTGGATTTTGGGGAATAAAATGACAGTGATTAAGAGATTCATTTAGTAAGCTTATGTTCCTTCCTTCCAGGCACACTGTTCCTGGAGGAGTTAAATTGGAAATCCAAAGAGGCTTCTGACAGTGGGGAGCTCAGAGGAGGTGCGGAGAGCATATTTCAGTAGTTTCTGGGGGTGGCAGGTAGTGATTTCAAGTGAGGAAGCAGAGGAAGGTTGTAGTCTCTGCCCAGCCCTAGCTGGCTTCAAGCTCTCAAGGCCCAGGAAGGGGTGTATCCATGGACCCAATTCTGCTAAAAGACAGTGAAATAGGTTGGTGTACTTTCCTCAGAAGCTTCCTAAGAGAGTTTTGCCTCAGTAATAAGGTAATAATGGCAGATTTTAGCTAAAAATTTGTAAAGACTCTCCCTCCATCCCTGCTGCCTTATCAACTACTTTTTTGTCTTATTTGTGATATCCACAATGTCTGTAACATAAAAATAGCTACTGCAAGCTAGTACATGAAAACTTAAGCCGTTGCTTTGGTAGGGATTGATCCTTTGAGGTACTGGGCATGCTGGCCCCAATTCCGAACAGTACTTAAGTATCTATTTAGCTCTGAATATACTGTGAAGCACTTTGCCTTGAGCAAGGGCAAGTGGATCAGCAGTTTGCAGGGCTGAGCTTTACGGAGATGAATCACATGGCTGTGGTTGGTAAGACCCAAAGCTGGACGCAGGATATTTGCCCTGAGGCAGAAGTGTTATTGACAGTGTAGAAAAGCCCGAGATGACTCTCATGCACACTGAGAGCAATCTCCTGGCTTGCCCTGGAACAGAGGAGGCCACCCTTGGAAGAAATGCACCTTTTTGGTGGGGACCACTCTGTTCTTGTAGTAGTGTCCTCTTACTGTCCCACCATCAATAGGGACAGCCCAAAAGCTTGACACTCACGTATGGAGTGAGAAAAGCCTCTAAAACACAGTCCCAGAATGCTTATCCACAAACTGGACCCAGCAGCTCCAGGAGGAATAAGTATGAATTCTTTTTGCTGTACTTTTCCTTCTTTCTTTGTCTTCTTCAGACTCATTTATCAATTCTTGTCTTTCTTTTTGTCTCCTCTCTTTTCTCCTTTTTTCCCCCAAACCTTTGCTCTTCCACCTCCTTCTCTCCCCACTGCACTTTTTGTGTTGACACCATCTTATCCTCCTGTTCTTCTGTCTTACTTTTTTTCCATCCTGACCTGTCATGGCGAATCACATTCTCCTGCTATTCTCTTATTTTCATTCCTTTTTCTTGACTCTGTTCCAGTCCTTCCCCCTCCTCTCTGTCTCTCACAGCTTTTCTCTGTCTGGCTCCAAGGCTGTCCCACTCCTGGGCTCCAGGGAAGAGGTGTGCAGCAGCTGACACCAGGAGTTTGAGCCCTGGACATAAAGTGATGCTGCTCGGTTGTGCTCTTTGGGATCTTCAAAGAGTGTGGCCATTTAACAAGGGCATAGGAGCACACCTGCCCCTAACAGGCTTTGAAAATTGACTTCAGAAGCGCGAAATGGGTCAATAAAAACAAGAAATGAAATTGATGTCAGAGGTTGTATATATATGACAATAAATAGCTTCATAGGCTCAAATTCCTCCCTCAGTTGGGAGGCTCCTGGCTCTTGGCCAAGTAAATAGGTGCTGCAGCCTATAGAAATGAGGCAATAGAATCAAAGCAGGGAACAAGAGCAGTTGTCGAAGGCAACAGGGACACCAGCTGCTTATACCTTGCGGGTAAACCTACCCAATGTGTCCATCATTAAGCCAGGGAAAGAGGTAATAATATATTTGTATTTAAATTCTTTTTACAGCATGGCAGTATTTTAGATTATAAAATAATGTCAGAGCAGGGGGTGTATATAATAACTTGCAATAAAAAACAAAACTGCTGTAAGATATTCCCTTATAGGCTTATTTTGTCAAGTATTGTTCCACATTTACTTTTTTCCCTCTTAAACTAGGAAATAGTTCCTCCCTCTGCATTGTGAGAAGCACCTTTTGAAGACAAGAAAGAAAGAATGGGAATAAAGTAGTAAAACATAAAATAAACGCTGGAGCCCATGCCTCTACTCTCAAGTGAAAGGAGATTTCAAAGGGAAGCATTTGTAATTTAGATTTCTGAATAGCAGTGAAGAGGAGCCCCGCTACTGACTCTTTCCCACTGAAGATGCACAGGCTGTGTTCCTCTGTTACTGGTGGTGACAGAAGATTTGGGAATAAGCCTGAGAACAACTACCTAAACCCCTTCAGCTATTTAGTCAAACAAATTCTGCAAGTCACTCAAATGACTCAAATCAGGGCTTTGTCAGTCAGTCTGGCTTTCCCCCACATCTCTTCTATTGCCTGGAGATGCCAAATCCTGCTACAGTGAGGAACTGCCTTAAGCTGCCACCGTCATATGCTACAAGGGACCTGTGGCTGTGGCAGACATTTGGATGTTGTTATTTCTTCTCATACAGCACGCTGGAGAGGGGGACAGCAGAGCCTGAGGGGAGACCTGGAGCAGACCCAAGTCTCAGAGGATGGTTGTTGCCAGGAGAACAGTGGTTTGACCAACATCTCAGGGGCCCAGCCTAGCTGTGGCACTCAGGTGGCTATACCTATTGCATACTGACATAATATAGGACTAGTATTTTTTTCTGCTTCAGCCTTCTCCAGATGTAGATGACATTTGCTACATCACATCCTCACAAGACTGTGGTCTGAAGGCAATCTTGTTGCTTTCCAAGCTTGACTATTGACTTCAGTGGAAACAGGAGGGGGTAGTCTGGGCTAGTTTTAATTTTGCAATAGATCAATGACCATTTATCTTCTCAGGTAGCGAGTCTCCAGTGTCCACCTTCCATCTTTGTCACTGCCAAGGACCACTGGCCTTACTCTGCTCCAGCAGAAGCTCTCAGTCAGCACAGCAATGTTAACTGAATGTGCTGATTTTAATTTGGATGAGAAATGAATTGCAATAAGATCCCCATCACCACCAGCAGCCCCCTACGGCGGAGAGATATTTGAGTGAGAGCGGTACTGAACAAGGGGAAAATATAATAACAGGGGCCTTGCTGGATGCTCTCCACCCCCTCGCCCCACGACTGTTTATTAAAGGTGAATTCCTGAGGGTGTTTGGAATCTACCTCTGACTAGCACAGGTAATAACATTGAAAGCTTTGATGAGACCAGCCTGAGCTTCCAAATTTCTGAATCTATATGAGTTTTTGAACTCCTGAGGGGTTAATATATCCAGGTGAGAGAGTGGACAACTAACCTGTATCTATCAACCATTCGGATCACCGCAGCTGGAGCTACAGGAGATGATGTGGATCACCGGATACCCCCTCTCACACTCCTTAGGCTCCTTCCAGCCCCCTGTGTGGACCTGCAGCCCCACTTCCAAGGTGGAAATAACAGCAGCAGAGTTGGGTGTGCTCTAGTACGGGTGTGTCCTCTTCTAACATCTTTTCCTGCCTTCAGGGTAGGAGGGCTGATGCCTCTCCTACCCTGCCCTTGCTACAGCACAGTGTCCAGCACTCAGTATTTTGGAAACCAGGTGAATTCTGCAATACCAGGAGAGGGGGTTAACCCACACCATCAGTGGCAAGTTTAAAGACACATCAGTTGAAACTGGGGACCATTGAAAGTGGCTTTGTCTCGCAAAAGGACACTCCTGTGGTTATTTTCTTCTCAACCAGTGGCCACCGTCATCCAAATCTCCTCTTAATGCAAGATATTGCCATATCCATTTTGCCTGGATTTTTGCAGACATATTTCTGCTCACTTTGCTTGAACTTCAGGTTGGCAGGACCTCTGCTAACTTCCCTTGTGAAGGTGGTGTCCTGCCACAAGGCTTCTCATTTTTGCTTGTGCACAGCACCTTCAGACCAGATTTTGTTCACGGGTGGGTGAATGCAAGCCTTTGCTCTTATACAATGAGATCCAGGCTGTATTCAAAGTCTTCACCAAACTTTATTTAAATGCTTTAAAATCCCAGGAGTTATATCTGAAATCATCTGTGTAAACTTTTTCTGAAAGTGAGCTCTCAGTCACAAATATACCACTGCCTAACAAATATAATATCCCTTGAATTTGAGGGAGTAACAAAAGCTCTGTATCTTAAACTTCAGAAGTTTTTTCCATTCTAGCTCTAGTAATTCCAAAAGTTTAAAAGGTAAAAATCCTCACCTATGTACAATATCCAGGTTTGGAGCAGTGAGAGCTGAAATTATCTGGCTCTAGGAGTCCCTGTAATCTGAAGAATATAGGGGCCCTGAAAACATCCAAGCAGAAGAGATGCTTTTTTTTCTTTTTCCCTCTTTTGTCAGTCTTTATGGTTTGAGATGAAAAGAAACAGTGAAATTGTTTCAGAGCTCAATTTAAAATTGTGAAGTTACATAACTAGAATCAGAATGAGAACTGGTGCCTGGACACACAAAGACAAGAACCTCCTGGGTCTGATTTGGGTCACCTTTGAGGCAAACTATCAAATAAATTCCTCCAGAACCTGGGACTGAAATCCTGAGAAGAACACAACCAAATCAGCTCATGCAGAAGCAGGACAGAAGGAGGGACCTTGCCAGCTGTTCCCAACTGTAACCTTGCGCACATTAACAGGCACTGTAAATGAAGCAAAGCCAACATGACAGTCACAGCTGGATTGTCTTCTTTGCTGAGCTTTGTCTCCTTCTGACCAAGTGCAGACATCAGCATCTCTTTCCTTTCTGGGTGCCAGATGTATCTCTGAAACCCCCCTGACTAACCCAGCTCAAGCTTGGCCTCTTTTATATGCTAACCAGCCTTTTGCAAAACAGACGTCTCTGCCCATTTGTGGTGACCTTTGCTGAGCCACCCTGGCACTAGCAGCTAAAGGCTTCTGCTGACCTTGGGTGGCTGCTTCTCCTTTCCAATCCTGTTATTGCTCTCTGCTGGATTGCCTGCTGCTGCAGAGCTCCCTTAATGTCAAGCAGAAAAAATGGATCGGTTGGAAATGCGGGGAAATGAACTCACAGGCTATTATGATGGAAATAGTTTAGCTTCAGTCAACTTTACCATTAAGCCCATTACAGAAGTCTGTGGTGTCTAGGGTACGTCCTCACTGCTCCTACTCACCGAGAGCTGAGAACTGGTAACTCTCTGCACACCCTCTGTTCACATGGCCAGCTTCCTAGTTCACCCAGTGAAAAGAAGGGTGAGTGGGAAAGCCAAGCTTTGACTGCTGAGTTCTCCTTTCTGGATGCATGCAGAGCATTAACAACCCTTCAGGTGGCATGATAGATCTCCCATTTCCTCCTACCTCTCCTCCATACCCCTTTCTTTGTCCCAAAACCTTTTTGCATCTCTCCATGTGCCAAGCATTCCTGATTTCATCTCTCCTCTACACAGCTTCCTGTTCCCTGCCAAACTTCTCCTTCTTGTATAGGAACTTCAAACTATTCCCTGTATGAAATTACTCCAACTTGGTGGTCTCCTTGATCCGATCTGCAGACATGCCAATTTCAGGATGTCAATGGTCTAATTCAACAACTTTATTCCTCCATCCCTACCTGCTGCTGTGGGGAAGTTCACTGTAGTCTAGTGTCTCTCCTTCCCTTTGTTGGAGCTGGTGGTGTCTGACATGGTCTCTAGGTAGTGGAGGGATGATATGCGTGCCTGAATATGACCCATAGCTGAGAATGAAGCTCCACAGAGACACGCAGATGCACAACCCTGGAAAAGGAAAGCATAAAACCAACGTGAAAAAACTGCATTTGGGAAAACTGCAGGAATTGCTCAGAGGTAGCTAGTGATGGAAATAATTGAAGCTTAGGATCTTCAGTACAACCCCTTCTGTGCTGATTTCTTCCCTTCATTTCCATGCTTTCCTGCTTCACCCTTGATCTACCCCATGAAGTCTGTGTGTGTCCCCTGAGTTGCCAGCCTGACAGCCCCTGATGATGGGTTGCTGAGCCCATGAATCACAGAGCTCTTAAGCCCTTTCTCATCCCTTCCAAACACATCCCTTCACTCTGGATGATGCAGTGAGCTTCTTACATATCTCTCAGTTGCCTGGTTACCAGGTTAACACTGATGAACAAATGCTGGATGACAGTTTGTTTAACACTGCTTCCTCCGTGATCTGGGCTATAGCTTTCTCCGTTCCTAACTTCCTGCAGTGTCAAGTCTTCAGATGCTCTTCTTCACAGTATCTCTTTCCAGTAACTAGCCTCCTGCGTCCTATGTTCAGTCTAGTCTATCCTGTAATCTCCGATGTCCTCTGATTAAATTACCTTGTCACGTTGTCACAGACCAGCTTCCCTCGGATCCCTCAAAAAAAATTCTATGATTTAATGCCTCCATTCTCAAGAAAGCTGTTGCAGGAAAGATCAATGCTTTTCCTCTCTCCCTGCACTAGAAAGAAGATATATCCATATATCATTGATCCCCTACCTTACAAGCTCTCAGTCTTGAGGGGAGATGTCTATCTTTGTATGTTCACATGTGACTTCATATAATAGGATATAGTCTTACTGTTGCAACTGTATTATAAAGGAATAATATTAGTAACAATGCGCAAAACTGCCAAACATCTCTTTCCATCACTGATATGCAGATGATGCCCTTTAAAACATAGACCACTTCTCTTTCATATATTTATAGTGTTGAGAACAATGTGGCTCCTACATGTTCCCATAATGCAAATAAAAGATATCTTTAAACCCAGATTTCCTTCTATCTCTAAAATGAGGAAGGGCTTTCATATTCCTTAGTTTTAGCTTCTTCCTGTGTTTTTGTCCTTTGTAGCATCATTGGAGCTGTTGAGTGAATGCATCTGCTTTTCTAACCCCAGAACACCTTCTCAGAAGAGACAACTCCAATCATTAAAGTCTCCCCTAGCCTGGCCCAGTGTGATCCTATTGTACCTCCAACAGTTCAGAGCATCTTCCTCCTCTAAGCTAAAATGGGACATCACTCATCTTCTAGCCAAAAGCACTCTACAACTGAGCGGTCTTTTGGAGAGAGGTGTCTCAGAGGCTGCATTTCTCCAGCTGGCAAACAGACTGACCAAAATATATTTTATTTTTCCAGTGCTGAAGCCCAGAGCTTTTGGATGAATATGTGCTTAACTATTTATAATTGACCTTTGCACAAAAGAACATGAAATTTTTATAGCCTAAAGCCTCATTTATTAACTTTACTGGAGTGTAAAATATTGCTGTTTGCTATAAATTTGTACCAGGACAAACAATATATATGCTAATTAGTGGCTGTGCAGCCATTCGGGGGCGTATGTGCTTACCAGTCATTTCCAACAGGCAACAGAGAAGAATGGAATAGACAAATGGCAATTGAGTAGTTTGATACTCTCTGTTCAAACAGTGAAGTCTGAAGAGGTGAATTAATGGTGTTCATTATAACAAGGCCATTTCCTTTTCATTTCCTTTATAAATTAGTCCAGGTAACATGCTGTGTCCCTGAGAGAGCCGATCAGAGGCAACCTGCTGAGATGCACCTGCAGAACCGATCACTCTGGAGTTCTTTCATCACTCCTTACTCAGCTTTCCCCTTCCTTTGCCTTCTTTCAGCCCACCCATTCATCTTCTCCGTTTTGTCTCCTCCATATGCACTTTTTCCTTTTATCCTTTCCCCTACTTTTTTTTGCATTACTTTCATTTTTTCCTTTTTGCTCCTGTCCCTCTTTTCTTCTTTCTTCTTTTTTTTTCCCCTTTTTTTCCTCACCTTTTCTTCATATTATCTCTTGCTTCTTTTTTCTCCCCAGTACCTTTTTCTCCCCATATATTATCCTATTAGTACTTTTGGGATCTCGTTATTTTATTAACTTTGGATCATACAAGGGCACATATCCCTAAGGCTCATCAAAACTCAGTATGAAATACAACCACAGGGGGAAAAAAAAGAGTGTGAGATGTGTTCAATTTCATGTGGCTGAACCAGCTATTTCATGGTTGGTTGGCTTTTGGTAGCAAAGAAGTAAGGTTGTAGAGATAATAAAAGGAGCCTGTTGGAAAGATCTCAAATGGTCCAGGATCTGCAGCTGCATCTGAAGATCTCCTGTTCCTGTTTTTGTCACAGGTATATCAGTATATACAGGCTGGAAAAATGAGTGGCAACCTGCTAGCAATGAATACGACTGCTCTCAATAGTTGTCCAGGGATGGGGAAGTGGGAGACAAATGCCGGTTTAAGGCTGAGTGGTCACAAAAGTTTGGCATGGATCTGAAATGATGCTCCTCATTAGGCATCCTTCCTCTTCTCCCATTTCCCTGCACCCTTCCGGGTCACTGTCTACAGGAAGTAACAATCAGCCAGGACACTCAAATGGGGACCACCCAAAATTATAATAGTGCTCAATCACCTGTTGGAACAGCAGAAATCAGAGGGGGCACAGGGACACAACCAAGGAAGATCCAAACATAATAAACGCACTAAAAAAATGTGTACGTATTTCTCTTGGACACACAGATTCAGGATGCTGGTTTTCATGGAATTTAGACCGTTTAAGGAATCCATTTGAGTTCATTGAATTGTGGGAAATTGCTAGGGATTTTCCATCAAAATATTTGCAAAGAAGTATTTGGTTTCTATCAAAACAAACAAACAAACAAAATCAGCCCCAAAAATATCAGCATCACAGAAGTTGCTTCAACATTTCCTTTGAAGTAGACAGGTATAAGCCCTACTCTGAAGCCCGTGGGAGAGAATAATGTGCCCCAAAATATTATTGTCATGAGGCAAATTGACATATCTGGAGGATTTTAATGTAAAACAAAATTTGTAGCGTTTTCAAACTCTCTTTTAACTATTTTGCAACAAGATTACATTTATGTTTAACTTTTTCTGCTATCAATCCTATTGATATATTGAAATATCTTAGTGGGACAAAATTCTGCATGTGAATCAGATCTGTATTCTGGTATAAATGTTAAATAAAAACATTTCCCTAAACCCACAAACTTTCTGCTTCCTGGAGAATAACATAAACCCTGATGTGAAGCTGTCCTTGGATATTTGTAAAAGTAAATAAACAACAAAATACTTCATTAATAAAACAGTTGTGTAGAAAAAAAAATCAGCTCCTCAATCTCTTTGAGTCTATACATATATGAAAAGAAAAAGCTTCCTTTAATGATTTTTGTTTTCTTGTTTTTCCCCATTAATTTTAGCAAATTTTAAATGAACACAATAATGAACCAAAAGGTCCAGGGTTTTCCAGTTCTAACATAAACACTTTGCTGAAATCACAGGTTTTGCTCTCTTCTCATTTAAAGGCAGACTTTTTGTTAAAGCAGAAGATTGGGTTTAAGAAAAACATTACTCCAATGAGCAGGATGTGTGGTTTGGGGTTGAAATCTCTATTCTTATTATAGATCCTTTTTTTTAATGTACAGTTGTCCCTTCCATACCTCAGTTTACCCATAGAAGAAGGGAGGACATGGCATTGCTGTGACATACCTGAAGTAGAGGCAACTTTGGATGGATTTTCTTTCAAATGTCATTTGTTTGGGGAAGTGAGAGGACAGGCTGGGAGGGGTTTATTCCTATTGTAGTCTAGTCTCAGCCTAGTTGAGCAGAAGTGTGGTCTGGGTGGTGTGACAAGGTGGAGGGCCACTCCGTCTCCAGGCTGTACTATTGCCAAATCTTCTAACAGCACATATGGTTTGGTTTTCAGGATGGAGCAGTAAGAGAAAGCGTCAGCATGAGCAGAGATAACAGTGTTCAAACACCCACTGCCTTCAGAGATTATTTTTTAAATTGCTGATCGTGAGAAAAATTATGGGCCAAATTGTCTGCTTATGTAGCTCATCTCGACTCCAACAGAGTTATAGCAGGAGATACGTCAACTGTATCCAGAGTATGCCCAGCTTTCCGTGTTCAAACAGCATGAGAATAGCTGAAAAAAATGCATGAGTTTTTTACAAGCACGTTTTGAATTCTTGTTTGTGTGTCTTCTCTATTTTAAATCTTTAGGATATGCTGGGATCATGGAGGGCAGGGGGGAGTTGTGGGTTGGTTTTTTTTCCAACTGCATCTACAGAAAAAAACCCCACATGTTTTCTTACACAAAAAAATTAGTTTTCCTTAATACATGTCTCCAAGATCTGGGGATTTACCTGAAAGACCAAAGAAACTCAGTACCATTGGACAGTGGGATGAAGGAGGAGATGTCTGGGATTTTTGTATACAGGGCAGTGATATGTAAGTACATTCCTATTAATCCTCAGTATCATGGATGCTTTCACCAGCTTCCTGTCATTGGCACTCTGTTTTACATGAAAGTAAGCTGGAGATCTCTGTGATCTTATTGGCACTTCTTTTCACAGCCTCAGAAAGGAGATGAATAGTTAATGACCCAAATTCTCATTTTCATCAAACATTGGACTGGCCCAAATCAGAGACGTGGACGTGGCAACCCCAGCCCCTTCATCATGTCATTGACTTAGTATTGTCTGCTACATTAAATTCATCAATAAAGGATTTAAAAGATCTTCCTCCCATCCTTTTTATTGTCATATAGGAACTGCATTATTCACATGTCCGTACATTTGAGCATAAACTGAGCTTTATGATCACTTTCATTCAATTTTTTAGGCAAACAGTGTATCAGTGAAGGCATCATCATAAAAATATTGACCCAGTTCATACCTGGCATAAAATGCCATTGATTTCAGTGGGGTTGTGGAATTTGTCTCACTGCTATAAACATTTCCCATGAAGTCCTGTTCAACAAAATATCTGGAAAACCTCCTTACTCATATCTTACATAATCATGGTGCGGTGGAAAAGCCATTAGGACATTTTCCCATGGTGTTGAAGTTGCTGATTCAAACCTTTCTCCAGCTTTATGCAACCCTCCTGCTTCACCTCTTCCTGGGACGACATGGCTGGAATTGGTGAAAGGGAGGGTGCAATGAACCTGGCATGCAGACATGAGAAGGCTCCTTCAGCACAGCCCCCTTAATCCTGCTCCTGCACCAGGACTGCCTCATTCACTCCCTGCACCAGAGGCAGCTGAACGTAATGCCAAATGCTTTGTTACTTGCTTTCAGTTGCAGAAATTGGCCTTTACATGTAGTTTTATCCCCAGTCAAATTAATGATGACTAAGGTTGGAGTGGCTCAGCCAGCTTCAGAGCTGGACTCCTTTTCTGGATCATATTCAGTGCCTAACATGCCTGGCAACAGCATCTAGGTTTTAACTGTTGTGAGTGAAGGGACCGCTTGCCTTGACTAGTCCCGCACAATGGTTTTGCTGCCACTGCTAATATTTGAACAATGTGTTTGCCAATTACGTTAATACAAACAAGTCCCCTGGATCCCAAGGAAAAGGCTGTGCAAACCCAAAGTAAAAGAGATACTGGCGGTCTGGCTACTCTGCAGAGACTCGTGCTACAAGGCAGGCAGAGGCAAGACAAGGACAAGACAGAGTAGCGAGTTTTCTGCCAGAAGGGACAGTGTGGCTTAGCCAGGCTTAGCTTGGCTAAGTGATGGGCGACTCCCAAAACTCAAGCTAGGATGCAGATAGATGGATGGGATATCAGACATGCCTGGCTTGTCAAGTGCCTCCCAGGAATCAGACACTGACTGCATTCCTTTGATTTCTCCAGACATATCCTTTCTCAAATTGAATTTGTCCAGGTGAAACATGAAGATATTTTACACTTATTTTCCATCTTTAAGTGATCTGCTCTAGTGTCAAACGTTGACGTCCTTTTGCTTCTCTTAGCTGCTTTCTTGATTAACCTGTCCTCATAACCACTCATCTATGCCTGATTTCCCCCACTACAACCTGCCATAAGGCCCTGCTGATCTGTTGACCTCTAGTTTGAACAAACAGAAACTCCTTATCCAGGAGGAAAATATCATCCGTGAGTGCTGAGAGTGTGAGGTCAGGGAAAAGAAGTTCCTCCAGGACATGGGGAAGCAGTTGGAGTGTCTGGGACAGAGAAAGGGCAGCATGAACTAGGGAATGAGGCTGTGCACAGCAAGCTGGCAGATGGCAACATCTGTCTTTTTTACCTCAGTGTCCCCATCTCTATGGACAAGGCCAGTGGGAGTTATGCTCCTCTTTCAAAGGACATTGTGTTTCTAGCTCCCTTCCTCCTCAGATCAGACCTGAAATCAGAAAGTAGCCTTGGGAAGCAGGGAGAGCTTCAGTGCACTGCAATCCTTCCAGTTTTTGCACACACACTCATGCATGCCCACATGCACATCCTCACATTGAAAATTGGCACAGACGTTGCCACTGCTGTTCTTGTGAAACAGAAAATACTGCACAGCTGGTTTAATAGCCTTTAAAAGTCCCATTTGGAGCTTTTCAGGAGATAAGCCTCATTGTTTCAGATAGGCTCATAAAGCTGTCATCATTAGTTGCCACCCACTGCCACCACAGTGCTGAGGTCACGTCTCCAGTACAGGGAAGGCCAGTTTCACCTGGGCTCCATCCCACAGCTGGGCATGTTGTTAGCACCCCTCTTTATCCCTGAGACAGCACTGTCAGCTTCTTTGAACTAGCAGAAAATCCTCCTGCTGCCCCAAAATTCATGGTTTTCCTGTTCTTGTTTCACCTCCAAATGCCCATTTGTCTCCAGCCATTTCCTAAATTATGCCTGAGCAGCCTCCATTTGTTTCCTTCTGAACCTGCTCCAATATTGTGGGTTTGAAAGTTCACCTCCAACCTGGCTGTTATTGGCTTTGCCTTCCACTTAAGAGCAACTGTGAAAAACAGGAGCAGAGAGAGGCAAGCGAGAGTCCTGAGAAAGAATAAACAAATTAAATGCCAGCTGAGCTCTGAAAGGCATTTTCTAGCCCAAATAGAAAACACAGCTTGCCCTTTCATTTTAGATCAGAAATAGGTGGCTATTGCTTTTCTTTTGCTTTTTTAATCTTTTTTTCTTTTTTTCCTTTTAATGAGTCATCCTTAAGAAACTCAGCAAGGTGGTTGCAGAAGGGATAGATGGAGGTGAAATTACAGTGAACTGACAAACTGATATGAAGAAAGTACCAAGATCTGGCAGGCTGTCCCTGTCTATGGCATTACCCCTCCCTCAAGTGAATTCTTCTTGCCAGTGTTTCCCCTTAGCTGTCCTCCTCTCCCAGGCTCTCCTCTCTCCCTAAATCAATCTTGCATCTCTGTGCTTTGGTCCTACATCCTTTATCCATCTTCTCTGCCTCAGGCCAATGCTTCTGGTTTTCTCTGGCATCTCTGTGCAGCTTTTCTTTCTTCAAAATCCTCAGTTCCAGTCCTTCTCTCAGTCCCCAAGATGCCCCGTTCCTTCCCTACACTATTCATGTTTATTAACAACTGTGACAGTGTGCTTCCCCCGCCCCCGACCTTTATCCCCTGCAACCCTGCTCAGGTGATAACCACCAGCGGTGAATGTAATGGATGCATCTGGTCATGATGGTTGCATCGGCTCAAAGTGGATTCAGGAGACAGATAACAACACAATAGCCTAGGGCTATTGTGCAATGCGCCCACCGAAGAAACTAAAACCTGTGGTTGGCATGCAAATATGACTATGGGTCAATCATCTTATCCCCCATAAATAGTGAGCAGCCCAAGAGCCCTTGGAGCTCTCCTGCATGGCAGTGGGCTGCACGCCAGGATCTCCCCTGGAGCAGGGACGCTTCTCAAGGTTACTCCTCGAGGTTGAGAGATTCCTTGCCGCAACAGATCCTCGGTAAGTGACTAATAGCATGCTAAACTTTGAAATCTTAGCTAAGTGATATAAAGGATTGATTGCGCACCTATAATCCTTTAGACGTAAACTGTTGACCAAGTCTGGGACTAGGACTGGATCTAGCCGCACCTAGACTCCTCTCTGAGAAGGAGTTTAGAAAGCAAGGGGATCTTTTCCGAACCTCATGACTCAACGGGAGGGTCTCCCTGACAGTTTTGTCTGACCCCGTCCTCTATGCAGTAAATAATCAAGTGTACCTTGCCATGGAATCTTCTTAAAACACTGTCGCATTGAACTTTGTTAACTCCCTATTCTGTATTAATAAACTATATTTTTACTTCTCTCTTACGAGTGAAGTGCACGCTCACTCCATCCGTGACAGCAACATCACAGATTCGGCAGTTTTGCCTTTGCATTAAGGCCCTTCAGACATTTCCTCTCATTGCTCATTTAATCCTCTAGTTCTCTTGTCTGTCATTTTAATGGTTTCTTCCCCATTGTCATCTCACACACGTTTGTCTTCACCTTTAGCCCATGCTCCTCCCTCCATGAGCTGCCCCTTGCAGTAGCTTTCCCCTTTTTAGCCATTCAGTCTTAGTCTTTTCTATATTCCAGAGTAACACCAGCTTGGACACGCTCTTCAGGGTCCACTGGTTTGCTGGTATTATATGCACCATCACGCCACGCTTTTCTCTCTGGAACTCACTAAAGGCATCTCCTGGGTGACCTCCAGTCAGCTTTGCTCTCCAGTGCACCATCCATGCTGTCTTTTGAAATCCCAGAACATACATAAGGGAGTTTCTTTCCTCACGCGATCTCTTTCCCAGCGGCCAGCTCCTGAAGCATGAGATTAGAGGAAATGAAAGTTATAAAAACTCACTTGCAGGAGAAATGCAAACAAAACACAGCCCAGGTCAGGACACGACTGGCATTCACCCAGCTGTTGTATGAGTGAGCACCAGGACCAGCTGTACAAGAAGGAGGGCCAGTGTTTCACCGCTGCTGAAGGACCGAAGTCAGACAAGTGTCTGAAGGAGGATTGCAAGGAAATGCACAGATAGACAGATAGATAGGCAGGCAGATATGGATATAAGATGTATTGATAGATATAGATATATAAAAATTATTTATAGATTCTCTTCCTTTCTCCCACCCTTTTGCATCGATACCATTTTTTTGCTGGGGTCCAAGAACAGCAGTGCATCTGCAACCAGATCTGTAACCAGATATCAACAGCCCAAGTGACAGTGGTCTCTGGGGACTTAAAAGTCTGCCTATGCCTCAGGAGACCTTATTTCCAGTCTTATTTCCTACGGGTCTTTAAATTCCTGAGTGCAATGGGATGCTGTCCAGAAGGGTGTTTCTATAGACCTTGCTTTAAAGATATGTTAAATGCCGAACAAGACGCCTGTAGAAGTCTACAGTGAGAGCAATTCATTCACACCAATGTGGTATCGGGAGCAGCTTGTTTGAGAGCAGTGTAAATGGAAGGAGATCAGGTTTTCCTGTAGGTGTAATTAGGAAATCTTCTGATTAAACCCTGATTTATATTTCTTCAACAGGACATTTCCTCAAGGGGTAAGTAACTTGCCATGATTTCCTTACTTTGAGTTTACCTATAGCCATTGGCAACCCAGGGGAGGAAGGTATATGTCCCCTCTCCCCCCATTAAGGCTTGAGAACAGGGAAAAAAAATAAAGAAAACTCTGAAATGAGCTGGTTCCTGTGTCCTGCTTTGCAACGACAGGACACCTTGCACTCGCTTGCTGCTGGTACGAGACCGGCTGGGCAGCATTGTGAATTAGTAGTCATTACTGCATCCTTTAACATTCAGAGCCTTGTGGATGTCTGCAAACCTCCTCAAGAGCCCAGTGGAACATTTAAAAGAGAAGCTGCAGCATTTTATTTTAAAGAGCTGTTGTTCTGTCTCCAGCTAAAGTGCTGTTGTAGCTCACTTCTCGGAGGGAGAAGCCTTCTACGGCTGTGTGACTATGCTACTTCAGACTGGAGTCCTTGGGGAACCATCATAAATACACTGTTGAGACAGCGTAATAACCCAGGCAGCATTTCAGCAATTCTCCTGCTGCATGGGAAGGGGACGGTCCTGGCACAGCCAGGATACAGCCCACCGTGTCCCATTGACAGTGCCCCAAGGGATGGTCACTTCATGTCTTCCCCTTTGGGAGATCTCCGAATTGGACACCAGCAGAAAGTTATTTCTCTTCCCCCAAAGCATCAAATTACTGAGCACTCAAGCAGAGTCAGCTTACAGATATTTTTCATTCAAGTAGCAGCTAAGGGAGCTTCACTGCCCTGTGCTGCTGTTTGGTTTGGTGGCGTCTGAAGAGGCTCTTGTCACTCTGGCTCCTCAGCTTTTCATTCATTCCCCACAGCCCCTTTATGGTCCCTGCAGACCCCTCTGGCCAGCTCCTTTCATGCATGCAATGATTCTGCTGGGTCTCAGCAGCAGTAAAGAAGTCTCCTGAAAAAACAGGCTGGGTGTGTCTCTAGACATTTTAGATGCCTACCATTAAAAACACCCACTTATTAAATTTCACCCTGGATTTATTATCTACTGTATGACAGTCATCTTCAACAGCCCATTCGTGACCTCCTTCAAGTTGATAATCAAAACAGGTGTCTTTCTTATGAGAACTGTAATCCTGATTTTCCCTTCACAGTAATGTTAGCACATAGACAGAAGTGGAGCGGGGGGAGAAGAAAAAAGTTAAAAGTTAAAAAAAAAAAAATCCTCAAGTCTTGCACACTACTAACCATAGCAACAGCATGATCTTAACACTGCTATCTCTGTCCTCCCTGTTCTTTCTCCCCAGGGGAACAGATCCCTCATCGTGTTGTGTGTTAACTCAGGGACCAAGAATGTGCCGATTCATTATGGTGGCTGCTTCTAACTTTGGAGGGACTTTAATGATATTTCTTGGTATCCTGAAAAATCCCAGCCCTTGGAGTCATGGTATTTTGTATTAATTAAATCAAGTTTTCTCATTCTGTCTTTTAAATACATTAATATTTTATTTCTTGTAAAGATGGGTCTGCAATTTTTAAAAATTAGTAAGGAAATTTAAACAGTCAAAGAGACAGAGCAGAAATGTATACAAACTCATTATTTACTAATTCTTTCCATAAAATGTCATTATCCTTATAAAGAGCTCTTGATTTTTTGTGAATCTGCCACCTTATTATTGGGGTTGGAAGTGCAACTACCTATTGTGAACAGTTCAGCTTACTCACAACAGTAAATACTAGCTGTAGTAATAAAGATTAATTGGTAGGATGGTATCATAGCCCACAAAATGGGCTCATTCAAGATACCATCCAGAGTCTTTAGATCTCTGTGGGTCTGGCAATGACCCTGGGGCCAGGGGAGCATCAGACAGGGAACCCTATCAAGAGCATCATCTGCAGACAGGGCTGGTGGGATTGAGGCATGGCAGTTTCAGTAGCCAGTAGCCCTGGAGAGAACAATGAAGATGCCACGATATCAAGCCACCTTTCACTCTCTAGTAATGATTAATTATTCACTTAAAACCAGGTTTCATCTCCTGGCATGGTGTCCGTAAGAAGCCACTATGTGAGCCCTATTTCTATGCTCATTGTCACACTCTAACCCTAAACAACCATGCAGGTAAATGATAACATCCATCAAATGACCACACAATGTGAAAATCCGTTGCAGGGTGTATTTTTTTTTAACAGTGCTATTGAATAAATTAACCAGGTAGCAGAGCAGTAACCTTGAGATAAATGATTAGGTGGTTTTATTTTTTATTTGGAAAAAAAGAAGATGACACAGTTTTATCATATTTATAATGAAAATCATTGACATAATAAAACACTCCCATCACATCAGTATTCATTTCTGCAAATAGAGCACTGACGTTTTAGAATATTAACATGTGTTATAAATGTCACTGATATATTAAGATTTTCAGTCTCTCTAACCAAAAATATAGCGAGATGACTGAGGAAGAGATGACTAATTCTAAGAGACTAAAGAGAACATTTTCTCATTCAATTAAATCATCTTCTGGTGATTGTGAGCTGAAGGAAACACACAAAAGTCCAGTTCTGTGATTGCAATTTTTACCACCAGCACAGAATGACCTGGAACACTGAGTAATTGGGATATTAGGAAAATGTAGGCATGTTGGGAAACACATGAGTTGGTGAGCTACTGGACAGACTGCATATTGCATGGTAGTATGGCTACACCTACTGGGGCAGTTTAGACTGCTCAAAACCTTGAATAGCGCCTTTGGGACTCTCCTTGCACTGAGATACACGGCCTGGACCAGGACTGGAGATCTTCCTCCCATCCCCTGGGATGTAGAGGCAATGTTCAAGAAAAGATCCACGGGCTTCCTCCTTTACTGCAGGAATACGAACAGCTGCAGGGAGATGAGTCCTGAATGGGACATTTGCTGGCCATGCTGTTCCTGGGAATGCCAACCTGTTGGCACAAGATGTTCCTCTGGCTGTGTGGAAGAGTTCAGCTGACAAACAGGAATATGAGTAGAACATGACAGGGGGATCCAGGGCCAGGACACGGCCTGTATTGCAACAAAAACCCAAGGGATGAGTTGTCAACAGGGCTAGATCCAGGAATGTGAGCTTTAGTTAATGACTAAGTGATAAACAATGAGCAAGGAATGAAGGAGTCCCTTGACACCATGACTAATCCTTTCTAAGGTGGGGGGGATGTAACCAGGCTCACTAGAGAGGAGCCTAAGGGTGGCATGCCAATGTTGGGAGTGAAACTGATAGCCCAGCTCAAGTGCATCTACACCAATGCACGCAGCATGGGCAACAAACAGGAGGAGCTGGAAGCCATTGTGCAGCAGGATAGCTATGACTTAGTCGCCATCACAGAAACGCGGTGGGATGACTTTCATTACTGGAGTGCTGCAATGGATGGCTGTAAGCTCTTCAGAAGGGATAGGCAAGGAGGGAGAGGTGGTGGGGTGGCTCTGATGTTAGGAAGTGTTTGGATTGTGTAGAACTCAGCAATTATGATGATAAGGTCGAGTGCCTATGGGTAAGGATGAGGGGGAAGGCCAACAAGGCAGATATCCTGCTGAGTGTCTGTTATAGACCACCCAACCAGGATGAAGAGGCAGATGAAGCATTCTATAAGCAGCTGGCAGAAGTCTCACAATCACTAGCCCTTGTTCTTGTGGGGGACTTCAGTTTACCAGATGTCTGCTGGAAATACAACACAGCAGAGAGGAAACAGTCTAGGAGGTTCCTGGAATGTGTGGAAGATAAATTCCTGACACAGCTGGTAAGTGAGCCTACCAGGGGAGGTGCCTCGTGTCACCTGCTGTTTACAAACAGAGAAGGACTGGTAGGAGATATGGTGGTTGGAGGCCATCTTGGGCTTAGCGACCATGATATGATAGAGTTCTTGATTCATGGCGAAGTAAGGAGGGGAGTGAGCAAAACCACTACCATGGACTTCTGGAGGGCAGACTTTGACCTGTTCAGGACACTGGTTGAGAGAGTCCCTTGGGAGGGAGTCCTGAAGGGCAAAGGGGTCCAGGAAGACTGGACATTCTTCAAGAAGGAAGTCTTAAAGGCGCAGGAGCAGGCTGTCTCCATGTGCTGTAAGACGAACCGGCAGAGAAGTTGACCAGCCTGGCTGAACAGGGACTTTGGCTGGAACTCAGGAAAGAAAGGAGAGTTTACCACTTTTGGAAGAAGGCACAGGCAACTCAAGAAGAGTACAGGGATCTCGTCAAGTCATGCAGAGAGAAAATTAGAAAGGCAAAAGCCCAGCTAGAACTCAATCTGTCCACTGTTGTAAGAAATAATAAAAAATGTTTTTACAAATACATTAACAACAAAAAGAGAGCCAAGGAGAATCTCCCTCCTTTATTGGATGCCAGGGGGAACATTGCCACCAAGGATGAGGAAAAGGCCGAGGTACTTAATGCCTTCTTTGCCTCAGTCTTTAATAGCCAGACCAGTCATCCCTGTTATTCAGGAGGAACAGACCCAGATATTCAGGAGGAAGCAGTGAATGACCTGCTACACCACCTGGACACTCACAAGTCTATGGGGCCAGATGGGATCCACATGAGAGTACTGAGGCAGCTGGCGGAGGAGCTTGCCAAGCCACTTTCCATCATTTATTAGCAGTCCTGGTTAACAGGGGAGGTCCCAGATGACTGGAGGTTTGCCAATGTGATGCCCATCTACAAGAAGGGCCTGAAGGAGGATCTGGGGAACTACAGACCTGTAAGCTTGACCTCGGTACTGGGGAAAATTATGGAGTGGTTCATCTTGAGTGCATTCAACAGGCATGTGCGGGCCAACCAGGGGATCAGGCCCAGCCAGCATGGCTTCATGAAAGACAGGTCGTGCTTGACCAACCTGATCTCCTTCTATGACCAGGTGACCTGCCTAGTGGATGAGGGAAAGGCTGTAGATGTTATCTACCTCGACTTTAGTAAAGCCTTTGACACTGTCTCCCACAGCATTCTCCTAGAGAAGCTGGCGGCTCATGGCTTAGGCGGGTGTACTCTTTGCTGGGTAAAAAACTGGCTGGATGGCCAAGCCCAAAAGGTGGTGGTGAATGGAGTTAAATCCAGTTGGCGGCCGGTCACAAGCGGTGTCCCCCAGGGCTCAGTTTTGGGGCCAGTCTTGTTTAATATCTTTATCAATGACCTGGATGAGGGGATTGAGTGCACCCTCAGTAAGTTTGCAGATGACACCAAGTTGTGCAGGAGTGTTGATCTGCTCAAGGGTAGGAAGGCTCTGCAGAGGGACCTGGACAGGCTGGATCGATGGGCCGAGGCCAATTGTATGAGGTTCAACAAGGCTCAGTGCTGGGTCCTGCACTTGGGCCACAGCAACCCCATGCAACGCTACAGGCTTGGGGAAAAGTGGCTGGAAAGCTGCCTGGTGGAAAAGGACCTGGGGGTGCTGGTTGACAGATGCCTGAACATGAGCTGACAGTGTGCCCAGGTGGCCAAGAAGGCCAACAGCATCCTGGCTTCTATCAGGAATAGTGTGGCCAGCAGGACTAGGGAAGTGATCGTGCCCCTGTACTCGGCACTGGTGAGGCCGCACCTCGAATGCTGTGTTCAGTGTTGGGCCCCTCACGACAAGAGAGACATTGAGGGGCTGGAGCGTGTCCAGAGAAGGGCAATGAAGCTTCACCAGCTTCATTGTGGGTCTGGAGAACAAGTCTGATGAGGAGCGGCTGAGGGAACTGGGGTTGTTTAGCCTGGAGAAGAGGAGGCTCAGGGCAGACCTTATTGCTCTCTACAACTACCTGAAAGGAGGTTGTAGCGAGGTGGGTGTCAATCTCTTCTCCCAAGTAACTAGCGATAGGATGAGAGGAAATGTTGCGTCAGGAGAGGTTTAGATTGGATATTAGGAAAAATTTCTTTACTGAAAGGGTGATCAAGCATTGGAACAGGCTGCCCAGAGAGGTGGTGGAGTCACCATCCCTGGAGGAGTTCAAAAAACGTGTAAATGTGGCACTTCAGGACATAGTTTAGTAGGCATGGAGGTGTAGGGTTGACGGTTGGACTAGATGATCTTAGAGGTCTTTTCCAACCTTAATGATTCTGCGATTCTATGATTCTAAGAAAACCTTGGTAAAGTTCCTGGGTCCTGTTAAGCTTTCACTGAACTTACAGATCCTGTCAGGCATTGGGCTTACAACAGAGCTCTGTGCTAGCCAACAGGTAAGTCTAGGTTTCAAACCCAGCAGCCTCTGGGAGGAAATCCACAATAAAAGACACTTATGAGCTCTTTTGGTCTTCAGGTCTGAACTTCCTCTATAATCCAATCTGAGAATTTTATCCCATGATTTTTGTATTACATTTGTAATTTCTGTCTGTCTTACTATTTTTATCAGGAGTTACTTGTGTTTTGTACAAGGTCAATACAGAATTTTTACACCAGCACAGTTTGTGAGTCAGTTATGGAGACTTTTCTTCTTTTAACCAACAGTTAAAGCAGTGCAGCACCTGAAGCACATTCCCTCCCAGCTGTTTAAATGACACTTAGATCAGTATTAATTATTTTTCCTCCTACATGGAAATAACATATATTTATACAGTAGGTCGTTTCCCTAAAAAGCTTACAATCTTCTCAGGCAAAAGAAAAAAGAAATAAAAAGCCAGGAGCAAGCAGTTAAGGGGCTGACCCAGAGTCACATAGGTTGGCATTGCAAATAAAGTGTCCTGAGGCACAGGCTGAATTTAAAGATCACTGTTGCTTTGGCTGTCAAGATCTGTTTACAGCAATGCACTGCAGTTCCCCCCACCAAAAAAAGGTACTGACTGCAAAAGGGTGGGAGAAAGGAAGCAAACTGTGAATCATTTTTATATATCTATGGGTATATCTATGTATCCATATCTATCTGCCTGTCTGTCAATCTTTCTTAACCTCCTCTTTTCCACCGAGACGCAGACATCTTCAAAATGTTTTCATCAGCTTCCCAAACAAATGTCACAGACATTGCCAAATTTCAGTTCACAGGAGAGAAAATGTGTATGCTTTATATTATTCATTTATATTCAGGGAAACGGTGCTGCTGTGATTATGCCTGAATAGCTACAGGGGTAGGGAAGGCCTAAATAAATGCATTCCTAGACAATTGGAGTAACGAGTTTTAATTAGGTTTGCAGCTTCTTCCACTTCCATTTTGCCAGCGTTGCAACTCATGGTCTTTGAATGGGAGTAGGCAATGGGAAATAAACCTAGTAAACATGTTCTACAAACACCTTGTTGACCTTCAGCAGTTACATCCTTAGTTACTGCAGAAGCATTTGTTTAAGGGTAATTCGATCATAGGAATCCTCCTGGGGTTACTACTGCTACAGGTCTTGAAAGGGGTCTGGCAGGCTTTATTTGTGTCACTTGTCAGGGTTTCCTCTCCCGGGAGTCCCAATTACACCAGCGTCAAGAAGGTATAAATTTAAATCTTCAGGCTCCATGCGTCTCTGCAGATGAACTCATTGGTGCCTACAAGAACCATTCCCATTATAAAATACCACGTAAAACGACAGAGACCTTGGACCGCTGAGAGCAGAAAAAACAATAAACATCCCACAGAGAGGAAATGAATTTTCCCCCCGTCCACCTTTCCTTTTTGCTCTGCTGCAAAATAACGGTGAGTGTTTGGATTGCAGGGGGCTACTGGGGCCACGGGTGACAGAAGGAGGGAGAAGCGAAGGCAGCAGAAATGGAGATTTTGTACTTACTAAAGCAAGTTATTTTTCAGCCTGTGCTCAGCTCTAAAGTTCACCACCAAATTATTAAGTGTGGCAGGCTTAGAATCCGCTTCAACAAATAACAGCTGTATTTCTTTGGGAAAGCATGGAAGCCCAAAACTTGGGACTGTGGGAAAAGCAGGACAACTCCAGTGTATGGACTGGAGCCAGCTACCTTTACACCATCCACAGGAGGTGGTCCATGGTCCAGAGTTCTTCACTTTGTCACTGTCCTTCCGCCATTGCAGGCTGCTTGTCTCTTGTCTCAGCCTAGCTGCCACGGGGTGGTGGGGAAAAGAGATAATCTTGGAGTAGGCAGTGAGAGAAGCAGACAGAATAGATTGTAGGATCTGGACTTATGGGAAGATTCCTCCTCTAAAGCAAAGGTCAGGATTAATGGACCGATGAAAAAAAAAAAAAGCGACGTCGCTAATCTGGGATTTATCTAGGTGTTGCCAAAAAAATCCCATTTTGCAAACAGTTAGAAAACATACAAATGTGCATACTCATGTAATGATTGAGGGGCAGAAATACCATCTTTTCACTCTAATCCACAAACTGTACCCGGGTTAAACAACTCACTGCATGATAATAGACCCTACTGATCTCTACAGTCATCTCTCTGTTTATTCTTTGACTGCAGGTGAAATACTTACTATTGCTGACTTGCAAGAATAAGATCTTGAGGTTTCAGTGTGATTACACCACTGGAATGAGGGGAAAGCTCAGAGCTGCTCTTTAGACAAGTTACAGACTCAGGCCAGCATCACTGAGAAGATGGTGTTTGATTCACACTGTGAAGATTCCTCTTGCTACTGAAGTGTTGCAGACTTAATTATGTTTTTAGATGATAGCTTAGATTCAGAAGCACAAGCTGTATTGTACAAACAAGGAAGCTGACTCAATGAGACACCCAAGACAGCCCAGCCCAACCCCTTCGAATGCTTTGCACAGATGATTGCTTTTCCTACAAGATTAAAAACTGAAGCAACATGAAGGGTTAGTATGTTTCACAATGAATTCTGATTTATCAAACATGATTAGTGGATTATGAATATGGATGTGATTTCTAAAAACAAAAGAAAGTTGATGGGGTTCATCCTTCTTTAAAAGATTAATTTAAACTCAAGGAGCAGTAACAGCAACACAAATATATTGTGTGTAAAGTCAGGAAATACAGAAAAGGCGTGAGGGAAGACAAAAATAGGAAAAATCAGGTGAGCTCAAGCAGGATTGACTATATTCAGGGATTTACTGGAGTCTTGTACAGTAAATGTAGTTTCAGGATGGAACAGAGTTGTGTAGAATCTATTTTGACATTTGTTATTAACCATTGTGCTTTCATTCACTCCCAGAAACCCGAAGCTCAAACTTGATCAGCCATACTATTTGTCTTTTTCCTTTTTTCCCCAAACACAGCCCTCAAGGTTTGGTATCCGTTCCCATCTGCAGGAACCGTACTAGAGGTTCTTTATCACAGCAGGCTTCCCAGAGGCCAGCAATCTTCTACCAGCTGGTTAAGCTGGCTTTATAGCTGTGTTGCATCAGAAGAAGTGCATAAAGGAGTGATTAGGGGACAAGAGAAGGCCCAGTGCAATTCTAGCAGGACTGCCTGGAGATGAAAAGATGGTGTTTTCAGAGTGTGGAGCTGGATGCAAAGAATAAACTTTCACACTGAAGGCTGGTGATAACATTGAAAACATCTGAGAGCTGGTTGCAAACCCATCAAGGGCATACATGGACAACTAAGATCTTGGACATTGTAGAGGTGACCTCCAGCCATAGCTAAAGCCAAAATTCCAAGTTTTCTGCCTGAAAGGACAATGAGTCTTATCTTCAGAACAGCTTTCAGGTGCTCCTCAAAAGGCAGCACAAACACAGCCAGTGACCATGTTTCTATGCTGTGGACAAGAGCGAAGAGCTACTCCCCTCTTGTAAGGGCCTTATACCTCTGAGCAATATCATATTTATCAAGATAGCACTCTGCCTAAGCATACAAGGTCTCCTATGCTCATCACCATGGTATCTGAGTGTCTCATTTATTATAGAAACAAACAACTCACTTCAGAAACGAGTTAAGGTTGCTAAGTGACAACAATGTACTTACTTATCACATCATTTGCAAAACGCTCACACTTAAAAGCAAGGAAATGAATGATTAAGGACTCCTGAAACCCTATATTGCCCACATAATATATATTTTTAAGTTGAGTACAAAGAAATGCACCTTTTATTTTGGGAAAACAACCTCATGCTTAACCTGTGGATCGTTTTCTTTTCTGTTTCCCCTCTTTTATGTGATATTTTTATTGCATTGAATTTGGTGTACAAACATTTTCTTTTAAGGAATATTCATAAGTGGCAAATATGATTAGTTAATTGAAGTACTTCCAAGTACCATTACTATGGGATAATACTGCATTTGTAATAGGTGAATATGTGCCCATTTTTATATTAAAAAAAAAAAAAAAGATTTCCATGATATTGTTCTTCAAATCAACATTCATTTTGTAGGTGTGTTTAATATTTTTTAAAAAGGCTGTGTTTTCTGTTTAAATTCTAGAAATTATCATAGAAAAGTATCTCTCGGGTCAGAATTAAGATTGTTGAGGTGTCTTACGATACAAGTTTCATTGCATTTGACAAAACAATTTAGGTGAAATCCAAGTTCATCTAAAGTCAAGAAGAACTTTGACATTGCCTTTGGATGGGTGAGGATTTCACCCTTTATATGTTTTATGTAGGCAATAAAAGATGTATGATGTTCTTAATTATTTATCTCCTGGCTTTTAAGCACTTGGGTTTTGTACCTAATGCAATGGGAACAAGTGGTGCTGAGGGAGTAATGCTGTTACTTAATTGTAACTTGCTTGAGAAACAAAACTGCTGTTTGTTTCAGGATTTCCTAGATCACTCATATGTTTGTTTTCTGCTTTTCTATCTTTTATTTTTGTGTGGATAAATTAAGATCCAAGGCCTGCCTTCATTTGCACTAGACCAGAGCTGTGTAGCTTAGAAAGATGCGAACCTACATCATTGGAGGAACCTCCCACATGCTGGGAGCTTGTACCTGAATGGGCTGGAATAGGTATCAGTTAGTTAAACTCAAGTTGTGATCAGCCTTGGTCAAGCTGATAATAACAGGAACCCCACATCCTTCTCCTCCCACTGTCTTTGAAATTGCTGAGGAGGAGATCTCCATCGGGAACATGTGTAAGTCCAAACCCTCAGTTAGTGACAGTTCTCTGGGCTGCTCTCCGAGCTATGCAGTGGTCCAGATTTCCAAGCAGTCAGGACATAAAAGAGGGAAGATTTTCGAAAGTGCTCTCCTTCTCTCATCCCTGCCATTACAGTACTTGCAAGAAGAGTTTCAAAAGGACTCAGTACTCTTTGAGCTGTGCTCTCTTGAAAAATGTGGCCACTCACTTTGAGGCCTAAATGGGAGCTGGGTGATGTCGCTTTGGTTGCCAGAAGAATTAGTCAATGACTGTCATGGTTTAACCTGGCAGACAGCTAAACACCACACAGCCATTCGCTCACTCCCCGCAGTGGGATGCAGGAGAGAATCGGAAAAAAGGTAAAACTCGTGGGTTGAGATAAAGACAATTTAATAGGACAGAAAAGGAAGGGAAAACAGTAATAATAATAAAAGAATATACAAAACAAGTGATGCACAATGCAATTGCTCACTACCTGCTAACCGATACCCAGCCAGTTCCAGAGCAGCAGCCATGCCTCCCAGGCCAACTCCCCCAAGTATTTTGTTCAGCAAGATGTCATATGGTATGGAATATCCCTTTGGCCAATTTGGGTCAGCTGTCCTGGCTGTGTCCCCTTCCAGCTTCTTGTGCACCTCCAGCCTTCTCACTGGCAGGGCAGCATGAGAAGCTGAAAAGTCCTTGACTTAGTGTAAGAACCACTTAGCAACAACTAAGACATCAGTGCGTAGTCAACATTATTCTCATCCTAAATCCAAAACACAGCACTATACCAGCTACTAGGAAGAAAATGAACTCTATCCCTGCTGAAACCAGGACGATGACAAAAGGGCAGTCACAGCAGCTCTTCTCCATTAGCTTCCTCTTTCCTCCACCAATATCAATTATGGAAGCTCTAGCCCAAGGTTTCAAATAATAGCTGTTTCTCTACAATGTTACTATTTTGTGCATAAAAATGCCTTTTGCATGAACCACTGTCAAGGTCTAATCTAATCTATTTACCTGTATTTACAAGGCACTTATCTTCTGTAGCATCTAAGTGCTCCATACAGATTAATAGAGAACATAACCATCCAAATACCACATTGTTTCAGTGCTTTACAACCCGCTGAAAAATCTCCTGGGCTAAAAGCTTTCCTCTTCAATCCCATGTAAAATGGAAAGCATGATAAAGACCACAGCCATGTGGAGATCAAGAAAAACACTATGGGCCAAAACCTGTTGTCTAAATTCTTGTTGATGTCAGTAGGTTTGACACCAGTGGAGGATTTTAAGTTGTGTCTCTCCTTGGTGCAGCAGAGGTTTGAACCCAGCCCAGCACCACAGTTTACACCGCATATATTAAGGTAGGACCTGGTCTCCCCCTGGTATCACCTACTCAGCTTTGGTAGTGTCCCCAGCTTCCCCGTGCTGTTCCCTCTGAGTGCAAGCACATTTAGAGGACAGCTGTTTCTTGAGAGAGGTCCTGGGCTCCCTCCAGCTGTGGGTTTACTATAGCAGAGAAAGAAATTCTGGTTGCAAATCTGCCCTACAGCTGCCCTGAAGCTGTCCTGAAGCTGCTGTACAGCTACTTGGTGCTCACAGTGCAAACCTGGGATGGATTTGGTCCAGCCAAATGGCACATTCCTCTAAAAGAGAAAGCACCTTCCAGAAATACTCCTCGAGGAAACCATAATCTTTTCACTGCATCTTGAACAGGGAGATAAAAAAGGGAGATCCGGAAAGATCCCTGTCCCTTTGCTTGGGGACAGCAGAAACAGCAGGTTCTGAACCGCTGCCTCTGGAAGAGACTCTCCAGGACTCTGCGCTGACACTTCAGGGTTTGCTCCTGGTTTGCTTAGCCCTGCTGCGATTCAAAAGACTCGACAGCCAAACAAACAAGGATTTAGCAGAATCATAAATAAAGCCAGCATCCACAAATTCCCCTTTTTCCTTCCAAAGGATTTGTATAGTTTGTATTTTTAGGATTAGATTTGCCTCTGATGAGTAGTTATTTGACAAAACGGAGAGAGACGTGAGTTCTTGTTCAACATCTCCTTCTTGTCCTATTCACTCCTCTACCACAGCCAGCATTTTCAAGCCAGCAATGGGCCCTATGCCCCTTTCTCCTGAATTCTGTCTCTGAGCTATGTGATATGGTTGGACAAGAGAGAGAGAAGAGAAAAGTGGAGAGAAAATCAGCAGTGGATAGATATATTTTTAACATTAAATCAGAATAAATTTCTAGCTCTCCCTTTCCTTCATCCTTAATTTCCCTAAATGAGACACCTTCTGTGATGAATTCTCCCCAGGCAAAATAAAACCAGGTTTTCCTCTAATTTTGGCTGGCTGGGTCAGGCCAAAACTGCCTGACACGACCCATACATCACAGGGCAGGCAGGGGTAATGGGGGAACTGGGAAGAGGGGGAGCTGGACAGCACAACAGGAAAATTAAATCTTGCATATAGAAAGGAGAAAATGAATAGATTTTGGTAAGGGAGAGATAAGGATGATTCCACTGCCAAATTCCTCAGGACAGGTGGCGTTGTGTGGGAGAGAGGAACAATTGCTTAGCAAGGGGTGGAAGAAAAAGAGGTCATTAAAAAAATGCTGAGACCCCCATGCTAGAAATGCAGGTATCCGAACCCAGCTAAAAGCGGAGGCAGGTTTCTCAGCTGCGAGAGAAGGCCCTGTTCAGAGCAGCTGTCACTACAGTCTCCTAATTGGAAATAATTGGGATTCTGTCTCAAACCACAAAGCCCTGAATTAGCCAGCGCAGGCCTCCACCAGGAAGCATCTGTTGCCATCTCCAATGGCAACAGTTCAACCCCCACCGTATCCAGCCCGCTCCCTCCACCCGCCAACTGGCAGGAGTTGCCTGTTCCACCCCAAGCATCCTGCATCTGCGGGTGGGTGAGGGTGCAGAGGGAGCGCAGGGAGAGGCAGGAGGAGGGCGAGGGTTACCGGTGGCCTTGAGAGCCGAGGCTGCCCTGGGATGCTGGGGAGAGTCATGTTGGGGGGTGGGTAGGGGGTGCAGGGGTTGCAGGGGACAGTGGGAGGATGGGGGGAGAGATGGCTTGGAGAGGCAGCCCCGCTCCTGAGCACCACTCGACAGTGGCGGTTCCAACATCAGACATCACGAAGGGCCCTGGGAAAGATTGTTGGAATTAGTGGGTTTTGCTGATTATGTTAACGGCTCCTTTGTGCTGTTCATATGCTTGTGTGTAATTAAGATGTGTTTTATTTATTTATTTTTGGTTTTGCATGACAAGGGGGAAAATAGTGACAGTAGTAAAGAAGGATTAAAAGACTACATGAGCCTTTTGGGGTGTTTTTTGTGGGGTGGGGAATCAGGAACACATGACAATTGAAAATATTTGGAACAGGAAAGGGTCACTCCCCCTTGAGCCTTGGCAGGTGATATGCAGTGAAATGTTTGCTTGCTGAAGGACAGGCCTTCCAAGAGAGCTGGGGGACCAGGCCACCTAGCCAGTCTGGTTGTTTTTCTTCCTCACATCTCCCTGTGGGTTGAACGTGCCACTTTCATCCCTCCAGGGTTACAGCTCCACATCACCAGTGACATCCCAGTTCCCCTCCATGCCTGTTTGTGCCACTCGGCTGGCTGAGCTGAGATGGAGAGCTGCTGGCCAGCTGGACTTCCCCTGGTCCCTGAGAGTCCTCAGCCACTGCAAAGCAAGCAGAGCCAGCTGGAAAACTAAAGGTGGGATGGGGAGGCAGCCCATCAGGCAAGCGTGCATTTGGCAAGCCTTCTGTGGCCAATGCACCAGAAGCAAATCCTCCCAGGAGTGCTGGTCTGTGTTTTGTGAGCAAGCAGGGGATGGGTGATGCTTTGAAAACCACAGGCCCAGGCTTTTGTATAGTCATTACCCTGTAAGGAAGAATCTGAAAAGACCACTGAATTACTTGATTACTACAAAATAGGCTATGCACAGTGCTATGCACTACCTTCCCTTCCGCATGCTCCAGGCTTCCTTCTTTCCATCCACCAAAGTACTGAAGCCCTATAAATGGGGATTGCAGACAGTGTGTGAAGTAATTTTTATTGCCGAAAAGAGATACAGAGTTAACAGATGCTTTTAAAGCACATTCATCCTAACCTGAGTGCCTTGGAGCCATTTTTGCTCTAATACTGCACTTAGAGGTTTTTCATCCTGGAACTTGGGACACTAAGGAGAAGTCTGATGCATCTTGAAAACAAATTGGATCAAATTGTCTGGATGCTCCGTGTCTGGGGCAGATGCTGCAATGAAGCTGGAAAACACTTCGAAAAACCTGATTCCCCTCTCTGTGATAACTGCATGACACTGGACTGTGAGATGGAGCAAAGGGGGACTTTTCCTCCAGAAATCATCCTTCGCTGACATTTCTTTGGCTTAATAGAGTTTAATAACTGGTTGAGTTATTGTAGCTTTCCTGGGGAAGTTTCCCTAGCACCCATTCTGCTTCCTACCTTGGATCTTAATTAGCTGAGCAGGTTCTCATATTTGCCTGCCTATTTTGTAGTGTGTGAAGTTCAGCTTGTTTTTCAAGCCTTTTAAGGACACCAACTTACTCCTCTCTCAGCTTCAGACAAGAGGAGAGGGGATGGAGAGCCTTTGCTTTCCTTACTGGTATTATATTAGCACCCTTCTACCTCTTTTGAGATCAAGGCTGCTTTATGCTTAGCACTGTGGACCCGTGACAGAAGAGATCATCCCTACCTGAAAATGTTTACTCAGCAGGAAACAGGTAAGATGGGAAATGAAAAGCCAAGAGCAGCAGAGGAAGGGTTTACCTAAAGTCACAGAGGCTGCCATCACAAGGGGGGTTGGAAATGTGTCTCCTGAGACACAGACTGATTTTAAGCCCTCAGAGACCACTGTCTCTTAGGCTGTCAAGATCTACTTATAACAATGCACTGCAGGTTTCCCCTGCCTGAGGGTGGTACTGACTGCAAAAGGGTGGGAGAAAGGAAGAGAATCTGTAAATCATTTTACTATGTTTTGTTTATACTTATATGTAAACTCCACTTTTTTTCCACTGAGATATAGACATTTTCAAAACGTTCTCATCAGCTCCCCAAGTAAATATGAAACAAATTGCTAGATTTTGGTTCACGGGAGAAAATTCGTGACTACCCCAAGTGCCAGATGTCCCCCCACAGGGCACCTCTGAGAGAAAGCTGTTGTAGTCAGTGTTCTAGATCAGTGAAACATGCACGTTGGGGATATTTGGGGCTAATATATGGGAGCAGAGGGGGGTAAATTACAGCTCTGTACCTGAACCTTCTCTCCATCTATCCAATCTCAAACTGGCAGCATGAGGTTGTGTGTTTATGCTCATGAGAATTCAATACAAAGCAGCATAAGTCCAGATAGAACAGCTCTTGAGAGGAGAACTCTTCTTTTTCTCACTACACTGGAATTCAGACCAATTTACATCTTGTCTTTCACCTATACTTCCTTTTCTTTTCTTCCCCTAAATCCTAATCCAGTCTCCAGTTCATGTAGTTCAGGGTAATACTTTCTATTCCTGACCTCTGTTCTGTAGATCACACTAATCCCATCTATAAATTAGTTCATTTACTGAACATCAAGCACAAAACAAACAGCGTGATGGCGTCTTTACCTGGGCATAATCCTGAATCGATACCATTTCATTCTTCTGTCTAAATCAGTGGTGGTGATCTGTACCACTGTTTAAAGTGCTAATGATCTACCTGCTGTGTACTTTAAAGATGGGATCTTGACGTGGGATTGGGGCATCTTTCTGCCTGTATATGTGATATTATTGATATGCTCACTCATTAGGGTCCTGTACGCTACGGACATTGTCAAGCCATCATATGGCCTGAGGTCCACACTGTTTGGAAGTTGAGCTTTTCGGTCCTTGCTAATAAAAGCTTAAGAGGGAAATGTGTTTAGGAAAAGCCTGAAACAAATGTTGATAACTATATCTGGGTATAATGTCAGAGGTCAATTTTTTTGTTTGCTAAAAAAGTAATTTCAGGGCACAGGAAGCTTTTCACAAAGTTGTTTTGACTCCCTCAAATAGCTAATCTGGAAATAAGAGCAAATAAGAAAGATAATATCCCATTTTGGCATTTTAGAAATGAAGACTCTCTTCAAAAGAAAACAGAGGTTTCTGTTATCCAAATTGTATTTATTGTAAGCTTAAGCATTCCCAAAGATGAAAAGAATTTTTATGTTTAATGGAAAAAAAAATTTCAATTGAGCCTAAGAGAAATTACCCTTTCCTTTTATTTTCACAAGGAAAGGCTGGGGATGGGGGTGGGGGTGGGGAGTAGTGGAATGTGTAATCCATATTGGTTCATGTGAATCCTAAGCATTTGTTTTACCCCCTTGCTTTGCTCAGGAAAGCAACAAGAAAAACTCTGCAGCTTTGCCGAGACACTACTCCTAAAGGATGTCCTACTGCAAGGAATCATACTGAGTTTTGAGGCATAAGGCTCCATTTTTTTCTACTTTATCCCTTCACAAGCACACTGAAAACAAGCTTTATAAATCAATCAGACACCAAGGACAAAATTGTTTGCTGAGATACACATGCTTCACTCTTAGGGACAAGGCCTCAGCATTTGTGATTCCGGCTGGGTGGGACTTGTACCCAGAAGGGATGTGGCAGAGAAATCACTTTCCATTTGTTAAGACACTTACTTAACTACACTTGACGGGAGTGTGAGGACAGAGCTAGCAGCCTTGAGCCACTTGTTAGTCAAAGAAGACTCCAGAATGCTACAGTGTTATGAGCATCAGCAGAGGCAGCAGAGAATTTGCAAGTCCTGGAGGTAATGCAGCAACTCAGGCAAGTCATTCCCAGGATGGCTGCTTTTCAGACATTTTCTGAGGAGGAAAATTACAAAGTGGGAAGACGTATTTTTGTGCATATTTCCTTCCTCCCCCCATCTGGTCTTGTTCTGTACCAAAATAAAGTATACCATGAGGAGTTAACTTTTAAGGAGGTCCTGTGATGAGTTATGCCAAATCATAAGCAATATCAACGTGCCTGCAGTCACTTGCATTATCCATAATTATTCCTCTTTGCTACCAACCAAACTGTAAAGTCTCCTTTACTACTACTACTACTACTACTACTATTACTACAAATAATAATAAGAATAGCAACAACAACAAAAAGAATACCAGTAGTCTTCATCACAACTAGCTACCAACATCTCCCTGTTAATTTTAAGAAGCGCCAGAGCAGGAAAATATGATTTGAGACTGACATATGTACAGTGTCCCCTTCTCAGGAGATAGGAACAACACAGGCTTTTATTATTCTTATAAAAAGTCTCTAGAGCTAATGTACCTGTCCAAAGGTTCCTTCAAAGCATACAACATCCTCAGCACAACGTAGTGCAATATTCCCCACCTGCATGCAGTCACAGATGGGCTCCATCTGCCAGTAGAAAAGCCCAGACTCCATAACCAGGGAGCAAATTGGTGAAAAGGTGGAGAACAACCAGGAAGAAGCTGACTTGCAAATCCGTGCTGAGCCATGGGTCATTTGGTCTTCTTGTGTCTGTTGACCCACTTGGAAATAGGTGAGCTTTTAGGAAATTGCAGGAGCCACCTCGAAGTAGAGACCTCCCAAGCAGAAATAAGTACACAAATGGGAAGGAGTCCATCGTTGAGCCATGACGGGTTGCAGAAAACTCCGATGGCAGCAATCATGCACAATGGACATAACGGTGCAATGCAGGGTAGCAAAGGCACCTTGGTTTCATCCCCACCACACATCAAACCCTGAAGAATGCTGAAGGGCTTAGTGGGGCTACGAGAAACACCCAGGCAGATTATCTGCCAGGAACCAGAGCATTGTGTCATGACCCCTTTGGTGCAGTACAGAAACAGGTTGGGTTATAAACTCAGTCATCTACTTGTTTGAATTTCTCCTGTAGTCCTGGATTTCCTTAGGACACATTTTCATGGCATACAATCCTCAAGCTATGGTATGTGGCAAACCCTTCTGTTTGACCTGGCCCCTCTTCTTTCACAACCCAAGCTTAGACCAAACTTGCCCATGAAGAAGAGAACATGTGAGTACCTTTGATGTGTTCCCAGGGGTAGCTGGAAGGAAAATCTCAGCCATCCAGCATCCTTTCAGAGTCCCTCAGCTGGAGTTCTTCATGGGTCTGAGCAAGGTGGAACAAAGTTGACAGTCTTCTGGCTTCCTATCCCCTCCTTTGCCTGATTGCCCCCCTCCACTTCAGGCTCAGGAATACCCCCCCACTCTAGTGCTACCCTAGAAACTGGTCTCCTGGATATCTGGAGATGCTTTTTGGATTTCCCTTCTTAAAAAAGTTCTCACATTGGAGGCAGAGATATGGGAAGGAACACAAAGGGCTCTGACTCTATTCAGCCGTTATCCACCCTGATTAATTTTACAGCTAATGACTCTCCAGACGTGGTGATGTATGGGTCTCTGTCGGTGACAAAAAAATTGAACTTTTACTAATTAAGTAGAACATCTTCATAGGGTGAAAGGTTTTGCTAACGAAAGTAACTCACAAAGAATTATGTTGGCTAGAGACTGCTCCAGAGATCAGACAGAGAAGGGAGGGAGAGAGAGGTATAAAATATTCACTGCGCTACCAGTCCAAGATTTCACTCCCAGGTTGTCTCTGCACAGAGACTACTCTGCCACATTTCCTGGGCTGCAGCCCACCTCTCTCTCAGAAGAACAAGGCTGACACACTGTACACGCACCCCCTGACTGCATGATGAGCATTGTCTAATGAAGTAGCCTTGGACCAGCACCAGGAATTTGTGTTATTTGTTGCAATCACCGTGCAAGGACATAACAGGATGGAGTGAGGTCCATAGTGGTGCAAGGATGTGATTTTCTGGCTTCTCTTCCTATGGATGCCACTGAGATACTACACTGGGTGCACTGTACAGCTCCCTTAACATCTGACTGAACAAAATTAATCCACCTTGGTACAAAGAGAGAAGCAGCAGGAGCAGTGTCCTGGGGTGGGATGAAAGATGGAAAAGAGGTGGTGGAGCTCTGCAGGTGTACAATGGCCCCATCATATGTTGAGAGTGGAGAATCACCACTGCAGGCTGCACAGGTGAAAGGGCAACAGGTCCCTTATGGCACTTCCTCATGTGCCCATAGCAGTGCAGGGACTCTTGTCCCTGGGGAGCTGGAAAGCTAAGCCTTGAGCTGTGTTTGCTCTGCTGAGCCTCTCTGGCTAATAGCTCACTCTGAACTGCTAGAGTCCTGTTGTAGCATGCATGGGGATCTTGATCAAAGTAGCACAGCCTGGCCAAGTCATGGAGGAGGGAAACTCTGCTGTGCCTTTATACAAAGGATTGGTGAAGGGTAAATCAGCAAACTGTCTGGGTCTTTCCTCCCCGGTAAGCTCTGGAAAGGAGCCCTTGAAGTGAGTCAGCATTGAAATCATGGTGATTTCCACCTGATGAGGATATGCCCCAGTGTTCTGCAACCTTGCCTCTTTTCTTTCCCCTCCCCTCCCCTCTCCAACCAACTTCCCACTTGCTGCAATGCTCATTACTTTATAATTATATTGTTGCCCTTTCATGGAGAGATTTGTGGTGTTTTAACCAAGAAACCTACATTAAAATATTTAAATAGGTCATTAAATATTTATTTTCTTCAGCTACTTGTAAAGGCAGAAGGAAATTGGGGAAAAATCTGTCAGAAAGGAGCATAGTACTCACATTTTTTGAAGAGACTGTTTATGGTTATGTTGCCTGAGGGATCTGCAAAGACAGAATCACAGAGGCCATGGTGTTAGCTTTTCCTGCCTGCACTCTGTCTCCCTCTCCAGTGGCCTTTTTCTATTCTAGGATTCAGCTTGTTGTGCTCAATTCTCCCCTCTCCTTCTCCAGTGTAAATCAAGGTTAACTCCATTCAGGTCAGTCAGTGAGGCAGCCAAAGACACAGATTCTCAGCTGGATGGAAATACGGGGATTGACCCCTACCTGTGTGCCCTGAACAGTTCTCCTGTGAGAGTCCCTGCTTCTCCTCTCGTGTGCGCTGATGGAAACCAAGAGCAGCTCCGCCAGAGGCACTGGGGCTGCATTGACATAAAATTAGTGTGACACCTGTGTCGAGCCCCAGGTCTACACTTCCAGCTTCTGCACAGGCTGCTCATTCCTTTTCCATATGCACATGAAGGAAACATGGAGATGGGGAAAGATGGCAGGAATTACCTTCACAAGTAGCAGGCAGTAAATCATCATTAGGCAACACCTACTATCCTGCGAGGAAACTACCAAGGGATCTCTAATAATGCCAAGTGTTGGGATCTCTGATAATGTCAAGTGCCAGCCAAGACGCTGCTGTGACCGTAGCTGGGGGCATCTTCATAAATTGCCCCTTAGCATGGCTTTAAGGATTTTCCCTGGAATTCTGAATTCTTATATCTACAATAACAACTCTCTTCCACCCACGTCCTGCATGTCAAGGCTGAGAACTGCGGTCAAATTGCCTCTCATTAGCCCAATAACTAATCTTTGAAGATCCATGCGTGATGCCACTGTGCATACAGTAGAGACAGACTCAGTGTGCCATGAGCCCGGCCACTGAGGAATTAAACTTCCACCTTCAAGGGGATGTGGTCTCCAGTTATAAAAAGTAGAAGAACATTTGGCTGTGTTTTTCCACTTCTCTCGTAAACACACTCTCTCTCTCCAGCGTCAAGCACTCCATTTCTCAGGTGCTTAACGATTTACTTATGGCAGCCTGCTTTGCTCTGTGCTCACACACGCATACACATTCCTGGACATGCTGGATTGTTGTCACCTGATTTTCAAGGCTTTTGATTTTCATCTGCAGGTGACAGATAGCACCAAGCCAAATGATTATGGCAACAAAACTAAAATAACCCAACAGTTTGTGAAGCAGCTGGTCAGCACAAACAGCAAACAAAAATCCACCAGAGCTTGTTCTGCATGAATTCACTGGGCAACCTGGCTTGTGGGTTAAAGAGCAGGTAAGGTTGGAGCCCCTGCTTGGTTCACCTATCTCAATGCACCTATGCATGAAGGTCAGTGAAATTTTCTGGGTGAGGAGCTGGAGCACAAAGCAGCAGCACTGATATCAGACACTTTGCATTCAACATCCCAAAATTCAGGATGAGAAGAGCTGTTCACAGAGGCCATTCAGAGAAAGCGAGGACACCTCACATGTAGGATGCTATTGCAGAAACTGTTGCAGATTCTACCCCCAATATTGCATCTTTTTTCTGCATTACCTTGTTAAAATACATCCCTCCCCTTGAGAAAATACCAAATGGTGCTTACATATGTTAAGCGTTGATCAGATAAGAAAGTGAAAGAGAAGGAAAAATAGTGATCCCCAAAATCATCTGCAGGAAACTTAAAAAGATCCATTCACAAGTAAGGTGTGAAACTTTTTTGACCAGACTTGGTAGCTGCCTGGACAGGGACCCTCACTGCGAGGAAGCCTGGCCATGGTCATGCTATGTAAGTAT